>NC_049170.1:52579921-53206297 GCF_009769625.2 Cygnus olor
GGGATCAGGGAAAGCCTGTGGGGCTTCTGCGTGGTTAGCCGAACACAAACCCTTCTTTGCAGGTCTTTGATCATTGTCATAGGGGTATTATTGCAATTTTTTTAAATTACAGAATTGGGGGCTCTGAAGACTCTTTGTCCTGGCCTTGGTGGCTTATTTAAAAAAAAAAAAAAAAAAAAAAAAGGAAATGTGTGATTGCAATGTAGTATATTGGCATTTATTAAGACTAGAATGAGAGAAAAAGCTACGTGCAATTTTAACGTTGCAGTCCTAGAGCTGCAAGTGGGTCTGATGTTTTCAGCAGAGCAGTCCCCAACCTACAGCATCTCCCCCAACCCACAACTCTCGATATTGCTCACAGCCACTGGGAGCTACTGCTGCTTCAGCGCCAGGTCACCGGAGAAGAGATGACGACGCTGCTTACAGTGCTACCTTCTTGTAGCCTGTGGGCCAGCTAAGTTGGGAACTGCTGGTTTTGGACATTTTCACTTCTGCACGGTTCAGCAGCTACTGGGTTAAAGCATCTCCTCTCTTTCTGTCCAGATTTTTTTCCAGGTGTGAGAGCTGTTAAAACTTATCTCAGGTTTGTAGAGGTGTTGCAGCTGTCCCAGGCCAAGTGCTGGATGTTGCTGACCCTGGGGTCCTGCACAGGGCTCCAGGAACGAGGGCTCGGTCATGCTGACAAGCCGTCCTGGTAAATGCAGCATCTTCCAAAAAGAACACACGCTGTCCATGCTGTGTGTGGATGTGAGTGGGAAAAGTGGCTACTAGCACTTAGCATAAATATTTCCCTCACATTTTCAAAAGCTTCCCCGAACAGCAAGGGGAATCACATGCAACAGTGACTGCTTCCTCGCCCTGACAGAGGCATAAATAGCACTAGCAAATTGAGGTAACTGGGTAACTGGACATGTGTATGAATCCGATGCACGTTTTACGTATGTAATTTGATTTTCTTGTTGTAATTTTAATAGAGACTTTTTCTATCGACCGGGAACCGCGTGACAGACACACAAACACACACACACACACACACCAAACCAGGGCTCCCCGGCGACCCCCAAAACCCTCTCCTGGCCGCGGGAGGGGAGGCTGAGGGCTGAGGGCCGGTGTCCCAGGGCCGGCGTCCGCCGTCCCCTCACGGAGCAGCCGCGGGCGGGCGGCCAGGGGAGGCGTGGAGGCGGCGGGGCCCCGTCCCTCCGCCGCCCGCCCACAGGGGGCAGCCGCCCGGCCCGGCCAGCCCCGGGATGGCGGCGGCGGAGGCGGGCGAGGCGGACCTGGGCCTGCTGGAGTGCCGGGTGTGCTTCGAGCCCTACGGCCCCGGCGGGCAGCGGCGGCCGCGCAACCTGCCCTGCGGCCACGTCCTCTGCCGGGGCTGCGTGGGCGCCCTGGGCGGCCGGGGCCGGCTGGAGTGCCCCTTCTGCCGGCGGGCCTGCGGCCCCTCGGACACCAGCGACTGCCTGCCGCTGCTGCAGCTGCTCGAGGTGCTGGGCCCGGCTTGCAGCATCCTCCCGGCCGCGGGCAGCGCCGCCCCCGGGGCTCCGGGGCTGCGGCTGGCCCTGGGCGGCTGGGGGGCTCTGGTCAACCCCACGGGGGTGGCGGCGTGCCCCAAGTCGGGGTGCTTGGCGGTGGCCCACGACGGCAAGAAGAGGATCCACGTCTTCGGGCCGAGCGGGTCCTGCCTGCAGCGCTTTGGGGAGCGCGGGGAGGCGGGCAACGATATCAAGTACCCGCTCGACGTGGCCGTCACGGCGGACGGGCACGTGGTGGTCACCGACGGCGGGGACCGCGCGGTGAAGGCCTTCGACTGGGAGGGAAGGGGGGCCTTGGCGGTGCGAGAGGGCTTCTGCCTGCCATGGGGCTTGGACGCCACCCCGGAGAGCGACGTGATCCTGACGGACGCGGAGGCAGGAGCTCTGTACCGCCTGACGGCCGACTTCGGAAAGGGTGAGCTGAAGAAGTGCCAGATGCTCCGGTCCAAGTTAACCAGCCCCAGAGGGGTGGCGGTCTGCCAGACTTCGGGCGCTGTTGTGGTGATAGAGCACCTGAAGGCCAGGGGGCCCAACAACAGCAGCACCCGGATAAAGATATTCAGTGCAGACATGGATCTCGTGGGACAGATGGATAGCTTTGGCCTGAACCTCTTTTTCCCCTCCAAAATATACACGACGGCTGTGGCCTTTGACAAAGAGGGTCGCATCGTAGTAACAGATGTCTGTAGCCAGGCTGTGATATGCTTAGGGAAACCTGGGGAGTTTCCCATCTTTAACCCTCTAATTAGCCACGGGCTTTCATACCCCATAGGACTGACTTACACAGCAAACAATTCCCTCGTAGTTTTAGACAGCGGTGATCACACAGTAAAAATCTATAGCTCCACCTGAATGGGTCTAGGTTTATACTGCTGTATCTGCTTTTGGCCACAAAGCAAGCAAAGTCCTGGTCTTCATAGGTGTGTAGGGAGGGGGTATTTTCTGGGCTCGACTTGAAGTGAAATTACCCTCTTTAACCAGCATGCTCTGCTTCCCGCATAACTTGCATCAAATCCCTTGCCTACCCACAGGAGACAACCTGGCCACTGCAGGCCAGAGTCAACAGTGAATCAACCAAATGATTTGGCATTTTAAAACTATTCCATACCTTGACAACCAAATATTCATACTGCGAAGTAATAGCAGCATCTGGAATGGAGTAATCCAAGACTTGCAGCTGGGAGAGAGAAGGATGCATCTTTTGTTTACCGTCATCAGCATTTTGCTTTCGTTATTCTTCGTTAGGCATGAGAGTGACAGAATGGTTTATGTAGGATTTCTGCATGAGAAAGGAGACTGACTGGATGAACTGATGGGAGAAATGGCAGATTCAGTCAAAGGGTCATTTGATCCAGCCAAGGTCAATTGCGATAGAGGAGCTATCAGCAATTAGTGAGTTATATGACATGAACTGGTGCTCAAAACCTTTTTTTTTTTTTTTTCTCCATATTGGGGAAATGCACTTCTGGATGCACTTTTCTTTATATTAGTTTATTGCCGCCTTTATTGGAGTTGTACAGAAGCAGTTACACTTCCTGTATAATGCATGAGCCTGCGTCTTCATCTAGATGAAGTCTTGTGTGTGGTTACCTGCATGGGCAGCTTTCCCTAGCAGCCCCTCCAGTATTGGTGTTTAGACCACAGGTACTTCTGCATATACAAAATTGAATTGGCTGTATTACTAACACAAGTACTTTTGGGAGATTTCCAATAATACCTGCATCTGTCTCGTAATTAATTTAGTACTTTTGCACCAATCTTCAAGATTCAGTTGAAAACTGAAATGGTGTTGATGAGTAATAATAGGGAAAGGGGAACGTGAGCCTTGCTTTTTCACAGCTTCCAAAGGAGGTTTTGTTGGTAGTGAATACACAGCAGGTTTAGGTTATTTTATATTATCCTGAAAGCAGTTTCACTGTGGACATGAGTTCTGTTGCCTTATTGCACCACGGAAATTAAGTTATAACTGAATTACTTTGAGAAGGATTTAACGCACCCACTAGAAGTCACTGCTGCATTTTTATGTATTTCTGCTCCTAAAGTAATTATTTAGGTGGTTCAGCACTAAAAGGCAGTTAGATATAAATGTAAATGTTTTATGAGGTAGAAACAAGTAGATCAAAATTGAAGAAAACATTTTGGTCATGTATTTAGTGACTGAAAGCATGCATATTAACTAAAGACACTTGAAATTCACAGGTAGTCTTTCTATTGGTTAACTTTTAATCTGGCTTTTGGTCTGGCTTCCTGGGCAGTTAGTAACTGCATGTATTGCTGTACCAGCGATATTCCAAATATTTCAAACTGAAGCATTTTTAGTCCTCTAATTCAGACAATGTATTAATCCGTCTCATGTTACCATTTATAAAAGAGAGCAAACAAAACTATTAAATGCAGCTATTTGTAAAGGCTGATTGAACAGTGACCTGCCAATAAAGTGTGATTTGCTTACTCCTATGCTGGGCAATTTAGTGAAAATTTCTAACTTCTTTTTATCACAGTTTTCTCTGTGACAGTTCAATTTCTCTGTTGTAGTTGCTGTATAGGTGGTTTCTTTTGTTTTATTTGGAGATATCCTGCTGAAGTTGTAGGGTGATTTGTTGCTGTTGGAAAATATATGGGCCTGCACAGTTGGTCTAGTGCCAAGCCACACAGCAAGTGCCTTTGGTGGGACCAGAAATATGTCTCAGATATTTTGCAGTAGGAGGTATCCTGCCCTGACTAGGAGCCCTCCTGAGGGCTCAAGAAGGAAATTTACTCAGAGAAGCAGCCCCCTGGCTTATATATGCCTTTCTAGGTGCCAAGACAGCTGTCTTCGAGGGATATAAAAACAATTGGACAACACTTCCTTTGGGGAACTGCTGTGTTTCAAAATGCATGTAATACCATGTATGCTTTATTCATACATAATTATTAGTTTATCACAATAGCAGTTGTGGGACCCGGACACTTCCTCTGTGAGCTCTCATCTCCTCAAACCTTCCTCTGCACCAGGAGCTTGTTTTTCCTGCTGATCTCATGGGCAGGCAAGTTTCCTAGTGCCTGCTACCATGTAGGAAGCTTACTAGCAGCTGAAATGCTGACTTTTGAGTATTTGACTCATGTTGTTTTAATATACACAAAATCTCCATTTGTTGCCCATTCTTCTCCTGTCTGCTTTGGTATATAGCTAGAAATCACCTGATGTTTGGGTTTTGCTTTATTCTACCAGCTAGGGCAAACCAGCTTTCTTCTACCTAGTTTGCCCCACACCATGTCCTGCATTCTCTGATTTACTGACTGCAAGCAAATACTTTTTTCTTTTTTTTCGTGAATGATGCTGTTTTCTTTTTGCTTTAAGGCTTGGTATTTGGCATTGTTCAGCACTGCATCAAAGAAACCACTGAATTCTGTTTTAATTCACTTGATTTGGGCATGCAAATTGAGAAGCTTTAAAAAAACTACATAAAAATCATGTCAAAAGTCTTGAGTTTTTCAGGGAAAACCTGAAATCTTTCTTTCATCACACAAGAGGATTTAAGAGAGAGAGATCCACCAATACTCATATAAGAAACTAAAAAGTCTTTGTTTTCTTACCTCTCACATTTTTTCTTACTCTTGCCTCTTACATTATGCATTTATGCACATTTCCCTATACCTAGTTTAGATACCTGTTGCCTTCAGGATGATAACTTAATGCCGTCTGCTTTTCAAAGACCTACAGAACACGTATTGCTTCTATCTGTCTGGTAATTGGTTGGAATTTAGTCACAGATTTCAACTGAACAAAAACTTGGGTTCTGGGGGGAGGATGGAAAAGGATGAGGGGCTCCTACCTGAACAGATATAATTACGTAGATGATGATTTGGGGGTTCTAGTGGATGTATTAAAAATGGGGGTAGCGTGATGTGTTCTGCCCCTTGGAAAAGAGTGCTGGGGTTTTCATCTAGAATGTAATATGGGACTGTGTCTCACTGCTTCAGTGATAATCACCATCGCTGCTATTTAATAAAAGAACCTGATGTAAGCTTTGCATAATCCCCTGCACCTCAGGTTTTAATATTATGGATTGCAAACAAATAAATATAACAAACAGTATTCCCCTACTGTAGGTTGGTATGACTGCTGCACACACACACTGCAATTTCTATTTGGTTTTTATTTTTAAGCTCTGCTCTCAGATTGCTGTCGTTGCATATAAATATACTTGGGTGTGTTTACGGTGTTTAGCAAGGTGTCAGAGGAGTTTCATAGATGTGAATCAAAACTGTGTCCTATAACATAATTTTTGTTTTGGTTTGGTTTTGAACAAAGTATTTTCTGTTAAAGAATATAATTATTCACCTTGGTGAATTAAAAGAAGAAAGAAAGAGGGAAAAGAAGTTATAATTTACTTTTGGCCTTTGGCTATTAGTTCCCTCAAGCCACACTGCTCTGCACATCAGTTTGATGTTCATATTTTCATGACATGTGGACATAACATCACCGTAGCATTTTTTAATGTGGACTTATTTCAGGTGAAGAGGAGAGCTCCTGTAATGTCAAGCCCCAAAACCACCAAGAGTTTTATCGAGCAGTGTCCATCAAAGTGACGACCTGAAATACAGGAAGCCTTTCCTTCCTAGAAGGGTTGAGAGAGGTAAAAAAGCAACTTTTCTCCACGTGACTGTGTTGGAAAAAAATATTAATAATAGTAAAGGTTAAGGGAAATACAGGAAACCAAGTTCTTTTTCTGTAGAGTGCAACACTACCATAACCCATGTTCCATCTAAAAAAAAATTATTTTCAGTGTGTTGAAGATGCAGAGTTATGGCAGATGAAGCATTGTGGAAGAAAAATTGTATTTTCTCAAAGATATTTACAAAATTCAAACCCACTGCATTTTTTAAATAGGTTTCAGTGTAATATTGCTTATTCAGTATTTAAACAACTGGCTACAGAGCAGAGATAAAAGGAACACAAAGTTCTCTTTGAGACATTATGTATCCCATTATGTATCACGTTTCAAATATGACTTGAGTCTTTCTAGTGAATGGTCCCTCTCTGGTATTGCTTTACTTTTGGGTTTGCACAGTTCCAAGCTTGTTGGATCTGTGCAGCATCAACCCCCTTCTTTTGAGGGATGCTGCCAGTTCTGGTGTCACTCATCTGGTCCCTCTCTGTCTACCTAAGTCAGTGCTGTCCAGCTAAATTAATACTGGAGGAAGGCTGGAATAAAAAGTTCATCGTTGTTTAAGCCCAATCTAGCTGTCCTCCAAAAGGCAGTGAGTCAGACCTGCTGGTTTGGGAAGGGAAGAGCATGCTTTTTGCTGCTTGTTTTTGGACGGCTATCCTGGCTGAACACTCATCAAGACCCTGCTTTTTGGGAACCAGTACAAGATCCGTGCACCTTTGTCATGTCCCGATTCTGATCTGATTCTGAGTGCTGCTCTCTGGTATTCAACAACATGTTTGACTGCAGGCCCAGCAGAGATAGATGTTATCCCATGCTCTCACTAATTGGACCTTTAGCTATGGTGGGCTCCCCAAAAACACGTGAAAAGCTCATGCAAGCCTCTTCTCGGAAGCCCATCCATTTAGTTTACAAGTCACCTTTGGATCACAGTTTGCTTTCACAGAGTGTAATATAACCGAAGCAAAAATATAACTGTGAGGAACAGGCCAGGCAGACCTGAAATAAGGTCAGTAACTTACTCTTTTTCAGCAAACCCATTACGCTACTGAATGCAACGGGTAATTACTGTCATTACCTGCATACAAAAATCCCAAACGTGTAAGCTTTAAACTTGAAATATGTTAATCCAAAGAACCACCCAACACTTTCCCCTTTGCCATGTACTGCTGTGGGTCATACATCAGTCAGAAGGCACGCATATCTGTTTTGTGTTCCTCCATCAAAGTGGGCATTGGAAATGCTTCAAGTCCATATTACACTTTCAACTTCATTATCTCAACTAAATGTGCTAATAATAATATATTTATATTTGACTCTGTTACACGAATATGAAGGTTTTCTCTGGAGTGCTTCCCTAATATAACCGGCCTGTGATTTTCCTGGACAATTTCAAAGCTATTGAACACGAGAGGTTTTTGGTGAGCAGACGATGCATTGCATGTAAGCCTTTTTCCAGTCCAATGCTTTCCAAGAGATTTAGAGATATTTTTGAACTTGGCTTTCCAACATCTCTGTGAGGCAAACACAATACAAATGTTCTGGCCCTGCAGTTGCAGACAAGAGAGCTGAGAATCAAGGGAAGCCTTTGGCAGATGATAGACTAGATCTCAGACTTCCCATTACAAGGTTGGTGCCTTAATAAAGGAGGGAGAGTCTGTATTTAATTATCCTCTTGTCGGGGAGCTGCCTTCCCGATCTTGTAACAAGTTTTGACATTTTACTGATGGTCTCATTGTTACTAATTCCTTTGTTGTTTCCTACAAATCATGGAAATTCATACTTTTTCAAAAATACAATGTATTCCTAGATAATTGCTTCCAGCATGCTCCACAAGGCTGCGTGGTTACAGAGTTTTGATGTGCTCTGTAAGAAGGTGTCCTGCTGTGAAGCCCCGTGGCACTGATCGAGTTACTTCATTTTGAGGATAGAAAGGAGGAGAAGAGATTAACTCTGAAAATGAGAAAAAAATTAATGAAAGGTGTCTGTGGCTTAAGCAGAAGGCAAACACCCACCAAGTCAGAGCACACCCATAGTTCCAGCAAAGGGGATGCATTCTTAAGACGTGAAAGCATTTCAGCCTGGAAAATGGACAGGAAGATAAGGGCAGTTGCCTCTTGATTAGCATTGAACTCTGGCAGGGGGATAACCTACTTTTGAACAGATTTCACAGCCATAATTAGGCACTTTTCAGATGGTAATACTTAAGAGAGCAGTCTATCACTCTAAACACAGTAGGAAAAATCTGTGGGAAATGAAGATGTGGAGCAAACTAAGCATTTTAGGGAAGTATACTCCCTATAATCAAATAAATGCATACATAACATTTTTCTGAAGACCCTTCTTAATGTAGGCAATTTTTGTTCTTTGTTCACAGGTGAGCACTATATGGAGCAGTGTGTTAAGGTAAGAACAAATTCTGGTTTTATGCAATATGTTGGTTTTTAAATCATGAAAATACTTCCAGTCAGGAGATTCTGTAAAGCATTTTAAATACTCTAAGTACACCTATATGCTTTGTAATTAATAAACGGTAGACAATCTTAAACAGCATATAGGTCTAGAGAGGTAAAATTATAACTTGGAAAATGAAGCAATTTATTTTGAGAAATCTGTAAAGATATTAAAATATACATGTGTGTCCCTTATAAGAACTATATTTAAAATTTATAATAGGAAGAAGATAGTGAAAGAATTGTCATACCTACATAATCACAAAAGATATTTACTGGTATTTGTTCCGAATATAAATAGATAAAAGACAAAATACACACGAAACTTTTACTGCTCACCTAGAATGATTTCCCAAATAATAGGGACTATGGAATTTAACCAGTATTTACCAGTGTTTAGTAACTAGTGACCTGTGTTGAAAGTAAGAAACAAAGACCACTTGTCTTTTACTATCACAGACTAAGAAGTTAACGTGAGAAGAAATATGATGTCGTTAAAGATATGCTTTATAAGAAATCTACCAAAAAACTTAGATGGAAGTATTAAAAATGTAAAATGGTCTTATGAAAACTGTGTGACTGTCTCCTTTGGTTGTCATAGCCCTTAATTAGGTAGGAAACAGGGCTCTTCAGTGAGCTCTGCATCAGTTTCCACTCATCTTACAACATGATATTATGGAGCCTAAACTATTTCAAATATGTATGTTATTCTTTTTCTATTCTTATTATTCCTTACAGTGACTTGTTTGAGTTGAGGCTTGGTCTGTCATAAATAGTTTATATGTGCAGTGATGAGTACTTCAAATGGAATTGTCCATATAAATAAACGATGCAGGACTGGGCTTGAAGTCAGGGAGATTTGGGCTAGTACAGAGGTTTGCCCTGGAGAAGTCTTTGCAGCAGACTTTATTATGACAACTTCTGGGAGCACTGGTTTGTTGTTTTTTTCTTTCACATGCTGAAAGCCCTGTGCATGTTTAGAATATGTTATAACTAATTATGACATTCTTTCAACATCAGAAATCCTTTGCAAAGCAAAGCTCACATAATGGCTTAGCTTTTCTTGCTCATTTCTGTGTAACACACTGAAGCCTTGTCTGGTTCCTAACAGTCCATCTGACTACGGGGATCGGTGCAGCACCTCCCTTTTGGGACGTGGGGTTGCTCAGTAGCCTGACAGATCTGGAACAAGGCTTACTCTAAGCTGTCAGCAGTGGAGAGCTTGTACCTGAACTGCTTTTGCCAGTCTTGAAGAGGAGGTTATTGGCAACTGCCAACAGTTTAAGAAGTTGCCGTGTTTCCTTGTGGTGAAGACCACACGGTAGGTTCCACCTTCAAGAAGACTACGTGAAAGGACTTCCAAGGTTGCAGGACAGTTAGACACTTCTTTCACATTGAGAAATACAGGCTTTTAAAGAACAGGTGAAAACTGTACTGTTTTCCCTACCAAAAAATAAAAAAATAAAAAATTGAGGTTGCCCCAGGCTCACAATTAGAACAGGGGCTCTATTTCACTCTCTCTCTCTCCTTTTTGGTGATGGTCATAAAGCTGCTCAGTATTTGGATAGTATTATCATTAAAGTGAAGCCAATATTATTCTTCCCATGTTTCTACCGTGTTGGTATTGCTGAGATAAAAAACAAAAATGCCCATTTAGAAAAAATGTAAACTGAAGGCAGGAGAAGATTTTCTCTTTCTTGTATCTCTTTCACTGGAGAAATAAAAGCCATGCAGCTGAATTATTTTCAAACATACATATCGAGTGATAGACTGTCACTCTTTCATTTGTGTTGAACTTGAATCTCAAATCTTCTTTTTCTTGATGAGGTCTTTTTTTTTTTTTTTTTATTTTCTGAAATTCAACCATGTTTTTCCTATGTGTGACTTTTGCATAGACCTCACCCATTCTCCACGGTTCAATGTTTAGTTCCTTGAAATGTCTTCCAGAACTATATTTCTCATTAGCCGTTGTTTAGTCAAGCTGTGTGGTCGATACATGTGTCCACACCACTTTGATTTCAGAAGAAGGATTAATCCACCCAGAGGTTCAGTCCGTGTTTTCTTTTATTTGTGTTTCTTTTCTAAAACAGCCTTTCATCTTTACTGTCAGACTGAAGGGAGGAAACCTCAGATCACAATGTGAATGGTGGGAAAGGACTTAAGTCATTCGGGGAACGTGTTTTGGAGACAGGCATGCAAGTTTTATTAAAGGATGCACGAGGGTGAAGGCCTTTACAGTTAAACTGTGTGCAGACCAACAGTTTTAGGAACACTTCTACTCCGGCTCCTCCTGTGCAGCTTTATTTGTGGTAACGATTATGGGAAAAACTAAATCAGAAGTCAACAAATTGCAAGTCACTGGCTTTTTGGGGTTGTCTATGATAGCGGCAGTCTGGTCCCAGTGATCCAGAGGTCTTCCCTGTACTGGATTATGTAGGTGACTCCCATATCTTGTCAGAATTTCCCTGTCAAATGCTGGTGGAGACAGAACACGAGAAGCCTGGAAACCCGTGTTGGCAGCCTGTGCCTCTAATTCTATCTCCTTTAAAGAGCAAAACTTTTTGCCGTGCCATTAGCTGTGAATCAAAGAGGAAGAGTTATGAAATTAAATGACAAAAAACACACCCAGTGGTTGCACTATTTGGCAGTCTTCAATCTAAAATGAGGGTATGATTTTATTTTTCTTTTTTGATTATTGGGTGATTATGCTTGTTGTGTTTTCTTCAGTCTGGGGAGAACTAGGCGGAGAGAGTGATTGGGTGTTTTGCTTTTTAAATAAAAGACCTCTGTCTTCTTATGCGCTTTAAGAGCACCTTCAGCACTCGTTTCTGCCTTACACAGGAACTGTTAAAGTTAATGGGAATCTTCCTGTTGATTTCAGGAGGCAGCAGAAGGAGCCAAGATCTGTCCTTCTGTTTGAACAAACACAGTGCCACCCACCTCCTCTCTCAAGGCTTTGACTCACTCAGCTTCCTTACGTGCAGACCTCCCAATGCTTACTGTTCTCCTCTCTAATCTCTTTCAAGCAATAGCTTCTTTTCTTCTCTGCACTTTAGAAAGATGCACACGTTTGGCCAGAGCATGTATTTGCAGGCATCATGAAAAAGTAATTGCGTAAGTAGAAATTTTGGCTTGGCCAGCACCATTACTAGCCCAGCTTGCTCAGTAAGCACGCTTGGTGGATGCACTCCTCCCTCCCCACCCTCCTCCTCCTCCCAGGAGCAGCAGGAGGGGCAGAGCCCAAGTCCCAAGCCCAGCAGGCGGGCAGCCAGCAAAGCTTAGCTTCTCTCTGAAAGCAGCAAGGGGACTGTGACCAAGTGCCAAAGGGCTGATGGTAATGCTGCGCCTCTCTTCTGAGAGGCAGTTGCCACATATCGGACCATTTATATTTACAGCTTTCTGATTCACCCCTACTGAGCCTCTGAAAACAGAGCCTGAGTGTTGCTGTAGGTTAGATAGGCTGCGAGTAACATCTGATTGCTATTCGATTTGACGCTGAGACTGCAGACACAGTTTTTGTACCTGTAATAAGACAGACATCTGCACTAAGTGAATGCAGAGCAATGGTTGTGATACTCTGGACAGCGTTCATAAACAGGACCCCTGCTCACTAGTGTCCTTAGTCTCCATTCAGGATTCACAGCCACAAACAGAACTGCGGGGATCTGCTGGAGTGGTGCTCGCATACCAGACATTCCTTATCGAAGTGATGAAGAGGGCTGAGAGCTTGTGTGGCAGGGGGAATAATAGGAGGGTTGTCCTTCCTTTGGGTTTGCTGGGGCCTGCCTACTGATTTGAATTGTAAATAATGTTAGAAGCCAGCTGTGGTAGTTTGTTGTTTCTTAGGATAAGCATCTGATTCCTACAAAACATATAAAGGGGGGGGGAGGGAATGAAAAAATATAAATCTCTACTAACTTAACATCAATCTCTTCTCAGAAGTTAATATTTATATTAACAATATGCAGGCAATATCAGTTCATATTTGTTCTGGAACCTTACAATCTTGCTTTTTTAACAGTACAAATCTTTTTCTTTTTCCTTCCCTTTCCTCTACCATAAACTGTTCTCATCACCATGATGTTGGAAGGCTGTACAGAGGCATGTGTCTGATAAGGTCAGCAGGACAGGTTCTCAGCTATCACAGACACCTAATACAATCACGCTCTCTCTTAAAAGTAATTACTTGTATTGCTGTGGTCTTCTGAGTGACCAATCACGCATTCTTCTGGGGGCTAGAAGTCAACTCACAGTCCAAGTGTGTTCCAAGACAGAATCACAGAATCACAGACTGCATGAGGTTGGAAGGAACCTCTTGAGCTAATCTGGTCCATCTGTCCCTGCTCAAGCAGGGACACCTAAAGGAGGATGCCCAGGACCATGTCCCAGCAGCTTCTGAAGATCTCCAAGGGGGGAGACTCCACAACCTCTCTGGGCAGCCTGTGCCAGCGCTCTGTCACCCACATGCACAGCACAGAAGTGCTGCCTGACGTCCAGAGGGCTCCTCCTGTTTCCAGTTTGTGCCCATAGCCGTTTGTCCTGGCACTAGGCAGCACTGAAAAGAGCCTGCGTCTGTCCTCTTAAATCCCTTCTGGGCTTTATAGACATTGAGATCCCCCCTGAGCCTTCTCTTCCCTAAGGGTGAACAGTCCCTACTCTCAGCCTTTCCTTCTAGGAGAGGTGCTCCAGTCCCTTCATCATCTTCGTGGCCCTTCACTGGTCTCACTCTGTTAAGTCCATGTCCCTCTTGTACTGGAGAGCCCGGAACTGGACCCAGCACTCCAGATGTGGCCTCACTGGTGCTGAGCAAAGGGGAAGGATCACCTCCCTTGACCCGCTGGCAGGACTCCTCCTAATGCAGCCCCGGATAAAAGGGCCGCATGAAAGACAGTTTACATCCATTTTTTCTTGTGCTAGTGTTTTCTTTGAACTTAAGTAGCACCATGGTTTCTAACTGGCTTGAAAGGAAGCATAAACAGCCATATCCCCTCTGTCTTCATTTGGCTAGACTAAACAAACTGAACTTTTCTAGTCTGCTCTTGTTTGATAATATTCACCACTCGCCAGTCCTCCCAGTAACCCTTTTGTGGGTCTGTTCCAGTATGAGCTTCTCTTCCCTACATGATGAACAGCAGACCTGTGGTGAGTTTTCCAGGTGGAGTCTCAGCAGTGTCATCAGTACCTGCTCTCCCACTGTAGGAAATAACTCAAGTGACACAGCCCCAGCCACACACGGCTTTGTCATGGTATCACGTGGTTGTGAATCCAGTCTGTGTACCCACAGACCTACTCTCCCTGCTGTAAACAAATTTTAGGAAGGTTTCTGAGTCAGGGAGGAGGTGTTCCCTGAGGTGAAAAAGGGATGGCGTAGTTATTTAACACCAAGAGCAACACAAATGCAAAGAAACCCATCATTGTGTCATTTCTTTCCCTGACGGTTAAGGAATGTGAACTACAAAGCCCACAAATAGCTGTTAGAGGACTGAACTGTTACCTGTGCCTGAGGTTTTGCAGGGGTGTCAAATTCCCTGCTAAAAGCCAAATCTCCCTCGAGTTTATAGAAGGGTTCTCTTTGGATCCAGCAGAAATAGCAGTCACACTTCCAGAGTGCAGGAAAACATATCTGAACAAAATAAAGAATTATTCTTACTACTTTTTCCCCCTTCTTTGCTTGTGATCAGTTTTGTGGCTATGGCTGCATTACTCTGATCCTAAGCTCATTTATTTCTATTAATATGACTTTTCATCTGCAGGTAGCAGCGACCAATGAAGTTCCCACAGTAATTTGAAACTACTTCTTCCTGGTAAGTGATAGGAGATGGGGAACAGAGCTCCCTGCACCCTGTTCTTGTGAGAGGAGTAAAGGGATTGATTATCCTCTGTAGAACAGAAACATGGTTAAGTGTTAAAATTAAGCAGGTACCCTCACTGAGGGGTTGGTCTTGTCTGCTGTGCTGCGCAGAGGGCTGAGGTTTCTAAAAACCTATTGCACTGTTGTATCAGAGGCAGAGAGAAAATGTCTGGTCTGATCAGTGGAATTGCTTTTGATGTGCTTTCCCTCACAGCAAGGAACATTTGAGCTCGAAGGAGACATGACTGCGTCTGCTTTAGGGACGTTCAGTGCAATTGTTCACCTTCAGTCCCAGACTGCAGTCTACTCACTCGCTCAGGGTGGGTATGGAGGAGGCATTAGAGTCCTAACAGAGGTTTGGACCTCCTCCAGGTAAAACCAAACAGATAATTCAAAACACATGTAAATTGCCCATAAGAACAGATTTAATCCATTCACCACTGAAAGAGTCTGCAAGCTAACTCTGTTCAAAGTGGAGTAGTTTTGACTGTACTGCTTGTGAATAGAAATACATGTACACGGGAATGTACATGTATTTTTAATCTGCAGTGTGATGTTTAGGTGCATGTATTCTGCATTTATTCCTAATATTGACAATTAAAACCGCTTCTCTTTCTGAGTGTCAGAACAGCATCTGTCACTACAGTCCCTTTCTAGGCCCAGCATGTTGCCATAAATGTGTTGGACATAAAGGATGATTTTCATGCCTCCAGCAGTGTTTTAGAGACATAGTCAAAACAGATCTCTGATAAGAGAGAGGTGGCAAACATCCAGCCTGACATCCATCTTGAATTTGAGAGCAAAAAAGAAATGGGAAAGCGGCCTGAAAACCTAGCCGAGGACATTGGGTAAAATCCTGCTCTCATGTACTCTGTTGTAAATTCACTGTGTTTGTCCAGTGGGGTTATCTGCGAAGTCTAGTGATGTATGGGACAGAAATTTGGTTCCCAGCGTACAATTATGGGCAGGCACTTGCTTCCATAGATGCTTTCTAAATGTCTGTATTTTATTCAATGAAAAATACAAGTTTGTGTACATAACAGGACATTTATTCATGCCTATGAAGTTATATTTTATCCTAGCCCTCTAATAGGAAATATTTCTCCCTTTTAGAATATCCAGGTTTGCTTCCTATATACTAGATACTAATTTAAAGAACAGATGACTATCCAACCTTCTCTTTTCATCAACATCAGTAATCTATCATTTTGTTAGACCTGTGATTTCTTCTTATGCTTTTTCATAACGTAAGTATAATATATTAGGTTATTAATCTTAAATGTATCTGTTGGTTTCATTGTATCGTATTCATTTTGCCTCTCTCTCTCAGGCTGGACAATGTTGTAACGGGTTTGGGTTGAAAATAAGCTTTGTTTTCTCTGTAAATTTTTATTTTAAAAAGCGGTCAGTGAAAATTCAGAAACCCAAAGAAAACTTTAATTTCGGTCAATCTTATAAAACACATGCCTTGGGTTAAATTTGCTATTAAAAACCTCCAGTGCAAGCATCTTTTAGACTTTGGGTACTGTAAGATCAAGCACCTTGTTTTTCTCTTGACACTTTCAACACTGAAAGACAAGCAATTGCTTTGCTTCCCATGCTCTCAGTGCTGCCAGCTCCTCCTTGTCTCTGGCTCCTGTGACACGAGATGAAGTTAGACGTGCCAGTGACAGCGTGCGCCAGTCAGGCGCAGCAAGATATGTGCTGGGGACACTGCTGACAAGATGGATGTTCTTGGCAGGCTCCGTGACATTTCTCCCTGCCTTTAGCCGGAGAGAGGAGGTCAGTGGAACTCAGTGCTCTATTGGCAGGACCTCAGGCATTCACTCTGGGCACCCAGCATTGCTCCCCAGTTTCCATGACATGAAGTAGAGCAGTTGATCCTCCTGCTGAGAATATACATAAAGACACGGCCATGCCTTAATGTCAATTCCCATTGTCAGTGTTATGCCTTGGGAAGATGAGAGGCAGTTGGAACACCCCACCAGACAAAAGTAAGGAGTGATATTTTCTTTCCTCTTCTCACTGAACTGTGGATCAGCAGCCAAATGCATGGGAATGCTGAGAGGGAAGAAATAAAATGAAACTGTTGGAAAGCAAGAGCCAGACAAAGATTCATTCCATGCCCTAGTGAAGCTGCAAAATTTGTGTTGACTCCATTGGTGCAAAACCATACCAAAATACGGGGGTGGTGGAAAGCAGGTACAGGAAAAAGAGATCAGGGAAGGATGGCTTGAGATGTTTCTGCCTGTGTTTGCATCCTTATTCCCCCCACCCACCATCACCATCCACTTTCTCCAGCTGACATCTTTTCTCATTGCAGAAGCAGTAAGCTGTCATTTTTCATGTGGCATCTCCCATCCATCCATCAGTATGTCCGGGAGAGCTGGCAGCTAATTCCGATGGATGAATGACCCATCAGTAATTCTCACCAGTTCCCATGGGGCATGGAAACTGATCAAGCTAAGTAATGGTGACAGGTGAGAGACATTCATCCAGAGATGCTGTGGGTAGCAGAGATAGAGATGTAAAGAGTTCCATATGCTTGCTGTGTTCGAAGGGGAAATATAATGCCAGAAGACAAGCATCTTATTGGCCTGAATTGCACTCAGGTCCTTCTTTCTGCCATTTCGTTTGCTGTCCTCCAGTATATTCCAAGCATCCTCTTTCCTCCTCAGTGCAAACGCAGTTATATGCAGGAACAAGAACTATCACTGAAGCCTGATTCAAAATATTTTAAAATTATTACTCATCAGAAAAAAATACCAAGACAAGAAGCAATCAACTTAAATATGCGTATTTTGGAACATAACGGTAGAAAAAGACACACCTGAGGTGTCTTCCTTCTCTTTTCTTTTTATCTTTTTTTTTTTTTGCGTCTTCTTTTTTTCATTGTTCTTAAAAAAAAAAAAGGAAAAAAAACTCATTTTTTAACTGTTCAGTTCAATTTATAGGCTTGCAATACACCACTTGTGCTAAAATAACTGATCATTTGTTTTGCCATTCTTGTATTTTAAGTGCATTACAGAATGATTCAAATTCTTACAAAGTATCTGAAACTATTCTTCAAATTGGGTGTTACTACAGATACAAGGCAGACAGATGTTTTTAGTTTGTTTTTAGTTTCTCATTGCTCTAGCTTGTCAGTAATAGGCAATAAATTACATCAATTTCCCTACATTGAGTCTGTTTTGCTCGTGATGAAAATTGTTGAGTGATCTCCCCGTCCTTATCTCAACCTTTGAGCCCCATCTGCCGTATTTTTTCTCCCTTTCCCTTTGAAGAGAGGGAGTGAGAGAATGGTTGTGGTGAAGGTTGGCCGCCCGGCTGAGTAAAACCACCACAGGCACCTTGGTTTAAAAGCAAACTTCTGAAAACACTAAGAGAGTCTTGCATTGGTGAGCATGATGCTCAACAATAGTCAGAGTAACACTGATATTACCTTGTTATTTAAATGCAAAATAAAGTTTCCAAATATGTTGTCACATAATGATCTGTACCTTAGAGGTAGGCACACCACAGAACATCTTGCAGAAATGAGTAAATGAGTTTTAGTGTATGTAATCAATCAGTTTTAAATACTTTTGAAATATTCATAAGCTTAAACACCACCTGATGAAGTCCTTTCACAGAAACCATGGACTTCATTAATCATACCATCAGACAACAACATTTTTAGTTGTGTATCCAAAACGTAAATTAATTGTAATCAGCTTGGTTGTACTAGAACGATAAGTTGCAAATCTGCAAATATGTCCTTGGTTATTCAGCTTCTGGTTCAATTCTGGACGCTGGCGTAGGCTGTCTGACTCTGTGGATCTTCAGTCCTTTGGGGTTTCATAATGCTTTTTGCTGTTTTTGCTTGTGAGATGGTAGTGGTGAACTCCTTTGCACTGGGTCTTTTAATGAGAGAGCCAATACACCCACACCCACGCAGCCAAGAATTTTCTATCCTGGCACACACACACCCTCTTACATCAGGTCCATTATTTCTTCTTCTGTTTACAGGATCTTAAAAACCTGCTTTCCGAGACTATGAGCTATATATATACACACCAGTTCTAACATCCAGGCCCATCAGAAACAATTTTTTCAGGCAAATAATTTTTTCAGGCTTGATGGTTCTGTCAGGCATGTTAAGAAGGTATTTCTGTACAAGTACAGATTGCTCTCTGGGCTACCTAATGATCTCAGGGGGCCCCTATAACATGACTCTCTTCCTATTCTGCTGTAATGCCAAAGGTTTTGGGGAGACCAGAAATATATTCTGCTACATGCTTGTTGCCTAACAGATGTTGTCAAGTCGCGTTACAGATGTTGCCAAAAGCACTTCCCCAAGAAGACATAAAATGTTGGTGGAATCAGCACCTCAGTCTTGGCAGTTGTTTTTCAGGGCACGTTGATGTGAATGAAAGAGCAAAAATCCTTTTCCCAATTACCTAACACCAGAAAAAAATCAGGATTTCACAGGAAGAGAACAGCAGCTACAGTCTATGTGAGAACAAATTAGGTTGCAGCTTCATTTTCAAACTCTTTTGCCTGGTTGGCTTTCAGAATTTGCAAATAGTTGAATATTGTCCACAAGCCTATTCCAGACTTCAGTGAAAATTCTTTCCCAAGACCCTTCCCACAGCCAAAACCATAGGCAATCTTATTAAGGCTCCTTCAGTTTCTCTTTATCTAATATCGTTGTTTTTATTTAATTTTGCAATGATGTAGCTTTTCCACTAAGAGGTGGAAAATAGAGATGGAAGGGATTATTTTCCCTTCTGTCTGTTGGCTGTCTTTTGCTTCCCAACAACATCCAAGTTTTGCAGAACAACTCGGTTTCTGCACAGCCATTGCAGACATCGCGCCTTATCTTGAGCCAGCGCTTACTTTGATCTGTGTCCTTACAGTCTACAGTCATATGTAGGATGTCTCGTTTCAACATCTCTCCTTTTCTTTCCTGGTTGAGCCACGTACTTCTGATGCATTTCATAACAAACTTCATTCCTAATGCCTTCTTCCACAGGCAAGAAATCTGTGTGTGCCAGCTTCTGCTAGTGACGTTCTTCAGATACCTGGCTCTGCTTGCTAAAGTCTCCCTCTGACCACACCAAGCGCATGTCTCACATTTCCTTTAATCAGTCCTTGGACCAGTGGCCATTCAGGGGCAACAGGATCTACTTCCAGGCTTCTTTCTGCTCACAGCTCTTCTGAGTCCCTTTGCAGGGCTCTTCTGGTTGATGTGCCAGGGGGCGGGGTGGGACGTGCCTTCGCAGCGCCATTGGACGTTTTTACCTCTTTTTGAAAGGTCTGCTGTTTTTCAGTGCAGCTATCTATCCGTCATTTTTTGTTTAGTCCATTCTCCCTGCAGTAGCTTAGCCCCAAAGTAGACAGAATAATCCCAGTTGGATTTTAGCCTGTCTTTTCAGTAAGCAAAATGTTACAGATATCACTGATTCTGTGTCTGGGATTCCTGCCAGTTAGTTGCATTAGACAATAAGGATTGATTCTTTGGAAAATATTTTCCTGAAGCTAAGGAAACACTTTTGGGGTGAAAACAAAGTTTTAACAAGATACTTCAAAAGGAAGGCTATCCTGAGATCATAAGCCTACTGCAGTTTTACTAAACATCTTTCTTGGCTCATTCATTGAAAGCGTGGCCATCCTTGGAGCTCATGGCTGCAGGGATAATGCATTGCTGTTTATAATGCTTTTCCCTGATGTTGAATTCACTGTTAGTGAATGGACACAACTCTCTCCTGTGGTATTTGGGCAGGCACTTGTTAACAATTGTCAGTTGTTTGGAAAAGCAGCTCCATTTGAGTAGGCTCCGGGTTTCACAGACAGCTCTTTTCAAAGGACACAAATTCCAGCCTGGGAATGGGGCAGTTTCTGCTTTTCTTTAATGTCTAGCACTAAGGTAGCACTGATTGCAAGCCTTCCAGAGGTGTAAAACACGGCTCGCCTGGGGCACCAGGAATGCACCAGGCAATTCATTATTTTCAACTTCATCAACTTGGCATAGACAGTGGGATCAAGTGCACCCTCAGGAAGTTTGCAGATGACACCAAGCTGAGTGGTGCGGTTGATACAACAGAAAGAAGGGATGCCATCCAGAGGGACCTGGACAAGCTTGAGAAGTGAGCCCACATGAACCTAATGAGCTTCAACAAGTCCAAGTGCAAGGTGCTGCATGTGAAAGCAGCCTTGCAGAGAAGGACTTGGGGGTTCTGGTGGATCAAAAGCTCGACATGAGCCAGCAGTGCCTTGCAGCGCAGAAGGCCAACTGCATCCCGGGCTGCACCAACAGAGGAGCGGACAGCAGGTGGAGGGAGGTGATTGTGCCCCTCTGCTCTGCCCTTGTGAGGCCCCACCTGGAGTGCTGCATCCAGGTCTGGGGCCCCCAGCACAAGAAGGATGTGGGGCTGTCAGAGGGGGTCCAGAGGAGGGCCCTGAAGGTGCTCAGAGGGCTGGAGCACCTCTCCTGTGAAGAAAGGCTGAGAGAGCTGGGGATGTTCTGCCTGCAGAAGAGAAGGCTCTGGGGACACCTCATTGCAGCCTTTCAGAACTTAAAGGGGAATTATAAACAGGATGGAGTGCAAGTTTTTGGTCATTCAGATAATGACAGGACAAGGGGGAATGGTTTTAAGCTAAAAGAGGGGAGATTTAAATTAGATGTTTGAAGGAAATCCTTCACCATGAGGGTGGTGAGGCACTGGCACAGGCTGCCCAGAGAAGCTGTGGATGCCCCATCCCTGGAGGTATTCAAGGCCAGGCTGGATGGGGCTTCAACTTGAGACATTCTCTGATTCTATTTATGATCATGGAGCATCTTTTGTCCTAGAATTCCCTAGAGGTCAGTATTTTGTTCTGGGCAGTTTGTGGATTCCTCCTTGTGACCTTTCCCAAACTCCATGTAACTTGCTCGCCAGTAGGACGACCGGGTTCCTTTGTGATAACAGAATAAATCTTCACACCCCCCTGCCTGCCCCCCCGCTCTGCTGTGCACCTCACGCCGGGCTCTGGGCACTGCCCGGGCTCCCTCACAGCCCCTTCATTGCCCTCAAGGCGCTCTTTTTTCCCCATTTTTTCACTCTTCTGCTCCCCACTCCCCCATTTTCGAGTCCTTTCGTCTTTCTCTGAGGAGCGAGCACACCCTTGAAGAGCGCACGCCGTTAAAAAAAAAAACAAGAGCAAGACGGGAAGAGCCCACCGACCGTTCAACGGCCGCCCGCCGCCCGTTGAGGCGCCCCACCCCCGCGCGTCAAGCGACGGCGGGCAAAGTGAGGGCAAAGCGCACCGCCCGGCTTCCCCCTCCCGCACCGCGCATGCGCGCCGTGTCCCAGAGCGCCACCTCCCCGCCTTTTAGCGCCACTGCAAGGCGCGGCCCCGTTGCGCATGCTCACTGGGCGGCTGCCCGAGGGGGGCAGCCAACCCCCTCCTCCCCCCCCCATCCCCGGCTGCCGAAGCCGTTCGGGTGTCCGCCACCCCCCCCCTCGGTGCCGAAGCCGCTCGGGTGTTTCCGCGGCTGCCCGGCGGCGGGGCCGCTGCGGGCGGGAGGCGGCGGAAAATGGCGGCGGGGGGCTCGCTGAGGGCCGGGGCCGGCCGCGGCTGAGCGGGGAGGCGGCTGTGGGGCTGCGCCGCCGCCGCCGCCGGGCCCTCCTCCTCCTTCTTCCCTCCTCCTCCCCTCCTCCTCCTCCTCCCTCCCCCGGCATGGACGCTGGCGCTGCGCGGGGTCGCTGTGCGCGGCGCTGCCCGGCTGCGAGGTGCCGCTGAGGGGGGCCGCCCGCCCGCCCGCCGCCCCCCGGGGGAACAATGTCGGACACCAAGGTGAAGGTCGCCGTCAGGGTCCGGCCCATGAACAGGAGAGGTAACCGGCTCCTCCCCGCGCCCCCCTTTGCGGCCAGGGGGATGAACAAGCGCCTCCCCCCCCCCTCACCCTCTTCAGCTTCCCCCCCCCGGCTCCCTCCCGACCCCCCGGGGTGTGGGGGGCAGCAGCAGCCCCCCGGGGGGGTGTCGGGGGGCGTCCCGGCCGCCCGTCCATCCCCCCGCCGCCTCTCCTTGCAGAGCTGGAGCTGAACACCAAGTGCATCGTGGAGATGGAGGGGAACCAGACGGTGCTGCACCCGCCGCCTTCCAACGCCAAGCAGGGAGAGAGGTGAGAAGCGGGGCCAAAAGACAGCCCCCCCCCCCCCCTCCCCCCGGCTCCTGACCCCCCTACCGGGGTCTGCGAGGGGCAGGGGGCGGCCGTCGGGGGGCACAGGGCTCCCCCGGACCTGAGTTTTGTGTCCTGCGGGGATCTGGATGCGCCCAAAGGGAGGTGCAGATCGCTGTTGGTCTCCCGAGCCTGCAAGCCAATTCCTGGGTAAATGCTCAAAAAATGAGCCGTCGCTTAGGTAAGGATGGATGGACACTGACCGTGCACGCTGCTGCTCCCAGGAATTTCCCTTAAGTGCAGGCTGCTGGTGACTCGGTGTAACCTTTGTGGAAACAAGAAGCAGAATTCAGATGTTGTCCTAGCGATGGTATTTTTTGTTTGCTGAGTTTTAACATACTTGTATTTGGTAATTACCAGTTCCTTTATTAATCCCGTGCTGTTGTGTGGAATAGTCTGAGAATACGCTTAAATAATTTGGAAATCTGGCGTCTGGTTGTGATGCCCCGCTAAAGAATACCCTTGGAAATAGTCCAAAATACCAGTGCACTGGACTGTAAAAATAGATCAGAACAGGAAAAGATTTCTTTCCTTTGAGGGAGTGTGGGGAAAGACGGGGAGGCACGAGGGGAATAGTTACGTTGTTTGCTTATCTCTTTGATTACCTGTTGACAGCTCAACTTGGTTGATCTGTTAAATATTTTTAATGCCAAGGAGTGTGAATTCATTTGCATGATTATAGAGATTTTCATCTGAACGAATTCTTGCTACTTAAGGTTTTATTAAAAATATCTTTGAGGGTGTAATAGCTATGAAAATTAGTATGAGGATATGTATTTTTTTCTCCAAAGACAATGTCATGGCTTTTATCGTTTTCCAGCAGGAAAGGTCTACACCTTTTCTGTTCTTTCATGTCCAAGATGTGAAGGCCCTCTCATGTTAATCTAAATACTGGAATACAGCTGTAATCATGCCAATTTAACTTAAATCCAACCTGCGTTGTCTTCAGAATCATATGTTATGGCTAATGTGTTGGCTTGGGTCTTGGAAGGTCTTTGCTCGTTTCCAGTCCCTTTCATAGACTTTGTGCGATCTACAAGTCGTGCTGCCTCTGTGCGTCTTAGCATCCCATCTGAAAAATGGAAATCTTGTTTTTCTTGAGACTATTTTAGGAAGTATGCTTTTTCTAACGTTTATTGAACTGCTTATATGGTGTCCATCGCAACGCTGCTGTACTAAGAATAATATCGACTCTTTAAAGTGAGTGGATTTGACAGGTACAAAGTGCAACGTTGTGCGTGTTGGCTGCAGGTATTCAGGGAGACTATGCAGTGACTCTTATGAGAGATTGTGTTTTGTGTTTGTCTTGCTTTAATACCTGTAAAAAAAAATAATATATATATATATATATATATATATATATATATATATATTTATAAACTCTCTTACCTAGTTTGAATTGGCTTCTGATTGTGTGCCAAGAGCCTTACGGGTGAGTTGTGACACTTGTGTGCAACCTCGTTATTGATAGCAGTGTTGGCAGGTGATAGCTGCCCTGCTTGCAGCCAGCCCACTGTGAGGGTGGAACTTGGCTGGCTGTTGAATGTTTAACTTGTGTGTTAGAAGGAAGCAACTGCATGACGTGAGAGGATTGGAAATGCTGATCGGAAGTAACTCACGTTGATGCAAAAATATGGTTTGGCTACCTTCTAAATAGCAGAGATTGTGTGTAGACTGTTGAGATGGCTAATGGCCATCTAGTGCCTTGTGAAGTTCCTTAATTTTTTTCAGTGTTAAACTGTTGATTTTTGTTTTATTTGTTCCCGTCAAGATAGAGTTTAATTCTCATGATGAAGAATGAATTCTATTCTTCTTCTGTGTGTACCCAAATAAAATGTCTATATAGACCGGCTCTGAATTGCTGAGTAGTTGCTGCTTGTACTTGGACTGGTGCCTTGGCAGGGTTAGAGATGTCAAATGGATTTTTGGTTTTCTTTGTGTAGCTTGTTTTTATATAGCTCAACTGGATTTTTTCTTTCAGAGCAACCGTGTCATTGCAAAAATTACTTCCCTTGTTGGCTGATTAACTGGTCTTTCTGTGCTATATTGCATTATTTTAATATTCTGTTTAGTCTCTTTTACATTTTTCTTTTTATATGGAGATTTCCTTTTTTTCTAGAGGAATGAAAGTACAAGTTTGTGCTGTGCTTTGGAATTAGAATAAGTAGCCTTCTAAAGCAAAGTTGGTTTCTAGGGCTGCTTTTCTTAATTGAGCTGAAGCAGAGAAACTGTAGTTGTTGGGGGGGGGAGGGAGAGGGGTGTTCAGGACCATGCTCTTTATTTGCTTTGTGTTCTTAGTTGTAGTTTTCGATGTATTGACAGAATTTTCTAAAGTAAAATTAGATATCTGTTATAATTATTGAAGTACTGTGCATCCAAAAGCAAACTTTAAGTTTAGGAAGATCGAATTTTACTATTTTTTTCTATTCCATAAGGAGTTTTAAAATTAGGTCTAATTTCAGATGCATCCTGTTAATAGGTCTCTGCATTTTATTACAGATACTTCTGAAGGATTGTAGACAAGTTATGACAGTTTTACAAGTGGCAAAAAATGCCTAAAATCTAAGACAGTGCTGTCACTTGTTCAGCTTCCACTTTTGTATTAATTTGTATTGGTGTTGTGTAAGTTAGATCTGGTTTCTCTATTCTTCTTCTAACAGCTAGACCACACAGCATCTGTACCTTAACAAACACAGCTACAAAATGGTAATTGTTATTAAATGTTTTATCTTTTTATAAACAGCAGGCCTTTCATTCCCTACAGGCAAACAGTTTTAGGATTCTAAACTAACAAAGAAGAAAAAACAAAACATAGTAAAACCTAACAAGCTGAGTCTGAAAGATGGGAAAATCTTTACTGACTGTAGGAATAGCAGACAGTTCAGAAAGAAACAGCTTTCATTAGCTGGTATCAGGTATATTCTCTGGTGCTGGCAAAGATTTTCTAAGTTGATTTGTTGCACTTCATGCCTTTAGCCCTTGTTTTAGTGTTACTAGTAGCATTAGTTTCCTTTATGTCTGCCTAAGTGTGTTTCTGTGTTGTTTTAGTTACCTTGTTGGTCTTCCATACATTTTCCCCCCCAAATTGGTATGGATTTCTCTTTCTTCCCAGAAGGAAATAATGTCTTGTATTTCTGGGAACCCTGTGATTTATTTATTTATTTATTTATTCGGTCTTCACCTGGGAATCTGAATTTCCTTTATCAAAGTACTCTTCTTTCTGAAATAGTTATTCCAACTAATAGTCTTAGGAATTTGAATTGTTTCAAAACCAGTAGTATACGTCTTACTGTCATGCTATAAATGTTTGTATCTGGTTGGCATTAAGGTACAGCATTAAATTGCAACTATGAAATAACTAGAGCATGAGCTTACAGGCAGTCTTTCAAAATATCTGAGTAATTATTATTTACGATGGAAATATCACGCCCCTCTCTAGGTTCGTCAAAGCTTTCTCTTGACATTAGAGATGCTATTCTTTTAGTAGGACAAATCAGGTTTTGCCAGGTGCCATCTGTGCTTTTGACTGCCGAAACAGGCTTTTCTCCATCCAACCTTGCCTTTCAGCTACACTTTTTAAACACGTAGGATCTGAAAAGTTTATTTTGCTTCCCTGGCTACAGTTCATGGCGTGATCTTTCCGTTGTTAGTAAACAAAAGATTTGTATTGACAGAAATAATGAAGTACGGAGACAGTAGAACTGCAATACTGTTTCAACTGTAGTTTTGACTAAGCAGAAGGCATCTGTTGGGCAATTTATTACCTTAAAGCACAGTAGCCTTCTGCAAACTTTGCCTTATTAAAGGCCTTGGGTCAAAAAATAAGAAAGAAATCATCAGATTGTGCAGCTGAACTTAAAGTCCACTCTGCTCAGAAAGTATCTTTTTTTTTTGTCTGATTTATTTTTGGTTTTTAAACCTATTTTAGGACTTGCTTGCTCAATCTTCTGCCGTCATTACTTAGATAACAGACAAATAGCCCCAATGCCAAATTATACTTAGGTAAAACTCTTGTATCTTTGAATTACTCAGAGTGGCAGAATATATGGTGGTGTTTTTTTGAGTAGGTTTAAGCTCTTTAGTAAAACAAATAGCTGGGAACAGGTATGTGTATGGGGCCTATCTAGTTCTTGTAGGTCGTGATGCTTCCCAAGATAATGACCTAAAGCACAGATTTTATTCCTAGTTAGCTTGTCCTAAAATTCTTGTTTCCAGAAAGCAGCTGTTGCCTCCTCCCCACCTTGGGGAAAACAGTATTTTGAATGCTCTTTAATAGATGGTCCTTCACGTGGTCACTGTGATGCTTTTTTTTTTTTTTGACATGTTGCTTTGAACAGCATCAGAGATGAGAGAGGAGCGCGGTTGCAGGGAGAGGATGTGCGTTTCTGGTAATGGTCCCTGTTTCAAACTGGAACTTCAGGAAGCTGAAACAGGACAACTGCTAATTATTTCTGTATCTGAAGGCATGATCAAGAAGATTGTGTCCTTGATGCATATACTCTGAATTTTCACCTGAGCTAGGTGGTGAAACAAGAGCAGGCAGCAACCTTTGTCTTTGTCTAGAGGAAATTGTAAAAGCAATCTGACTTTGACCTCTTTGGTTAGCTTCCTGTTCGACATCAATGTGCAGGATGTGAATTGTTAACTTTGAATCTTTGTCGAAGAGGTGTGTTTGAGTGATAAAATGTATGGCTGGCAAATGTCATTTCAGAACCGTTTCTGCATTGCGGTAACTCATCCATGCCGCAGGTGGGATACTAGATGCAGTTCCATGAAACCACCATTCTAACACTTGGTTTCAAATTCCTGTGTGCTGAATCCCACGTATTTTGGATTTTCCATGTGTTTTGGATTATGAATTTGTGGCATGGCTCTAGGTTCTTTCTAAGGTCGACTGAGCCATGGGTATGTGGAACACCTGTTACCTTGCCATGTCCATAAAATCCGGACAGCTGTCAGGACCTTGTGCTTTGGTCTTGAAAAGGCATTGCTAGAGGAAACTACCACTGGACGCTGTTGAGACTGTGGGTACGCCGCTAGTAGTACGTAGCTGGCAGTATTTCAGAACAGAAATAACACGCTTGAAGAGAAGGAAAACTGTTCTTGATAATACCATGCTTGGGCAATCGTTGCTTTGTAGACATTCCCTGCTTCTGGACTGCTATTCAGTTATACTCAAAAGCAATACTCAGAATTAAGTAAAACTGGGTTCACCTTGAACATGTCCATTTTGTCTGTTTTATGATGTTAGAAATGTCCATGCAGTAGACCATAAAAAGACTTCTCAGATAGGTTGGCAGGCCTTTTACACACGCTTCGCTTCTGTGTTTAGAAGGGGCAGGTACGTGTGCATTTATCTATTATTGCGGCCAGAAATGGTTTTTGAGATCTGGATTCCTATTCAGTACACCTTGAACGTGTTGTTTATTGAAATTACGAATTTAAAAAAAATCCATTTGAAAAGAGCAGCTGTTTATGTTTGCCCTTTTCTTTGGGGAGATTGGGACTGAAGGAAAAGCTTTCGTTTCACCTCCTTTGCCCCACTTGGTATACATTCTTTTCAAAGGAAGAAGACCGTCTATACAAGATTACCTTTGCTCTGTGCATCTAGTCTGCTTATTAAATGTGCGTATGGTAAAGTTTCAGACTTAAATTGTAGTAGCTGACACGTTTAAAGTTAGGTGGTAGTTGTAAACGTATTGTAGTGGCACTGGCACTTCAGCAAGTGCTAATAAAGTGCCTGCTCCACCAAACTCCTGCCCAGAAAGAAGCACCACCCACAAGCATCCGTTCTGTGCAGGGCTATGTACTGCAGGGCACTGGGCTGCAAATCTTTGCACATGTTTTTGGTGACGAAGTGAATTCCTTCCTTGTCTCAGGCCTGCAGTGCAGCAGGCACGGGCGGGCATCTGTCATCGAGGGAGCCGTCGTGGCGATACTTGTAGTAATAAGATTAGAGCTAAATCTTTAAACTGACAAAAAGTACTCGTCGCTGCTGTGGTTCTGAGACATTACCATGTTTGAAGTCCTTTATTTCTCTGAAGCTGGGGGCAAACTGAGTAGCAGGAAGGGCAGCTGCCCCCGGCTGCATTGCCATGTCTCTCGCACGGAAAGGCTGTGTGCAGTGGTGGGAAAGTCCTCTGGTGGCTCTGCTTATTTGGCCTGGCCTGGCCGTGGTGCGAGTCTATTCATGGAAACAATTACTGCCTACTCTAGTGAAATGCCAGCTGCTGCAGCAGCGCTGTGCAGATTCTGTTGCTTAACTGAATAAGTTCTCCAATTGCTTAATTCCTCGTGTTTTGTAAGGATGCCTGTTAACAACTGCAGAGTGTGGAGCGGGCGCTACGGAAGTGTCAAAGTGTCGGCTGGAGACGGTGAATTGTACGTGCTCAGTAAGTGCAGCGTGCAAAGAAAAGGCCCCTACTGAGCAATGATTTGCACCGCAGGACTCGGTAGCAAATTAACTTGAGACCTGAAGCACCGTGTTAACTAAAACAGTCGTGCTGTTGCCTGGAAGTAATGCTGCTGTGTCTCTTTTTACAAGAGACAGTTGAAGGCATATGAGCTTGTTCCATCAGTATGTGACTCTCGATGTTGATAGGAAATTGGGCATCAGAGTTTGAAGTTTGCTGGAGCTTGAGCTTCTTGTGTAATATCTTCATGATCCTTCTATGGTGTGTGCTGGACAATGTCTGGGAGCTGAGGGAGGAACTCAGGAAGCACTCAACAAGCAGATTGACCTTCATACGGTAAATTTTCAATCAGAAAAATGCATTGGTGACAGGGGTCACATATCAGTGACATAAGCCCAAGATTATCTGTGCTGGTGAACAGTAGGAGTTAGATAAGCTGTTTTTAATTCCATGGGAGGGTGTCCCTTCATTTCATTTACTGTTTTGGAGAAAAGTGAATGAATGGCTTGTTGTGCTGGTTAGTGCTAATTAACTTCTACAGTTATGGTTTTATTTTAGATTAAAAGTCAGCTGTCATTTTTTAAAGAAAAAGCAGCCCTTGGTCATCAGTCTAATGAAATTCATAGCCATTTCCTGAACTAATAAATTCCTAGTCATCAGCCTCAACCTTTATTTGGTGTTTTGTTATATCCTAAGCAGAGACATCCTCAGGCATGTACGTGCTTACCAAATACAGCTACATCTTCCTCAGGTGTTAAGTTAGTGACTTGTGAGGTGTAACTTTTCCTCTAGAAGGTAACCTAAATGTGCTCTTGTTTCACATAGGGGTATCGTATGTCATTAGCCCCTAGTCACTAATAATTTATTATCCTGGAGTCACTTATTTGATATTTGAGTGTTACAGCTCAGGACAAAGACTTATACCTCAACTAATCTTTTGACAGATTAAGCCATGCATATATTTTGGCGTTTATTAATTGTACTGTACCTGTTTTGAGGTGTATCAGCCTAGCAGTGAAAAGGTGTCCGAAACATTTCTGTATGCTTCTGGTAAGTGTATGGTAAGCTTCACAGTTAATGATGACGCTGAAGATACAGCAGAGGCTTATTGTTCACTAGCAACAGGGAAGATACTTGTGGTCTCTGTTCTGTGAGCTAGCTCCCACCGAGCCCATGTTGCTGCCTGGTCATGTTTAGGAGCAGCAGAGCTAGTAGGCTGGTGCTGGTTATCCTGAGATTTGTGGCGTCACCGCATCTTCTTTTTGCAGTGTGTGTATATTCCAAGAATTGTAGGCATTTCAAAAACATGAATCAAAGCAGCTGCTGTGGCTGGAATGGCATGCTTATCTCTGCGTATGTTTATGAAGATAGCGTTCAATACGTTAAAAACTACCAGGATGCATTGTTAATTGGGAACTTCATAAGACGTTGTATGCTGTTGTCCAAGTAATGTGCTTTATATTAAAAACAGATTGCTGAAACTGTCAGCATTTAAATATTTTTCCTTAAAATTTGTTGTTCTAGAGAACATTTTAGACTTGCGGATGAAACGATAAAAAGTGTGCATGATATCCTGTTTATTGAGCTTGTAGTTCTAGTTTATTGTTCTGCCATCTCTTTTTATACACAAACATCAATCCTAAATAAGCAGCATTCAAAAGCCTCCAGTGAGATTAAATTTTCTTCTTCTAGCATAGGGCTTCAAAATTCTGCATCTGTCTCTTCAGACACTGGAATAGTTCTTGTAGTACTAAGTATATGTATGTGGAGCTGTCTGTTTTGCTTAATATTTCTTGTATGATGACAAGGAACAGCAGATCTTTGATAAGAAACTGGAGTACTTGATACTGCTTCCCATGTGGTTTCCACTTTTTGTCTGACTGATTAAAATCAAATCATGTGCAGGGTAGCTGAGAAAGTCTTTCACGAATTTGATTCCTTCAGAATTGAAGGTTAAAGGACTGGCTGTGATGGAAGGGAAGGTTTTATCTGCAAAATGAATGGATTTGTATAGTGATCAGCACCGGTTGCTGTGTGATTTTTAATACTTCCTAGTTCTTATTTTGTTGAATTTTTACTTCAAATTCACTTTTGCTTTGTGATTCAAAAGCCAAGGCTTGTTTTACAGTAGCTGAGCTTTTCCTGAAGATAAGCCAATGGAGCGTTTCAGTGGAACTGGTGGAAGTTTTCTATTGGCGAAGCCACTGTATGGCCCTGAATGAGAAGCATCCTGGTCTGCTTTGGAAAGTTTTTGTCAGTATCTGTTGATGTGAGTCTTTTACGTATACAGTGTGATGTAAGTTTGCAGTGCTCCAGACTTGTGTTGGTTCGGTAGTGTCCCCTCTGTGAATGATGCAAGTCCTGAGCATTTTGATACAGTTTTTGTTTCCTTTCTGTCATGCCATGTCGTCATTCCCTATTTTGAGATGTTCCTGAATTTCCTTTAGACTTGATATATGTTTTCACATAACTTCATCTAATGAAATCAGGCTGAAACAGAAATTGGTCTTTTGGTAAAATAAAGAAATGTTCCTTTATTTGGTGCGTGCAGTTGAAGAGCTTAATATATTACTCACGTATCCTCTGAATGCTCAGCAAATAGTAGTTGAGTTTGGTTAGTTTGCAATTATATAATAGAGTAAAAGAGCAGAAACCGTTTGTGATCTCTCGCATTTTGCACTGTATTGGTATAAAAAAGTGCTTCTGGAAGCTTTGTCAGAAGTCTGTTGTAGATCATCATCCTACTACTCAGGTTTTGCCATTTCAGAGCTTCTTACCCTGACCATGGTGGATATGCAATTCTGGAACAAACTGTCTAGAAAACAATCTGGCCTTTTCTTTAATGCCTGTTAAATTTAAAAAGGAGAAAGTTTTGGATAGTTGACATTCTTCTGGTGTAAGTAAGCCTCAGTTGTACCTGTATTCTTGGTTGGAGTGTCCTTGAGAAATGCTGCTTCAGTATCTGCATGGAAACTGAAACATTAGAAAGTGCAAAAGACAGCTCCTTAACAAACTGGCTGCTGACACAGCAGAATAGAGGGAAAGGATACTTGGGGAGCAGGACTGGAAGGATAACGAGAGGCGGGTGAGAGGTACAGAACTGGGTGCCTGACAATATTACAAACTCCACAAAGTACATATTGGGGGAAGCCAGGCCAAAACAAAAGTATCCTGTGAGCTTTCTCCTATCCTGCTGAAAGTATGTACGAGAAACTGGCATTCTGCGAGGAAATGCTACGTTATTCGTGTGTGTTCTGGTTGAGATCCAAGTTGCAAACAAAAAGGAAAGTCAGTTCTTGTAAACAGGCCATTGAACACAGGACAGAGCTTACCATGTACTGAGCTTGTCAGGAGCTTCCAAGTCCTTTGTATTTTTAGTGAGGTGTTTATAACATTGTAGCTAAGTTTGTGTTGTATTCCTAATTTTCAGTGTATATTTGTAACATGCATTTTAACACTGTTTTTTTATTTACTGTTAATTAAATGTCCTTCACGTCTGAGAGTCTGCAGAAATTGGCTATGAAGTAAGTGCTCATATGTCCATCTAAGATAGTGAAAGTGTCTTTGAGGATGTAGCACTCGAGTGTTGTCTTACCACTCCATTGAAGGAGACCTTACATTGATTACTTTTTTTTTTAATAAATTCAGTAGATGTTGTGTTCCTCTCAGCATCCCAGCTCCACATCTTGATTCCTTTTTATTGTCAGAAGCAGCATATCAAAGGAAGGGAATGTCCGACTCCCCCATAGTAAAAGTTCGAAGTTAGCCTGTGCCAGTTCTGTTTTAAAATGCTCAGCGGGGCACAGAAGATGAGTGCTGAGCCTAGATAGACATCAGTCTAATCTCTCCTCTTTTGTCTAGCCATTCTTTAGGGTAGGCTGCATCCTCTAAAATAGCTTTTGGAGTTTGCTTTGCAGATGCGAACGTGGCTCTGGGAGGGAAGCTTTTTTCAGAAACAGTGAAAGTGTGATCTCTCCTTACTGCCTTCTGTGCTCACAGATAGAAGCTTTGCATGTGCTTCAAGGGACGCGGTGTTACTTCATTTGAAATTTTGGTATCAGCTGATCATTACAGAATGACATCTTGCAACTCTGTGCTAGTTTAAACGCAGAAATGCAGATCCAGATCCAGAAATGCAGATTTGCTGGCTGAATGCCCTTAGTGTTGTGCGATTCTCACGTGTCTTCTGAGCTGCGTTTCTTCTGCTGCGTGCTCTGACCCATGTTATTGATTGCTATTTGAGAATTTACTTGAATAAGGCAGAAATTCGTGGCTCATGTGCAAGACACTCAAATATGCTTTGGAAACACTCTGTCACTCGCATGACCAATGTGTTTAAAATGAGTTTTATAAAATCTCTCCAAGGCAGCTCAATCTTAATCTGTCATCTGTTGTAAAGAAGGGTGTTGCAGAACAACTCCCTCAGTCCTAAAAGTGGAATTTGAAATTCCTGCACTTTTTTGAAGGTAGCTGAATCTTTGTTGTGGTTCGGAAAAGGTATTCACATAAGTGACCTCTTGCCTGTCTGCCTTTGTAGTCATTACAAAAAAAAAAAGTAAATGCCATCTCTTTGTAGACTTGTAATGAGATTTTATAATACGGAATTGCAGAGCTGAGTTTTGAGGGAGGAGTACTTCGTCAGCAGCGTGTATAATCGAAAGAAAATAGCAACGTTAGTGATAACATGCAGTTGTTATGTGGGAAAATGAGCATTGTCAGAGTTGAGTAAGCTCAAGGGGAGTGTTTGATTAGACTAGAAAACTTTTTTTTTCCAAATAGGAGTGGAAAACTATGCACTTGAAACATTTTTTATAATTATTGTTCTTTTTCATATCCAAAATAGATGGTGTGTTGTAGATGTGCTACAGAACTTTTCTTATAAATGGAGAAAGAAAAGGACACTGTGCTTTGTTGTTTTGCTCTTAAAGGGCTAAAGGGGCATGTTCTTGATTCCTTTAAAAATACTTTTACTACTTTTTTTCCCCTCCCTTCAACTGTTTTTCCATATGAGGCACATCAGTTCTTTGCTTCAGTGCTGTTAATCTAAGGGCCTTTGAAGTGGGATGCTTGCCTTAGCTGCAGCTTCTCCTGTAGCATATCTTTCTAGTCCTGCTCTTTTACTTTCATGTCTCAGGTTGCAGGCGTAGATCAAAATAAATTGAACTGGTCTGGAGTTACTAATCAGACACCAGAACCTCTATCCATTTCTGAAGTAGAACAGCTATTTAAGCAAAAAGGAGGCAGCTGTATCCTTATTACGTTGAAAATTGCTGAAAATGGAGTGCTGCTGCTGACTTTATTAGTGATGATGTTCAAAGGGGGAAAGCTATGCTTGAAAATTCATGCGATAACTTTCATTTGAACAATTTTGAATTCAATTCTTTATTTGTCAAGCCTGAAATATGTTTGCAGTTTTGCCGCATACCTACTTTGCTTCTTCCCTTTCTCATCCTGGTATAACTAACCCCAAACTGCTGACCCTGGTAGTATTTGCCTTCTCAGATCACTAAGTAAAGGAGTGCTTATCGGAGTTCAGAAACTTGTGGAAAGCCGTATGAAAGGGTACACAGTATTTTGAACTGACCTACTTATTCTGAGTCGTCTTCCTTAATATGACTTCTCGTTCTCCTTTAAAGACTTTTATACATTTTTGAGAGACTGCATGTATTTCTACTTCATTTGTTCTAGACTGTTTACCTCTAGCCACTCTGCAGGCAGATCTCTGGGTAGATCACTGAGGCTGGGGTTTATTTATGGCAGAGGTAATGAGGTAAGTCGCAGCTCCTGAAGCAGGACTGCGTTTTGGTGTGGTGGGATGCTAAATGGGGAGTTTTGCAGGGCCTCACCTCCTCCTGCACGGCCTCAGCCCTGGACACCTGCAGCCTGGGTGCTCACAGCAAGTACCTGGCAGCTGCGGGCGATGGCAGCTTCCATCCAGGAGGGCTCTGCTGGCCTGCCCATACCCTGCCGTACCGGCTGGTCCTGCCTGTCCCTCTCAGCTCAGAGATGAGAGGAGGTGGCAATGGTGCAGTCAAAAGCAATGCTGGGGTAGGACAGGGCCAAAAGTAGGTGGCTGTGGGCCTCTGCTACCGTTTTACTAGTCTGTTTTGCAGAAAGAGCACGTGCTCAGGTAATGAGCATTGATTTGGCCTTGGGGTGTGCCCGCAATGCTCTGCCTAGCGTGCCCTCTGTTAGCTGGGCTTTCCCGTTGTCGGGCATGGAGCAGGAGTTGTAGAGCTGACTGCAGATCGCAGTGCAGATGGGACTCAGTGGGACTGTGGAGGTGTGTATTGACATTCAAGTGTATCGACAAGTTCTCCTTAAAGAGAACTTTAAGTACTTCATTAAAGATTAAAAACAAAGTAGTTTGTGTACTTTCCAATAAAGTAGGGTGAAAGTTCCCAGTTTAAATGAAATATGCTTATTGACCTTACTAAGTTTGCTGAATGCTAGGTTTAAAGCAGGGCTGTTGGTAGTACCTGGAACAGCACTGGACAGGAAAGGATATATTTTTTTTCCCTAACTGCTCTGTGAAAGATAACTTCTATCGTGTTACGGCAGTACAGGATCATTTGTGCACACTTCATATCCCTATGCAGAAACTCAGATCTCTGTCCTGACCTGACTCTGAATAGATGCCAGCATGGGCCATGGTGTCCTTTGGTCTCTGGGTTAGCAAGCAGCTGGCTGGGGCCAGTTTCCAAGGCTGACACATCAGCATTCAGGCTCTTTAAATGTATGCAGCTAATCTTTATGGTAAACCTCATCACTTCTGTGCAAGCTTGTCCATAGATAAGTTTGTGCCTTTCTCCGTTCTTGTCAATTTTACTCTTTCATCTACTTTTCGTCTTCTTGACCTGCTACCTTCATTCTCCCATGCTCTTTAAATACATTATTTAAAATCTCCAGAAATGATGGCATTTTCAAGTTAAAAGATTGAGTGCTGTTAGCAAGTCCCAGCAGCACTGTGCTTTTTATTCTAAATCGGAAGCTTTGATTACCTTTAGTCTTCTGTAGTTGGTACAGCAGCAAGTGTGTTGCTTGTGTCTCAGCTCTCTTTCTGTGCTTTGCTTCCTCTACTAGTAACTTATCTCATAGTGCTCACTGACAGTGTTTTTTTCTGCTGTTATCACCTGCTTTGTGTTTCTGTGTATGAATAGCTTAATATATCCCTCCTGTTCTGAAACTTGTCAGGGCTGTTAGGTTGATTTTATTGTAACATGATCGTGCTTTCTAATTTAGATTTTTTTTTTCTGCTGCATGAAGACAAATCTTAGTGAAAAACAATCTTTGTTTTTTTTTTTTTTTTCTGAAACACAGATGTGTGTGTTCTGCACACTGCTGCAGATCTGGAGCTAAAATGCTCGGCTAGACCCTAGCGAATCTGCAGGGGGATGGGGACTGTTCTGAAACTCTCCCCCATCCCCTCAGAGCACTCCTTTGCTCACCGTACCCTGCCAGCACCATATCCAGGCGGGGCTGTGTACGTGTTTGGTACCTGGTCAGGCGCTCTCCACCACGTGAAAGTGTCCATGCTCCCTCTCTATTTTTAGAAGCTAGCTTGTCTTTTCATCAGTTTTTGCTTTGTTTTGTGCCTGGAGCTAATAAGTACCTGCTTTTTGTCTACACAATAAGCCTGGAACATGGATAAAATTCTCACAGGTAATAGTGGAAGGAAGATATTTCAAACAAATTATACCTTTCACTATAATAATACAGTAGAGTTCTGCTCTCTGTAAACAAATGTTCGTAAAATGAATTGTGGATGTAAACCTGGTTCTGCAGTCTGAGATCACAGCTCAGAAAACTCTTTGAGGGAATAAATGCTGTTGGCTGCAAGCCAAGGAGGGAGAAAAAGATTCAAGGAAGACTTTGGGGGGTGGAAAAAAAGGAGAAGTTCTTCAGGAAAGAATAGTCGTATTTTTAAAATACTTGAGCTGCACATGAACTTCGGGCTATTTGAATAAAACTCCATTGAGAATACTGCATGTTGCTTGGACATGTGTTTTAATTGTAGAAGGATGTCTGGAGAGAAACAAATTTTTTGTTAAGGAAACAACTACTTTCTGACACTGGTACGCTGTGCAGGCTGCTAGTCAGAGTTCAGGATGTCTCCACTTGTGTATTCTGTAAAGATTCCTGGGTGATGAAGTCTGCTATCAGTACGTGTCAGAGTTGCATAGTGTAGCAAGGCAATTTGGGACGATGATTATGATCATTGGCAGTCTTTGACCAAACTCTCTCTGGAATTTGGTAGCAAAATTGCTTAGTTTGTATGTATTATGTGTTATCTCTGTCTGTATGTGTGTGTATATATAATTATGAATTCTCTGCATATTGTCTATATATTTCTGTTGCCCTTAAACTACACTAAGATACGGAAAGATGCAAAATCATGTTTTTAATAAGTCATCTGGAATTCTAGAGGCCAGATTCTACATCTCCTTATTTCCAGTTGTCAATAAGCTGTGTCTGTGTTGTCCATTGCTGCATCTCTTACATCTTAATGCTTGTTGGTGAGTTAGGAAGCAGTAGATCTGCCAACCTTTCCCTTTACTTTTCTCATACTCAAAGCTGTTACTTTGCTACCAAAGGCAACGTGTCAGTGCAAAGTCACTGGGCAAGCTCTGTGGGGAGAGAAGAGGCTGGCCTCAGGTAGTCACATTTCCAAAGCAAAACTATCTTTAAGTTAATCTGCTTGGTGACTGTTTCAAGTATATTACTGTGTCTTTATGCAGAGCAATACGTGGGGTAAATTGATGAGCAGAGGTTTGGTGCAGCAGGTGCAGCATGTGAAAGGAGTTGTAGTAGGTCGGCTGGGCATCCTTGTGCGAAATGCTGGCTTTTTAGGGAGTGGGATAGGCTCGAGTTGAAAATTCAAATAAGTTTTTAATGCTTTTCCTTATGTTGGCTTTGGTATCAAAGGCTGAAAAATATTAAATCCTTCTCAGAGCTGATAAATTCATAGTTCTGAGGATTTTAGCGCTCAAATGTAGCAAGTTAAACAGAGGTCTCTCTAGGCTGTGTACAAGTTTTGATTTATAAAAGCAGGAGATTCCTTTCTTCTTCTTTTTAATATTTGACTTAATGTTTTTGAAGGGGAGACATCAAATAGCACATTTTCTGTCCCTTTTCTAGAGTTGTCTTTTCAGAGTTTCTGAGCACTCGGTTCTCTGGCAAACTCCAAGGCAGATGAGAATGGTCAGCTCTGAGCATGTTCGTGCTGATAGGACACTTTTCATTGTGTTCCCCACTCCTTGAACAAACTGTTCCAGCTGTCTTCATAGAACAGTAAAGATACACTCAATTACAAGTAATTAATGAGACAAATCAGATTATGATGGGTGAGCTTTCTTTTTTGAAAATGAAGGTTATTTAATATCTCTTCTAGTCTAATTTTTCATATGGCAGATCAGACCTGAAGTTCTGTTCCTGAGGAAGAAAGTTGTATTGTGGATGGCTTTTCACGTTGAGCATTAGAGTTCAGATCAATGCGTGAGTGAGTGCTGGAATTCAACAAATAAACACATTCAAAATTTTCCAAATAATTTATACCTTAGGTAGCAGAATATCCTTCGCACAACCAATAAATGTGAAGTACAGCATTGCAAAGCACTTAAAGTAGTTGGTCAAAGCAGTAAAGAAATGACAATCCTTTCATTGTGCAGCTCCTCTGAGTACATTGGAAAAGTATGAAGGAGAACATACTCCATTGTAGTTCTTTTCCAGGCCACCTGCAGAGGTAAAATACTATATTCTCTCATGAATGAATGCAGTTCACAGATTGCTTCAGGAGACTTCTCTGGTAGGCATGCATCTGCTATCCACCCAATAAGTGGCTGTTGGGTTTTTTTTGTGACTCTTATTGCAAAATGTTAATAGTAATGAGTATAAAATGGGTATAAGAACTTATTTTTTAATAGATGCCAGCTAACCTTGATTCTGTAGGTGTAGCTTTTTAATTTACACGTGACTGTAAGGAAGCCTGGGCCTCCAAGCTATTTTGTGCATCAATTTTTAACTTAAAACGTAAAGTTGACAAAAGGAACAAGTAGCAATGTACAAACTATGTTAAATTGTTGCTTTAGGTTGAATTTTCTTTTACAGTTGTGTGAGCAATGCGAGCTTTAAGTATCTGTGAGCCAGGAAAACTTTGCTGCCTTGCAACTGCTCTGTGCAGCTACTGTGGCTCAGCTGATTCTTGGTAACTTGGTTAAGTCTAAGCTTATTAAAAGTATTGAGATACAGAAAGTTAATGGCTGTTTACGACCATTACTATGCAACATATAATAAATTATGCAGAGATAATATCTATGAAGGAAATATTCTTTGAAGGCACTTTATGCATTGAGCACTAGGTTTGCATAGTGTTGAATCTTTAAATTTGTCAGGCCTGTCTGTAAAGGAGCCTTCCTCCCAATCAGAATACTTAATGTTGTAATTTTGGCTTTCTATCCTTTGGTAGTTGAGGTAGTCCCGAGGTTTTCATTCCTCTTACTTTGTTTCTATTTCATTTTCTGCAACAATTCCTGTGGTTCTTTGTAGAAGCCAGGTAATCAGTTTTGCTTATTTTTTTTTTCCTTTAAAAGACATGCTTCTCTTCGTGGGAAGCAGGTTTGTTTGTATTCCAGAGTAGGTAGTCGTTAACTGGCAAGTAAAACGTTTAGTTTCTAGACCTCTTTGTTTTTCTGATTTCTGTGTTTTCATTATTACTGTTATGTTTTTTACTCATCTTTTTCATTAACCTGCTTATGCTGTGTGATAGTGTTTCTTAACATTTCAAAAGTGGATGTAACTGGTAAGTCACTTCTCTGAAGGGGATGTTAACATTTTCATTACCATTTTCCTGCTTAACTGTTTATATTTTGAACTCCGACAAACAAACCCAGGTCAAACCCTGGCTTCAAGTAGTTTACCATATGGTTCATAGAACTTAAAGGTCAGTGAACGAATTTCTTTGACTGTTTGCCAGAATATCAACGAGTACAAAAACGTTAATACTGATACCTATCTTTTTCGTCTCAAGTTATTCTTCATATGTCCCAAAATCGTTTAGCATGTTTAAATTAAACAAAAAATCTGGAAAAAAAAGTTTTCTCAATAGATTTAAAGATAAATATGAAAGCTATTGCCTATAATGGAGATGTATCATGATGAGACATTTTAGACTTGTATTATCATGATTATACTGAGGAAATAGAAAATAAGCATTCATGATTACTGTTATGTGCTTTACAGAAATGCCTCAGAAATACAAAAATCCTGTGTTGTAGTATACATAGTTCAGTAATCATGCATATTTGTAGGGCTGGGTTTGACTTTTTATAATTCAGCCATGGATTATAATATTCCGCACAAATGGTGCAGCACATTATATTCTTAAACTGTTTGATACTCAATGGGAAATTGGAGCTATAGAAAAACTATTTTTGGAAGTTTCCTAAAGTGATAAAGCAAGTCATTGGAATTACTGGTCTTCCATAGAGATTCCTACTGTGGACAGTGTGGCACAATTACTGAATGAGTGACTGAATTACAGTAATGATATTGGGGGGGGGGGGGGAAACACAAGGAGCAGAAACCTGAGCAATATGAAGGAGTTATGAGCGGAAGCCCATGCACAAGATAATCGATCTGCTTGGAGTTGCAAATAGACAGTTTCATAAATGAAATAATAAAGGAAACTGATGGATGTAAATAAAGGAGTTTGTAGAAAGCAGAAGATTTGAACTGAATTTTGATGCTTTTCATATTCGTAGGTCTCTGCTCTCAGAATATTAGTGAATTAGTGGTGCTGAGAATTTGATATGCATATTTAAATAAGACAGTAGGCAGAATTTCAGTGCAAGAGTACTCAATTACTGAGTACAAGTAGTAAAATTAAATATATGTACTACAATAATCTAGGCTGCAATTATCAAATAAGATGGTTAATTAACCTTTCCTTTTTTGTTGTTGTCCATGCCTATGAACTAGGACCACCTTTTAACAATAACTTTTTCTTTGATGTTTGCCTGCCTTGTGTATTTGGACTGTACAGTTTACTAAAATATAATGATCAGAAATGATAAAGAAAAGATCAGAAATGACTTGGGAGTCTGGAAAGCTGTACAGGCAGAAAAGAGTTGACTGCTCTGAGAGAAGTTCTGCTTTTTGGAAGCCGTAGACGGATGGAAGAGAGCATTAGGGATTATGAACAGTATCAGGAGACTTTGTTAGGAAATAGGTAGGCGAGAAAGAAGATAACGTTAATGACCATTCACAAGAGGATTTCACATCATTAAGAAAACTGGGCATGAAAGCATGGTAGAATTTCTAAAAGTTCTGTTGCTAGTTCAGTGTTATTTCCATTAGCAATGTTCGTGCTTTTTTCCTCAGCCTTTAAAGAGAGCAGAAGATTGACCTGCAGAATGAGCTTGTGAAGCCTCACAAAACCTCTGAAAGTTCTGTGTTAAACTCATACTGAAACAATAGCTTATAAAAGAAAAACTTCTACACAATATATACTTCTGTACAATATACGTGAATGTGGTGGTTTTGCACCAACAGCCAACTGAACTCCAGCTCCTCCACACCATGCTCTCGCTCCCCTTCCTCAGAGGAGGGGAGGTTGGGGAAGGCAGTACAATACATTGGTGTGTGCGTGTGTGGAGGCTCAGGTTTTGAGATCAGGATAGTTTAATTAAAGGGGAAAAACAACAGGGAAAGGCTGCATGGAAGTGAAAAGAGAACGCTGTTATTCTCTACTTCCCATCGACGAGCGACATTCGGCTGCGCCCTAGGAAGCAGGGCCTCAGTACGCATAGCGGTTGTTTGGGAGGATGGGGGGTTGTTGGAGGGGGTCTTGAAGCTGTGCCGGCAGGGCTCAGCAGCAGACACAACACTGGTGTGATACCAGTGCTGTTCTAGCTACACGTGCATAGCACAGCACTGTGCGGGCCGCTGCGGGGAAAGTTAACTCCATCCCAGCCAGACCCAGTACAGTAGATAAAAATGGAAACCACCTGTATTTATAAATCACCTGTGCGCAGCTCCTTAATATGGGATACGCACTTTATCAGTGGTAGAATATTAACCCTCATTTGTCCTTTGAGCTACCTAGAATTTCTGTGCGCACTAATAAGACTTGGCACCTACACTTCAATTGAATATATGAGAAATTTTTAGTCAGGTGTGCAATGTCATTTTTAGTCTATGGGCTTCTGAGCCTGGAAGCGTACAGGAGGTGCCCTCACTGTTGTGGTGGCGTTGTGCTCTTTGCAACACCTTGATAGTCATGGATGGAAAAGTTGGGGGGAGGGGGGGGCTATGACTTTTTTTGGCTGTTTTGTGGGGATTTTTTTTTTGAAGGAACACCCCAGGTTACATGTTGATACATGATGTGATGAGTCATGGAAAGATGGTTAATCCCTTAAATGTTATTAAGGACTTTTGGTTAGGTGTCTGGGCTAGGGTAATCTTTGCGTTTTGAAGGTCTTTTTTTTCCTACCTTTTGTTGTCTGACTGTCTGACTTGTGTGCAGGCAGGTGTAGTCGATCAGCATGGTTCCTTTGTGTGCCTGAGTAGTGGAGAGATTTTCGTCAGGTTTTGTAGCACGCGCTGTAATGGAATTAGAGATGGAATAACAAAAGATAATTGTTTCTAATTCAGTCTTCGGTTAGATAGTGATACTCTGAATTCCGGTAGAAATGAACATATCAGTTTGGTCAGCTAGTCAGGAGATTGAACTTCAAGTAACTTTTTCTCCCTTTTTCTTTGGCAAGACATTTTTTTCCTATAACTTCTTTTAAGAAAATAAAATATTCTTGCATGTGCCGTAAGAGAAATTGTATTTGTTAAAAACAATAGTTTAAAAAAATTCTACTGCACATGTGCAGTATCTAATAATTTGGTAATTTAATAAATGAATTACCAAAAAACTGCACATCCTCAATGAGGTTGTTGAAGTTGTTTCCTTCATTTGGTGGTTACTAATGCCTTCAGTAACACTGTAACTTCAATGAGAAGGGGGGATAGAAAGCCCTCTTAAACCATGGTTAAATTCCGTTTATTAGTATCTCAGTCATATTCCCCGAGTTGTGCAATTTGCAAGACGGAGAACATAAAATTGCCCGGTGTGTCTAAGATAACAGTATGCTTCGGTTACATATGCTTATAACATGTTTAATAACAGTCCATGTTTCTTGTCTGTTTGAAAAAATTAAAGGCTGTGTAAAATTATCATCAGTGCTCAGTTAAGTATTGTTTGAGTTGCACAAATCTGTTTCCCGAATACTTGCTTTGGAGGTGCTCATTATCTGACCGCCTCTTGAAGTGCTGCCTCTGACCTTAGAAATGTATTTCAGCTTGTATACAGGAAGCAGCTTATTGCCTTGATGTAGCTGCTTTTCATTTTCTAAATAATTTGAGCAAGGTTGATAGGTACACTTTAAAAGGAAGTAGTTGTAAAGCCTTGGGACTGCTATTAAAAGCAGGTGCCAAGTAAATGGAGTTGTATTTTTTCAGTGGTGAAAAGGATCTTGGAGATGCTTAGTTGCTTCTCAGAGATAAGCAGAAACTTTGCTCTGGAAGGCTGTTGTTAATGAGCTTGACTTTTATTACTGCCAGCTGAATAAGCAGCTCAGAGCAGCTAAAGGAATTTTATATTAGTCTTATACCAGCTGGAGTCAGCACAGATGGCAGTAATAGTTTCCATCACTGGGCAATGATAAATGTCTGCTCTGTTGTAAACATGGAGGAGAGTTGAGTAGAAATCCCAAGTAATGAATTTGCTACAATTTATTAAGAATGTATTGAGTAAATGTAAGAACAAGTTCTGAGGCATAAAACGTTACGTTTTTGTGAACCCTGTTATTATGGACAACCTTATTTATTAAAATGCTTTTCTTAACATTAATAGATATTTCAGAAGACAGGGAAATGAAGAGTTCAGAAAGGGACAAGAGGTAATGAATCGGGTTAGTGTGCATGTGCAGTTACAGTAAATTAGAATCATCTGCATCTCGGATTTGGAGGAGAAAATGGGGACGTAATAGTTGGGAAACATGTTCTTGTTCATCAGCTCATGCTGGCGGTGGAGAATAGAGGCAAAGCCTTGTAAAGGGGCTGCAGGAGATTACAGATAGAATGGGCAATGTTTAGCATTGGAGGAAAAAAGTCCTGATTCAGATTGAGTTGTAGATGAGGTGATTTAGTTGGAATTGGGTCAGAAGACACTGGTTCCTACTGGGAAGGAAAGATTGCTGTAAATCCCTTAGCACGGTTTTCAGAGATTGTGGAAGTAATTTACAGTAATGAAGAGTGGACAGCTTTTAGAAGCTTCTCAGGAATTCAGGAATTGGTTTGGAAAAAAAGTAGTTCATGTCGAAACATTTGAAATGTGTTCTCTGAATAAATGCATCTGTGTCTGTTGGGTTTGGATTTTATTTTTTGATTCTAAAACATGAGAAAGTAGGCTGCCTGCAGCCGTGCTTTGTGCTCTTTCTAAATCTTCAGTCTTTTGTATTCTGTATCTTATAACTTTGTCGTATTTAGCATCTTAGTATTTCTGGTCTTCAGCACTGCTTTCGATCCACAGATATCATCATTTCAAATAACTTTCCATAGTAGGTGATACTACAGTTGTGTAGAAAAGTGAGTAATAAGGTGAATGATAAAGATGTACAAAAGTGACCAGATGGAAACAGTGGTAACTCGTTAAAAATAAATTAAAAAAAAGCAAAGACTTAACTATTCTTCAGTGACTTCTTGAAGGATAAGAAACCATTAATTTTTTAGACTCTGGGGCTTTCTGCAGGAGGTGGGCAGAGGAAACAGCTGAGCGAGGCTCACAAAGACGCGCTTTCTCATTGGAAGAGTCACAAAGCATTTCCTTGTTGTAGAGCAGCATGGTTTTTGTTCTGCGTTCAGAAGCCCTAGCACTTCACACAACACTGCGAATAAAGTGTGTTTGACAGGCTTTGAATTACAGTTGTTCACATAAGCTGTTAGGTGTTTCGTTGGCATCTTGGAAGGACGTGTCAGTGCTGAGGTGCCTGAGAAATGTTAGCGATGCAGCCCGGTGACCTGATGTTGCTGTTAGCAATGGGAGAAGGGTGCAGGTAGGCTGGGTGCAGGTGCATCTGCCACCCCGGGTGACAGATACCCAATGCTGCATCTGACGTTGCTGTGTTGTGCCTCCTGTCTGAAGGAGAGCTAGTGTGAGGGGATTAAATTCCAGCTCTGGTGTTGTCTTCCAGGCTGTGCCAGGTCTTGGTGCCCAGGTGAGCTGAGAGAGAGAGCAGTAATTTTACACCCCAGGCATCTCGGAATGAATTGCACTGTGGCTTCCTGGGGGACAAATCAGATCTGACTGAGGAAGCTCAATGGGGACTGGCAAATTGCTAAAGGATAGCCAGATACAGAATATAGCTTTTTTCTTCTTCTGTTATGATTATATTCTTTTTCTCTTCACATGTGAAAAGTTACTGGAAGACAGTTGCTGTTGGTTAAGTCTTCCAAGAAAAACTTTTGAGGCAGCTCTTCAGATTGGCTCTAGAGAGCATATATTAATTTCCTTTTTTTTTTTTTTTTTTTTTCGGAAATAGGCTTACAGAGATTTTCAGTCTGTAAAAATCACCTTTTAAGCTTTCCTGTTAGTTGGAAATGACTACTTCATACAGTATTCTATTGCATTTTTTTCCCTGCTACCACCTCCCCAAATTAAAACAGACACTTCCAAAATCCTGTTTACACTTTCTTATCTGCCCCTCTGAAAGCTTAACAATGAGCTGGCTGTTCATGTTTTAGTAACAATAGGTTTAATTTAGGTATACTAAATACTCTCTAGGACTAGCATTGAATGGATTTTCTTTCTTGGAACATTAGTGACTGAGATACTGAGTTTACCAAGGGTGCTGTCATTGGCTGTTGTACTAATTTACCCCCAAACTTGACATTTATAAAATGTGACTTTAAATTAAAGTTCACACTGATTTGGGACCTAACATGACATATGAAACCCTGTCCTTTTCTGCGGTCTTATGATTTTGTAGATGGGTGTCTGTGTTTGCTGGAAGACTGTGCTGGCGTTAATATCAGTAGGGTAGGAATTAGAAACAGGAATTATGCTGTGTGGCCGTGCTCATTGTACAGTTCAGAACTTATTTCCCTGAAGTTAACTGTTATTTGTTTCTCACCCCTGTAAGCAGAGAAATGAACGATTCCTTTTTTCCTGGTTGCATTGCCTTGATTTTCCTCATTAGCATAGTGAATAGACGCTTATTTACGCAGGTTTTACATCTTGAGGATTTTTGTTTACAGCTTTTCTTTCAGTGGACCTCCACGCCCACAGAGCTTCGCTTTTACCACCATTCAGTGTTAGGTTTGATCTGAAATATGAAGCTCTCATAGGAACAAAAGGACAAGGAGCACTGTTCAAGGACTGGTTTGCTTTTGGAGCAGGATTCCTGGTTAGCTTTCATGCCGATAGTTAATATGATGCCAATAAGGAAACAATTGCTTTTGCTGATAATGGCTCCTTCAGATGTTCATTTGGAGCTGTTTCAGAGGAGGAGGGAGTATTATTACAGCATATTTCTACCACTATTTTTCTGAGGAGCATCTTTTGGAAACAATAATTACCTCCAAGGTATTACTACAGTATACGAAAACAAACTCCACTCCTGTGCCTTATGTGTTTAAAACATGCTGACTGTGCAGTTCTTGTTGTTTGCGCCTTGGGTTAATTATTAATATTAAGTGTAGTTGTCCCAGGACAGAAACACTGGCTAACCCGTGGCATTTCAAGCTCTCTGGAAAAACTGCAGACACCCTGTGAAACCCCTAAAGGTGTTTTGTCTATTGATACAGGACTAAGTATATATCTGGATGAATTAAGGCTGCATTTCTCATGCTTAGGTTCCTGCCTTCCAATGTACAATTAATTCTGTTTCTCATTTCTGACTGTTTCTGGTTTGTACGTGCACCCGGCTTGATCCGGGGTTATTACTTAGACCTTACCCTTTCTGCTCTGCAGGCATAATACATTATATTTTTAAGTTCTTGGGAAACCCGATAGCCGAATATTGAATCAGGATGATGAGGCCAGCCAGCCATTAAATTATCATTCATCTTACTGCAACTGAAAGTGCTGTGCTACAGTAGCTTTTTCTGCTTTGTTTCTACACCTAATGTATTTTCCCTGTGGAATGGATGCCGTGTTTCTTTAATGATGTTTCAAAGTCTGATCCCACTGTATGAAGCTCTCTTTTTTTCACGTAGAAGAGGACGGATCCAGTTGCTTCTTTGGCCTGAGAGATTTATGCTGAATTCTGAATCTCTATCACTGGTGGGTTACGAGCTCACTCCTGTTCACACCCTTATCTTGTGTTCATCACATCTGACTGGACTGTTGCTCAGGAAACTGTTGTAATGTCACAAGTGACTTCATTACGATTAAATGAGGGGAAGAAAATAGAACAAAAGAGCACATTCCTGTCTAAACATGCAGCTTGGAAACTGCAACTGTCTCACATACATTTTAGAGCACTTTCTGTTACAGTATGCAGATCTGTCCTGCTAATTAAATAATAGCAATCTCAGGTTATAGATTTTTATTATTATTTCAGGATATAGATTATTATTATTATTTCAGGATACAGATTTTTATTATTTCCTTTAAATAGTCTGTATTCAACTGATATAGTTACAAGGATAGGTGTTTTAGAACTCTCTTAAAGGCTTTGCGTGGATCTGTAAACCAACCAAAAACCCCACTGAACAGTACTTACCCTGCTATCCTTGTCCTTCACATTGACTGAATTACTTGTCTTAAAACTGAGAATGCTCTAGTTTCCAATTATATCTAGTTTTATTTTCCGTTTATCTCTAGTATCTGCATAGTATTTGAGTCTTTGAAGCGGGTTCATAACCAATTAAATATAAAAATACTGCAAAATTATATGGCACTGGTTTGGCACTGTCACTGATCTAAGTGGGTTTCTGTCTTGTATGGTTACTTATATTAAGTGTTAATTTGGGGGGGGGGGGGGGAACTTGTCTGATAAGTTTAAATCTTCAGTACCATGTGGTTAAATGAATGAAACTTAACTGTGAGTAAAGAAGTGGCATGCAGAGTTGGCTGTGTAGTACTGCTGCTGTCTTCTTCTCTCATCCCAGCTCTAGAAGCTGCTCGCTGAAGGTTCCCGAGTGTTGTCCCTTTACAGATCACATCCAAAAATGTGTGTGGCCAGGAGCGGATCCCTCATCCTTGCTTGGAGCTGAGTGGGAAGAGAGCAGGTGATCAGCGGCAATGCAGGGCTGCCACCACTCCCTAGCACTGCGGGGTGTACGGTGCCGGATGGGTATCCAGCTAATTAACCCTGCGGGTCTCACCAGCCTTCAGCTGTGGGTCTGGGTCACTCACCCGTCTGCGTGCTAGCGCAGGGCGCTGCTGATGACAGGTTTCTGTTTGCTGGGAATCTTCCCGGAGCTAGTTCTGAGCTGTCGTGGCCTGTCCTAGTGCTGGTCTGACAACAAAGAGCTGCTTGCTGAGTGATGTGAATTCATCGTTGTCATCGTTAGGAGTGCTCCGTGCTGCTCCTGCTTCTGTGCGGGGGTGAAATCAAAACTAGGTCTGTAAAAGTTTTTTAACAGGCTTGGCAAATGCATTTCCAATAAAATTTAAGAGACAAAGCCGACGGACACATGTTCCAAGAAAACTGAGCTCAGTCAAATGAGTTCATGTTGCTCCCAGGAGCAGCTTGATAGGTGCCATTGCAAGTGAAGAAGATGAGTCTGGGCCATAAAAAAAAACCATTTTAAACCATCTTTTTTTTCTCTTCTTGTATTCACTCTTTTTTTTATTGTTACCTGTTTGTTACAGCGGCTTTTGGGATAGTGTAACCAAAGTGGCTGAAGTATAGAAAGTAGGTAGGGTAAGGCAAGCTGTGGAGACACAAAGTAATTTTTTCTTTGGCTATATCCATATGAATTGCTGAAATCTGACACTTGCAGCCATTGATAAACTTGGAATTCATTAATACTTTCAAGTAAATTGTCATTTTGATCCCTAACACTGTCTAACACCATCCTTTTTTTTGGCAAAGACAAATGAGTAAGCCAGTCCTGAGTAATACATGAATTATCTTTTCCATTATCTCTCAGGAAATTCTGATTGTTTCTGAGACCTTGCAAGCTACTGATCTCTTACCTGAGGAATGTGTCCACTCCCTCTATTGTATAAGCACATGGTATAACCATTAATATGAAACTGTTGTTCAGTTTCTTTCTGGAAAAATAATTAGCAGTATCAAAACAGTATATTTTCTTGTACAAAGCAGTTACTTTCTCTGTAGGTAGATGTAGATGAGCATCTTATCTCTAAGAATCATTTTGCATAATATACAAATGCAGTTGATTTTGTAGCTGGAATCCCAAACGAATTTTTGAATCACGAATTTTGACTGCAGTACGAAGACACGCAATTAGTCATGTTGCTGTGCTGTTTCTGAAGAAACTCTGAAGTAGGATAAATCAAAGACTAATACACTCACATGCAAAGTGTACAATTATGTTCAGTTAGAAGTCTACCACTTTAGTCCTGTGAATCCATCAGTTTAAAAGAGATAAGGTGTGCAAATGGCTATTTAATTCCCAAAATTCCCACATACCTATTTTCATCGCATGCTGTTACTGAACATATCTATCGCTATTTTAGCAGATGCACACTGTACTGGGGCACTGTAGCTGTGAGAGGCCAGTTCTTTCTCAATTGCTATTTATAGGCTGGCCTGGAATGCTCACATGATGATACTGTTTGTAATCTTGGTTATTTATATTGCCAGTGATGCTATGGCAAAGAGTTTCTCACTATTTCCATTATACAGTTCCATTTCCAAGCAGTATACCTAGTGCCTAACAACGTTTGGCATGGAGATTAAGGATGTACTTCCTCTACAAATGGAATAAATGCTGCCTTCGTATTTTTGAGAGATTTGTGATCACGGTCACTTCTACGTTTCATTATCATGTTGCTACAACAAATATTAAAACACAAAGAGGTTAAAAATGAGTTAGAGCAAGTGCAGAGGAGGGCCATGAGGATGATCAAGGGCTGGAGCACCTCTCCTGTGAAAACAGGCTGAGGGAGTTGGGATTGTTCAGCCTGCAGAAGAGAAGGCTCCAGGCAGACCTTACAGTGGCCTTCCAGTACCTAAAGGGGGCCTACAGGAAAGCTGGGGAGGGACTCTTTGTCAGGGATTGCAGTGATAGGACAAGGGGTAATGGCTTTAAATGAAAACTGGGTAGGTTTATGTTAGATATAAGGAAGAAATTCTTAGTGTGGTGAGGCACTGGCACAGGTTGCCCAGAGAAGCTGTGGATGTCCCATCCCTGGAGGTGTTCAAGGCCAGGCAGGATGGGGCCTTGGGCAACCTGGTCTGGTGGGAGGTGTCCCTGCCCATGGCAGGGGGGTGGAACTAGATGATGCTTAAGGACCCCTTCCAACCCAAAGCATTCAATGGTTAGATGATTCAATGGTTCAATCTTAAAAGTATCCACAGAAAAATGGTCAAAGGATAGACAAAACCTTGAAATTTAAGTATTGTGGTTTGTAGGTGAAGTCATTCTAGTACAGTGGTGTTCAAGCCCAGGCTTCCAAGGCACACGTGGTTTGGAGCCAGGTTAGTGAGGCTCTGTTGAAAATACAGGCCAAAATTAACATTGTCAGTTTGTCAGCATTTTGTTTCAAGGTGTTCTTTCGTGTTCTTTAGTTTTCTTAGCTTAACTTCCCTCTAATTCTGCAGCGCAGTCATTTTAAATAACTTCCTTTAGGAGAGCAGAAAAGGAGGAGCAGAAAAAATAGTGAAGCTGGCAGGAAGAGTACCACTTATGTGAAAAGTAGTAAAATATATCTAAGCAAAAAGGTGAAAACTATTTTTTTCCCCTTTCAACTGCATGATGGAGCTTTTCTCTGTTCTACCCATCCTGTTTTTTTCCTCCTCTTTTCTAAAATGATTTGAGTTACTTGTTTTCCACTTCAGGCTACTGATGTTTGTTTGATAGGTGATGTGAGGCTTCCCTGTTTTCTCTTATAAAGTATTCAGGCCTGAATGTTGTATCCTCTGTTTACTCGCCTTCTGTTTCACCTGTTTTACTTGCAACCAAGCAAGGGGTGAAGAAGCAGCTATGTATAACAGAAGATAATTGTGTATGTTAAATCTAAGCTTTACAAACAAATGAACCCGGTCCTTCTGAAGTTTCGCTTAAATTTTGAAAAAAAAAAAAAATATTGGAAAGGGTTTGAATCATGAGCACTAGTGTTTTAAAGAATTTTTGTTCATTGTCAAGTTAACCCCAGTAACAAATGCTAGGCTGGGTGGAGCTGAAGATCTTTGTGTAATCTCCCATGTTCTTCTCTAATCATTCTCTTAAAGCTCCAAAAGCAGCCTCAAAAGTTTATCTGAATTAAAAAAAATAAAAAAATAAAAAAATGCAAGCTTACTAATGATATTCTAAAAATCTCAGTCACTTGAAAGATCTCTTCTCCCAGCAGTTATGAGGAGAATCTCGCATGTGAGATTCAGAGAGCAGTATATTGATACAACGTTGAACAGATTGTCTTAGGACAAGAGTAAATGTGATACTTAAATGATGTTTTTCTAATTATGTCCAGGCTTTTACAGTTGCCTTTGTGAAGATTTCTCCCAACTAGAGATGTGCAGAGCAGTATCTTGGTGCTGTTACCATTCGCTCAGCATCATACCACTGTGACAGGAGTGTTTGTCAGTGCAGACTTCAGAGAGACTGTTTCGTCATTGCTCTTTGTGCATCTCTTCTGTGCACAAGGGGAAAGGTCGTCCTCTGAAGTAGCATACACGGAATAGGAAAGGTGGTAACTCCGTATCCGCAAAACATGCGTGTGCAGTGCTGTCACTGTGGTGTCGTGGGTCAAGATTTCAGTGGAGGGGCTGATGGTGCATTTGTGGCCATCTCTACCTTTGGCTGAAGACACGAGGACCTCTGCTCAGTAGTGCTCACGCAGCTCCAAGTAGATCCTGCGAGGCAGAAGTTTGACGTGATGCATGCGTGGAGGTACGGCTGCTGTCCACATCTATTTACCACCGCAGTGCACAGAGAAATGGCCACTGCTTGTTGTTTCCTTCTGTAAGGAAAAACAAAACAGAACACCTTTCTCATCTGCTCACCCTCCTATTCTCCCCTCCTTCTATGTCCCCGTGCCCCACAAGTTGAAGAATTTATTCATTATGCTTGAAATAAAGAATGAATTGATTTTAGAAGGATTTGCATTTGGGATACCCACTCAGCAAAGCAAGAAGAGAAGTTGATGAGATTTCAGTGTATGAAGGAGGCTTACTTGCCCTCCCTCTCTAGGAGATGGAATGGTATGAATGCTTTTTTGGTATGACAAACTGGAGTTGTGTTTGTTCCAGTGTATATAGTGCTGTCTTCTAGAGAGGTATTTGAATGTGAGAAGATTTAGAAAATCCTCCATGCTTCCTTCAGCGCTCTACAAAAACTATCTCTACTTATTTGTAACTGTCCCCAGATCAAGAATTGCTGTTCTCATAGTAACTAAAGTACTTATTCTAAATATCCTGATACAGAATAGTCTTAAAAAAAAGTGCCATTTGGAAAAGCTAGGGTTTCTATTAAAAGTTTGTTATTTCTATGTATCCTTATTTTGTGCAGTTAACTCATTTTTGGCTTAGCTTGACAGTGAATTCTATACAGTGTATGTATGCTGAGTTTACTTAACCAAAAGCAATGCTACACTGATCTTCTGGGTTTTACTTGTATCTGTTAGAAGCAGATTCTGTTGGTTTAAAACTAGGGAGACTTATATTAAGAAATATGTATTATGTATGAAAGGATGGCTCTTCTGCTTTCAGCTACAGTTGTTGCACAGAGTAGCTACATGTATGTTCAGTAAGAGGTTCAGAGAATGGGCGTCTTTATGGGAGGCAGCACAAGGTACTTCAAGTAGAAGCAGTTGCATATCCCCAAATGCAGCCACTTGGTTTATAGTATTGTAATGCAGATAGAAAAAATGTGTCTGTATAAGATGGAAGCTTTTATGTGTTACATTTATCTTGATTTTCAGTATGTAAATTGGGAGGGATAGAAAAGCTAAGATGCCTGTAAAATTTTGTTTCCCTCCGTTGAGAAGACAGCTAACAATAAAGCAAATATTTGTTACTCCTTTAGATTACAATGCAAAAATATTCTCAAGTCTTGATTTTTTTTTCCTTGAGTACTTCTTGAATGCAGTTTTTTTTGAATTGATGATGCCATGAATCTGTTTGGAACATACAAAAACAAGTACTGAAGACAGCTTTATATCCCTACACTTTGAATTTTGCTGACAGATCCTAAAGTAGAAGGATAGCTTTGGTGTGTTTCACATCACAGTACCATCATTTTCGTCTTGGATCTCTGTATCACCATTTTTCAAACTGATTTGTTTTTAATCCACAACTTCTTATTCTGAAACAATGGTAAATGGTATCATTTCAGATAACTGGAGAAAGCTGATCAAGGAATTCTGCAATTGTTACCAGCAAAGTTTTAAAAACAAAACAAAACAAACAAAAAGACCCCACTGTCTATCATAAGTACTGATAGTGTTTTAAAGTCAGACTTAATATTTTATTTAATATTTAATAAGTGGTTTCTAATGCTTTTTCATCAGTTCCTACATGAGTGTTAGGTAGGTCTTGTGCACAAGAAATTTCTTTGTTCCTTTTGGAAGGGACATAGTTTCTGGAAAGCCCCATAGGAAGGAGCCATGTGCTCAGTTAAAATCTTATCCCCCACCTCTGCATATCACACGTGGAGTCCTGAAGAGATCTGTGCTCGTTCTGATACTTCTTCATTTTATAAAAGAATGAAAAAGGGGTGAATGCTGGTATCACAATATATTAACAACACTGCACTGCTGCTGTTAGCATGTGTGTGGTGGTTTTACTCAGATGGGTAGCTGAGCTCCACCTCAACCACTTTCATTCCCTCTCTTCAAAGGGAAAGACGGAGAGAATACAATGGAAAGGGCTCAAGGGTTGAGATGAGGACAGAGAGATCACTCACCATTTATCATCACATGCAAAACAGACTTGGCGTAGGGAGATTAAAGAATTTTATTGCCTATTGCTAACAAAGTGGAGAAGTGAGGAAAAAAAGAAAGCAAACTAAAAACACCCTTCTCCCACCTATCATCTTCCACCTCCTCCCCCAGAGAGGTGCAGGGGAACGGGGAATGGGGACTGCGGTCAGTCCCTGAAGCTTCGTCTTCGCCGCTCCCTCACGGTCCCTCTCTGCCCCCGCTCCCCGTGGGGTCCCTCCCACGGGATGCCGTCCTTCCCAAACTGAGCCTGCGGGGGCTGCCCACAGGCAGCAGCTCTTCAAGAACTGCTCCCACACGGCTCCGTACCACGGGGTCCATCCCCCAGGAGCAAACTGCTCCAGCACGGGTCCCCCATGGGTGGGCGGCAGCTCCCCCCAGACCCCCTGCTCCTGCGTGGGCTCCTCTCCACGGGCTGCAGCTCCGGCCCGGGGCCTGCTCCTGCGGGGGCTCTCCATGGGCCGCAGCCTCCTCCAGGCCACATCCACCTGCTCCACCGGGGGCTCCTCCACGGGGGAGCTGCAGCGTGGAGATCTGCTCCATGTGGGACCCATGGGCTGCAGGGGGACAGCCTGCTCCACCAGGGGCCTCTCCCTGCACAGGCCGCAGGGGAACTGCTGCTGCGTGCCTGGAGCACCTCCTGCCCTCCTACTGCACTGACCTTGGGGGCTGCAGGGCTGCTTCTCACTCCTCGTTCTCCCAGTCGCTTGTTGCCCAGCCATTTTTTCCCCTTTCTTCAGTCTGCTCTCACAGAGGTGCAAACAACGTTACTCCCTCTGAATGTTGTTCAGGCCAGCGGCGGGTCCCTTTTGGAGCTGGCTGGAGCTGGCTCCGATCTGCCATGCTGGGCTCTGCTCACAGAGGTCACCCCTGCAGCCCACCACTACCAAACCCTTGCCATGTAAACCCAATACAATGTGGCAGCCACAACATGTGAAAAGTCTTTCACGGGGCTTGTGACTGGCTGAGAAAAGGGGCACATGCAATTCTCTGTTAAATGCAAAACTCTTTTGGCCTTAGGTACTCCCCTCTTTGGAGACTCACTTTGGACTTATTCAGAGAAAACCTCAGCTTGGTGCTCAGCAAAGGGGTGGAAAAAAAGCAAGGGAATGTTACAAACTACTAGAGAAATGACTTGGAAGGAACAGGGAACAAGACAGGAGGTGTCATGTCTCTGTGCAGCTTCAGGGTGAATTTGAATACTGTATTTTATTCTCTCTCCTCTCAAGAAGTATGGTACAACTAAGAAAAAGTGGAGAGTGGCAGTGAGGATGGTGAGGTTACAGGCCACCTTAACATGGGGAACCCATAGTCCTTTGGCATAGAAAAAGAGAGCTGGGGAGGGGAAAGTGGTATGCTTAGAGATCTATGTACCCATGAAGAGCAGGAGGAATGATTTGCTATCTTTTATCTTATGAGTCTTCACCTTAATTTAGCAGGAGCTGGGTGCAGAACAAGTGAAAGGAAATGCACACAAAGTGCGGAGTTTGTTGCAAGATGCTCTGACTTCTGAAAGTCCATGCAATTAAAAGATGGTTAGGCAAATTAATATGGGAGAAAAATCCTGGAAGGCCATTAAGCTCGAAGATAACAGCTTCATCTCACTGCTTATTGCTGGTGAGAGCACCTGTGGTCTGACGCTGCAAGACGGCTGATTTCTGCCCTGCTCTGGGGGCAGTGTGTTGGCTCGATTAAAGGTTTGGTGACTGCCAGAGGCAGGGTCTCCTCCTCTGTGCTATGCCAGCGGCCTAACCGTGAGGTATGGCTTCATCTCTCTGTCTCTGCCTTCATGTTCCTAGCTGCACTGCTCATGTTTAGCTTGCACCTTCCCTGCATTCAGACACCCGTTTTCTGGTTCTGCGAACTAAATTGGTGAAACTTGGTTTTAAAACAACAAATCACAAAGCAACGCTGTCCCACCACCACCCCACGTTTATCTGGCAGAGGCACAGCCCAGTGTAACAAATTGCAGCACAGGACCTGGGAACAAGAAGCTGGAGATGAGCAGAAACTCTTAAACTGGCTTTGCCTCTTGAGCAATTACAGCGAGGTATTCTTAGGGCAGTTGTTGCCGGTGTCTGCTAGTCTGAAGCTTACTCATTGTGCCTCAGACCTGAAACAGAGCGTGTACACTTGAAACCTTACCTGTTTTTCCTCCTCCCGCTTTCCCTGCAGAGATAAAAACTATTTCACCTATGGCCTAATTAAAGGTAGACTCTGCTTTCAAAGTTTTCCTTTCTCTGTTTCAGAGATGTTCTCGGAAAGAATTTGTTGGCTAAAGTTGGGCTTTCAAAAATGCAAGTTCCTGTGGTTCATGCCTCGTTCTTTCTGGTCTCCAATACAAACTAAAGTCTGCCATAGTTCTTCACTCTGCAATCCACAGCAAACCTAAACATTGACTCCTCGAGAGTACTGCAGGACTGTGACAAAGGCTAGGGAGAGTTGCACTTACATGCAAAAAATAGTTGTGTTTCTAAGAACATGCATATTTTCCAAACTCGTTAAATGCAAATGTTATTTCATAGGCAGTTCGGTGTAATTATAACATAGGAACTATGCTATTCTAAAAGGCATTTGGTAGAACCACTTGTGGAATATTCTCTACATTTCAGATTTACTGTCTTTAAGAAATATGGATCCAAAGTGATTTATAAAGTTACTAAGATGGCTACAGGACCACAGAACCTAAGGAAAGCGAAGAGCTGGGAGGGAAGTGTAGCATGAGAGCGATCCTATATAGGAAGCTAACTTAATTTGAAGCATTAACTTACAGGGTAGAGTTGGCACATGGAGAAATTTAACCTCATTTATTTGTGCAAGATGGGGAATCAGGAAAACCTTCTGAATGTTGGTAGGATAAATAGCTTTCCATGAGGCAGAATAGCATAACTGGTTTTGAATTGTTTAGACTCAATCTGGAGTCTTTAAGGCTAAAGCTTTAGGCTTCATTGCCTATGACAGTCAGACTGTATGCGTTGGAGATCTTTATATTTTATTGCTACATTCAGTCAAGTTAGCATATATGGGCAGATGTAATCTCCCTTTTTAGCTGTAAGACTAGACATAACTAATTTTTTTGTTTCTCTTCAGGAAACACTATCAATTTCAGTTCTTGGGTCATTCTTAGATAGCAGTAATGGCTTGTATACCGTAGCGCCATGACTTCTTTCTGGATTTCCCTAACCTTCAATGTCTGAGAAGCCTGAGATGGCTTCTTTCTTTCGTGTTATCTCAGAATGCATACTAAAGCTTCATTCTAGCTGTGCTTGTGAAATTGTGACTCGTGTCCATGTTTGCTGCCTGACACCAACATTTCTTATATTGAGAACTGCTTGTTACACTTTATCTGGAACTTCACTTCTCACTTACACTGTAGCATTGTTTGTTTTCAAACAAATTACAATTTTTATAGGACAGAGGCCAACTGTTCTGTGTATATTGTAGAAAAAAAAGAAGTGTAGCATAACAAAACAAACAAAAACTGTATGTTACGCCCCTCTTCAGAGCCTGACTGGTGCTTCAATTGCTAGCGTTTAGCTATGCACTCATTTTCTGCCAAGGCACTTGAAAGCTGTGTCTGTATTTCCTTTACTTCACTGACAGTTTCTAGGTAAATCAGCAGAATGTCAGCTTTGTTTCAAACCATTTGTTATATTTCTGGCTTGCACTTGCAAACCCGTTTTCATAACAGTCATTTGAGTTTGTGCTTTATGCCTTCTGCCCCTTACTGAGTTTTATTTCTGAGTGTGTTGTCTCTGAGCGTTTCATTTGTGCTGGAGCCATACAGAACTATCACTTCCTTAGTAATGGCCATGACCTTCTTCTGAGAACTGAAGAAAATAGAGACTAAGTGAAAATCCCTGTATCTGCCAGAGCAAACTAAACATTGCCACAGTGGTTTTAAAGCAGTATTGACCAAGCTTGTTAACTGATAGCCAGTAGGTGAAACCTGGATGCCTGGCCTTGCCTGATAACATCACCTGATGGAAACAACGGATAATACTCTTCACAGCAAACATACTCTATCTTTTTGGAGACATGAAGTTACGGGCATACAAACCTGACATGAAATCCGACTGAATACTACTGGGCTGCTACAAATTTTATATTTAGTGCTGTAAACTTCTTTCTCTGAAATGGATGTATTTAAGTTGGTGTGTGGAACACATCATATAAAGATTCTTAGAGGTGATTTTATTTACTTTTAAAAAGTAATGATGTTATTAACACAAGTAAGTGTTTAGAGATTCCTAATGACAAACATTGCAGATCATCTCTGATACTGATGTTCATGCTCTTCTACACCCTATCTAAAATAAAATACAAATTGCCATTATTCACAGGATGATTAGGGTTAGAAGGGACCTCTGGAGGTCACCAGGTCCAACCCTATGCTCAAGCAGGGCCACCTCGAGCAGGTTGCCCAGGACCATGTCCAGGCGGCTTTTGAAGATCTCTCTGTGGAGGGAGATGCCACAACCTCCCTGGACAACTTGTGTTGGTGCTCAGTCACCCTCACAGCACAGGAGTGCTGCCTGGTGTTCAGCGGGATCCTCCCGTGCTCAGGTTTGTGCCTCTGGCCTCTTGTCCTGGCACTGGGCACCACTGAAAAGAGCCTGGCTCTGTTCTCTGCACCTTCCCTTTAGGGATTTATAGACATCGATAAGATCCTTCCTGAGCTGTTTCTTCTCCATGCTGAACAGTCCCAGCTCTCTCAACCTTTCCTAATAGATGCTCCAGCCTCTAATTTTTATTTTTTAAACTTTTTGTGACTCTGTTATTTTAAGCGTATAAAACCAGGCTTATGAATGGGCATGAATTCAACTATTTAGGATTCAGTAAGATCCAGAAAAAGAATTTGTTTAATTAGTACAAATATCAATCTGTTAAGGTCATATAGTCATAAGACGATGTTTTTATAACCCTGAAAAAGGTTAGACTTGTCATTGCTCCAGGGCTAAATATCTCCTATTTTGTTGTACACAAGCAGCGTCTGCTTCATTTTTCAATCTAGGAAAGTTTAAGGGTCTTGTTTATTTTTTCACAGGTAACAGGGAGGGAAGCAGTAGTCGTAGTGGTTACATGGAAGTCGTCTGGAGTGTGCATTGCTCTTGTCATTTCTGTCTTATCGTGGCACGTGAGCGAGGAGGTGACTGTCATTGCTTTCAAGTGCATATTGTTACATACATAGCATAATGCCTGCTTGAGAGGTCTTGCCTCTGATGGAAAGAAGGAAATGTTTGTGGCTCAAGGTAAGGTGACGTTTATAGGAATTGCCACAAATTTCCAGTTCACTGGGGGATTGGGGATGCTGTTAAATTTTGTCGGTCTCACCTCCTCTGTTGTGTGGTGCATTAGCTTGTAATCTCTGACAAGGGGTTAAGCTCAGTAAGTACTTTGTATAGCAGAAGGGCATCTAACCTCTCTCTGAAGCCCTCAGGTGGAAAATCCGTCTTAGCAGTTGCCAGCCTTTCTTTGCTGGAAATCATCAATTCTCAGAGTCTAGAAATGTGTTCAGGTTGTGCCTTCCTCTGCTAGGTTCGCTAACTTCATGCTTGCTGCCTTCCCTGCGCGAAGGTCGTTAGCTGTCTTGGCAGCTGTTCTGTTTCTGTTAGCTGATGAACTTGGAGCATGTATTGTGAAGATTTTATTTTTTTGCTTTTGGGTAACTTCTGATTCTGGGTTCATTTCATGACATGCTAGGTTACTAGAGCTAGCTAGAATATTGCCAGAGCTTTAAAGAAAGCAATGAATAAAAATTTCACTTGTAAGGGTGCTATACAAGAATAAAGTCTCTTGGGTGTTGGTTCTGCAATGATTTACTCACTTTATTTAGGTAGAGCTGATTGGAGCTTACATTCTTGCTAGGCTGTTCCACACAATAAACTTTTTCTATCCTATGCTACTCTTTCTCTGCATGGTGTCCATCCACTTTCTGGCAAACGGGAGCTCTTGTTAACGTTGTCAGTTAAAGCAAATGATGTGTGGTGTTGCAGCCTGCTGATACAGACTTTCTTCTGTAAAACCTTTCTGGTGAAGTGGTGGAAATTGTTGTGCTAATGTGTAATGTCATCAAAACTGCGGACAGTTTTAATTTGATATACAAATTAATGAACAACGTTTTCTTTCTGATCAGTTCATGTAATATTCATGATACTGAAAAAACATCCTAGGATGAAATTAAAATAGTAGTTTGTGATTTTTGCTGAGTCTCAAAAAGATTTTTTTTCATACTACAGTTATATTTAAAGAATGCTAACATACATTTGCACAGCTGTGTGAAAGGATGAAGTGTCATGCCCAATTAGCATCTCTTTTGAAATCTCATTAGTAACATAAATTAGACGAAATGTGAATGCTGATTTTCCCTTGTGTGATTATGGAATGTGACAGCGAAACTTGTGGGTTCTTCCGTCTTGTCCAGTCTGAACAAACGCTCAGGACTGTTGCTCGAGCATCTTCAGGAATGTCTCCGTTATATCCTTCTCCTGTTTGACTCACCTCACAGCAAGAACAGGGATTTTTTTTTTTTCCATTTACTCAGGAAAATAAGTTCTTACTTTGTTAATGCCAATGGTTTAATTCTTTCCAGTACCTTGTCTTTTCACTAGCTTAGAGATCTTATGGCTTGATCTTCATCAACCGAGTTGCTAATTGCTGTTCATATCTTCGTAGCAAATTACGGTGCTTGAGTTTTGAGCAGCCTGTTACTAACAAAGTGGAATTTAATTTACAGTATGCTGCGTTGCTTAGCAAGTTTACTTCACGTGCCTTTGAAGTTGATTTGTCTTGTAATAAACTCTGTGCATAGTGATTAATAGCAGTGCATTTTTCCAAACAGCTTGAGCTCTGCCTGCAGAAGGGCTCTATCTTCAGTACAGCCTGGTGTGTTGGTGGTTCGTACAGGCAGCGCTTCAGAAGGAGTTTCTGTGGAGCGGTAGCGTTGAAAGGGAATGTTTTTCATTGATGGTGGAGAGTTAAGAGGCCATTAATTGCTGGGAGCAGCTAACCCAAGTGACTGGTTGGTTGGGTTTTGATGGTCTCAGTAGAGTTTGTGCACAGAGTCGAAATGCCAGTTATTGCACGGGGTGTTTTTCTCCTCGTGAGCGCTAGAAATAGAGGCAACAAAATAAGAATAATAGGTGCCTAATAAATGCCACAGTAAATTTATTAATGCCACTAGAATGTATTTCCACATACTTTACAGAAACAGTATGTTTGCCCAGACAAAAGTTTCATTACATTCAGGCTAAGAATCAGTCATTACAGACTGGTCTAAAAGCTGATAGCTCTTGGGTTCTGAGATCTGATTTTTTTTCCTCTCCTTCTTTTACTCATCCCACCAAGTCTGATTAGTTAATAAAAATCGCCTGATTTAGGTTCTTTTGCATTCAGTTTTATTGAAAAGGGGAGAAAAAGAAACAGTTTTAGAGAATCAGTTGTTGGAGCAACTATCATTAATAGGAATCATTGCATCTTGCTTTGCATTTTGTTACGAGGCTACTTCGATGTTACTAAGAACACACTAGTGATTGGTTATATTGTACTTCTAGTAGGTAGGAGGTTTTTATGAGAATACATAGTCTTTGTTTAAGCTTTGATTAGAATTTAAGACTTGTGGAAAATGATTATTTAACATGATAAATTCTGGATAGGGGGCTCAGCAGTCAGGTTTGAGTTTGAGCTCTTTCATTTCAGAGTAGAGTGACAATTTTATTGAGTCATTTTTTTCTTTTTCAGTAAAACTAAGAAAATTAACTGAAATGGGATAATATTTTTATTATTTTAATTCAAAAAGTTTGGTTTATGTTGGAGAGCAGGAGAGTGGTCCGAGAATTTTCTTTAGTGAACCATCTACCAAAGTGGTCGATCAATCTTTCTGCATATATTTGGGTAGTGACTGTTCTCTGAAGCCAATTACTATATGCAAAGTGACGTGCTGTTGCATGTAGGACAGGTATCAGCCCTTTTTCAAGCTGTCAATAGAAGCTGTTTTCACTTTAACATTGAGTCTTTTATGTAAAGATTAGTACTTGAACTTCACGTCAACAAATTGCTGGCATTGGAATAATAATGCCTTGGGCGGTAAAAATAGTCAGAACTTGTAGTGAAAGGTAAGTTAGGGAGGAGACGTGTTACAACGCAGTTGTCACTTTGTTTTCCATTGCCTTTCACTTATTTTAATGACCTTTTGTCAGTTTCATAACCTGTGCTGCCTTTTTTTTTTTGTTTTCTAGTTTGTCACTGCTGTAGTGAATTAAGATCTTGGAGTGGAACCCTGTTATGCTGAAATACCAAGTCATTTTCTATAGTTTTTTTTTTTTTTTTTAAGTATTGGTAGTCACTTTGCTACTGTAGTGCCTCTTTTCTTTAACTTGCTCTGCAGTATTTGTCATTCTCCTTTCAGTGTCCAACTTTTCTCTTTGCATGTGGCAGTTCTGCAGTGAGTAGCACAGCTCCTTCATACAGTGTTTCCATAAAGTGTCAGAGAGCAACATATTTTTAGAGTATGCATCTGGTTTTTTTGTGGTGTTTCTGATTATGATCAGCTAACATCTTATTATGCAGGCGCTTAGTCAAATTGCTTTACTTGTTAAAGTGTTTTTATTTTGCTGTTCTTCAAAGCATTATTTTGTCTATAGAGCAGACCTTTTCTGGGTAGGAGGAATAAACAGATACATGCATGGCATGTGCTCCTCACCTTATGCAAGAATATAAAACTAGTTATTTGTATACGTATATGTTCATACAGTATGTACAGTAACTGTTCTGGGAATCCTCATATTGAATTGTGATGCTGGCTTTACCATTAACCAGCTCTACAAGAGGTGCCCCAGCCAAGTGCAAAGGCGGGACCCTGTTCCCTTTCAGGGCATTGCCCCGTTTCCTTTGATCCTCTCCTGCTTTTAGAGAATGGAAGGAGGAAATGTGCAAGTAAGTCTCCTTTTTCTGCTTTTTTTACAGAAAATGATGTACTGCCTGTTGTTTGCAATACATGATCATCAAAGGTGTTACTGTGGCAGCCTGCAATCCTTTTGTAGATACAAGCTTTTATTAAGAAGTGGTGTCCATTTATAATATATGGGCATGCTTTTTAAGATCCTTGGTACCAGGCCTGCAATTAACAGCCTGCAGCGATAAACCATGCAACAGTGAAGGGTCCTAGAGCTGCGTGATCTTCCTGTGAAGGATAAGGGAAACCTCATCTCTTCGCTTTCTACATAATTTGTGTTGTTTGTAGGTATGAGTGCTGATTGTCTGCTGTCTCTGCTGCAGCCACGCTGACAGACTTTTCTATCTGGGCAAACAATGCAGTTACTTTGATCAAATAAAGCAAGGGGCATTAGTTATGATGATCCTACTACTGGTTCATTCCCCAGCACTCTGCCTCTGAATCATGCAGACGCACACAGGTGACGGAATACTCTTGGCGTGCATTATTGGCAGTCTGATTTAAGAAGAAGAAAAAAGAAACACAAACCACCACCAAAAATCTCAGAAAATACTATTATATTTGCTTTGATCAGCTTGTCTTTAGGGTCCAGAGAGGCTGGAGAGGTGGTGAGAGAAAAGATAATGCTGAAATTGAGGAGGGTAGGAGTATAAAGCTACATCCTTGCATGCACATAAAAGCATAACAAGTCTGATAACCTGTTCTGACTTGATGTAACTGGGAACAGTCAGACAGTAGGCTCATAAAAAGAACCCATTCATTTCCTGGTACTGCAGAATTCTCAAAAGAATAAACTGCATGTGGGGAGTATGGAGAAGGGAAGTTGTGGAAACTGCGGCTATCAAATGCGGCTAGGGAGAGCTCAAAAATAAATCTAGAAACATTTTCTTTATCCATCAAGATGATCTTTTGAACTTGCCAGTCTTTATGCTCACAGAAGAAAGAAGGAAGACTGTTTTTTCAACTCATTATGTAAAAAGCTGAAGGTTTTTATCCCCTTTTCTAGTATATTGGTAGTTGCTTGTAATAATTCTTCTGACCAGTTATCCTGAAGAGTACCTTGATGACTATATAGCCACTACATGTAAACACTTAATTATATATTTGGGAAAACAGTGAGTACTGTGAATTTGCTGTGCTTGCACATGTGACGAGACAAAAAGGTATTTCAGAGTCAGTGTCTTGGACGATGATTTTTGGTGGAGTCAGCTTAGAAGAGCAAGCTGCAAAGCCAAGTGGTTGGTTCATCATCTGCTATAGATACTACGTGTGGTTACTTAACGTAGTTGGTTATTACTGTTTCATCTTCATTAATAGTGAGAAAGGAAAAGAATCCACAGAATACTTTCCAAAATATGAAGTAATTATAGCACAGTTGCGACCTACTTGGCTTCTTAGCACGGTCGGATTGGAGATGAACTGGGCTGTGTGGGTGTCATTCCAAAGAATCTAAGACCTGTTTTGCAAAGATGCCTCGTTCCCCTGTCTCCTTCCATGTGGAACACCTGGTTTTACACCTATGGGATCATTTTCAAAGGTACCTCACCCCTACTGAAGATGCCATTCTTAAGGGGTGATGGTGAAATCACGTTGTATGGACTGGGGAGGGAATTCACCAATTCTTTAAAGTTTTTGATGTATAAAATGTTTTTTTCCTCCGTTAGAAAGGACATTTGTTTGGGAATGCTGCCAACACTCGCTGAGGGACAAAAATCATTCTCATAGGTGTGGATCTGAACATGGTTGTTGCTAAGATAGATGACATTACCAGGTACTTCTGGATGCTCTTAGAGCAGGAATGTTTTCTATTGCTCCCTATTACACAGGACTAGTTTTTTAGTCAGTATATGTAATGTCAGCTTGTAACAACTTAGGGTATGAAAACAGTGTAGGTAAAAAAAAAAAAAAAGGAAAAAGAAAAGAAGAAACCTTTATTGCTGTTAAACTACAGGGAAAGTGCATGCATTTCTTTGTGTGCTGACAGAGGCAGGGGCAGATGCCAGAGAGAAAGGGGGATGCAGTCAAGAAGACTTCTTATTCTTGTACTAGTGCATAACATTAACAGAACTGGTGCTTTTTGTGCATTACCTGTCTTAGCAAATATGAGGAGCATTGTGTGTTTACTTTTAGCAAGATACGGTAGGAAAACCAATAGTTTGCATTATTATGATTGTCCCCCTCTGCTCTGCCCTTGTGAGGCCCCACCTGGAGTGCTGTGTCCAGGTCTGGGGCCCCCAGCACAAGAAGGATGTGGGGCTGTCAGAGGGGGTCCAGAGGAGGGTCCTGAAGGTGCTCAGAGGGCTGGAGCACCTCTCCTGTGAAGAAAGGCTGAGAGAGCTGGGGATGTTCTGCCTGCAGAAGAGAAGGCTCTGGGGACACCTCATTGCAGCTTCTTAATACTTAAAAGGGGGCTTATAAACAAAGATGGAGAGCGACTCTTTGCTTGGGCAGATAATGACAGGATGGGGGGAATGGTTTTAAAGTAAAAGAGGGGGGATTTAGGTGAGAGGTTAGGAGGAAATTCTTCACTCAGAGGTGGTGAGGCACTGGCACAGGCTGCCCAGAGAAGCTGTGGATGCCCCCTCCCTGGAGGTGCTCAAGGCCAGGCTGGATGGGGCTTTGGGCAGCCTGGTCTGGTGGGAGGTGTCCCTGCCCATGGCAGGGGATTGGAACTGGGTGGTCTTTAAGGTCCCTTCCAACCAAAGCTGTTCTATGGTTGTATGATCACAAAGCTTTCTAGAAATTGTTTTTCTCCATCTGGATAAAAATTTGAGATAGCTACACGTTTGAGGTCTTGGCGTGTGTTTGTCAAGCAGAAGAGGAGAGGCCTAGTACTACTGCAAAAGACAAAGCCTGAGCAGATTTCTAGGAGCAGACCTCAGTACACCTACTTCTCAGCATAGTTAGAAAATCCATCTGGTGATACTTTGCTTATAGCCACGATGGCTTAAGGACAAAGAAGGAAGTTCACTAGCACAGTGGGCTTTGAGGTCATTGAAATTCACGCTTCCTCTGATCTGTGAGAATTTTTCAGGCTCTAGATGGCGATGACTTTGGTTTCGAGTTCTAGGCATGTCAGAGAAGTCAGTCTTCCGTCTGATTGTCCGTATTGCTTTTTGTCATTTTAAACAAAAATCTGTTTCTGTGCATTACAAGGTTAGACAGCTGTGATATTTCCTGGCTGCTCAGCTTTGAGGAGGTTTTGTTGCCACTCGAAAGGTACACCTGCATGTTGTCATTGGCACCACGGGTGATCAGACCTTGATGATGAAACATGCAGTATGTCTGGGAAGTCAAAATGTTAATTGCTGTCGCTCTGGGTTCTTCTGTCCTGTCCCCCTCACGCTCTAATACTGGATCACCAGATCTGCATGGTCAGTGTCTGATAAAAAATGAGACAAATTCAATTGTTTATGAAGCTGAAAGGTTCTGGCCTCTGGGACACAGAAGAAGCCATGAAGCACATCTGAAAAACATAAAACAAAAACAACTCGTGGAAAATTGATTGAGGCTAATGCAGGTTTTATAAGACATCTTTAAGCTGCTACAGATGTGATTTCAGTAAAACTGTAAACAGTGCTTTTTTTTTTTTTCCTAGTCTGAGTCCTTTGACTGAAGAAAGGATTTCAGTATCTCCATCTGAATCATTGCCAAGACAAGGGTTACAGTGACTCGGTTAGCTGGAATTTCCAAATAGCTTAAAAAAAAGGATATCCTGTAAAGCAAGATAACCCATTTGTTCCAGAGGCCCTTGCTTGTGTTGCTGCTGGTGAGGCTGGCAGGTGTCCTGGGGAGCTGCTAGGTGGCCTGCAGAGCCGGAGAGCTTGGAGCGGCGGGATGTGGCATCCAGCGGGCAGCTGCAGCTCCTCGGGCCTTGAAATGCAGGAAGCCAGCGATGGACGTCTTGCTTCCAACTGGGAAGCTCTGCTGGCCGCCAGTGCTTTAAAAAGTCGCTGCTGTGCTTTTCTTGACACAGACAGCAGAGGAAAATGAGAGGAAATTTCCTAAAAGGCTTGCTTAAGGAAAAGCGTTAAGAACTGTGTGAAAGAATTTGTTTACTTTAATGATGTTCTGTACCCCTTTTCCACCTGAGGCTTATAGTAACGTGCTCAGAAACACAGTTGGTAAACTTTCTGCTGGCGTTTGCTTTCTTCAACTAATCTGTTTAGTTAGGACCCTACTGAACTACCACAGCTGTCCATTGGGAATTCCCCAGGAAAGTTCATACGTTCTTGAATTATTTCTCAAGACATGAGTGCATTTAAAATAAAGGAAAATCTTTCCGAGGAACTGTGGGTAACTTCCCTCAATAGGAACATCTCTTTCATGTAGGAACAGAAAGTTTAGAGCTGGTGCTGAGTCTTTGCCTAAGTAAGCTGGCAAAGTTGGACTTCCATCACATCTGAAAACTGTTTAAATGGAAAAATATTGAAGGTAGAGCTAACTAGTATTTTTCAACTAGATAACAGCAGTTCTGGCACTAGTTCTGAGCCATCCAGCCGTGAGCTCGCTGCTGTTAATGAGAGGGTAGGGCTGCCACAGGTGGGTTGGCTCGGAGGCAACGCGTATTTGCATTACACCAGTACCCTATGCCAGCTACGTAGCTCCTGGGTTAGGCAGACGTGTCATCTGAGGTACGAGCCGAGAGTAGGCAGGAAGGATTGTGTAACATGTCTTTGTGGACTTGCTTCTCTTACCCTTCTCTTGTGGTCTTGCCCTTCTTTTTGCCGAGCCTCTGTATTGTGGGTTGAGAGGAAAAGAGCTCAAAGAGTTATTTTCCACTCCGACTTGGTGGAGTTTGTGTGTGTAGCCTGGTGGGTGAAAGCTGGGCTTGGTCCTGCGTGTTTCTGCACTGAGATATCAGCCTCTTGGTATCATTAAATTTAGTGTAGAGTGCCTGTCCTTGTTGGGTAGATGGAGACCCTGCATCACTGTCGTTATTTTGTAAACCTCACTGCATTCTGTGGTTGATCTGTTTTGTCTGTAGACCTATTTGGCTGTGTTTTTTTCTCTTCATTCACATTTGTGCACTTTTTCTTCTTGATGTGAAATTTCTAGTGTGCACCACTTCAGGCTTATTTCAATACATAACTTAAAACTATGCATAAGGTTGTAGTTTTCATGAGTGGCCTACATCAATCTAATTCTCTGCTGTATTTTCGCCTCTTCTCCGGCATTGTCAGTAGCAAGCACAAGGCTGCACAGTGAGACACATCAGTGACCCGTCTCAACCAAAAAAACCCCAAACAAACAGATCTAATTTACTGTGTGACCCCATGGCTGCCAGCATAAGCATAAAGCATGGAAGGACAAGTTGAAGTACTCTGCACTGGTGTCTTCAGTTTGGTATTTTTTGCCTCTGCTTTATTTCTGACAGCACCAGTTAGAGTTGTGCATGAAGGGTAATTGTGTTTTTGCTTTGGTTTCCTGTGCTCTCTGTAGGCTTTCTGTAGCCCAGGAAAATATAAGTGTATTTTTCTACACATTTCTATAAACTCAGCAAGAAACAATTGTTTGACTCTTACCTTGGTCTTATATCTGTAGCCCTACTAAAGTCAGTGGGGATTCACAGCCTGGCACCTTTATTTATCAGTTTACAGACTTGGTTTTAGTTTGCAACAAAAGATGGGGTGTGCTTTGACTTCCGTGGCAAAGAAAATGGATGCTTGCTTTCCTTCCAGAACTCGGTGCTGTAAAATATTATATCTATAAGGAATGTTGCATTTTCCTGCCTTTCTTTTTAATGTGTGGTTGTATTATTGACAAAGTAACTACTGATATTTTTGTTAAAAACTTATGATGTATCATATAAATATCTTCTGATTTCTTCTGACCTGAGTATTCCTAAATACATTATGGATTACAGAAAAGTTGAGATAATAGTAATGAAGTACACTGACTTTGTTTTTCTTTTCTTTTTCTTTGCTGCCTTCCCTTTATGTGAATGGTGTATTTGTGCTTCTCTTCATCGTTGCTGATTTTTTTCCCATCATCTAGAAAACCACCTAAGGTAAGCGTTTTGTCTCTCTTTGTGTTTGGGCCTGCTTTAAAAATGTTGAACGCTGCCAAAGTGTCTGGCATGTTCCTGTAGTATGTGATCAATATACAGCTTTGATACAGGAAAACATATTAGAAAACAAGCAAACAAACAACAAACAACACAAGCTCTCTATTCCTCATACTTCTCAGTTAACTTCATAATTCCAGAAGATTACATTTTAATCCAATTGACATGCAGATTAAGGCACATGAGTTCTTAAAGCTGTGACCAGAATAAGCCATGATTTCAATGCATTCTTAAATACCTGTGAAAGAATAAGTAAATATTGTGGGGAAAACATTTTGTTGCACAAAATTCTGTTTTAAAGTGAATATTGCTTTAAAAGGTGGTAAAATACATCTAGGAAGAAACAAACTGTTCTTGATTGCAATTGACGATCTTCAAGAATTAATAATTTGTGCAAAGTGGCCAGAGAGCACCAGAATTTGTCTAGAAATGATTCTCTGTGTGTAATGCAGGGGAAGGGAGGGAGAATGAGTGTTATATATTTACTGGGTTAGAGAAGGAGCCTTACTGAGATGAGAAATACAGTATCAGTACAGGGCTGGTGGCAATGACAAGGGAAAAGGAGCATGTCAGCTATATCTTGTCAACAGATGCAAAACAGCACATTGGTATTTTGCCACAGCAGTTGAATGATGATTTTGTCCTTTCTGTTTCTGTTGCATGTTAATTTTCATAGCAAAGAGCTGTAGTTACTGTGAATGAGTTTATTTTACTTTATTCTCTTTGGTTTGTAGATCTTCAAGAAATAGTTTATGCGCAAGTCTGATATGTCTTCTGCAGGTATAGCAGAATATTTTGTAGGCCTTCTGGGAAGCAAAATTGGGGTGAATATCTATCTATCTATCTATCTATCTAGACAACTAATATGTCTCATGGTTCAGACAGCTATTTCTATGTGTATGTATGTGTGTATATGTATATAAATATAAAGTGTGTACAGCTTTTGAGTATTTTTCTAAAGTGTCAGAAGACAACATCATCCAGTAAGTGATGTGTATTATTCCCAGTATGCAAGGAAACAAAATCTGTTTTAACATGAATTGAAATAATCGTATAAACCAAACGTAATTTAAGGTCACAGCAGGTGTAAGCAATGGTGGAAGTTATTATAATAAATAACACTGATATTTCAGTTTAAAATGCTGTGTGGACTGATTTTTTTTCCTGTGAGTGATTGAATCTCTTAAAATAATGGACCTGGTTTTTAGTTCCTCTGTTGTTTTTTTAGAGCATTAGATAAAGTTATTCTATTCTGGATGAAGTTATTCTAGTGCAAAAGAGCTTGACCGTTGTCTTAAAAAAAAAAAAAAAAGCAACCCCCCATTTTTTGCTGTAATTTCACAAAATATTTTTTTTCAAGAGCCTTCCTTTTCTGTAGTTCCCCATCTGTATTCCATTGTAGGCGGGTAAAGTTGTTCTTTTACATTATGTAAAAGCTTAATGATGGCCTTGAGTTTCTTCCACAAAAACATACCAGCTGCATACTGGTGTATATATGCCACTTAATTACTAGGTATAGTTAGATTGTCATTAATATCCTTGAGCTATAATGCTGATATTTATGATGATGTGTGAAATGTTTATCAGTTTGAGACAGCAGGTGCTTCTTACCATCAGTAGAAATCATTTTATGAGTGTGTAAAGACATGATATGAGAGTAGGATGTTTCTTGACTTATACGGCTTTTTGGGTACCCTTCATAGTCAATGTTCAAATTAGGATTTTTTAATGAAATTTCGTAAGTGTTGAACTTTAAAAAATAAAAATCTTTAATAAGCTAATTTATCATCAGTCATGGGTGAATTGTGATTCCAGTCCAACTCAATAGCTATGAAACTGTGGTAGGAAAAGTTACATAAGGATACTAGGGTTTTTGTCTGTTTCTACAACCATCGTGTTTCAGCATATTACTGATCTTGGGCTTTCAGTCTAATGTTGTGACAATTAAAGCAGTTGTTCTAAGCTGAGACCTATGAGCTGTGCCCAGTGCTGCCTTAGGATTTTCTGTTTATACTTTTTTATGTGGTAGGTCCTGTGTTTTTTTCATACAGCGGATGCTCAGCGAACAGTGACCAACTTCTTTCCTTATCAGTTCCTTTAGTGGCTTCCATCTACATCAAGCTTACCAGTTTAGACTTTGTTTGCTCTTCCCTAACATACGCTTAGCTACTTGAACACTTGTAGTAGAGATGTAGCAACACCTGTCTGGTGAATGAAAATTTCCCTTCCTCACTTCTCCCTTTCTTTTCTTTTTAGCAACCAGCTAGTCAGTCCTGTAGGTCACCCTCCCTGTCAGGCTGACAGGTTTTGAGGTTCATGTGAGCGATATCTTCACCTGTGCAGCATAACTCTTTTTTCTATTAAAAACAAAAGACGATTGATTGGCCATCTATTGGTCAGATGGGAATGACTTAAATGTTATCTATGCATTTTCAATGTTGTATAGATATATAGGCAGTGTGTGTTACGGAATATGTTCAGTCTGGGTAATGCACGGCTAAATGCTAAAAGCCCCAGACTCTCTCTAGTCTATACTGAGGATTAGGCTTTAAAAGGACTAATAATGAATGTGAAATTAGACTCCTTTCTAAAGTAATTAAGTCATAATAAATAAAAAAAAAATATACTCTGAAGTACAGGTACAAAGAAAGGTGACTTTCCATATTGCCCTTGCTTGAGTTTTGAAGAACTGTTCTGAAGTTTGCTTTAGTCTGTCCCACATCTTTCATTGCCTTTTCTTCCCAAATTATGTTTGTATCATAATCAAGCTCTGTGTTTGCATCTAACTCCTTGTTCTAGTAAATAAACCCAGGGCAGTGGAGGGCAGTCCCTGTGGCCGAGGGGCAGCCTTTCTATCTGGCAGGCCAAATGGCCCAGGGGAGCCAGCCCCAGAAAAGGGGCCCTCAGGCCCCCCAACCCTCCTCCTTGTCCACGTGAGGGCATCTTCCAGGCTGCCCCCAACACGGCCGCCTTTGGCCATGTGTGGGCCACTCCATCACAGAGGCTTGCTGAGGTCACAGTGGCCACCACTGCCTCACCTTTGCCCCGGGCCCTATAAAACAGGCCCCCTGCAGCTGGCCCACCATTCACTGAGCTTCTAGGCCCTCTGACAGCCAGCTTGTGTGGCAGGAAGAAGAGCCGAGGCAGCAAGCCGAGCGGCAGGCCTCCTCAGTGCGAGAGGACAGCAATGCAGTCCAAGGAAGCACCGAGAAGGAATGCACCTAACAAGAAGGAGACGTGTCCTGGGCAGAGGGATTGCGCCTGGAGCACAACTGACACCAGTGCTCGAGGGACCTCTGGTGCGCAGCCCACAGGCACTTATTATACGCGGTACCACTGGCACCGCAGCGACGCGGGGAACAGGCCGGCCCCTCAGCCATACAGTGACAGGGGGCCTGGGCCTTCCCAATGGCGCAACAGTGGCGTGGGGCGAAGGCAGGAGTGTCAGCCAGACAGCCGTGGGGAGCAGAGGCCAGCCTATCGTCCAGAACACAGTGTGGGACCCAGCCATGGCCGTAAACCAGATGGCAGTGTCGAACCCATGCATGGAAATGAGCTGGACAGTGGCATGGGACCTAGGCATGAAAGTGGATGACACCCTGGATCGGCACCCTGGCCTGAAAACATTCCAGACGGAAGGCATCCCGTGTGGGCAGTCCTGGGCAAGGACTGGCTTGTCCTTCTGCCAAACACCGTGGAGCCCATGGAGCTGAATCCACCAGAAGATGTGGAGGAAGCAATGGAAGTGGATCCACCTCGGCCAGAGCAGACCTGGGACTACCCTGACATGGCTTTGCTCCCTGCCATCAGAGTGCACCAACAGCGTCGCAGGAGTGGCCGACGAGCTCCATACTCGTCGTGCAGGCTCCATCCCAAGCATTAGCTTGGAGCCAACAAACACCACGGACATCCCGCAGGGTCACCTGCAAGATGTCCCGGCAATAAAGAACTCTGTTGCCAATTCTCAGGGGTTGCTTGAGTGCTTCTTTCCCATCCCCTAGCCCTTGTGCGAGAGGTGGCATCCCTTCTGCACAGAGGCTTGAGGAGGAGCACAAGAGAGGACCCAGCTCCCTTCGGTCTGCTGTGCTGGGGTGACAGGAGGAGTCCCCGAGGGCCACCATGCGCCTTTACCATTTGTGAAAATAGATTGAGGGGTGAAAATAGTAGTGTAAGAGATTATAGCTGGCTAATTTCTTATATTAGGAGTGAGTTTCTATATCTGAATAATTGGTAATGATGGACATGGAGAAGGCTGAGGTACTCACCAACTTCTTTGCCTCCATCTTCACTGACAGACGGGCTTCCCAAGTCTTTCATTTCCCTGAACCCGTAAATGGAGGCTGGGGGAGCAAAGTCCCACCCACTCTAAATGAAGAGCAGGTTCGACCCCGCCTGGTGAATCTAAACATGTACAAGTCTATGGGACCCAATGACATGCATCCCAGGGTCCTGAGGGAACCGCCTGATGTAGTTGCCAAACCTCTCTCCATCATAGTTGAAAAGTCCTGGCAGTTGGGCGATGTCCCTGGTGAGTGGAAAAATGGAAACATCATGGCCCTACTCTTCAACAATTAAAACAAAGAATTGAACAAAGAGCACTACTCTTCAACAATTAAAACAATTTGGAGACACTTCTTCTCAGAAAGAGCAGTCAGGCATCGGAACGGGTTGCCCAGGGAAGTGGTGGAGTCACCGTCCCTGGGGGTGTTCAAGGAAAGGTTGGACATGGTGCTTAGTGACATGGTGTAGTGGGTGACATTGGCAGTAGGGTGATGGTTGGACCAGATGATCTTGGAGGTCTTTTCCAACCTTAATTTTTCTATGATTCTATGATTCTGTATGGCTTAATCAGGCAAGCACTAATACTGGATATGATACTCCCTACCTGTAAGTAGTTCACATAGGTATACTTACATGCGTAAGCCCTTAAAAATATTAATTCTTGAATGCATTGATTAGGGGCTTTAATACAAATGACCTTTGCAGAATATTGTTTTGGCTATTTAAAATGTGAATACCCCTTGGCTGTCTTTTCTGATTCTATGAGAGTTTATGTGCTGTGTAGTAGTCAGACCCAATGGCTCTTCTGCTTCAAAATCTATCTCATTTTAAGTGACAGGTACAGATGAATTTGAGACAACTTTCCAGATTTTTCACTGACATAGTAATGTATTGACCAGCCTCATTGTTTGTTTTGCAGTGGAACCTCCTGTCACCCAGTTAGCAAAACAGTAACAAACAGCTATCTGAAACTGCTGTAGGTCTTTGCTGAAGAAATCTGAGTCAAAGCCCTGTATCTTTTCCTTACTTAGCTTCCAAAAAACATGAGAAAGGTCTTTTGCTTATTTTTTTAATAGTCATTAACGTTCAGAGCATTGTTCTTGCTAACCTAGAAATGACCTACGTAACTCTTAACTAGGGTAATGTGCACACTTGCAATGGCTCTGAATACAGTAGTACAAGGATCTAGCACTTCCTGGCCAACTCTTTTTCACAACTCCCCATTGTTATGTTTGTGAATTAAAATTCTTGTAATGAATATGCAGTGAGTACATACTCCAATTCATATACTTAGTTTTACTCTGAACTCTCAATTGTGAAAGATCTGTACTTTATCACTCGTAGCTCTGTCTGTTACTTGACTGTTTCCATAGCCATAAAATAAAACTTTCAAGCTTTTTCCCAACTGTAGCACTGCTTAGATTGAAAATACTGTGCAATGTCAAACACTGTAATAATGGAGCTGGAAAAGAAAACAACACAACTGTTGATCTCTTAGCTCCACTCACAGTTTCTAGTGTAGAGGCTATTGCCCTGGCACGGCAGGTTCTTGGCGGGTTCCTTTTATCTAGCTGTTTCTTTTAGATGCTAAAATAAAGTATGAGGTACACGATCTTGCAAAAACAGGATGATTTTAAGGCCTGTTTCTTAATTCCCTGCGTAACTTGAAAACGCAGAATAATTTTGGGTCTAGCTGTTAGACCTGGTAAATAGTTGTGCGAACTTCTGTCTGCTTGTGGTTGAACACCAACCAGTGCATTAACTGGTAGGTAGGTGTATGCTGTCTTTCATGGTTTTCCCATTTTGCTTACCTATTTAAAATACTTTAAGCTTCCTGGTACAGTGGCTATGGAATTGACATCAGAGTAATAGTAAATTAGAAATACTAGCCCATAGAGTCACAGAGATATTCTTGAAATGCTTAGAAGAATAACTGAAGGTTCATGAAATCTTACAGGAGATACAGGTAGCAATTTTAAATGTTGAGTTTCAAATAAAAAACACTTGGCCTTTTGTGTTAAACACTTGGCTTATGATGTTAAAACACCCAAATGGAATATATTTTCCAAAAATGTTTAATTCACAGGGGATGCCTGTAGTTTAAAAAGTTCTGTTTGTGTGTCACAGATTTCTCGTTGTTCAAATATGTTACGATAATCGTTTTGAAATAAGTTGATAAGGATTTTGACTTTTGCTTTTGAGTGTTCTCCCCAAAATTAAAAAGGCATTTTCAATGCCCAGGAATGCCCAGTTTGAGTATCAGCCATCGAGTATGAGGCTTTAGCATCAGCAGAACTTCTGATATCTTTGGTGTTCATATTGACAGGGGTTTTCTTACCTTCTTCAGAGAAATGGGTCTTAAGAAGTAAAAAATTAAGGAGTATGCAGAGTAATCATTTTTTTTCTTATATCAAAAGAAAAAATACTACCCGCTATATTTGTTTTGAAGGAAGAATAATCAGCGAAGATGGGAGGAGGAAGGGAGCATCTTCTTAGATGAGACTAATGGGATTTTTTATTCTTTGTCCTAGCATAGGTTCTGTATACTGACCCCAGGTGAGTTTGTGTGCTCTTCTTAGGACTGCATGTCCTGCAGCTTCCTGCATTGGAGGACAGGAAAATAGAAGCTAGCATCTTTATTTAATTTAAAAAAAAAAAAAAAAAAGATGATTAAATAGGTCTCACTACTCAGTTAGGACTCTGCCCTACAGGCATTTCCCATGAAATGCTTTAGTTACGTATGTGCTGAAGAGCCATACTGGTTAGGAAGTTGCTCTTACAAGCCTTATTTCTTACTCTCCTAATCCTTGCATTTGGAATCTATTTTTCCAGAGGTCTGAGTTGTCCTGTAAATAGTTCTGGTTGGGTGCTTCCTTGAATTATCATTGCTTGGAATGTCCCAAGTTTCTGTTCTGTCATTACTGATCCAAGTAATTTTTCAATTTTTGCCCACCTGTTTTAATGGAGAAGAGAGTTTTACTGCAGTTGCTATACACGTTATACAGGTATTGCATGCCCCAGCAGCTTCCACTTTTTTGCCTGACTTTTTTTTTTTTTTAAGTAACCTTGTTACTTTATTCTCTTAGAAGGAATTAACAATTTTCCAGAAAGGATTTTATAAATAGACTAAGTCTTTGCCTGGGCTTTTTATGTGCAATGTGAAAACATACTAAAATCCTATATTTACATTTGTTTTATTTTGAGACAGATTTTTTGCCTTCCTCTTTCATAACCATTTTGGAACTTCTTAGGATCAGTTTGACCATTTTTTTGTACCCTTTTAAAGGAATCCAGATAATTGCTTTTCTATGAGAAGTGGCTGTAAGGACATATTTTAGTTTAAGTCTCTTTACAAGATCAGTGTTTATGTTATTAAGAGTCATTGAATAATCATGATTCACTGCCTTAACTGAGGGGAAAATATGTAGGACAATAAATTGGCCTACAGTAGTTCTGTATTGACCCTTTATGTCATTACACACAAGCATTTGTAGCTGGGTAACCTCTCTGAACTGGGTTGTGAGATCCACTGCAGATAATAGTTTGTTTCAAGGGGGAAGAATAGGCATGTCAGATTTGGATCCTTACAATTAGGTTTTCATTTGCAATTTATCTGCTTGCAGTTTGATCATAGAGAGATTAGGTATTGTTACCCAGTCCCAGGAGGAAAATTTCCACAGAAGAAGAGGAACGGGAGAAGAGAGACACTGTTTCTTGGGCTGTAAAAGTTACAAAACAGGTTAGAACATTCCTGTTGATGACTGGGGAGTTCTTCATGCTTAGATATGAAGCAAGATGAACAAATGCACAGAAGTCATTTGAAATGCACCCTATTTATGTGAAGTCTGAAGATAAGGGAAAGTAAATGATGCATTTTGTTCACAGTTCAGTAGCAAAACTACATCTTTCACTAACAGCAGGGAACGTCCTGACTCATGAAGTTGTCTCTGTCTATTTATACTGCAGTAAATGACTCAGTCCTCCCTGTTAGATTATTGTTATGAGGTGGGTTTTTTTGTTTTTCCTCTCTAGAAGGAAATTCCAGAACTCATTTCACTCTTGTGGACTAAGCATTGTCTCACTGTCAAGTCTTCTCTTAGACCTTGCTTTTGGTATATTTTGCATATAATTAGGAGAAAGAGAGGGAGCAAAGTTGCTGTGCTTACCTGAAATTGTATCCTGATATTTCATCCTGATATTTTATCCTGAAATACTTGCAGCAACAGACATTTCAGGAAGAGTTTGGTTACAGTATATCCGTAGGTTAGATTGTACAGTAATTCTGCAACAGCAGGGAATCCAAAAGGTTCTGCATTCCTGAAAGCCAAAAGGAAACGATCCATCCATCTTCCATACTTCAGGGTTTGTTTCAGGATATTTTGCATTTCTGCTAATAGATCCCATGGCTCTTACTCTATATTGACCTGCATTGTTTGTCTCACTAAGGAGATCAGCTGTTGGTAGACTAGGCATGGGAAATCTGGGCCCAAGCAAAGTTTTAATAAAGAAGTGGTTCCTTCCCGCCCCACTTGGGAACCCAAAAGAACACGCACACACAAACAGATTTTCTATCGTTAGCTCATCCATAGTCGGTTTACCATGGTAAAATGTGGCAAATAGACTGCAGCTTACGGTGTGCTTGGGCAATATAAAACTGCCAAATGCCAATGCTAAATGTCTATACTGTAATTTTCTCAGATGTGCAGGAAAAGCGACTTGGATAAAATTACAGCGTGTGTTTTTACAGGACATTGGTCCAGGTCCACAAGCGCACTGAACACAATATTGAATCTCATTCTGTTTCTACCTAGCTGTAACCTTTGACTGACATGCTAGCAAGTCTTTTATTAAAGCAGGCATACCGATAGCTTGTCTAACAGAATTAGATTTTCTGTTTCTAGTTTTGTAGCTTTCTCTGCTGAGCTGCAGTACTGTTCTTGTAGATTGGGCAGGTCACCTGATACTATTTATTTAGTCCTTAAGGCTCTGATATCGTCCTTCTTTGAGCATTAGAAGTCCAAGTCATGGTAAAACTTTTGTGCATCTTGTGTTGATGTCTGCTAAATAGTCATCTCACCGAGTTCTGCATGTTGAGTTCCTTTTGGTGCTGTTTTGTTATGGTTGGCAGAAACTTTGGTCAGCCTTAGCTTAGTGGTCGCTGGCTGTGTCTTCAAGCCTAGAGGAAAGGAGACATCTTCCAGCCATGAAGACCTACTGTTATGAAAAGCTCTTTGTCACAAATTGGGGGAATTTTCTTGGTTTTTTTCTTCTCTCTGCATAAAGATTTGTTTACCAGAAAATATCTTTTTCCTCAGTAAGATTCTCTAGACGTTTGACAGGTTTATCCAGAATAAAACTTCACATTCGGTGATTTGAGCATGTTCAGTTCAATTTTAACTCCTTCTGTATTTAGACTTACTTCTCATAATGTTAATTACAGAAGTTGTACTTGAAGAAATGTGAAGTATTTTGTTTGTTTTTAAACACCAGGACAGCAACTTTTAACATATTTTTTTGTAGTCTTGCTCTTTGATGTAGGCTAGAGCTAAAGTTAGTGGTACAGTCCTGGAGAGGAAGCACATTCTCTATTTCTAAATAATGTTACTGCTCTTTTTTTCTTTCTTTTTATGGTACCCAACTAAGCATCCAAAAGATGGACCAAATTGTCATGATTTGTTCATACAAACTTACCTATTTTAAGAGATGTAGTGCACAGACTGAGTGCACTGCTTTCCTTGTGCTTGTTGATGCTGTGACAACAGAGCTTAATATGTCAGTCTGCTGGCGACAAAGATCGCCTTGTCTCCTGAAGTTCCTGGAAGAGGGAGTTAATTTCTAGACGAGGATAAGCTGGATACTTCCATACTTCCCTTGCTTTTAAAACAGCAAATGGGAGAACATGTGTGTTCTGGGTCTGGCTGGGATGGAGTTAACTGTCTTCACAGCAGCCCATATGGTGCTGTGGTTTAGATGGGTGACTCAGTGTTGATAGCACACCAGTGTTTTGGCTATTGCCAAGCGGTGCTTGCACAGCTCCCAGGCTTTCCCCATTTCTTCCTCTGCCCACAGCAAGGACGCTGGGGTGGACAAGAAGCTGGGAGGGGACACAGCCAGGACAGCTGATCCTGGGTGACCAAAGGGATATCCCGTACTGTATGGCATTCATGCTCAGCAATAAAAATGGAGCAGGGAATGGTCTGCCAGAGTAGCTGTTGCTGGAAGACCGCCTGGACATCAATCCGCTTGTGGGAGGTGGTGAGAGATTGCCTTTGCATTGCTTGCTGTGTTTTTTCTTTCCTTCACTTATTCAACAGGCTACCTCGACACATGAGTTTTCACACATGTTCACTTCCCATTTTCTCCTCTGTCCTGCAGAAGGGAGGGGAGTGAGCAAGTGGCTGTGTGGGGCTCAGCTGCTGGCTGGCATCAACCCACCACCACGTTTCACAGTTAGCTTTCAGGCTGTTCAGCTGCTACAGCTAGTGACATAACGGAGTAACAGCCATTCTGCGTCGACAAGCACAGGAGCAGAACACGTTTTACCTTTCTGCTGTAGGCATGCTTTCCTCACATGCTGTTACAATTGTGGAGTTCTTTACTACAGGCTCGTAGAGTCAGCGTGTTGTTTACAGGTCCACAGGCTTGCTGCTGTGCTGCTACCAGTTTTCTCAAGTAAGATTCTTTTTCTTTCCCTTCATATCTGGTTCTTCAAATGCTGTGTTTTTCCCAGCTGAAACCAACAGCTGTCCTTGAGCCTAATACCTCAGGTTTGCATTTTATTTTGTTCGTTATCTCCCCACTTGGTGTCCTCTGCATTCAGATCAGGTGGTGCTATCTTTTGTACACAGCCTGAATGTGAACAATTAGTTGTTGAAAGCATGTGGCAACAGCCTTGTCTTTCTGTCTTCTTGTCCCCATCTTAGTGCACAACAACTGGGAGCAGCAGTTATGGAGTTTGACTTTACTCTGGAGCTCAGTGCTGGAATTAAATTATTATTATTATTAGTAGTAGTAGTAGAGAAATAATAGCCTGGCCATGTGTAATAGCCTCACACAGAGCTGGCATTTACTCAGTATGTGTTGTAGAGTCTGAAGAGGATTTTAGTAATGAAAATTTAAGTGGGGATAATTGTTACGTACTTTCACATAGGGACTCTAGTAAACCTGTCTCTCTTCCTTCTTTTCCATGTAGTAGGTTGGATTCATGAACAGTAGGAAAACTTTTAAAACTGACTCACATATACTTTTTAAAACTATTTCATGCTATTATAACGCACACTTTTTTTTTTAAGCAGTGTGGATAATACAGGTAGAAAAAGTACAACTGCAACTCTTAAAATTTCCAAAAAGTATTCCTGCTGGTGAAGTCTTCTACAATTCTGATTCAGGATCTACAGAAACAATAGAGCCTGTCTGCAATTAAGCAGTTCTGGATTTATACTGCTTTGAGAGATGTCTTGTAGCCTGAATTTTTCATTTGTCTTTTATGTGCTTCTACAGGTGTTTGCCTTTGATCACTGCTTCTGGTCCATGGATGAATCAAACACCACAAAATATGCAGGTAAGCTATTCTCTGTACTTTCAACAGTGTAAATAATTTGAGAACATATGAGAGCTTGATCTTTTGTCCTCTGGCTTTTTTTTTTTTTAATGTTATGTGCTGCGATGCTCGAGTGACTTCTTTGCAAAAGCACACCTTCCATTTTTACAGGGGTTTAGTCATGTGCATGCAAGCTCGCTGGTTAATAAAGAATGCAAGCTTTAAGGTGCCCAGTACACTGCATGGGAGGGGTGCTTTTCTTTACACATAAGCTCTAGTGTTCTTTTTTTCATCCCCTGCAAGAGCCTCTTGTGAGAATTCATTCTGTCACTCAAGATGAAATTGCAGCTCTGTATCAGAAATTAATTCTGGCTAAAGCTAGTGATGAAAGTATGTGTTTTCCATGCTCTCCATTCCTGTGCATGTATGCTCTCCTCAGACGGTGCGATTATTTCAGGCCTTTCCAGACATTCATATTCTGATTGTTCAGATCCCTGATGTTTTTGAGTGATCACCTTTGTGATACCTTCCTCCCAAAAGCTGGATATTCCAGACCAGATTATCATCCCAGTGGTTAATTTTCTCATAGCCGGATTAGTGTATTAACATTAATATTTTGTAATATAATTTATTCTCACAGACACAGCCTTGAACACTAGGATTTCACGGTTGTGGTTCAAAGAAAGAAGAAAAAAATAGTACTTGGTTAAGATACTCACTATGAAATTTTGTGATCTGAAAGAAGTTTTGAAGGTTGATGGGGTTAATTAGCTCAAAGCTTGAGATCAGTGGTCTAATAAATTAATTGTCATATACCTGTGTTTTAGAATAAATCTCTGACTGCTGTAGCCCTTGGTGTCAAATCCTGAACTTCAGGAGATGCACTTGAGCACAGATTATGTTGTATTCCTTGCTTGCCTGAGCAACACACGTTTCCTGAAGAAAACAGTTCTGTTTTGGTTCGTCTCAGTGCCTGTGTTTGCACTGTGCAGTGCTCATAGTTCAGACTGGAAGATTCTTGGAGCATGCAACAGCTCTTTTTGTGTCTGCACGCCTAGATTTCCTTTTAAAGGAAGGAGGTAATGATGCACACCCAGATCTTGGCTTGATGTGCCTCAAATGTGCAGGTGGGAGCTGCATCTCTTGGGTGCATTGCAGTGCTAACCCGCTCCTAGAGAAGTGAGACCAGAGGAACACCTCTAACCAGTTAAACTTGTTTCTGTCATGGTTTAAGCCATCTCCAGGTGAATTCAATGGGATTCCAGGTGAACCTATTTTTAATTTGAATCAAAACTGGATTTCTCTAACCTCTTTCAGAAGTTGTCATTGAATTCGTCTTGACTGAGAACTGAAGCTTTATTGTGTATATGCACATGAACTCCTTGTTGAACAGGAACCTAGAATGCTGCTACTTCTCTTGTATTTTCTCACTGTCCACAAAGTTAGGTGGTTTCGGCCATTCAGATAATGTTCCTGTCCAAAAAAGAAAACAATTCTCCTTGTTTATTTCAGAAATATGATAAGAATGTGAGCTTTGAGACTTGCATACAAAAAACAATGCTTTCACTGTATTTTTGTATGATCTTGAAGCTATCTCGTGACTTCCAGCCCTCACGTTCTAGAACATAATGAATTTGGCAGAATATCAAAAATAAAAGCAAAAAAAATCTGTTTCAGCCCTGTTACTGGGTTGTTGGCTTGTTCACTTGTTCTTACATGAATGGATACTATGCAGTACTACAGTAGTGCTTCTTGTTCTAGAGCCAACAAACCAAGTGCCAATGGTAGGATTTTAGCTTTTATATGTCTGTAGTATTTAAGTCTCTTAAGTCTCTTTTACACTTTGGCCTAAATTACTGTATTGAAGAAATACAATTGATTTTGGTCAGGGTTTTTAATAATTCCTCTGGCTGTGCTCATGGAACAAAGCCCCATTGTTCTAGGCACCTCAAATATACATGCTAGGTCCAGATACTGTACCAGAGACTGCTACAGAGCTAACAAGTTCAGGACTGCCAGACAGTTGGCAACCCAGATTTTTCAGACAAACTCTAATTTCTTGGTTTGGCACTGGACTACAGAAGGGGTGATGATCCGGAAGCTGAGCAGATGCATGGGATACTTCCTGCCTGGCTTAGTTCTATCTGGATGAGTGAGTTTACTGTCATTGGCAAGAGCAGTGATTAGTTGCACAATTAACAAGAAACATGTCCAAAGCTTGAAATAGCTAAGTCTGGAGTGCTTGTAAATGTGCATAGTATATGAGCTTCAAGCTTAAGTGAAATTCTTGAGATAAAAAGGTATGTGAGTCAAATTTAATGGCTTGAAAACACCTTTAATCTGCACCACACAAATACAGTGGAAGATGTGACAGTGAAAGGTTTAACAAGAAATTCTCAAGTACGAATCATCACTTCATGTGCAAAACCAAGGCATATTTGTTTTGCATTATGTTGAACAGATATTGTTATGTATATTATTCTACATGAAAGATTTGGTTGATTGACACGTGAGATACCAAAGCCCCCACCCAGAGTGGTGTGCACCACAGACAACGTATGTCTGAATTCTGTGTTGACGTGTAGATACCTCTTTTCTTTTTTTCTTTTATTTTTTTTTCCTGTCAACAACAACAAAACTTGTACTTTCCTGAAAATGCACGTTTCTTACAGGATCCTTAAAGCTATCACACATAAATATGGGCTGTTTTTGTTTTTCACATTGCTTATTGATCTACAGTATTAACAGCACTTACTATTATTGTTTGCACATGAGAAAGATTCTTATTTGGGTAAATTTAATACTGTGGGCAATTGGTAATATTTCTCAGGCTCTGGGAGAACAGGACTGACCCTGAGATGGGATCAGTCATCTTTTTCTCTTACCCTAAATTCCTTCTGAGATATGTGCATCTTTTTGTCTGGAGCTCAGGCTTATTTTGTTGTATTAACTTTCTTCGGGAACTCATCTTCAGGAAGGTATGAGGGATCTTATTCAAGTTTGAAACTTCTATTTCCAGTATTTAAAGATATGGGGGTTGTTGCTGTGAAGACCTAATGTCATGTATTTAGGACCTACCTTGTATTCCAATAATTCTACATGGACAAAGATTAAACTGTCTTTTTTTTCCTTCTTTTTAATGGTCACAGTTGTGGTTGTTAGCAGCTGTGGTGGTTTTATCCTGATGGGCAGCTGAACTCCACCACAACCACTCTCAGTTCCCCTCCTCAAAGGAAAAGGGAAAGAAAATGCGATGGAAAGAGCTCAAGGGTTGAGATAAGGACAGGGAAATCACTCAATAATTATCATCATGGGCAAAACAGACTCAGTCTAGGGAGATTAAAAAAAATTATTGCCTATTACTAACAAACTGGAGAAGTGAGAAACGAAGAAAGCAAACTAAGAACACCTTCCCCTCATCCACCCTCTTCCGTGGGGTCCCTCCCACGGGATGCCGTCCTTCCCAAACTGAGCCTGCGGGGGCTGCCCACAGGCAGCAGCTCTTCAAGAACTGCTCCCACACAGCTCCGTACCACGGGGTCCATCCCCCAGGAGCAAACTGCTCCAGCACGGGTCCCCCACGGGTGGGCGGCAGCTCCCCCCAGACCCCCTGCTCCTGCGTGGGCTCCTCTCCACTGGCTGCAGCTCCGGCCCGGGGCCTGCTCCTGCGGGGGCTCTCCATGGGCCGCAGCCTCCTCCAGGCCACATCCACCTGCTCCACCGGGGGCTCCTCCACCCATGGGCTGCAGCGTGGAGATCTGCTCCATGTGGGACCCATGGGCTGCAGGGGGACAGCCTGCTCCACCAGGGGCCTCTCCCTGCACAGGCCGCAGGGGAACTGGTGCTGCGTGCCTGGAGCACCTCCTGCCCTCCTGCTGCAAGGTTTCAGGTAGTGCAAGAGATAGAAGTTCTGTAACAGCTTGATATCCCAGCTTGGATACTGTTCGATGTAGAACCCCATTCACCTTTCATTAAGGGTTGGTTAATATTTTTTTTTTGGGTCTTTTTTTTTTTTTGGCTTCAGCTTTTGTCTGGATCTTTCTCCTCTCAGTGACATTCTCTTCTGACTTTTAATATTGAAAATGAAGCGTTTGTAATCTACATTGAAGTATGGTTGTTGTTCGTTTTTTTTTTAACCTAACCAAATAGCGGGCAGTGGGATGATTACTGTCGATACTGATAATGTGTGTTTCTGAGCAATTTGTGGCTGCGTGGTTCCAAGTAAGGAACAGTTACAAAACTGAGTTTATGCTGATCACTATATGCTACTTACTGGGCCTTTTTTTTTTTTTTTTTGACAATTTAATTCTGAAGGGAGTAGTTGGGAGTTTGGTGAGTGTGTGAACCTCTTACCTGAAAGTTAAAAAACAAAAATGAGTCAATGAAATAGATTATAAGGAGGAAGGGGAATTTGGTTTTAGTATAGAATGATTTTTACTTGATCTGGAAGAGAGATGACCTTTGCCCTCCAGGCTGTATGAAAGGTGTTTTGAGAGTAAGGAAAATAGCTTCTTATTGCCGTTTGTTTCTTGACTTGAATGGGCCAAGAGTCAGTTCCTGGATAAGAACACACCTGCTTGCCTTGAAAAGCTCGTAGAAACAAATAACAGCAAGACATTTTGGTGAAGGGAAGCACATTGAGAAAATCTCAGAGATGGGAACAAAGAATTCTTTTTACAAGCCTAGACAACAGTGAGAGCCTATTGAAGTCTGTAATGAAGTGGATTTTTGAAAAGAAGGAAAAAAACCCTTCAGCTTGGGAAAGATTCAAAAGATGGTGTAAATAACTACAGTAGCGCTTAGACAGGTCCATTACAAGGACCCCACTCTGCATCAACTTGTCCATAAACTTTTCTTAAACTTCCTAATCTGCATCACATTTGGCCTGAAATCTCAGATCTGTGTTTCTGCAGGCTGCGTTGTCCTGAGAGGCTAAACACCTGACTTCAGGCTAAACTTTAATTTTATTTGAAATACATATGCTGATTACTGCTCTTCCAGCAGCTGTTTTAAAAGGAGACAAACCACACAATTGGCTTAAAGAATTGTAGTCTCCTACTTTCATGAGTGATTGTTAGTTGTGGATTTTGAGCAGACAGGAATGTCTGTCTGTCTGCGCTTCTGGCTTACCCATTTAAGCTGTTAAGTAGGAGAATATACTTGAAATCTACCCCTTTCTTACCATTCCCTTGACTTTTTTTTGGAGGAGGCTGCTACATAGCATGTAGGCCTTGATTTTGGGTCACGCAGCTGACATCTCACTAGTACATTTTTGGGGAAACCTGGTTACATGGTATGGGTTTAGCATGTTAGGTCAGGCAATTAAAAAAATGTAGACATTGTGGCACGTAATTGGAAGCACTTGAGACCCTTTTCTGAATCCAGGGCTTTGAAGACTAAAGACTGCAGTGCTTTGTCAATATTACAGTTAGGCTGCAGGAGTTAGACTATACCAACTGTTGTGCTTTTATGTTCTTGTTAAGATCAACCATAGTCATCTTTCTTCCAATATTAGATTTTTTAAAAAACTATTACCTAGCAGAGCTTTTAATTATTCTAGTCTCTGCAAATAAAGTTTTATTTTAACTACTATATCAAGGAACTAATTGCAATTGTGTATTAAAATGTTCCAAGTTAGAGATTAAACCATAGAGAGACATGGACCAGCTTGAATATTCAGTGTTGTACATAACAAGTTGTTATTTGGTTCCAGTTATTTTCCCTGTATATGTGAGTTGAGGGGTTCAGGAACAGCAGTGAGGTGTCCTAACATTGCAGTCAGAACCTGGCTGAAAGAATCTATGCTAACTTGAGGAGAGGCCCGAGACAGATCTCGAGTTCAGATTGGCAAGCTGCTGAGAACAGGAAATACTGGACATCTAAAAACCAGACACTGAAACTAAGTTTTATTTCAGTACATTTTGATTGTAAGTTAGTCAGTAAAACAGTGGCTCTTAGCAAAGGCTATAAATATTAATGGCCTTTTTTTAAAGGAGACTTTGTTGTCTTCTTCTCTTTTCTCTCCTTTGTCTGGTTATCAGTCACCAGTCTGGTGATCTGAAAATCACAGAACCATAGAATCATTCAGGTTGGAAAAGACCTCCCAGATCATCTAGGCCAACCTTTAACCTAGTAATGACAAGTCCACTGCTAAACCATGCTACCAAGTTCTACATCTACACGTTTCTTGAAGACCTCCAAGGATGCTGACTCAGCCGCTTCCCAGGCAGTCTATTCCAATGCCACAGAACCCTTTCAGGAAAGAATTTTCTCCTAATATCCAACCTAAGCCTCCCCTGGCACAACTTGAGGCCATTTCCATTTCATGCATATATGAGAATGTGTGCATTTAATTTGTAAAAGTGATTGTCTTCATTTTGCAGATCGTGAGAGCGTGTTCTAGGGTTCTTCTGCAATGTGTAGGCTTCCTTAGGAAAGTTGTCAAATTGGATCTCCCCATCAGGGCTTCAGGAAACTGGATGAGTAGATTTATTTGGAGGAAAGAAAAGGAAGAGCATAGAGATACAAGAGAGAAAATACTTAAATATCTCATTCTGAAAATGATGTACTGTTGTAGTATTCTTGCACGTCAGGATGTTGATTTGTCTTTCTGTTTTCAGGGACTTTATATCTTACATATTTTCCTAATGTAATTTTTCAAATAGTTCATTCTCATTCAGAGATCCCAGCTAAGAGATTTTCACACAGCTCTGCAATTAGATAGTGTCAGGGTTTTAGTTTAGAATTATTAGTGATTTAATAGCTACTATTAGCATGGACACGCCATATTTTGCTGTTTTCACTTTGTTTTATAATTTTACCATTGAAATACACATCCATTTCAATAGGTAAAGAAGATGTGAAAAAGTTTTGTAGCTTCAGTGTGGTATCCTGAATGGCCATGGTGCATAGTAATAGCATGCACATGGCACTGGAAAGTTCCAAGAACTGAGTATGTTAAAATGTAGTTCTCAGAAGATGAGTTTCCTTTAGCCTTCAGGTAGGTCGAAGATACCATCTAGGCTGTTGAAATCTTCCAAAGCTTTAGTATGGTCAGTGCTAAGAAGGGAATGTTGGTTGTCTCGGTTTTTGGGTCTGTAGGACAATGGCAGTGTGTGACAGAGTACTGAGCGTATGAAAAGGCTCAGTCCTGAGAGCTAATGAAAAGGTTCTTGAGTGAGTCTCCTGCTGGAAGGGGCTTTTTAAGAGACTGAGAGTTACTTCTTTGATCTTTCTTAGATTTTGTTTTACTGTTGGCACCAGGCTTGTAGTTGCACTTGTTGAAATGCACAGATAAAGTCTTGAAGCTATGAAGACGGTTATAGCTGTCTGGTGAAAGGGAAGAAGGCTTCTACATTGTCTTGACATTGCTTTCCAGTACATCCACCAGTGTTTTTCAGGTTTTGATTAATGAGGCATACCTACAAGGGTGTTGATAGCATTTCCCACCTTGCAGTGTTGGCAGCACTGCCAAATGTGCTGTAACTGGAGTTACAGAGCATACGGCGACGTGGTCTGAACATTTTCTTACTGCGTGATTTCAGTTCAACAGTCTTGCTCTTTAAATTAAAAGAAGCATTTGCTCTTGAAGCAAGATTATTTAGGCTGTGATCTGTAAGCAGAGCTCACCAGACTGTGCTTCCCTGTCCTCTAAGGAAAGGGCAAACGGGAGATCCTGCCCTGTGAGAACTGGCAGCTCATATACCCGCCCCAGGCTTCCAGTGAGTTTTGGCTGTGCTTTCCCCAGCCTAGTGGCGTGTGTGTCAGACACCTACGACTTGCTCGTGTTTTGGATGGAAGATGGGAGAGGAGATGAGTTTCGACATCTGGTCTCAGTTGCCTCCATAAGAGTCTATGTGATCTTACACGGCTGGAAGTTTGGGCAGCCCTGTCTAAAAGACAATAGAAGTCGGTGTAAGGGAAATCTGGTAACTAAATAGCAGGGGTGAACAAAAGGATATTTTTCTGTATTGACAAAATTAAATTAGGATTGAGTTAAAACCCCTGCTCTATTTTTTAAGCACTAGGTATCTGTGGAAGAAAAATTTTGTAAATTAGCAGAAATATTAATTGCTGTAGTGTAAGATTATTTAGGAAAACCACAATCAGTAGTGTAGACAACAGAACTGCATTATTTCTTTTAACCTTAAGTGCATATAGACATAATTCTGTATAATAAAAATTTTGTAATCAATCAAAAGGTGATGTTTCATGATGAAAATATCTCCACATCTCATGGATGATATGCTCTTGCCCTCAACAGTGCACTGCATTAGCAGAAGAATAAAATACCTGTAATACCTGTAATTGAAGTTTAAATTCTTCTTTTCTGTGAGTTCATTTAGAACCAAATTTTATTTTATCCCATGGTAGTTTGACAGGTTACTCTAAACATCACTCTTGAACGGCCTATTTGTCTATGTTTGTGTTGCTGAGCTCATAAAAATCTTTTTTGCAAAAAAATATCCAGCGTTATCTGTGTTATTTAAACTGCCTTCCTCTTGTGGTATTTAGCAGTAGAAGATTCTGTAGGTCATCTCATGGTTAATGATGACCATGCACAGTTTTGTAACATTTCGTTATCTATTTTTTTCTTGGGAAACATGGAGGAGGTCGTGTTTTATTGCTGGTCAACAGTGGGCAATATGTTTTTTATCCTCTTCTGACAAGTGGTTTTATTCTACACTCACAAACATTGCATAATACATGATTTTTTTCTTTTGTAGAATAGTGTTTGAATAGGAAACACTCATAAAAGGATCAGTGTCCCCATCTTTTCAATGTACTGAAGTGTCCTCATCTCTTTTACGCATTCATCTATGCAATTGAAAAACTTCTTCCTCTAAGTAATTGTTAAGAAAGAAAAACAAGCTTTGTTTTAAAACTCCAGTCCTTTTTTGTTGGATCATGTCACCAAAATTGTTGTGAGTTTAAGTTAGACATTAGAGATGTGGTGAGCTAGAAAATGGATGTTGGCCATCACACTGCTAGGCAGAAGGGAAAAATGTAAAAAAAAAAAATATCAAAAAAACCCCCCCACACAATTAGGAAAAAAGATTTGACTGGAACCATGAAATACCAAATAAGGTGTTTTCAAAGTAAACTGGTGCCACCGCTTGACAGGACTGGTGCTTAGGGACATGGTTTAGTGAGTGACATTGGTAGTAGGGTGATGGTTGGACCAGATGATCTTGGAGGTCTTTTCCAACCTTAGTGATTCTATGGTTCTATGCTATATGCTTTCATTCTCTTAATAATTTTACTCAATATCCATCTTTACTTGATTTTGCATTCTTGCTTGGCAAGACAGTAAGTGGCTCCTTACCTCTTTGATTTCCTAACTTCAAAACATACCCTCAGGAGTTGGTTGGAAGGCATATTTTTATGTATTTTACCCTCTTATTATACACTTCCACTGATAGGTTTTCTTCATTCATTCTTCAGTAGTTTGTTAATGTTCTCTACATTGTTGTCGAACAGTCCTCTGTCAAAGTATATATATTATAAAATGACTGAACGGTCATAAGTTGAATGAGAAGTGGATGAATGTGCAGGGAAAGAGATGCAATTATTCCAGAGTACAGCAGGTTCTCCTCTATTTTGAATTCCTCTATTCAGTGTTTCTGAAGTTACTCTGGGCAGTGTTAATCCAAGGAGCAGTAGTAACCCTTTGGAATTTTAGAAATCCAATTGGAAAGGTACACATGGACCATTTTATATGGCATTGTTGTCCTAATTTTTCCTTTACAGCAAAAGAGAAATTAGGTTAGAATTAATTGAGACTTCTTAATCTTATTTACATTAGTGTAAACCATTCTACAAACAGTCATTCCACAGGTTGTTCTGCAGGCCTTCTGTGGCCTACCAGTTACTCAAGGATCATAGAGAATAAATATTCTCAAGCAACATGTAAATGTGCAGCTAGATTATTTTTTTTAATGCAACAATGTTCTGTTTTGAGAGCTATAGAAGTCACTATTGCATCCAATGTACAATTTCTTGTAACTGATAAACAGACAACTGCTAAAACTAAATTAACGGAGAAGTGTGGCTGTTCACCACTGTTCAGAAAGTCACCAGGCAGTGTATGTAAGTTTAAAACCAAACACCAGAACATATATATAAATGCTGTCCTTACTTCAGTTCTTCTTCCTTTGGATGTATGTACAGATGGTGCAATTCTCATATCGGAACTCAAACCAAACAACCCATTGATCCTGTTTGTGATGTACAAATTCTGAGCTTTCTTATCAAAAAGGAAAAACAACAACAACAAACGAACCCAAAACAACAACAACAAAAAACGCTACTCCTCTTCTATCTCCCACATCTAAAAGATAGAAGCACATCTATGATCTGCCTGGCACTGAGAGATGGTTTTCAGACTATGAATTCTGCAGCTGATGTTTCAAACTATGGACTTGCCGGTATACGTCCTCAGATAGATCTGCTTAAGTCTCTCAAACTCATAATGTGCCTTTCCTGCCTCGATGTCTTCAGAATGCTTCTGTCTGGATTCCAGCATCCCCTTGATGCGGGGTGGATAACAATGATTTATAGTGAAACTTGAGGCCAGTTCCTGAGAGAACAATCAGTACTATTTCTAGAATTGCATTTGTTATGTGCCTAATATTCTAGTTCACTGATGTATTTGTTGCAATTCTGTTACAGAGCTCTTTGATATAGTTTGTGATTAAAGAATGCATGCTGGTTGCAAAGTTTACACTTAAATAATACAAAGTTTTGTTATCTAAGTTATTTTCTAAGCATTCAAAGTATATGACTCCTTTGAAAAAGTGTTCCCTTCACATGAAAATGAGCAGTATATTTAAACACAGAGGTAGCTGTTGCACTAGTTTCAGACAACAGTTTTGAACTTTATTCACTCAGTTATATATGAAATCATTTGTTCCTTAATCCACACGATAGTAAAAAATAATCTCAAAACCTTTTTTTCTTGCTTTCCATAAAGTTTAATCTGTCATTTTGTGTAAAATAAACTTACAAAATAATTATTTTTTAGGTCAGGAAGTGGTGTTCAAGTGCCTTGGAGAAGGAATTCTTGAAAAGGCCTTTCAGGGATATAATGCTTGTATTTTTGCCTATGGACAGACAGGTAAGAGTCACTTGTGCAGAAGAAAGGGAATACTTCTTGTGCACATGTGTGAAGTAGGAAGAGCACAACATAAATATTAAACTAGATAGTATTTAAAATTATATGTAGAAATATAATGTTTAATGTCAAACATTTTTATCAGGATGCTGTTTTCTGTTTAATTTTAGTGATTTGTATTTGCTTCACTTCTTTGGAGATTAATGTCCCATTTAAATGCACAGCAACTTTAGCCAGTGTCACAACAACTAACCAGTGACAGTATAAATGCAGCCCTGTAAATATGCTCCTCACTGCTACCTCTTGGGACTGTTTTGGAAGCCTGAAAGGAGTAGTTCATACCCAAGTTCAGTTCAGTTGTGCGTGTGTGTGTGTTATAAGAGACTGTTAAGAAAATTTCTCTTTTTGTTTACATGTATCTTGTAGTGCAAAGAGCAAGCATTCTGTCTGGAATAACATGTCGTGTTGTTCTGATATGTACTTCTGGAGAAATAAAAAGAGAATTAAAACATTCTTCATGAGCAACTGAGTAGCTCAGAAACTTCATTCTAAAGCATTTTCTTTTCCTTTCTTCCTTTAGGTTCAGGAAAATCCTTTTCAATGATGGGCAATGCAGAGCAGCTGGGTCTGATCCCACGGCTCTGTTGTGCTTTATTTCAGAGAATATCTGTGGAAGAAAATGAATCTCATACTTTTAAAGTTGAAGTGTCCTATATGGAAATCTACAATGAGAAAGTCAGAGATTTACTTGACCCAAAAGGGTTAGTAGCTTCACCCTCACTCACCACCTTCCTTTTTTTTTTGTTTGAAACTGAAAAGTGAAAATCAGTTCTGGAAGTCCTTGAGAAGGTTTTTCAGAATGTATGTTTAAACAGCTCCTTTAGAAAGGAGCAGATACCAAACATCAGCAAGAAGAGAATATCCATATAAAGCTTGTATATGAAGTAGTATCCAGTGTGGATTGATTTAAATATAACAGCAAAATATATGCAAACAAATACTATGTGAAGTAACTTAACACCAGAAAGCAAATGCTGAGGTATTTTTGCAATGATATCCAGGCCTTGTTCAAGTAAAAAACTTCATTAATTTTCACAAAGAGTGCAAAACTTGTTAACAACTTGGTCTTCCTGGTTTAGAAGTTGGACTTCTGGAATGGGAAGGTGCAACACCTCAGAATATACTCATGGCACTCTTTATTCCTGTTTTGTTTGCTCAGAAATACTGGCTAGGCTCTCTGATTTCTAGATAAGAGATATCTTGATAGTATTTTTTCAGTCTGAGCATTGATATGTGTCTTTTTTTATTCTTTAGCATAATTGCATTGGGTAAAGAAGAGCACAAGTTAGTTAAAAGATAGATTTTAGATGTAATTGACATATTTCAATAAAGCATGGAAAATGTAATAAAGAACTGAATCTTTAGCAAATTGTTGGGGGGGATTTTTTGTTTCCATTTTTGTCAGTATTCTTTCTGCCAAATAAGGCATTTCAGATTTTGATCCAGCCACAAATACTGGGGTGGGCGGATGCTCTGAAAATAATTCATGTATACTTATTGAAACCAGTTAGATTAATTTGAGTCTTTATTATTCATTAAGTCAAATCTTTCTGGAAGACATTTTTCTTCTCATGATTAATTGTGAAACAAAAGAAAATATCATATGAAATTACAAAAGTCTTCTACATAGTACAAATGAATTTATGTCTTTTAGCTGGAATAAAATTCACAGTAGTGGATTGTGTATAAATTCTATTTTATTCCACAGGAGTCGGCAGTCCCTTAAGGTTCGAGAGCACAAAGTGTTGGGACCATATGTAGATGGCTTGTCTCAGCTGGCTGTTACAAACTTTGAGGTAAATCTAAACCCATGAAAGGTGTCTAAATTATATACACCTAAGCAGTAGGAATCTTACCAGAGATAAACTAGTATCCAGAGGTTTCATTTCTTGAGTTATTACAGTCTCTGACAATCACAAAGATCTCCTGTAGTGCTTCCACAAGTATTTATTTAATAAAGCATTGGGTTCACTGTTATGTAGGTTAAAAATAAGAAAAGTGGTATCTCTATATTTTGCAGTTGCCAATTTATATAATACATCATGTTTTCTTGACAAAGGAAATGTGAGGCTTCCAAAGTAAGAATACTAATTCTTCCAGCATGAATTCCTTTGATGTTGTTGTTGAATACAGCCTCTTACTTTATACAAGTGTATTGGATGAGAATGTACAGCATGGCTAATATAATTAATCATTTAAATCACGACAGCATCTGAGCCCAGTTGAGTTACCAGAATGCATTCAAATAAATCAGTATTGTAGAATCCAATGGACTTCTACAATGGAATTAATTAAAGCAGTGCAGTTGTATAAATTGCATAGCCCTTTTTGTGAGGAAGCTGCTTTAGGAAATGTTTTTTTGTGGTTGTTTTGTTTTTAAACCATTCTTTGTGTAGTATTTTGTGGAAAGCAATTTGCTTTTTATGGGGATTTTTATTTCTCTGAAGCATCTGTGCATATTGTATGTGTGCATATCTGTGCATATATATAACTGCTTTTGCAGTTTTTATCTTAAATTGTGTACTTTGAAAGTACATCTTATTTTTTCAAATTCTAGGAAATTTTAATACCTAGTTTGTTGCACGTATATCAGACTCCACATAATCATCTTTGTTTTTACATGTGTAGAAAGGTGCAAACTGCAGGTGAGGTAACCCTTTGGCCCAATTCATTGAATACAGTATTAGTACAATTTAGTAAAGAAAAGCATTTGTGTTTAGTTCTGTAAGTAGATCTAGTTGGCTTGGTTACTGGCATTAAACGGTATGATTTGCAATGTGGATATTGCCAGCGTATTTCAGCAGCAGATAAGGAGAATGTGCATTGAATATTGTTGCTGGGCTTTTAAGTGCAGCACTTAAAATAGAGTTGAGACGTAATGTCATTCTGTGGAATTACGTCCCCTCTCTGCCATTGCATCTCAAAACATAAAAAGAATTTCCTCATTACTTCTACCTTCCCTTCTTCTCTCCCACACATACACACCCTTCCATCTAGATGGGTATTTTATTCAGCAAGCTCAAAACTTTCTTTTATCCTGGCATCATTTTTTACTCTTTTTGCTCTAGGATATTGAGTCACTGATGTCGGAGGGAAACAAATCACGAACAGTTGCTGCAACCAACATGAATGAAGAAAGCAGCCGCTCTCATGCTGTATTCAACATTATAGTGACTCAGACACTTTATGACCTGCATTCTGGTGTATGTATTTCTGATGGTTAATTTACAAAGTTGTAGTGAATTCTTCTTCTTTCTTCTGTTCAGCCACTGAATGTTCTCAGTTTGTTTTGAGCAGCAATCAATTGAGAGAAGCAGCTTCTCTGTTGCTATCCAGCTGCATGCTTTTGTAGATGTATCACTAGTATCACTTAATATGGGCTAAAGCTCTAAAGACACACATGGCCTACCATTTTACTGCTGAAGGTGCCTCAACTCTCAAGACTGTTTAACCTGCTTAAGTGCCACCGTGTCTCAGAGTTGAGTTGCTATATGATATTATAGTATCTCTGCATTTGACCTGAAGTGGAGAGAAAAACATGTTTGCTCTCTTGATTTGTTCATCTTTCATGTCAAGACTTTAGCATGACTCACCATTTTTTGTTTGGTACGCATACATGATTTGTTTAACTCTGCAGCTGCCTTTAATGTTGTGGGGTCTGGTAATCAAAGTAAAATTGGTGAGAATGTAAGATTGAGAGAACACTGGAAGAGGAAGGAAGCACACCAGATAAAGCAAAAAGTTGGATCACTTCAAGATTATATTGCCGCTGTTAAACCTGTCTTTGGTGTTAACTATTGCTGACGTTAATATGTTTTAATGACCTACTGTGCCGGTGAAGTTATTGACATTACCACATGGCTGATTCACCTTCATTAGTGGTTCAGCCCTTTAGTATAGTGTATGAGTGACTCTTAAAAGACTAAGAACTGTGAGAATTACTTCTGTCCTATCTTGAATTTGATAGCTTAACCCACGTTATTATGGACAGCGGCGTAATTATGCTAATATCAGACACATTAGCATTTTGTGCTCAGGTTTCTTAGCTGTTTTTCTCCCCCGTTTGATTTGTGCAGAATTCTGGAGAGAAGGTCAGCAAGGTCAGCTTGGTGGATTTGGCTGGTAGTGAAAGAGTGTCCAAAACAGGAGCTGCAGGAGAACGTCTGAAGGAAGGCAGCAACATAAACAAGTAAGACATTGGCGTACACAGGTTGCAAACCTTAATCTTGTAAGAACAACCACTGTTTCCTTGGCCTCCTGTCTCAGTGTGCTTGTCGCAAGTCAGTTCAAATGATATGCCTAGCCAGAAGCAGTTAATATATCTCTTTCAGTTGCTCTGTACTGAACACCATGTGTTTTGTTACATTGGCATAGGGATCCTGATTCATACTTGACTCAGATGAGAGGTATATGAGTATTATCTGGAAAAAGTGACAACAGCACTCTTTAATTAGGCATATACCTTTTGTGATTCATTTATACACCCTGTCCCCAGGCTTATGTGTTTGTCTCATCGTATGCTCAAGGAATGCAAAGTTGCAGAGTTGAATGGCTTTGTTCCAACATGTATTAAAATATGTAAGAATATAATTCACAGTTTAAGAAAACCAGACCAGAATGAAGCTATTTAAGTTTAACATTGCCTTGGGCGCTTGTACTCAAGCGATGACAAGTTTCAAGGCACTTTTTTTACTGTAGTTACTGTGTTGTTACCCAAAAGCAAGAATATAGCACAGTATCACTACTGTCTTAAACACGCTATTTTTTTCCTGAGAAAAAACAAAAAAACAAAACAAACAAACAAAAAAAAAACACAAAAAAACAGTTCAACTGTAACATTAAAAGCTACACATTTTGCAACATGTTAAAATTAAAATTGAAAAATTCATGGTATTTTAATCTAACAGTGATAGCAAAAAAGTGTGTTTGAACTGCATTCATGCTTAAAATGATTTTCAGTTACCCTGTTTTAGAGTTTGAACATGCTTGCTCTTTATAGCATAATTTCTAATATATTATGTATTTAATGCATCAGATCAGTAGCAATGTTCTTGAAAATCAAAATTATATGGTCCTGTTGGTCTAATGGCAGGTATCAAACCTTTACCCTGTGGGATACTAGTTAAATTCAGATAGATTTTACTAGAAATTGTATTTGTCTTTTGCATAAACAAAGGCAAAATTGAATGTTTCCTGTTAATTCTTGGGGAAGAAATCAAATGCCAACTTTCCCAACAGCTATTAAGAAACTCCAAATGTAGTTCTAGATACAGAAAGACTTCTTTTTTTTTAATTGTTATTATTTTTTTCTAATAGGATGTTTACTTGTTAGTAAGCTTCTAAGGCAGTAATGCAGTAAGGGAAAGTTGTTTTGCCCATGCTGCAGGTGCAAGCACCAGATCTCTCTATAAAAGATATTTTTAAAAGATAGGTTGACAGCTCTACTTTTTCCCATCAATTAAGTTACTATATGGTATAAATCTGTATTACCTCAGTCCATTTAAAAAGTATTCTGTGTGTGAAATCTCTTTTGGAACTGGTAGGCAAAAGAGAATTCTTAGTGCCGTGTCTTTTATTAGACTTTTGCTGTTACTTGGAACTTTAATGAAGTCTGACTTTTACTGGAAGCCTCAAAATTGGTATGCGTGTTTCATCAGACTGGTTCTTCACAGAACATTGTGCACGATCTTCTTTTGGGTAATGTGTATGATGTACCGTACTTAACAGGGAAGGGCAATAATCTTTTATGGAGTAATATAGAATACTTAAACCATATACCTTGCTATGTCAGCTCCTGGTTTTTCATTTTTATTCTTTTATAAAAATGCAGTAACTTGGATTGGTAGCATGCGCTATATTTAATGAGATCAAAACCAGAGCTGCTATAATTACCTGCCAAATAAATTTGCCGCTTGTACTACATTTTGTTGCCTTGAAGAAGAATGGGCAAATAACATACCTATTTCTGTATTTACAAGTCAGGGAAAATGTGCGCTCAGCTGTGCATACCAAAACTATGTAGTGTGACATTCAGCCAGTCTCTGTAGGTTTCTCTGCTGTTTGTTTCTTCATGAAACCAATCTAAGACCGCGGTAGCTGCTGCCTCAGTCCCATGGCTTGCCCTACTGCAAACTCTTTTGTATCTTGGGACAGCACGTTGCAGAGGGGAAGCGGTGGATTGCTCTCCCGCTTACTGAAACAGCTGAGAGTTGTTATTTTGTTAATGGCTCTGTGAAGTTGTCATAAAGATAACTTGTCTTTTTTCTCGGAGCTGATATGAAGTTGCCTTGGGTCATGAAGTGGTGCTGGGTGTCCGCTCTTTATTATTGAGGTCCTTGGGGGACTTGCCATAACTCATAAGAAAGCTGGATGTGCTTGTCGCTCCACAGGATGTGTTGGTTTCCTATACTGAGTGGAGAAACACGGGTGCTTAATAACTTTGCGGTGTAGTTGAAGAATTCCTAAAGTACAATAGCAGGAGAAAACAGAGTAAGCAAACTGTACATTCATGTCTAGGAAAAATAAATTGTGTGAACAGTTTGTAATTTTAACTGATTAGTGAAATCATAGCTATTGTCATTTTAACTTGAGAATGCCAAAAGAAATATTTTAAAGGGTAGTGGTAGGGTGGGATGGAATGGTTTGGGACAGGACTGCCTCCAAGCTGTTTTTAGGGAGGGCTTTTATATTCAAAGGGCTAACTAATAGAAAAAAAGGATTCTGTTTGCTTAAGAATTTGGAGGAAAACTGTACAGAAGTAGCTTGAATTGCGGTCATTTAGGGACGGTTCTTCCATGTGGTAAGGAAGCACCACCTGCCCTTGAATGCTGCTGACACAGGCCCTTGTTGGGAGTGTGCAAGTTTCCAGCCACAGAGGAGCAAAGGCAGCCTGGTCACGCTTGAGGAAAAGGGTCAGGGAGAACAGAAAGTGTGCAGAAATTACACTTTCCCATGGTCTTGCACCATGTAAGCTCACTGTTTTTTTCTGAACTGCCTCAGTCTTTTGTGTGCTATTTATTGGCTTAGGCCTTTTGGTTGATTCATTAGGTGTAAGTCGTTTGAGATAGGATCAAAGTAATGACAGATCTCTGATGCATCATCCAGCATAAAGCAATGCAGCCGCTGAGTCCTGTAATTATATGGTGCAGCCATTTCTTTTAGGACTTTCCTTATAGTCTTTAAGCAGCTTTGTATTATGAAATCTCATGTAGCATACTTGAAGTACTCTAGTTTGGTTTTTACTGCAGATGTTAACGGTCTTAATATAAAATCAGTATTTTATTATAACTCAGGAGCAAAAATATTATCGCATTGTTTAATCCTGTGTCAGTGAACTGTTGCTTATAATTTCCTGTTTATTAAAACAGTGCCTGTAACTAAGAATTGGTGTTACAGCCCTGTTGTGAAGTAGATGTCAATGGTGGGCCTTTTAGGATCCCTGTTCTTTCCATCCCCTTGCCCCTCAGGGTGAAACAATGTCCTTTTCTCCCCCCTCCCCCAGTATTTTGGCTTTGCTTTTCACATTTTGCCTCATTTAAGGAGGACAACAGGAATTAGAGGCAAATAAGCTGGAGTCATTTTTTTTTTCTCTTACATCTTTTTTTTATTATTTTTTAATTTTTTTAATTTTATGCTTCTTGAAGGTGGACTTCACTGGGACTGTGTTGTCAGTGCTTTTCACTTGCTCTGTGGGAGGTTGCTACAGAGCAGCATACAGCAGCATCCTACTGTTTGTTCTTGCATGTTTAGCACGCTGTCTTCCCAATCTGTGCAGAAGAAAGATGGGAGACAAAAACCAATTCTCCCTCCCTCAAACCTTCCGGAGTTGTTAGGCTTTTGTTTGGGCAACAAACTAAAATTGACTGTTCTTTTTGCTGTGAATTATTCAGACAGACTTTAGAAAGGTATCCTTCAGACAAAGTTTCAAAATAGAGGGGTTGCTTGGAACATTGGATTGATGAGGCTCTTCTCAAGTTTCTTTCATTTTTATTTTGCTTTCAGCTCTCCACTACCTTCTTACCATTTTGTTTCCTTGTGTGTTGCAATATGAGGTATCTGTGGTGACATATGTAACGGTTCTTGTTACCTTGCCCTCAGATGTCTTCTTTGAAATATTCTTGCAATATTTTTGTCATTTACAAAATGTTGCTTCAGAAGCATTGAGGCCCTTTTACAATACTGTGCAAACACTGTCTAAACACCAACTAAAATAGTGCTCCTACTTTGAAAAAACCCAACAGGATGGAGTGGAACAGTAGAACCAAGGTTTTATTTAACTATCTAATCGCAATGCTAAAGATTTCCTTGGTAGTTATGGCCAATTATCCAGCTACTCTTTATGAATATGATGGGCCAGTATGCTCTTGAGCTTGTGTTGTCAGTTTTACAACCCTTCAGGCATCTGTTTAATGTTCTCAGGCTCCTGAACCAGCTCATTATCTTAAACATGCTCACCCCAAGAGCCCCGATGTCATTTAACATTTACACAGGATTATATAACAATTGGAATATATAATGTGTAGGTGCTTTGCAAAGATTGCTAATACTTGCACCTGTTGGTAGAAGTGGTACGTGTACCACAGTGAACAAGTTCTTATTTTCTTCACTATTCTAGAGTGGTTTTGGGGATGTGGTTGTCTGCTAAGCAGTTTGGGGGTTTTTTCTTTTCTCATGCTTGTGTTCCTGCAACACTTCTGTAACTGGAAGATTATTTGGTCTATTCCGCTCCTCTCTGCTCCCCATAAAAGATTCAAGTGAAGCACCACCTCTATTATAAGTCAACCCCTTTGTCATGGGACTTCCTTCTCAGTCTCTTCTGATGAGCAGTCTTCCACTATCATGTGATGGCTGCTTAGTTGCTGGCTCACCTGCCAGACTAGTTCTTCTGTGCCATAGCTGGTGTTATCTTGAGGTTGCCTCCTTAGGGGTAGGGAAATGTTCGGTTTTAGTCAGTTGTTAAGTTAGTGCTCTTAAAACATTGTTCCTAGATACAGGGGGATTCGTCCTGCGCTGCCAGCCCTGCCTCATAATAGTGTCATGAGGCAGTGTCCAAGATGGAAGGCTTTTTAGTCTCTGAGGAAAGGTAGATGTCTAATCTAAGACAGTAATTGTCCCTGTACTGAAGTGGTCTGCTTTACACTTTTCAAACTATTTCAAATACATGAATATTTCAACTTAGTCTTTCTGGAACTTGGTCTGAGCACCAGATGAGATGAAACACTGTAGTTATCCATATATTGTTCCAAATATGTAACTTTAATAGATAAATTGCCTTGTTTTGATCTCCTATGGTCATTTCCAGCTTAAATTATTCTATAATATTTTCAAAATTAAATGTGAACCTTTGCACAGCACAAATTAAACTCTTCTCTGTGTATTATTAAATATACTTTTGGAATATGTGTTCAAAGCTGTTCTGCTGTGTTGCCTTCATAGATCCCTTTCAACACTGGGGTTGGTTATATCATCGCTTGCTGATCAAGCAGCAGGAAAAGGGAAGAATAAGTTTGTGCCTTACAGAGACTCTGTACTCACTTGGCTTCTCAAGGTAATTCATACTTTCTGTTCATCATGTTCACAAACCGTCAGCTTAATAGGTTCTAGCATACCTCTGTCTACTTATGGGCTTCTCTTTTATTTTAAAGAAATGAGCTAAGAAGGTCATAGCTACAAATTATTCCAAGTTTTTTAACTTTGTTAATTGTATGTAAAGTCCTGTTTGACATATTTTCAGTTACATTGGAATTTAGGCTGGTGGGGGTGGTTGGAAATGTTTATGGATCACATTGGTTTATTTCCATCCAGACTATGTATCAGTGTCTAAACAGCCTAAGATTTGTATCTTAAGTATCTCTGTAAAGACATTGTATAATCTCAGAACAGTTTTTAATCCTCAATTTTATGTGGATGTACTCTACAGGACAATTTGGGAGGAAACAGCCAAACTGCCATGATAGCCACAATTAGTCCAGCAGCAGACAACTATGAAGAAACACTCTCTACTCTGAGATACGCAGACAGAGCCAAAAGGATAGTTAATCATGCTGTGGTGAATGAAGATCCAAATGCTAGGGTCATCAGAGAATTACGAGAAGAAGTTGAAAAATTGAAAGAACAGCTCTCGCAAGCCGAGGTAACATTATTCATGTTACCGTGTAAATGGAATTACCTGAGGAAATGTCAAACTTCGTCTGGAAGACTTGGTTTATATTTAAGTCTTATAAAATGAGGGAAGAAAGGGTCTCTGCTTGTGTTTTTTTTTAATAATTAACCTTGTTTCCTGAAATAGATCCAACATAATGTTTGCTTATTTTTAATAACTTTTAAGTGAGGACAACATTGTACAGGTGGTGATTCATGTCAGAATGGAATGTCCTTGAAGAACATCATATCAAGCAGTAGATGATGCAACACAGATAAGAGTGACGGTACAACTTCGTTGTGTAGACTTACTAGCAGAATTATTATTTTTTTAATTGGTGGACTAGATACTGCTCTGATGTCAAATGGAAAAGTGTGAAAAGCTGTAAATCTGGTATTGGACCACAAAATATGTGTGACATTTCTCTCTTTGACATTTGTGAAAATCTATCAAGAATTGTTAAAACTGCAACACCAGAACCATCAGTAGTCTAGTGGCTGGAGAGTTAACAGTGTGTGATTGCTGCATATCCTAGATAAATGTTTCTAATCGGAGCAAAAAGTATCAGGATAGGAGTACTTTTGGTGGTATCTGGGGAAATTAGGCACTGCACTGTAGGAAAATTTATTGATATTTTCAGGCAAAACATAGTAACTGTGGGAAAAAGAACATGGAAGTATGTCTGAAGCTAAATTTTTGTGGTGTTTAAACTTTACATTCATTTAAGAAATACTGTTGCTTATAGGAACAGATCCTTACAGACTGGAATTGGAAAATCTCCCTTAGGAGAAAGGAGCCGTTCGCTTTTTACCTAAATAAAAATCTATTCTAATTCCATATTTTAAATCGGAAAATATTCTTGTAGTCTGTTCTTAGTTTTGTTGATAGACTGTGGCTGAATACAATCCATAGGAAGGTAGGGAGCACTCCAAATTTTACTAATTCTTTTAAAAGCTTTTTCTCTTCTTCCACCTCTGTTGAAAACAATTGTATAAACCTATATGCCCACCTGTTGAGTTGTTATTTGGTGCTGAATGTTTTCAAGCCCCTTGCTTTTGTTTCCTATTGTGAAACAAGAAGCCTGTGTTAGCTCCAGAGTATGCCTCCCTTAAGATATAATCAACAATGTCAGCCTTGAAAGCCTTAATGAAACTCTAGGAAAGGTTTCAAAAGCAAGATAGAATGGAAAGCTAAACATCAAGAGGAATTTGTATTTGAAACTGCTATTGGAAGAAGGACATTAGCGTTGAGCTTCAGGTGATTAAGAGTTATTAAATACTCAGATTTTTTTATACAGACACTGAAGCTTGAGTGGCCAGCCCTGAAGATTTTGTTGGTCTGCATAGTTCCATTACCCACTGAGGCACTAGGTAGATCTTCGTCTGTTTCAGATCTGAACCTATTTTATGTTGATTCTGTCCTCTTCCTTTGCAAATGACCTGTTTCTTCACCTTCTGCCATGAAAAACCTGGGAAAATAGTCAAAACCTATCCTGTACCTGCAGCATTTCATATTCTGTTGGCTGTATTCAGTTTCCTTGTTTAAGCAGCTGTTGCAATGTGAAGTGTACCTTAAAGTTTTGCTAATTTCTATATTTTAGGCCATGAAGGCACCGGAATTGAAGGAAAAATTAGAAGAATCTGAAAAACTAATAAAAGAGCTAACAGTAACCTGGGAAGAAAAGTTAAGGAAAACAGAAGAAATTGCACAGGTACTTCAAAAATTTTGAGGAGAAAAGGCCAGAGTACAAGTCAGCTGAATTTCATGAGCTTTGGTTGGCTATGCTGTTTTTACCACCAGTTATTTTGAATTTCTCTGGATTTTTCCTTTGCTCTGCTCTCCGTTTCCTTTCACAGTCTAAATTTCTGTATAGTAAATGTAGTTATGTCATGGTATAACTGATAAAAGCTAATATTTGATTTTAAAATATAACATCAAAATACACTTGGGCTGTTCTTTTATTTATAACACCACAGGGGGATCTTTAATAATTTTTCCTTGGAGTGACTAAGAAAATCAAGAATTCCAAAAGGATCAGAATTTTGGGCAGTACTTGTGTTTACATTTGCTATTGTTTTTTGTGGCTTCTTAACTAGAGAAAGAAAATGAATTTGCTTCTTATTATCATATTTGAAATAAGACTTGAGTATTTTGATCTATTTTTCCATAATTTCCACTGTCTATAGCTTGGAGAAGGAGTATTGTTGGCTACCTTTCCTAGTCTTAATGTAGCAGATGCATGCTTTGGTACAATCCCTGTTAAACAAATAAACAGGCACAAAAAAAAAAGTAAACTAACTGGCCAAACCAAAACGAAGCAAACAAAAGAACAAAACTGTACAAGAGCAAAAGACATGCATGACCAAGTAGATGGTTTAGCTGAATTAATAACAACACTGGAAAAGGTTGAACCTAAACTAAGGCATGCTCTTTCCAAAATTATTTGTGACTGATTATCTTTGTAGTCATTGCAATTGAGATTAGTTTTTAGCTAACACAGAGGTTCAAGGCCACATTGTATTATGTATGAATACCTCTGATAAAATCATTAGGGCAGATGTTTGAGGATTAGGTCTAACCTTTTTTGTTGGTTTATAAAAATAAATTCTATTAAAAATAAATTTGACCGTTGTCCTAACTTCTATTTTTTGTTGTAGCTATATGAAGAATGCATGTTAATCTTCAGTTTTAGTTGCTCTGCTTTTATTTACTTGACGTACTTGTCTTTACATATTGCAGCAGGCAAGGTTAGCCTATTTTTGTGCTTGCAGGAGAGGCAAAGACAGCTAGAGAGCATGGGTATTTCCCTAGAGTCTTCAGGTATCAAGGTCGGAGATGACAAGTGTTACCTGGTGAACCTGAATGCGGACCCTGCACTCAATGAGCTTTTGGTTTACTACTTAAAGGTAACAATGAAACCAGAATGTATATATAGAATGAAAGGATGCTTGTTTGTTGTTTTGAATTTCTGGTTCAATTTGATATTCAGAGTGTATTTAGATTGTTAAGACTAGTTGCAGTAAAATAAGATAGGACTCCTGCTGTTCAGGCTTACATTTTCCCTTGCAGTTCAGCTTTACCTAATTGATCTCCTGCTTGCCAACAGTGGAAGAAGTGTTCAGTATGTACCAGCATTGAGATAAATTCTAGCTTTTCCGGGCAGAATTGCCTTTTGGACTAAAGAGCATTGCTTCTTAAAGTAAGAGCATGACATATAATGCTTCTTTTTATTAGTGAGTTGAGGATTTCCTTAAATATTCAATGAGTTAAGTGTGAAAGGAAGATGTTTATTAGTGTTCGGTAGGAATAAACATAGGCTTCAATGACAGAAAAAGATTTAAAAAAAAGAGGGAAAAAAAGCTCTGTTAAAAATGAACAGAAATGTGTTTTCCTACTGCCACTGTCTTCCATATTATTCAGTTTACCATAGTCTTCATTTCAGAGTGAAATAGTTTCAAATGCTTACTTAATCGGACAGACTGAGTAGGAAGTATATTGGAAGGGTGAGTTCTTTGTCAACAAGATAGAAAAAACTTACCTGTCTACTTTGTGGTTACTTTTCTGCTTTAGTAGTTGAGATAACGCTTCCATATATGAACAACAGTAAATAAAGTACAACTTCTATAACAACATCAAAGTAAAGTGTTTCAGTGGAATTTACAGTATGGCTTGAAATTATGTGGAGATTAGTATGCTTAGTTGAGTTGCTATATAGCTGTGTTCTGAAAAGCAGACAACTCCATGCACCTTGTTTTACTATCCGTGTTATCCTTTGTCCCGTATGGCTGTATGACATGGCTTGTTTTCTTCACTATATGCATTTATTGCTTATATGCAAGCATTGTCTTGGAATATTTTAAAATCAGAATTTGTGTATCAGCTGCTTTATTTTGCTTTATCTAAAACTGTAGGAAGATAAAGTGCAGAACAGGAGAACAGTTTATGCATGACCTCAAATCTGCTCAGTGTAGTCTCAGTGCTTCAGCTAATATTGTCTTAGTTATGTAAACAGCAATAGTTTGCTTGTCTCTTAGTAACAACTTATTTTCTAGGATCACACAAGAGTTGGTGCAGATACCTCTCAGGATATACAGCTCTTTGGTATAGGAATCCAACCAGAACACTGTGAGATTGATATTGCTTTAGATGGAGAAGTTACACTCACACCAAAAGAAAATGCAAGGTAAGGAAGATCAGCAGCGCTTATACCAGCAAATATTTGCTTTTCATTACCAGAAGATAACTTGCACATATCTTTATTTGGCAGAGTCAGAAATATCACTTTTTGATCAGTGAGTAGCTGCAGTATAAGAGACTTAGATATTTAGATGGTGAAATACAGAGATAGAACTGAGATTTCCCCACACGTGTACACCCACACACACTACTGCATCATAACAGGCTATCAGTGGTTTGGCTTAGAAGAAACCACCACAAGAAGATATTCATTAGGAATGAGGGACCATTGCTTGGCTATGTCTTGGTTGGTAACAAGATGGCTGAGCTGCTGCTGGCTATCCCAACCCTGTGATGGTTGGTTCTTGATGTGGGATGATAAACTTCACCTCTGAGTAGTTCCTGTTATAAAGCTCAGTATTTTGTGAGAAAATAGGTGTTTTAAAGATCCAAAGACTACAATTACTGTTGTGTCTATTAAATATGCAGTGTGAAGTTACATTTCTCCTTTTCTTTCTGCTTCCTTCGTTTAATAACTCGTTGTTTTGGGGGGCACTGTGGGTTCTTAGATGGAATTCTAAGCGTCTTTATCACTTCATTTCCATTGACACGTGATAAGCAGTACCATTGTCCTAACTAATGGTCTTTACTGCTTTTCTGAAATCTGAATATCTAAATGTCTAGATGTTATAAGAATGAGGAAAGTTTGAGACATGTTTAAAAAAATCCACAATCTGTTTCATTCTGGCTTGAGTGAAATACCTTTTAGCATTTGCATTCTTGTTCTGCAGCCTACAGTACAAAATTTCAAACAGATGGGATTCAAACTTGTGATAGAGTTACCGTACTGGAGATCAGTCATTTTGACTGTCAAGGACAAAGGCACATGTCAGTGGAAAAAACATATAATACTTTTTGTTTTACTTGTGCCTGACCTGCAGTGCTTAAATCAATGTTCTTAAAATATTTGTCAAGAGAAAGCTAGTTACAAGAATTTCTTTGCAAAAAGGCTTTTTAAATGAAATGCTTAAATGTTTGTGTTGTCTTATTTGAGACAGCTGAATTCAGAACACTGCATCTGAAAAGGCATTTGTTTTACCTAATTTTTTTCCCTTTCAAATAAACTGTCCTGCTTTGTGACTCACATGCTCCATTTTTCCGATTTTGGGATTAATTACAAAGAAACATAAAAGCAAATGTAGCAATACACCAGATGGTCACAAAAAATATAAGTTTGTTAATAATACAGACTCAGTTTGTTGAGAGAATGAAACTTGGAGCTAAGTTTTTTTTTATGCTTGAATGCCTTGTATGCTAACAGTATATTTTACAATTGTGTTGACTAACCTATATCTTCGAGAGCCTTATCAATAGGATTTGTATGCAACCAATTTACAGACTGTTTATAAGAAACAGGCAGTGACCCAGTTTGAGAAATTGGCATTTAAAAAAAAAAATTACAACTAAATGCAACCTTGTCTGTGTGCTTACTGATGAGTTGCAACAACCAGAGCTGGAGGGGAAAAGGGGTTTCGTGTTTAGTTCTGATGGTAGAAATCAGTCTAGTAATTTTCCCGTTGATACTTTAATGAGAACCTATCTGATTTGTGCATTATGTGATACAAATCACTGTCTGTAGGTGTGAGAAACAGTACATCTTATAGGTACTTTTCAAACTTTCAGTCTTAGGATTTCACTGAAGTCGATTTTTTTTTTTTTTTTTCAGATCCTGTGTAAATGGTGCACTGGTATGTTCTGTCACTCAGCTATGGCATGGAGATAGAATATTATGGGGAAACAACCACTTTTTTAGGTAATAGTTTATCTTTATTCTCTAGCGTTATTAAATTCAATCTATTTTTCCTTCCACTGTTCTGCGTAAGCTTTTTAGAAACTAATTTTTTATTTTTACACAGAATCAATTTACCAAAGAGGAAACGACGGGATTGGCTGAAAGACTTTGAGAAAGAAGCTTTGTTAGGAGAACATGATCTGGATGCAGCCAGTGAAGCTTCTTCAGAACCAGACTACAATTATGAGTTTGCTCAAATGGAAGTTATTATGAAGACACTGAATAGTAATGGTAAGGGAATTGACAGATAAGTCCAAAGGTTCTTTTGGATTGTTTAACAAATTCAGCATGGAAATTAATTTCTAGATTAAAAACAGGTGGTACACTTACTATAGGGACTTTTGGAGCATTTTCAGCGAAAGATGTTTTACAGAAAAAATGTTAAATATATCCACTCACCCACTCCCTCAGGTATATCAGGATGTACCGTCCTGGTGGTCTTTGGTATTGTCATCCCTTATGAAAATTCTGGTCCCTGTATTAAGGCCTCAATATAAATATATATGTGTGTGTGCGTGTATAGAAGTGTGTGTATATACACACATATAAAAATATAAAAATTTAAATGCCAAATAAATGGTCAATGAGGTAAGAAGAAATTTCACCAACACAATTAGTAGTTGGTTTGTGCCCATGTGCCCAAATAAAACATGCAGTTTTATCTGTGTGCTGATCTTTATAGTGCAGCTGAATTGTAATCATGTGCCAGTCAAATCATCAAATCATCAGCTAAGTCCTTCTGACCTCTAGCTTTAACAGGTTACCGCAGACAGAAAGGTGCTCCAGATATGTGTTTTATCCTTCCTTTTCTATTGAATATTACTGACACCATTTTTGCCATATTAAAAAAACACTGAAATCATAACAAACCTGTAGTCAAAATGTCAGCTAGCGTAATTTTTAACTCTGAAGTTGTTTTTAATCTTAGTTTGTTAAAACCTACTTCGATGCCTTTTTAGGACAGTTATAGTGGATAAAATGCAATATATATAAAATAACGGTATGATACGTGGCATATATAAAATTTGCTATGTAAAAAACAGTATTGTATTTTCATGGTTTCCAAAAGGCACATCATGATTCAAGTGTTACAATATGGGAAGAAGAAATGATGAAAAACTTAGTGGACTACTTAGTGCTTTGTACAAGTTTTCTAACTATACAAAATTTGAGAGGCAAATGCCTTGGTTTTTGGTCTCTAACCAAAAAGATACAGTAGACAGTGTTTCATTTTTTTTCTGTTCTCCTTTCTTTGTGTCTCCTTTCTTTCGTACAATACCCACATTTTTCTTGGTCTCCTCTTAATCTTCCTCTCTTTTACTTTTGAGTACAATATGATCATTTTGTGTACTTGATTCTCTAGCAATAGTTTGCAGTTTTTTATGTTCTGGTTTTGATTTTAATTGAATTGCTTGTGTGAGTGAGTTGCAGGGTCAGGCTCTTCAAGTTAATATGAAATTACTGTTCGATAACAGAGCCATTCAAGTGAATACGAAATTACTGTTTGATAACAGAATTATTCTCATTATGGTTCACTCATACCAGGAGACGAATTTCAGATGAATCTACCATCCTGGTGGTCTTCAGTGTTGTCATCCCTTGTGAAGATTCTGTTGCCTGTCTTAAGGCCTCAAACCATCCCGTATCTGTGCCAAAACTGGGACAAAGGTTTTGAACTCGATTGACTCATGCATGATACTGCTGGAGAAATTTGAAAGCATTCATTGATGCTTGATCTGCTTGTTACTAACTGGGGATTGAATAAACTACAGCAGTCAGCAATGAGCTAGTGCTCTTTGAATTGAGGGTCACTTTTGATTTTGATATATTGTTGTCTAGCTGGTAGAAATGATTCTTTACAATTTTTCAAACATCTTTGCATTTCAGTTCACTAGGCGTTTCTGACTGTGGTCCAGGCCTATCTTAGTCTTAGTTGTTTTTTTTTCCATGTCTGCTCAAGGGCAGCGCAGACCTTCCTTTTCCATTAGAGCCGTTTCCTCCCTAAAGCACAGCAGATGTTAGCAGTCACACATCGCGCCATTTCAAAGACATCATAACCCAGTTATACTGCTTCTTGTCTCTTCTCCTCCCTCCCTCCCTCCCACATAGGCATTGCTTAACTAAGTTGGAGTAGTAAGTGATAATAAAACCCTGACAAAACAAGAAGCCACAGGTATCACTGGATATCTTTTGGTTCCAAGCTAGGTAGCAATTAAAGGTTTCGTTCTTGATGGTGTATCTAAATTACAATTTTTCTGACAGGCTTCCATTTTGTTGGGTAAGAAGTACAAAAGATTTGTTTCAATACCATTTATTTATTCTCCCTTAAAATGAAAAAAATAATAAATATGGGAAAGGTAGAATAAATAACTAAATAACTGATACCTCTTAATTCTGTCATTCAGATTCTCTGAAAATACCCTGGGGGCGAGGGGCAGATGGACTGAAGCCTGTTAATTCTATCGTTTGTATTCTCTGATAAGCTTTGTTTGTTTTAAATTTGATATATAATTATGTATAGGTATATACATGGGTTTGGGTTTTTTTCTTTCACAGCAGTGGTTTGATATAGCTTGAAGCAAGAGTTTTTCTTTTTTTTCGACCTTGATCTAGTCATCTATTTGAGAACAGTGACTTTCTTTCGATAAACAGCCTGGTTTCTCCAGAGTGCAAACATTAGATTTCAAAGCATGTAATCAGTTACAACAGTGTCACATTTTACATCTGGCTCCAAAGAAGCTCTGAGGAAAATGTGGGACTTTGAAAACAGCTGTAAAGAAGACATCCCAATTCTCCCCACCCCACATCAACACATTCACTTTCTTTGTGGGATTCTGTCAGATCTGCTTTGTACCACAAATTTGTGATGCTGGTCTAACAAGGATTTATTCTTGTATAGGGTACAGTGGTTAAGTAAAAAATGTGATTGGGTTACACAGTTTCTCATTTAAGCAAACAAAAATTTATAGTTCAGGGTAGGGATTTTGATGAAGTTCAGCAAAGCAAGACTTTCACCTGGCTTGCTTAGAAAAAGGCACTCACATGAAATCTTAAAGATTTTATTCAGCATTGTTATTATTGGATTAACAGATTCCTGATGTGAATTAAGTGAAGATACAGCAAGGTAATCAAGTGCTGTTCATCCTATGAAGAAAGTACATACTTTTGGCTAAGCGTTAATATTCTAACAGTTTGCAGAGAAGTAACTGCATGTGAATGGTCTTGTCAGGATCATTAAACTATTTTGCCACATGACTTGGGACTTCTAACACTGCATGGAATTTACTGGGTGTTTGGCAAGCACTGGGCAGAATCTTCCCTGATTTGCCTTTGCATGAGGAATCCAAAATAGTGGACCATGGTGTTTAAATCTAGCTTTATCATCATTTACAGTTCTTCTGAACTGTAAAAACTTGACTGTTTTTTTTTTCATGTTCTAACTAGAAGTTTTATAATTCACACCATATTTTGCTTTTTCAGTATTAAAGGCTTTTTTTGTGTGTGTGAATCTCCTTCAAAAAGTAAACTGAAGACTCTGAGGTGTAAATTTACATTTTGCATTGCAATACAAGCACAACTCCCCTTTTCACTCCCAACAGTACTGAATTTGGTTGAAATTAGAAATTTTAGACTAGCTTGTTGCATCTTGTGCCAATTGTTTTCCGTGGTATAATATGATCCTGGGATAGCTGTAATTCTGTAAATCCAGGTGGCTGAAAAGATCACTGTTATTAAAGAACTCTGCTCCCTGACATTGGGGCTGGTCTTGGAGCAGTTTAGGAAAGTCTTGTCTTAATGACTCAGCCTTAGATTCATTTCCTGTGTTTCCAAACACAACAGAGGGCTTTAATTTCTTCCATGCCTCTTCTCTTTCTGCTGCATAATACTGATTTCTCAACTATTCTTATACATAGTTTAAACTGTTTTAGGGATTATACATTAAAACCTATGCACATGAAAATGACTGGCATTATGAGCCATCCTCGCTATGAGTTAGGAGGAGGAGGATGGTACAGGTCGAGACAAGTAACTTGGTTTGTATTCTATGATATTAGAACTCATTTCAGGCAATTGCTTTTGTTGCATCATCTGTTTAAAAGATAAAAAGAGCTAGCCATATTTCTGAGAATGTCATGTACTAAAAAGTACTGTTTCTGGTTATTTTAAGACACTTTTAGATCACTGCTTTGCTATTTGGTTGCTATTTATATTGATTGACTTTTAACTTCATGATTTGTAATTGCCATTTCAGTGGTATTTTGTGATGGTGCCTTTGTATGAAGCCAGTGATTTCTTCCACTGACAGCTTGGGCAACAGTAGCAACTTATAATTATTGTTGTTTTCTGCTAGAGATAAAGATGTGCTCTACATCAATATTTCAGAAAGGTTGCTGAGGGGCAAATCCACTGTAGGAACAGAATCCTGAGGATCTTGTTTGTTCTTCTGGCATTTATAATACGAAGGACTTGTTTTGTAAAGTGACTTTCCTAAATATCCATGTATGTTAAAATCACAGACAGTAGGTTAGTTCAGCAAAATCAGTCTCAGCAGGTTTACTACTAAGTAAGTTGTTATACATTACTGGATATAGTAATGCTACATTTGTTCATAAAAATGCAAGGGATCTAGTTTTTGGGAGAGTGTATGTGCCTGTTACGGTGCCCAGCATACAGTACTGTTGGTGGATCTCCTATGGAACCTTTCATGTGAATCCTCTACTTGATGCTATAATAACACAAATTTTCTTTCGTGTAGGTAGCATTGTGGTATCAGGAAAACTTGCACAAAGTCTTAAGAGTGGATCTGGGTAGTGAAGGCAAAGTGACTCATAACTAAATCACACTGGTTTTTTTATTTTATTTTATTTTTGAGAAGAAGACCCTAGTCTGAAACAAGGCGGTGCAATTAAATGTAGTTTTTTTTTTCTCCCTCCTTTGTGACAGTCTGGCATCCTTAAAAGTCACAACATAATTTTATATGTATATATATGTAAAAAATTATATATATATTTATATACATATTTGCAAAATGGAAGAGATCACAAACAATTATTTTAAAGCTCAACATTTTTGTATTTGAAAATCCTGACAAGTCCTAGAGCTGCAAAGTTATTTCCTCTATCCACCCCTCCAGCTATGGAACTTCCTCCTCTCCCTTCCCTGTCTGGTACACATAATCAGCAATCTCTTAGGGCATGTGCTGTCACTCAAATATGTTCATCCAGATTGGTCCTTTTGCAAACCAGATTTTGGCTGTATTTAAGCTTTCAAACATACGTACATGAAGAAGAGAGATGTGCTGGTAGTACATAGAAGCAGCTTATTCCACTGAATCGCTCTGTCAGAGGCACAGCCTGTCATTGGACCTAAAACCAGGAGCAGACCAAGTAATTCTTGTTTAATTTGAATGTAATTTAGTTTTAACTATTGCTGGCTGACACAAGCAGTTGTTGTTTCAGGACAGAGTATCCTAATGAGTATTTGCTCTGAGTGATACTGAGATGAAAAGTGCTTTGTAGTACTAAATGCAGAAGGCCCCTCCAGAATGTGCTTTGTCTCCTTCAGTGTTGTGAAGTTCATTGGCGCAATGCGATGCATGATCAGTTAGACAATTTGTCTCAGTTTACATCTGCAGCAATTCAACATGTCTCATTATCTGCCAAAATGGAGAAAGTAAATTGCTTTTTACTTCCTGAAATCATTTCCTTCTCTGGTTAACATCATCTTCTCTCGTATTTTGCATTGTTTTCTTATTTTCTTACTGATTTGTTCCCTTTTCGATTTATTCTTTCTTTCCTACTGGGATTATGGAACATATTATAAATTCACAGTACTGAAGTATGCAGTAGAAGAGGGTCAGAACCATTGTACTAGCTTAATTGCATGCCAAAATTTTTTCTTGCTTGGATTTATTTATTTAATTCAGTATTAATTTATTATTTTGGATTTTGTTTTTGAGGGCAACAGACATCCTGTGTTTGCAAAGATTCTGGGATATCTCGATTGCTGTTGCCATATAAATAAAGAAGGTGACATTATCTCACATTTTCTCACATTTTTTCCCCCATTTTTTTTTCTTAGACCCTGTACAAAACGTGGTCCAGATCTTGGAGAAACAGTACTTGGAAGAGAAGCGAAGTGCTCTTGAAGAGCAGCGGCTGATGTATGAACGTGAGTTAGAGCAGCTACGCCAGCAGCTCTCTCCAGAAAGGCAACATCAGCATGGTAGTGAAAGACTGTCCTACACTGCTCAGACTGCACAGCAGAAACTAAATCTCTGGACAGAAGAGAGGTGAGAATGCTGGAGTTAAAACAAAAGAATTAATAAGAACTACAGAGGGTGAACTCTAAGTGAAAGATGGGGCTTGAACAGTTTGTCAGAAAGAAACAATATTTTTTTTTTTGGTAGAATTAAATTGCAGTACAAGATTTGCCTCCACCAAGATGTTAGGATTTTATTTAGCTGGCTCTGATCTGACAAGGGGCAGCTTTTGGGATCTGCTCACCTTTTTGGGATCTGCTCACAGAGGCCACCCCTGCAGTTGCCCTGCTACCAAAACTTTTCCATGTAAACCCAATGCAAGAGTATACAATGAGAGCACAGTATTTTGCAATCTAAAATAAGAAAAAATATAAAAAAATTGTAATTCTTAAGTTTTGTACAAGAGGATTACTTTATGTTTGAGAACAGAGTCAAACAGAGTATGTTTGAGCTGTTTAGGAAGAAAAGGCTTGCAATGAGGTGAAAAGTCAGGAACCTCTTTGTAAAGGAATAGCGTTGCACCTGAACAAAGCCCTGGTGAAAGATCATGATGTGATTTGCAGGGAAGGTTTAAAAAGCAGACCGGGAAGTTGTGAGTAGAGTTTGAGCAGCACATGTGTGTTTGCATCTTGACAAAGAGAGAAGCTTGCACTCAGTATCACTGGAGAGAGAAAGACATCAGCTCCCTGGAGAGAAGTTCTAGGGTCAGCTAGCAAGACCATTTTTTTTGCTGACAGGTCTTAAGTGTACAAATGAGTATTCTGTCCATGGGTTTGTTCAGCAGGAAGAATGACTACATGTACTAGTAGGCTTCTTGTAAGCATCTTTTAAATCTGTCTTCTTTTAAAACAGAAGCTTCATTGTTCACTCAACATTTTTTCTATATGCAGAGAGTTTGAATGCTCCTTCCTATTTCAATTATTTTTGCTTTATCCTCCACCACAAATAAATTAATCCATGCACAAGAGAAGTCTAACTAAATAAAGGAAGCCAAGATTGCATTGCAGCTTTCAAATTCAGAATGTTAAAAATAGAACAGAACAGATCTTGGTTTAGTTATTATGTGAGCTTTTGTTTTGTAATTTCTGCCAAGTTTGGCATGGAAAAAAAAAAAGCAATCTGTTCACACACTCAGCAATGACAACTAGAATGTTTTCCATGGCAAGCATAGGGAGAGAAGCATTGCTCTGTTTCAACTTTAATTAAAATAATTGTTTGCCCCCGTAAGAGCTAAAAACAGAATCATTGTATTGTGAACTGAATGTAAAGCATTGCAGAGTCATGGTTGTGATTTGTAGGCTGTTTTAGTGGTTCAGAAGGAATGTGAAGCAAAAGACGCTCCGCTCAGAATCACTGCTGCTCAGTACTGCTTTGAGCACAGCAAGGCCATCAAGAAATCCATTGATGACCCATTTCAGTAGCAGAGATGAAAACTGGGCTTATGGGTTAAAGAAGCAATACCTATAAAAGATGCAACAGAAAGGAAGAAGCAGCAACAAACAACAACAACAAAAAAAGCACCTTCTTGCCTGTCACTGAGAGCTGACAAGAATAAATTGCAACTGATTGTCTTAAAATTAACCCCATGTCGTGACCATGGAATGACATAAAAATGAGAATCTGGAATGGTATCAAGGCTAAGGACTCTACCAGCCTTCTCTCCTCAGTAGTTGTTGGAATTTTTTTTTGAGAAGCTGTGCTTTGACAAGCATTCTGGCTCTGGACTTCATGGGTGAATGCTTTATATATCTCTTAGGTATAACTTCTGTGTTTTTTTTTTAGATCTAGAAGAGTCTTGGGCTTTGGAAAAAAAGCAAAAAGTTTTGAGTCTTACTAAATAAGAAAAATATTTGAGGGATTTCTTCTGTAAAAGCGTGGCACAAAGTTCTGAGACGGTTTTCACCAGCCAACTGGCCAGAGGGCAAGAAGTGCAGAAAACAAGGGAAAACTCAATGTGAAGAACATGTGAAAGAGACAAGTCTTTGGGTTCTACAGGGTTTAATGAGTGCAGTTTTAGCTGTTGTTCTGTTGCCATTGCTAATGGAGCTGAGCTCTATCGGATCAGCCAGTGGAAGGAATTTGATAAGCATCAGATTTAAGCACATGGTTGTATCTGTCAGATCAGATAGAACACATTACAGGGTTTGTTGATTCTAGCTTTATGCTGACTGTGGAAAGACAGATGATACCTGATATGCAGAGTTAAAGCCCGTTGACATGAAGTAAATCCATTGTAACTTTGAACGAATTTATCTGTTGGAGTGGGGATGGGGGTGTACTGGAGCAGAGCTTTAGTTCCTTTGGAGTCAGCATTCTGTATCTGGCACTGGGAATCCCAGAGACTTGCAGTGACACTTTATGAGCGTCAGAAAGGTTTGCTAACAGTTGTTTCAGTATTTCATGTTCGGTGGATATTTGCTTTGGCTAATACCCTGATGAAGCTTGCCATATGTGTTGTATGTAGTAAAAATTAAGAAAATCCGGTGTGAAACATGTTGTTTTTAGCTATGTTTCTGGAAGGATGCTGCCACAGCTGCAGAAAAAGACAACTGCAATATGTGTAAGATAATGAGAACTACCCATAATAATTGGTTGAGCTACCATTACTGCTCCTAAGTCCTCCTTATAGTCTTAAACCATTCCTTTCTCAAGGATCTAGCTAAGAAGAGATTGGTGTGGGAGCATCCCCAGACAAAGGTAGCCAGATGCAGGTTTCCTGACTCAAGGAAGGGACTGGCTGTAGTTGAATCCCATGCCTCTTAACACACCTAGAGATCGAAGCGTGCTTCTGTTTCTTAAGCTAGGCAGCTGTCTCACAGTGGTTGCAGGTGCAGCGTACTTTCAGCATTAAGCACTGTTTAGTGAGTAATTCTCGACTATCTTCATTTTCTGGGAGAATCCAGAATTAGAGCTGTCTGGGGAATTTGTCACCCCAGGGGGCCAGAGTTAATCTCACTTAATCTTGACAGCCTGGGTAACAGAAGCAAGAGGGAACAGGAAAGGAATTTTATGTGTAACACCAGGAGCAGATAAGGAGAAAGTGGACTTAAAATCCGCTAATGATACCAACTATTTAAGACCCAGCAAAACCCAGCATTATTGTAAATTTAGGCCAGATAGGGGACAGAGACAGAGGTGCATGTTTTTCATGTTTAAGGCACTAAAATTCAGAGCTGCCTGCTAAGGCTGCTAGTTGCTTGTCACTTTGATACAGTATCAGTGAAGAATCAGAGTGCACTTTGAATTACCCAGGCTGTTCCTTTGGGATATTTTGAAAAAAGATAACCACTCAGGAAGAATTCTTCTGGGAATTAAAAGGCATGTTAACAGCAATTTGTGGTTTGTACAATAAAGATGTGTGAAAGATCTGAGCTTATCTGAGTAAAAGCAAATAGGCAAATTTTGCCTGTATTCACAGCAAGACCCATGAGTTAATTTATTCCTCCTCAGGGTTGTCTGTGATGTAGTATATTTCATGGAAATGAGAAGTATATGTACACAACATGTACTAGGTTTTAGTAGGACTTTCCTAGAAAAGATGAAAATTCATACAAGGGAGTGCTGGTCACTGAAAAATCTGAAATTTGATCCTGAGTTTTATGCAGAAGATAATGGTGCGCAGTAAGTGGGATTACAGGAAAGGCAGAAAGGGGGACTTCCCATTTCCTCAGAAGATGACCATGATACTTTTAAAAGGCAAAATAAAGATGAGGTCCCCAGGTGAGAATGTATCACACAGTATTGCAGGTGGAGGTATAGTATGTGTCATAGCAGGTTTTCCAGGTTTTAGGTTAGAAGAGATTTGCTCAGACAGGCCTTAGAAACCTTCTTGGAACTTGTCCAGAGACTGTTAACTGTACAGAGTGCAGGAGCTTTAACCAGTGCTCACTCATCTGTTAGGTAAAAGGTGCTTCTGGTAAATAGGACTCAACGTGTTTTTTAATATTCATGCTTGAGATGGCTTAAGTATATGCGGGGACTTCTGGGGAGCACTGCAGAGCCCTAGCTGTAACGTAAAGCTGTGGCCTTCAGTGATTGCAGGTTCCAACATCACGATCCGAGGAAAAGCAGTTTTTATCAAGATGAATCACATGTTGGGACTGGTAGTTTCTGTGGAACATGACTACAGATTAAAGGCAAAGACAGCTGCAATTATTTCATTTCTAGAAAGTTAAGAATATCCCTAGGGCTTTTAACAAATTATCACTGAAACAGCTGTCATAGTACTGTGCCCTTTTATTTGGGCATTACTTAATTATTTGGGCATATACATAATATATTTGCTTAATATGTGATCATTGTTCTTCCCCAATAAAGCTGTCCAACACTGTTTTGTGTTTGCTGGCATAGTGCCTTATGGTGTTTCTCCTTACACTTGCTTCAGAAAAGTCTTTGTTAGCACCTCTATTTGCAGCTTTCCAATAATAGAAATAGGTTTCTGTGTATTTTTCATGTTACCCACTGCACCACAGGGATGAATTGTTTCGACAGAGCCTGGCTAAACTTCGAGAGCAGATAGTGAAAGCAAATACACTCGTGAGAGAAGCAAACTTCTTAGCAGAAGAAATGAGTAAGCTAACAGATTATCAAGTAACACTTCAAATCCCTGCTGAAAACCTCAGTGCCAACAAAAAGGTAATAACAAACAGTGCTAGAAAATGGAATAGTTTTATGTCTAATTCAAAATGTGTAGATGTAATTAAGGCCATAAAATATTATTTTTGTTGGATTATATGTAGGCAAAACATGGGTGCTGTGTGATTTTGATTGTATTGAAAGTGAATAAGATAAAAATGGGATTGTAGCATTAAGTATGGCTCCTCCTGTTCTTTCAAGTGTGTAGTAATAGGGATATGTGCATGCGGTTTGTGAGCAGACATTTGTGTTCTGTTGCTGTAAAACCTAATTAGAATGCTGCATTTTAGTTATGTTTGCAAAAATTACCAGTTTCTGTTAAATATCCTTATGTTTTTTCTTGAGGATTTTCTAGTTGTAGTGTTGCTGTAAATAGCACTTAAAATAATACCTGTCATAAGTGATTTGATTGAGAGCATTGTTAATGATGCTGTGTGAATGAAAGTTGTCTGAATGAACAAATAGATCTGGATCTTCAGGGATGTATAGGGTATGCTTTGTTTGAGGACAAAGGTGCTATGGCTGGCACACAGAAGGAAGCTGTATGCTCTTTATTTTATTCCTTTTTAAGAGCACGATTTGAGTGAAAGGTTAAACTACTTACATGCTTGCGCCTTTCCTGCAGTGATTATTTTTTCCTCTGGTTTAGAGGGGCGCAATAGTGAGTGAGCCTGCTATTCAAGTGAGAAGAAAAGGAAAAGCAACTCAAGTGTGGACTATTGAGAAACTAGAGAACAAATTGATTGACATGAGAGACCTCTATCAAGAGTGGAAGGAGAAAATTCCTGAGGTATTAAATCTTTTTTTTCGAAGGGGATCACAGACTGAGTTTTTTTTCTAACCCCTTGTAGTATGTTGTACAGATAAAGTGCAATGACTTCGTATATTGAAGGATACAGCACCATGGTTAAAAAAAACCAAACAGCTATGAACAAAATGCCCATGCAGAGTAAAACAGAGCTACATCTTATCCTAAGTTGTATTCTCCGATGTAATTGTGTTGAGCTAGTGACTCATGATACCAGTAAGAGCATATGTTTACCTGCCATAATACAGCTGCCATGCAGACGGGCATTAGTCTGAATTGAAACAGCAAACAGCATTAGAAACAATGATTAAAATGTGGTTTGTATCAAAGCTAGCTAGGATGACTAGAGAGTGCTCACGCTGCTTAGATATGCTTAAGGTGCGGAACACGAGTGGGGCAGAACTTGATCTTAAAATGTGAAATATTCTATAATCTCATTTGTATGTCCCCCTACCTTAAGGCAGTGAAGAAATCAATATTTAGTCTGCATCAGTATCTCTGTCAAAACCAACTGGCATTTCCTGAGAATTTAAATAACGGGTCAGCCTTTAGAAATGAGAGTAAGACTTGTCAAAAGCTTGTTTGTTTACTGGCAAGAGACAGATGTGAGATTTGGTGTTCCAGAAGATGTCCTCTAAGTATTAAGGTAGAAGTACACAGGACTTACACCTTACTGTCTTATGGCTGACATGGAGCACCTGAATTAATTGTATCAAGAATCATTGTCAAATATGTTTGAACAACTGTCGTGCTTTTGTTCCATGCCTTGGACAGGGCATTGTGAATCTCTAAAGTTGTAACACAGGGGAGGTCAAGCACTTCATCAGTGCCCATTGAAGAAAACGATGATTTTGCTGCTGACTTTAGTAAGAACTGATAGCACATCCTTTCAATACATTAACGTGTCTTCCTGAGGCAGAATTATTCTTTCCATAGCATAGGTTGGGCATAATGCATGTGTTCTATATGCTACATAGAAGCACATAGGTCAAATATGTGTGTTGAAGATGAAAGAGGAGAAGGGAAGGAGCTAACATGTCCACTGAGGTGTGCATATCATGCCCGGAATCCATGTGAATTCTTTGTGGCTGTGTTATGGGGTACTTGTATAGAAAATGCTGCAGACATGATCTCAGCTCTTGAGGATTCTTGGGAACACTTGTAGGATTAAGCAGAAGTCATCCTGCACCTTCCATTTTGCCCTAGCAGCAGCCAGACCAGCTATTCATCCTGGAGATGATTTGTCCTTTCATTTAAAAAGAGTAAACAGAGCAGAAAAGTAAGGCGAAACTTCTTGAAAGCAATGTCTGTTGTACTTGCTGATGGTAAAGTCTGGTTTGCTTGACATTACTAAAAAATGTGGGTCATATTACTATTTACTGTAGTAAAGAAAGGATCGTATAATGTCTCATCTCAAAGATTTCATTACACATTTTTGATAGCTCCCAGTCCCTTTCTGCTTGTGTTAACAGGAACGAACAGAAAAGAATGGTAGTCACTTAGGTTTTGTGACATGATCTTGTATTATGCAGTTATTTAATTTTGATTTTCATGCTTGCAGTTTTTGAAATAACTTCTGTGCTCTTTAATACAGATAAGGAAGCTCATTGGCAAAAGAGGTGATCCTTTTTATGAAGCACAAGAGAATCACAACTTAATTGGTGTGGCAAATGTGTTTTTGGAGTGCCTTTTCTATGATGTTAAGCTGCAGTATGCTGTGCCCATCATCAGCCAGCAGGGGGAGGTAATGTGAGATAGTGCCGTAACGTGTAGCCGGGGCGTGCATTCATACCTGTGCATCCATACGTACATTCATTCATTGGTAACATGTTTTTTTGCTGGGCGACTTAGTAATATGCACCATATTTTAATGAGCAAATGAGGCTTATTGACTCGTTTCCCAGTGAATAACTGCTTTGCAAATTGATATATATATATATATGTTTTCTGTTTAAGTGTTTAAAGTTGTCCATATACTAAAATAGAATAAAATTCGTAGTATCAATTTCGGTAGCTGAGCAAAAACCAGCATGTTGAAGTTTTGATGCACAGTCATGATTCTGTGTGCCTTTTCTGTAGTGTATGAATTAAAAAACTCTGTAGTTCTGCTTGCAAACAATTTATTTTTATTCCTTTCTCTTCTTTTTTGTCATTGTTGCTTTTCCTTTGATGGTTGTAAGCTCTTCAGTTCTAATGTTCAGTGCTAGTTACCAGTTTCTGCTCACCTCCTGGAGTTAGATATCTCCCGTCTTCATGTCTTTAAATCCTTTCTGCGTAGGTTCTTAGCGTTTGTCTTGCCTTAGGTTGCAGGGCGGTTGCATGTTGAAGTAATGCGAGTCACTGGGTCTGTCCCAGAACGTGTAGTAGAAGGAGATGACTCATCCGAGAACTCCAGTGAGAGTGGGAGTCTGGAAGTCACGGATAACAATGGAGAAATTATTCACAGAGCAAAAAAGCTCTCCTGCAGGGTAAGTGAGAAGGCATGATGGATTTAACAGTTTCAGACCTTTGTAACTATGTAGTCGGTCTGATGTAAAGTACTAAGCTATTGCTTGCTTTAAATTTTCTAAAGAGAAAGGAGAAAATTTTCTAAGGAGAAGAGAGAGACTACTCTTGGTTCCAGTTCAGTGTATGTCAGTCTAACTGGCTGTGGTTGCCCGTGACTGAATTAAGTAGCATTAGCTTCTGGTACGTGCAGGTCTACATCACAAATACTGACATTACAAGCACTGTCTTTCTTGGCAGACACAGAAAGGGAAACAGTTTTTCCATATATCCACTTCCTGTGATTTGTTTGATTATCTAAAGTAGTATCTATGGTTAGCGTCTGGATTTCATTTTTTTCTGTGATTAAAAAGTGTTTCACTCAAGTATATCAACCTCAAAGAAAGCATGTGTGTGGGTGGGCTGGTGAGATGCCTGTAACAGTTTTCCTTGCATCTGCACTTTTGTATATGCAGAATACAGATTTCCCAAGTATGGACATCTTTAGAAAGCAATTGGAGTTACCTTTTAAAAATTCTTAGCTGTTGATAATTTTGGTTGAAATACTTCATTTTAAATAGTTTACAGTAGAAGAAATAACCATGAGAACATCTGTCTTGTCTCCTCAGGTAAAAATAAAAGAAGCAACCGGACTGCCACCTAATCTCTCCAACTTTGTCTTCTGTCAATACACATTTTGGGACCAATGTGAGTCAACAGTAGCAGCACCAGTGGTAGATCCAGATGTGCCTCCACCTCAGAGCAAGGATGCTCATTTTACAGTGACCTTCTCTCACTGTAAGGTAATTATTTTTTGCATGAAATAGTATTATCAAGAGGATGGCATGTTTGAGCTAAGCTGTTTAGAATTTAAGCCTCCTTTTTCCTGGGGGAAGAAGGAGGGAATCAAGTCATATAAATAATTGACTTTTGACATACTTTAAGTGCTATAATATTTCACTTCATCACCTCTTCAAAATGCAGCAAAATGAAAACATTCTTTACAGATGTGGTCTTATAAGTTTAAATGTCATCTTTAATATGCACAGGGGGAACTATAGTTTATAGAATGACATCGTTATATACCTGTTTTGTAAGCTAAGTAACTTTAAAAATCATAATGGAGCTGTGAGGTGGTCTTAATGGAAAATTTCAAGCATGATACACAGTATGCAGAAGCAGTAGTTGCTGAGATGATTCGTTTCACAACTCCGTTGACCAGAGTCAAGCTTTATCATCCAAACTGTATGGTTGAGCCATGCAAGTACATAATTGTTTGGTGTGTCCTTACAAACCAATTGAGGAGATGCTGTTATTTCATTTGATTGGATATAAGTTTTTCTCATTTCCAGGACTATGTGGTGAATGTCACAGAGGAGTTTTTGGAGTTCATTTCAGAAGGAGCTCTTGCTATAGAGGTGTGGGGTCACAGATGTACAGGCAATGGCACCTCTGTTTGGGAAGTTGATTCTCTTCACGCTAAAACTAGGACACTGAGAGACAGGTATAAATAAAATGCTTCTATCAGCTTTCCAAAGGTTTTCTAATACCTGTGGCATGCAAATCATACTTCAGTGAGGCAAGCATTAAGTTTTGTTGGTATATCTTTTTAGGTGGAATGAAGTAACACGAAGAATAGAAATGTGGATTTCCATACAAGAATTGAATGAGATGGGAGAGTATACTGCAGTTGAACTCCATCAGGCAAAGGATGTAAACACAGGAGGGATTTTCCAGCTTAGGCAGGTATGTCTTTTCATCTTGTTTAATTCATACTTACATTGATTCTTAATGTTATTCTTAGTTTCTCTCTGTTTCTCTCTCCCTCTGTGCCTTTCTTTCTCTCTTGGCTGCCTTCCTGCTCAGGGTCATTCTCGCAGAGTTCAGGTGACAGTGAAACCTGTACAACATTCGGGAACGTTGCCTCTCATGGTAGAAGCAATTCTTTCAGTCTCCATAGGTGGTGTGACTGCGAGATCAACGAAATTGCAAAGGGGCTTAGACAGCTACCAGGTAAGACAGTTACTTTATCATGCATTGATTTATTCTGTTGATTTTGCTTTGCTGCTCTAGACCCTGCCCAACAGAGTTCCAAAAGGGACCTTAGTTCACACACTGGAACACGATAGGTTAATTTTGCTGTTTTACATTTGTTTGAGTCTAATACATATAATGTGAGCATAGGGTGCTATATCTGCTTGTATTTTATTTTATTTTTTCATACTTGTAACTTAATGTATAACTGATAAATAACCAAGTGTAATATTTAGGTATATGCAAGACAGCAGGTATATGGAAGTTGTTTTTACTTTTTGCGTGTAGAGGTGAAATTAATACTAGGTTACTAGTTTGGTTAGTTTCTGTCCCTTGTGGGACAGTGAAAATTAAGGGGAAAGGAATGAGAAGAAAAAAAAAAAAGAGTTGGGAGTCTTAGTGAGATACTGGATATCTTTTCAAGGAGTTAACTTGATCAGTATCAGAAATAGCCGTTACTGAACTCAAAAGGACTGTTTAAGCTAGCAGAAAAATGTCTTAGGAAGTATAAATGGCTTCTTGCTGCTACTAGATGAATTCATATGGGAGATTAAGCATCCTTTCAACAGTGACAGCAAAGAACAAGTGGGACAGGTCACCCAGGGAAGCAAGGTGCTTTCAGACATTCAGAACCACAAGTAATTCTAGCCTTAAGTACAGATGAAGCTGTAAAGCGAAAATATTGATGATATGCTTGCTAAGTCCTTTTCCTGGCACTGTATTCTACGAACTGTTTTTTTTTACTAAATGTAACCGCTAAAATCATGGCTGAGATGCTGTAGTCTGAAGAAAGATCTGATCCTACCTGTTAATAAGACTTTGGTTGAGTGTTGTAATTTTAACATTTTACAAGTTTGTGGCAAGATGCTTTTGTACTCATGGTTTGGGGTAATTCTTTGATTTTTCTGTTGAAAAATGCATGTTCTTTTGTGTTTTACAAAATGTATTTTCTCCTACCAGAAGGAGGAGGAGGATGGTGGTGATATGGATAGTTACCAGGTATTGCTGCTGTTGCTGTCAATCCTGTGGCATGGGGCACAGCTAATGCTAATAGCCAGCAACTTTCCAATGAACAAGCATACTGGTGCAAGCAAAAGCAGCTTTGAAATATATGCTGTGCATTTAAGAGGCTACCTGGGCTATAAAACACTGCTATTTCAGTTTACCATGTGACTTTATACTCTTACAGTGTGCTCTTCTCTCTAGTACTCAGCAGTCAGCTCTCCTAACTGGCTACATGAATTTCTACGTAAATAAAAGCTTAGAAACTTTAATTTAAAATGAAAATAGTTTCCAGTGACTATCTTAGGGGGAAAAAAAAAAAAAAGAAAAAAAAAACCACCCTGCAGCAACACAAGTTTTTCTCAACCAAATTATACAGCATTGGGCTTTTTTGCTTTGTTTTCTAAAGAAAACGTCTTAACCTTTGAAATTGTGCAGTTTTCTGAAATGCTAGTGGGAGAGTGAGTGGCGGATGTAAGTGTGGGGAATACAGAAGTTCAGTGAAGCATTTTTTCTATTTTAAGCTCATCTACATAAAAACAAACCAACAAACCTTGAGCCTGGCTCCTTGTGTGATAAGTAAATACAGGACAGTCACCGTTTAGAAAACTTAAAAGAAGAATCGTTTAAAAGATGGCAAGGGCCAGGATAAGAAATACCTAAAAATATAAAGCACATGGCAGACCTTTACATTGAAGTCTTATTTCTAGTAGGCAGCTTTTAAGGAAGTAAAACCAGTTAGGTGAGAATGCTGACATCCCATAAAATAATGGGTTAGATTTTACAACAAACTCAAAAATACCAGTTAGGTACTAACTTTTCGCGGGCTGTTTATGCGCTTCCTGACAAATCACAGAGAAGAATGAACCAGATTTTCTGTGATACCACAAAGCATGATTGCATGATCGGTTTTGTTTGCATGAGAAATCTTTTAATTGCACTGATAGCAGCTGCTAGCAATGGAATTTTGTGCAGGTTTGAGGGCATACTGACCTGTCTAATCTTCAGGAGAACTTATGATCAACTGATGATACCTGTTTTTCCTATTCCATATGCGATTAAAAAGTTTGATTGCCACTTCTGTGGGTAATTAGTCTTTGGTGGATAATTCTGTTCAGCAGCTGAGGTAGTCACATTTTCTTTTCCTCCTTTTGGAATATGAAACTTGAAAACAAATAAGCTTCCGTTCATGGGTGATGAGGTACTTAATTAGTATGCATGTTATTTGGGGAAAGAAGTTTTCTGCATCATGCAAGCTGTTTAATATCGATTCTGATGAAGGTGTCGCAGACTTCACTGCCATTTGATCTTAACCACAAAGCCTAATAACTTCCATTTTTCATCCCATGTTAGGAAGAAGACTTAAACTGTGTACGAGAAAGATGGTCTGATGCATTGATAAAACGCAGAGAATACTTAGATGAGCAGATTCAAAAGATCAGCAATAAGCAAGGTTTGAAACTTAAAATCTCTCTCATAAGTACTTTATTCCCCATATCATCAGAAATGTGTCTTATAATACTACCCTCTTTCACTGTAGAAAAATCTGAGGATGATATAGAACGAGAAACCCGGCTGGTAGAGCAGTGGGTAGGGCTGACAGAAGAGAGGAATGCAGTGTTTGTTCCAGCACCAGGCAGTGGAATTCCCGGTGCCCCTGCAAATTGGTAAGTTCAGAAAAAACACTGGAGTTGTTAGCTTTTTTTACATGAATGTTGCAAACTAAAAGGTAAAAATCTCAAGATGTTTTATAGCCTTCTAGCTTTTCCTTTAATACCTCCAACTACACTGAGCTGGCATAAGGCTAGAAGGTCAGGTGCTTGTTTGAAAGTAATGAGTGTTTGCCTTGTTCCTTTACTACATAAAGGAGTTTTGAGATAGCTTTCACGGTTTGAACATTGCCTTTGAATTTAATACTATTTTACTTTTTTTTTTTAGTTCTGAGAAAGTTATCCTGTAGTTTGATTCCTTTCAAAAAAAAAAGGCTCAATTGCTCAAAAATTAATTGTAGCACACATCATTTCATTGAGTTGGGGTGAGGAAGGAAGAAATTCTCATTTAAAAGAAAATTTGAAAAGGAGCAGAAGAAACATATCTAATAACTTTAATTTCATTTAAATATCTGTTTTAAGTAAGGCTGTTGAAACTGACTTTGAAAAGTTAGAAATGTAACATTAAATTTTGTGGAAGTGTGGACAATAAATAAAAGCTCTAATTAAGTGTACACTGATGTCTCTGATAATGCCTAATCTCTCTTCTTCATTGGGTGAATGATGTAGTGATAATTTTTCCTCTCTAACTTAGGATTTTTTTTCCCTTACTCACTTGAAGTATGCTGTGGTCATGTAGCTAGAAGTATATTTATTGTTATAAAGACTATGTCTTGCCAGGAGTTTGCTATCCATTTGTTTGAAAGATTGCTAACCTTTATGTGTAAGATGACTACAGCTAGTTTATTTTATAAGAAACAGAGCAAGATGTTTAAAACTGTAATGCACGGTGGCGTGTGAATTAAGTTTTGGTAAAGCACTACATTTAGCTACATGTGGAAATAAACAAAACATTGCCTGTGCAACACAGGCACTCTAATTAGCCATCAAAATGTTGATAGCCTTAGTCATTGGTCACAGTTAATACAAAACTTGCATGGAGAACTGTTTGCCCAGATTAGTTTAGGTTTGTATTTGCCTTCTGTATTGACAGCAGTTTTTGTTTCAGGATTCCACCTGCAGGAATGGAAACACATATACCCGTCCTTTTCCTTGATTTGAATGGTATGTTGTAACAACAGATTAAGAAACTAAAGAAAAGAATAAAAATTAGTTTGCATCAATAAATTGGTAGGTGGAAGAGTGAATCTTAAATGTCTAAGAAGACATAAAAAAGTCCTGGCAATGGCACTGTCTGTCTGGTATGGCTTGTAGAATGTGCTTTCTTCTGATTCTGTGTGTTAATAGTTAAGTACAACTATTTTAAAATTAAGATAATAATCAGGGAACATACAAGTAAAAGGATTGGTTATACAGCAGAAAAATGCATAAAAGAGCAAGCTTTATTTAAATGGAATGGCAGACAGGAAAATCCTGTGTGCGTTTTGATGTACAAATCCACACGTCATTAAAGTACTGATAGAGAATCTTCCAACTCTTCCACTGACTAATCTGCAGAGATTTAAACAGATGGCTTAATTAAGAGTGTGTTTAGGAGCATAACAAGCATTTTGTTAGAGTATCTGAGTGTTGTCCCTTTGAAGACACTTAGTTTTATATGAGGGAAGACTATTGATTTATGTTCTTAGAGCACGGATACACTGTATGCAGCAAGAGACTGGAGTTAGCACTATATTTAAGGACTGTTTAGGAAGTAAGTCTGTAAGTATAAACTTGGACATAAAGTAGAGAAGGATTCACAAGCCTAGTCACATCCAGCACTTCAGTGGGCTACTAGGCTTGTTTATACAGGCAACCCATCGATGCCCGCTTTAGACACTGCTTTTGAAAAATTATATATACTCTCTGTGATTCTTTCCTTCTGTGCTCACAGGAAATGTTTTTGTTTTTCATTGAAAACGGAGGTTGGCAGACAGAAGGCCAAGTAGGATACTTAAACAGGTTTATGAATCATTGCACAACACTTCTTTTGTTTAATTAAAAGCCTAACGTTAGCAGAACCACTGTTGTCTGTCTTGATACATCAGAACTGATTTACCTAAGAGATTAGCTGGTTAGACTGGCAGGTGAATAAGTCAGGAACTTTCTGGCTGGGTAAATTCCTTTCCTGAATACCTAGAAGTAGTTCTGAATTCTGTTTAGGTCATGTGAGAATATGTTCAGGGGGAGTCTTGGTCCAGCCTTACCTCCCCACTTTTGTATACTGAAACCATCTTCAAAATAATGCATAGTAGTAAGATTAATCAGGATTAAATGTGTTATGAATATGGGTAGGATTTTGTTACAACTTTGTATTACAACTTTGCCTCCATATATTAATATCCTTTGGTGCAAAACCATTTCATTCTTTGCATGTTTGTTTCATTAGCTGATGACCTCAGTGCCAATGAACAACTTATAGGTCCCCATGCATCAGGAGTTAACTCAATACTACCAAAGGAGCATGGGAGTCCGTTCTTTTACCTGCCGATCATAAAACACAGTGATGAAGAGGTAAATTGTTAGCAAGCCTCCTTCTTGACAACTGCAGCTTATATTAAAGCTTTCTTCTTATGTTTTATTTTCTCCCTGTATGTATTTAATCACTATGATTATGTGTTTGTATTAGAAGTGCTGCCTTTAGTTTCTGGCCTGTTTGGTTAGGATTTAAGAGGGTATGACTTGTTAGCTCTCCTGCCTTAATGTAGAGCTGGCAAGTCTTTTCTCTTGGCAAAAGTCTAATTCAGCCACCTAACTCAGAATCCCTTTTTTCGTCTTTCCTTGCCCCTTCATCATTCCTCTTGTAGGCTCCTAATTATTCACATAAAACTGCTTCCTTTACTATGCTGACTAGGCTAAGCTCAATGTTTAAAAAAAAAAAAACTTTCTTCTTTGTAGTACACAATTACTTTTTAAATTAAAAAAAAGAAAAGGGGAATTGTTGGAAGTGAATGGTTCTGAGTACATTTTGGAGCTTAACTTGTATTTTTTCTGCTTTCTGTGCCATCTCAGGCCAATGCTTAAGAGTCCATTTGCAGAATAAATGTCAAGCTGAGGTTCAGGAAGAGATGGGGGGATGGAAAAAGACGTTCTGCAGGATGGAACAGATTTATTCTGTATAGACCATTGTAACCTAATTTAACCCAGATGGAAATTTTGCCATTGAATTCCATACATTTTCAGTACATCTGCAGTAGGATTTCTTTCTTCCTCCAATATTGCTTCTGTTCTCTCCTCTGCTTCCTTCTGGGTGAAAACTTCCTTTTGGGGCAGGAGATTGTGCTTCCTATCGTGTTTCCTGGTATCTTAACACCTTTTTTGTGCTGCTTCTGATTGCTTACTATGAAAGGTGGTTTTATTCATTTTGTTCAATGGTACTTATTTTTCTTTCATAAAAGAATTGTTTTACTCCACATTAAATCATTGCAAATTATTTGTTAGATTGAGTCTTTGATTTTTCTTTCCTTTCTCCATTTGATTTGTCTGCATAGGTTTCAGCCACTGCTGCTTGGGATTCTTCTGTCCATGATTCAGTGTACCTGAACAGGGTCACTCCACAAAATGAGAGGATTTACTTAATAGTGAAGACTACTGTGCAGCTCAGTCATCCTGCTGCAATGGAACTGGTTTTACGGAAAAGGATTGCAGCCAATATTTATAACAAACAGGTAATAAGTTTATATATTCTTTTATTACTAATTTTGTTTGGTATCCGTAATTTTATGAATGTGTTTTCTTAGCTGCTTGCTTCATTTTGCATGTCTCCTATTCTTATTAAAAACAAATGAAAAACAGATTAGCATAGATTGCAGTGATGCTGTGCACTTCTAGTATAGCCTTTTGACCTGTCAATATTTCAAACTGATTTGTTTCAAAGTGTAACAGGCACTACTTTTGCAACAACAACAAAAAAAGTGGTTTAACCCTCTTGGTTGTATACTTTAAATGTTCTTTGATTTTGAGGAGTTTGCAGTAGCTTATCTAATATAGGGTTACTGTAGCCCACTCTGTTCCTGACAGCAGCTTTGGGGCCTTTAGATGTTCACTGTGAACACAATATATCTTTTTCATTTCTCTTTATTATTTTCTCTGTTAATTACAAACTAGGCTTGTTTCCAAGCACTACCCAAATGTATATTTTTTCTACCCACTTTTATATGGTGATCTCAAATAGGGTGTTTTCATGGGCAACAAGAATGGTTGCTGTTCCCCTTGCTTTGCTGCTTCATGGGTTTAGACAATGACATGTTCTCTAAAATCATGTTCATTTTTGTTTCCCAGACAATTGAGACCAAGAGTGTATCTCAGAATTGCTTCAGATTTTGCAGTAGGAGGGGGAAGTAGGGGTGGGACACAAAACACCTGTTGTACTACTAAGCTACTTACTGAACAGCTGAATTCTGTTTTTTTTAATTATTATTATTTATTTTGTTTGTTTGCTTTTTTGTGTGTGTGTGTTTTGTTTTGTATTTGGCATGTTTTCCTTTGTCAGTTTCATTTGTCTAAAACGCCTTATTAGATGAAAGTTAAGTTTACAGTTAGTGATGTAAGGGCTAACTAGTCTAACAATGAAGCACACTAAGTTTGTGACTATAACAGTGAAAACTGTGGCTGCTCTTCCAGTTATGGCTAGAGATCAGACCTACACTTTGCTATAGCGAAAAGAATTTTCTGCTTATTTAACAGGTGGCTGACAAAATGAGAAATGTTGGTGTCCGCACATTAGAGACTTCTTACAGCCACAGTTCCTCAGTTACAAGTTATTACACAAGGATAGAGCTTCAATGCAAAACAGGAGTAAACTGTTACTGTTTGAACTTGCCAGCATTTTGTGCTGACTACAAGGCTTTAGAAAGTACTCTAAGGATTGTGAATGCTGAAAATGAGCTTACTAAATTATTGTCCTGGAGAATGTGCTTTTTTGGTAAAATACATTTTTTCATTGCAACCTTTTTTTTCTTAGAACATCATAAATAATTATCATAAAAACAATAATTGAGAATTACTTTTTTTCTAGAGTTTTACCCAGAGCCTGAAAAGGAGAATATCCTTGAAAAATATATATTATGCCTGTGGAGTGACCTATGAAATAGTATCCAATATACCAAAGGTAAATTACACAATATTTCTCTGGCAAATTCACTGAAAATAACAGAATAACTATTGTAGTAGGTGGTACTGATTGCAAAGTAAATATCCTACTTTGTTGATATGAGGCAACTTGCCAAAGTACATATCCTGCTGTTCAATGGTGAGGTTGTTTTTACCTTAAACAGTAGAAAACTGTGGGGATTTTATTTTCTCTTTTTCTGTGTAAACTGAGTTCTTGTAGTAGAGCTAGTTTTGAAATTGTATTAGCTGCTTCAGGGAGAATAAAGAGGCTACTCAGGGATATTCAGGTCAGTGAAAACAATATAGCTGGGAAAATTAGTTCAACGGGAATATAAACTATATACTTTACATCAAAAACTTGTACAAACTGAAAATGTGCTCTAACATAGATTTTAAAGGTAAACTGGACAAAAGAAAGTAAATAGTTTTGTCACCATGTAATTCTCACTTTTGTGTGGTATTACTTTCACTTTAAACTCTAGGAAAATCACACAGACTGTCTAAGGTTTGGTAAGAAAGTTGAATTTACTTGCCTAGAACACTGTCATTAGTCAATCTGTAACACAGGAGATTTCAGGTTAGATATGTGTTATTCCTAGAAGTACATAGACTACAATAAATGCTCAAAATTTCTCCTAAGCATGACCTCTTCTTCATTCAGCGTCATTTAACATGTGTTGAAAAGTCCTAGGTTATTGATTATAATTAGGATTGCTAATTAAGTTAAGGATTATTGATTCAAATTAAAATTTGTGGATCATGAGGGTCTAAATAAGTGAATCAGCACATTAAAAATAGTAGGCTTTAATTTGAAAAACTTAAATACTGTAACTTGCAATTTAGGCTACAGAAGAAATTGAAGATCGTGAGACATTAGCACTGATGGCTGCAAGGAGCGAGAATGAGGGTACATCTGATGGTGAAACTTACATTGAGAAATATACACGTGGTGTGCTGCAAGTGGAGAACATTTTGAGCCTTGAACGACTCAGGCAGGTAAGGAAAAGGCACTTCTTACACTTTTTGAACTGAATTATTACAGTCCAAGTAGAGATAATGGGTGGTTTTGTGTTATAAATATTAAATGTTGCTTGGCGGTGGTTTTTTGTTGGTGTGGTTTGTTTGTTTGTTTGTTTTAGAGAGAGAACATTGGACAGGTAAATGTGAGACTGAGTTACTTCTGTGAAATACATAATTCCAGCAATGGTAACTGTAGCTGGCAATGGGGAACCTGAACAGGCAAAGGCCAAAGAATGAATTTCAGATACAAATGGTAGTGGTTGTGTATGCAAGCTAAGATTTGTGAATGCAAGCCCTATTTGCTGTCATTAGGTACGCTGAAAAAAAACCTGCTGGCTGAATTGCAGCGCCCAGAGGGTGGTGATCGGCGGTGCAGTGTCTAGCTGGAGGCCAGAAACTAGCAGTGTACCACAAGGGTCAATACTGGGCCCGGTGCAGTTTATCAGTCTTCATTAATGATCTGTATGGAGCGTTCCCTCAGCAAGTTTCCAGATGACATAAACTGGGGGAGCAGTGGATACACCAGAGGGTTGTGCTGCCGTCCAGAGGGACCTTGACATGGTGGAGAAGTGGGCTGACAGGAACCTCATGAAGCTCAGCAAGTGCCAAGTCCTGTGCCTGGGGAGGAACAACCCCGGGCAGCAGTCCATGCTGGGGCCACCCAGCTGGAAAGCAGCCCAGCAGAAAGGGACCTGAGGGGGGGTCCTGGTGAACACCGAGTTCAAGGTGAACCAGCAATGTGCCTTTGCAGCAAAGAAGGCTAGTGGTATCCTGAGCTGCGTTAATCAAGGTATTGCCAGTAGGATGAAGGAGGCGATCCTTCTCCTCTACTTAGTACTGTTGAGGCCATACCGTATACTCTGTCCAGTTCTGGGCTCCCCAGTATGAGAGAGACATGGAGGGAGTCCAGCAAAGGGCCACAGTGATGAAGGGACTGTAGCACCTTTCCAATGAGGAAAGACTGAGAGAGTTGGAACTTTTCAGCCACAGAAGAGTAGGGGTGGGGGTATCTTTTCAATGCATATGAATACCTAAAAGGACTTTTTCAGTGGTGCCCAGCAACAGGACAACAGGCAATGGGCACAAACTGAAACAAAGGAGGTTCTGTCTGAACCTCAGGAAACAATGCTTTACTGTATGGGTGACTGAGCCATGGAAAACGTTGTGGAGTTTCCCTCCTTGGAGGTATTCAGAAGTCAGTTGGATGTGGTGCTGGGCAAACAGCTCTAGGTGGCCCTGCTTAGCAGGGAAGTTGGCCCAGATAACCTCCGTAAGTCCTTTTCAACCTCAACCACCCTGAGATTCTGTGATTCTGTCATATTTGATTGTTTCTCATGAGAAGACCGTGACGTTGTCTATTTCTGATACCAGCACTATTTTAATGTGATCTTTTCTTCTATGCAGGCAGTCACAGTCAAAGAGGCGCTCTCCACCAAAGCTAGAAACATCCGCAGAAGCATGAGCACTCCAAATGTCCACAATGTAAGGACCCTTTCTCCTCTGTTAAATAAGTATGAATTGAGTGGTGTCCGTGCGCTGGTGTAATACTTGCACAATGTGATACGGTGATGATTATTCTGAGCTAGGACTAGCCAACCTGTGGAAAAGTTGTCGTGAATGAAAGAGTCAGTCATTTAATAGGAATCCCTCCCCACAGCTTTGCATCCTGGAAGAGAGAGGAAGGTTGACAGGGAAGTGGGAGGATTGGTCAGAACTCTTCTAGTTTTGGAAGTAGTTTAAAATGATGGCTGCAATGATTCAGATTACTTTTTTTTACTTTTGTATCAAAGTCTGTTTAACTTTTTTGTAGCGTAAGGGATAGTTTACATTTTGTGTGCATTTTATGCGTTCTCCTCTCACCTACTCATATAGCACGAATGTAGCTGTCCTTATAAGTAATTTTATCTGAAAAGAGACAACACAGAAGTTTTCAGGACTAAATGATCACACCTCCTTAAGACAAATTTTGTAAATGAAAGGGATGCATTTTGTCATTCTGTCTGTTGGTGTATTGTAGGTATCCTGTAGCCGACTAGATCTTTCTGCCTGTGATGAAGATGATAAGGTATGTAAATGTGAAATTCACTAAAAGAAGTGGTGCACATTCTCAGATTTCTTTCCTCTTCAAAACAACATATATTTAAGATTTTTTTTTAAAAGGGAAACAGTATTTTAACTATATGTTTACATAATATATCTAGAAAATGCTAATTACATCTTACTTGAATAAGATGTAATTATCTTTTGTTGTTCTCTGCTCTTCATATTAGAATGATAGAAATTGAAATTTAAGAAATGTTGAATGAAGCTGGAGCAAAACTTAATTTATTTTCAATTGAAAGTTAATTAGATTATGAACAATTCATCTATGCGAGACAGAAAATTGTCTTGAAATCAGTAACTTTATATTCCCAAGTATTTTTAAAAAAAAAAAAGCCTACTTTTGAGTTTAATTTCTCCATGTTTTCCTGTATCAGCATGCATATTTATGTATTTTTGTTTCTTAGGGTTGGTCTGAAAGTCACCTAGATATATCTGACTGTTCTTCCAGTTATCAAGATGTATCATGCTATGGTACTTTACCCAGAGAGTCACCTCGCAAGAGCAAAGATGGCAGTGGTGAGACTGAAGTATATATGTAATGACTATGTTTGTGATTTTTTTTCATTACTGCACTGAATTGAAAATTAAATATCCGTGCTCTTCCTGTTAATTTCTCAGTTCACTTCTATTAAATGCTTTCTCCAGCTTCTTGCTTTAACGGCTAAACATAATCTGGAAATAGGGGAGAAAGGGAAAAATGCATGAGGACATTCAGGAAAGGATAGGAAATTGGGGGTGTCCAAAAAAAAACACAAGAGGAAGACAAAGACAAGCTAGATGTGGATCAAAACAGAAGGAGGAGAGGAAAGGAGGAGCTGCTATTAGTTTATGAATTTGAAAATGAAGAAGCTTCTGTCAAAGTGGGAAGGGTTATTTTGCAGGTTCTTTGCATGATTTTGGATATTTGCTCTTCCATGTCAGCTGTCACAGATTCCTCACTTTCTTTAGGTCAAATTGTAACCTGCTCTTCTTGAGTAGGTGATGTAGGTAGAGACACTGTAGGCAGGTAGCAGCAAAGCAGGATCTGAAAGTTTATTCGTTGCTTCCTTGCCTATAATTTCCTTTTTGATCATCCTAGTTGTGCAGGATTGCTGGCTTGGTTCCAGTGCAGAACTGCAGTGTTGTGAGGAGAGGAGAGGCAAGGCAAATGAAGCAAAAAGCTGTTAGTTTCTGTGTCAGGGATGATTCCCACTTCTTATGACTGAGATGAAAAGGGAAAAACTGGAACTTCAGAGTAGAAGGGGCAGATAATGCTGTTCTCTGCTTTCCTTCTATTTCTAGGCTCCTCAGAGGAACAGAATCTCCCTTTCTAGAGCTCAGCGCTATCTCATGCTTTGAGCAGTGGCTGAATACTAAAATATTGCCATTCTTTGTGTAGCCATCAAATTGCCAAATGCATGGCTTAGCCCTCCATTGTTTTATATTATGCTCTTGCAGTCAAGATGTGAAAAACTGAAATGCAATACTTTTGCTTTTCTCCTAGGTGCTGTGTCAGAGAATTCCCATGCTTTAATGGCCAGCCCTTTTAAAGCATTTTCTCCTCAGCCACCAAAGTTTTTCAAACCCTTAATGCCAGTGAAAGAGGAACATAAAAGGAAGACCCCACTTGAAAGCCGACCTCTGCTTAGTCAAGAGGTAATCTTTGAAAACTACCTTGCTCTAAGTGAAGATCAATTAATTTTGTATACTTGGCTAATTGTTTGCCACGTGTATCTGTTGCAATAGAATGTTGTGATTCCCTGTTTAAAATTAATCAGGATGGGCTTTATATGTAGTGGGGTTTTGGTCGTTTATTTTTTACCTCAAGCTTTGTTTTTTTTTCACTTCTTGGTAAGTATTCGCCTTTATTAGGGTACTTCTATTTTAAAGTAACAGTAACCTGCTTTTTTTTTTTTTTTTTCCTTCGGCAAGATGTTGGTGTATTTTTTCACAGATAAAAAGTAATTTTGTGAAACTGTTCTCTGGTGGTTAAAAGCCTGACTTTTAATTTTCAACCTAAAACACTGTTGAGAGAAGCGCATGATTTTTTCTACCTGTTAACTTGAATTTTGGTATAATATATGGCTATCATGGGTGTTTCACTTTCATCACCTCTTAATGCGTTTCTGCCCTGCATGCATTTAGCGTTGTGGTTTGTGTGATGTGTTGTGTGTCTTAACCTTTGCAGAGCATGCCTTCATCTCAGGCGCATTGCGCTGGCTGTGTTGTGCCTTCAGGAAGCAATGCCAGCAGCATGCCTGTAGAAAGCAATAGCATACGTGAGGAAAAGATTGTAAGTTTTGTACCAGTTTCTGTTCTGAGGCCTGGTGGTGGGCTTAGGGCCAGTTGGTGGTGGGCTTAAGGCACTTATGCTACCGCCGCAGGAAAATAAGGGTTAATGTGGACATGATCACCTGTGATCATAACTGATAGTTATAATGAGTGGTCTCTTGCCTGACTTGTGAATGTGATCCTTAATTGGAAACAACTCTGTTGTTGTTTTGTTTTTTTTAAACTATTCGTGTGTGATTTGTCTTGTGGGGAGGGCGGGAGAGGGGAGGCTTTCATTTTTACAGTGCGCAAATGGTTAAGTAAAGTGTGGTTTAGTGAATCATGTCGTTGCCTCTCTAATATACCTTGTGTGTTACCCAGATTTTGTGACTATACCCCAGAGTAAATGGAATGATCCCATTTGGTGTAAGTAACCATGCATTTAGGTGTGGGTACACTATAAAAGCTTCTAATTGCCTGATGTTGGAGTAGTTTCACTAAAATGATATTACCGCTCTTAATTAACCTGCAGTCTGTCTTCATCATAATTCAGGCGGTGGATTTAGGTGGAGGGTTTTTATTTTTCTATTTACCTGCCAAATCCTTTTCTCACTGCTGCTTCAGCAAAAGTTGTATCATCACTTCTACTGTATGAAGGACTTGGTTTTCGGGCTGTGGAACATGGCTGTGAATACTTGCTTTTATCAGAGCTTTAGATTTAATATTCAGAACCTTGAAATTATTTCCCTTATGTATTATGGACGTCTTACTACAAAGTGTGGGATTCTTCATACTCAGTGTTATTTTCATTCCTACCATATAGCCAGGCCATTAGAAAAATTTATTCTGGTTATTTCTAATGCCATTTCGTAGGTTGTTACACCAAAGTCTCCTGAGAGTTCCAGTGTATGCAGTAGAAGTTTGGCTGTTTCCAGGTGGCAGCTGTTTTCTTTTCCATCGTGTTACTTTTCTGTAAGGCAGCATGAGTCAGTGTGTCAGCTGAGTCACAGCCCTAAATGGCACGAAAGTACTTGGGAGACAAAATCTTCCACTGGGTTGAAAAACATAAAACATCCCGTTGAACCTAATCTATTACCAAATTTTCCACAGCAACTTCAGAGCAGTTTTGATCCCTTGAGTTAAAGCAGGGTCCCAGCCCAGACATGCTTTGACTTCACACGAGTCTTTGCCCGTGCTGTTTTCCAAAGATAAGCAGAAGCTTTCAGAGCTGGAACCAGGCAACATCCTGCACCAGGCTTTTCCAATTACGCTGAAACTAATTCACTGAACACTTTAAATCCACTGCAGCCAAGGGGGCCCTGAAAAGAGCCATTCTTTCGATTCTCAGCTGCTTGCTAATGTCATTGCACTGCCTTCTCTCTTCCCTCAACATAGACTTTTCTTTAGTTGCCTTGTCAGTCAGATCACGGGAACTGATCCATCTAGCTGAAAAACGCTACGCAGAGGTAGTTATATTTCAGCTGGGTCCACTCCCCTGCCTGACTACCGGAGTGGATACAAGGGAGGCAGGCAAGAACTAGCAACCATGAGTGGGGAGGAGGTTGAAATGACTACCCCAGCTTATGGCGTTGGCTTTATCACATTATGGCTTCTTGTTTGTTGGTTTGTTTATCTCTTAGGAAGGAAGCCTTTGTAAGGTGTAGGCTTCCCAGGCTACTCTGCATTTTTCAGAGCTGGAACAAGCCTGTGTTGACTAGGCTGGACAATGTATTTCACACATTTAGATGAATAGTGCTCTCAGAATGAGTTCAGAGATGACCCTTGGGTAGAATGTTGCCTCTGCATGAAAATTTACCAGTCTGCTCCTCTCTGATTGAAAGTGAAGTTTCCGCATTATTAATCAGAACTCTAAATGATTGCTCTAAAGCACAGTGCTTCTTGTTCCTAATTAATAACTGGATGACTGGTGTAGCTTCAGGTGTGATACTTGCATCTTTTACTTTATACTGCATGTAAAAGTGCATTAGAAATAACAAAGTGACTAAACAGACAGAAAGCTAGTAATTTCAACTGGATTAATATTTTGCATCTAAGTAAACGTAAGAGTGATATTTGGCCTTTTCCTCATGTTTCTCCAGGATCTTAACTTTTTTTGAGTAGTCAAAACACATCTGTTGATGGCGGGGGGGAGGGCTGAAGTGATTAACAGAAAATGTTTTTCTTTAATTGGCCTTAAATAGAGCATTCAACCTGAAACTTCAGGTAGTTCTTCCACATCTGTTAAATACCGCAGCTATTTTAAAGCAGCCTGACACAAGAGCATGTCCTCTGTAAAAAGTGAGTACAGCAAAATATGTTAAGGTCAGGGTAAATGTTTTCATACTCAGTGTATTTCAATAATGTCTGTAATTAATGTTTCTCAGGGTTTTCTTGTCTAGCAAATCCTCCTAGTGGGCAGTGAACTTGATGCTGTGAAAACTGAAGCACCAGTAGTGTAACCACCAAATAAATATTATTGATTTTAAGTGAGTAAAACAGGGACAAACATCTTCAAGGTTACTTGAGAGCTATAATTCAGAAATCTGAAAACTCAGGTACCTTTTAATGAAGAAAAGAAGTGTGTTTGTAACTAAGCAGGTGTACAAAAGCTGCTTTGTGTTGGAGTTCTTGTTTACTTTGCTTCTGTTATTGCTGAATCCTGACTTATCATTTTCTGTCCTTAGTTCTTGCTGGGATATTCTTACTGTTACCAGTTCTTAAATCTGTTTTTCATTATAGTTTTCTGTTAATTCCCAGAGAGGTGTCACCGTTTCTTTACCAGTTCTTCATGGGTTTTATTCTTTGGTTCTTCCATTAGTCTGAGCAGTACAAGAAAGTTTCCTTCGTTTTTCCCCACATCTTAAATCCACAGGAATTTGAAGAACCCTGAAAATGCTTTACTTCTGGAATTTCCCTATCAGGAAGCTCAAGAGGAGCTTTGACAGGCGATATTTCTTGTCCTCACGTGGGGGCACCTTTTGTCCACCACAAGGTGCTATCTCATCACCTCCTGTTTTGCAGTGTTCTTCATAATTCATAATCTAGTAATGAGACTGCATCTCTGTGCCTTAGCTTTTGTATTTCTGATGATAGATAACCCCCAAACCACGCATGACTGGCAATGTGGTTTCTTGTTAGACTTTTCCTACCCAAGTTGGTGATGTCTGTGTCTGTAGAGCCATTTTTCAATTACAGTGTCTCTTACCCAGACTGATTCTGAGCATGGTCCCTATGTGTCCTAAGACTTTTTTTCAGTCAGAAGAGGAGTATTTCAGGATTCCAGGGAGAAACAGAAAGCTTTGTTAGAAAAATGACTGATTTCAAGTGGAAGTTTAACTAGTATCTACAAGAGGAAACGCTTTGCAAAAATGCTTATCGATTTGGAGTTCTTGTACTGTCTTAAAGCCAGCGTATTTGATAACCACTAGAGTCCGTAATGTTTTGAAAACAACCTTCAAAGTTTTTGATTCTATGCAGAAAATTGCGTAGTAAATGAGAGAGGAAAGAGTAAACAGAATATCTGAGAAAAGGTCCCTCAGAGATGAGTAACATGTATACTCCAGTATGCAAAAAGATGCTCTGCATAATGCTTTAGTGCATGGAAGGGTATTTGTGGTCCCGATAAGAGGGACTAGCTATAGATTTCAAAACTAAAGAACAGAACTTTAAATAATGTAAAACTTTTTAAAAAGTATTATGTAACATTTCATAGCACTCTCTCTCCTCTTTAGAGAAATAAGTAGTTTCAAAATAAAGTCTTCATCCAAATTGTGTATGAGAAGTAACTCTGAATCAGAGCTGTACAAAGTAGCAACCAAAAGATACCAAGCCTTTACTTGAGCAAATAGTCTGAAATCTGTTTGGGTTTGTCAGATATGCTTAGATAACTAGAGACATCTTCTTCAGATACTGATTGCCCTGCTAACAGAGATTTAAAAATGATTGAAAATCTTGATTCAGCTTAAGAGGCCATCCTGTATGGATAGCGAGACTGAGTAATATCTACTATGAGTTTTTGGTAGAATGAACACAGTACAAATGAAAATGAGACCTTGTTACAGATAAGGACCATAGTGAGTAGTGATCGCTTCAAAAACACACGATAAAAGTGAGGTCATTTAGAACATACTTATATTTGTTTGTTTGGGGGGAAAAATGGGGGAAAAAGAAAAATAAACCTCCAGGTTAGGACAGAGATCTTGTCACATAGGCATGTGTTGCCTAATGCATACGTATGAGGATGTTTTAGTTTATTGCACTACTGAATGGGGCAGGGGAACTGGTCACAAATGAGTTGGAGAAGGCAGAGGTACTTAGTCACTTCGTTACCTCTATGTTAACCTGCGAAACCAGCTTTCAGGAGTCCCAGGCCCCTGAGACCCAAGGGAAAGTCTGGAACAAGGAAGACTCACCCCTGGTGGAGGGCCACCAGTCTGGGGAGAATGTAAACTGCATGTATGTACCTACCACGAGTGCTAGGGGAGCTGGCTGGTGTTACTGTGAGGCCACTCTCTATTATCTCTGAATGGTCTTGGTGACTGGGAGAGAGCAGATAGGTTCAGCGTGCTACAGACCAGTCAGCCTCACTTCCATCTCTGGGAAAGTGATGGAGAAGATCCTCCTGGAAAGCATTTCCAAACACGTGAAGGACAAGAAAGTGTTGGGCAGAGAACACTGACAGCGTACCAGACATCGCCAGCGGGCTGAGAGAGGTGGTCCTTGCTCTCTGTTCAGAACTGGTGAGGCTGTGTCTGAAATACCGTGTCCAGTTCTGGGCCCTGCAGTATAAGGAAGATAACGACTTACTGAAGTGAGTGTGGTGCAGGGCTACAGAGATCACTGGCCGTTTGGAGCATCTGACAGATGAGAGGCTGAGCGAGCTGGAACTCTTCAGCCTGGAGGAGAGAAGGCTCGTGGGGAATCTTAATGCATAAAAAATACCTGATGGGAAGGAGTGAAGTTGGTACAGATTCTTCTCGGTAGTCTGCCAGGTGACAGGACAGGCAATGGGCACAAACTGAAACGTGAGATTCCATCAGAACACAAGAAAACATTTTTTTCACTGTGAGGGTGGTCAAACACTGAAATGGGTTGCACAGAGAGGATGTGGAGTCTCCATCCTTGGAGATGCTCGAAACCCACCCGACTGAACGCCGTACTGGATAGCCTGCTCTAGGCGGCCCAGTTTGAGCAGGGGAGTTGGGCTTAATGATCTCCAGCTGCCTTCCGGCCTAAACGGTTCTGAGATTTCTCTGATACAAGCAAACTGAACAAACCTGTTTGCCATCCATGCATTTCAAGTTTTGTTATACTGTTATTTGAACAGAAGAGAGATGTCATACAGACTGTCTGCAATGTTCAGAGCTTAGATTCAACAGTGGCAAGCAGTGTGTAAATATCTTGGTATGTTTTGTCTTACAGAAATAGATTTTTTTCTGGGTTCTCAGACTGCAAAATAACGTATCATAAAGCCTGGAAGTGAAAATTGAAGGGAAGTTAGAAGTTTTACTGGAAGAGTATTGTAGCGTGGATTCTTTTTCTGTATGTCAAGACAAGTTGCTTTATGAATCTCCAACTTTCTTTCCTCATCTGTAAAATATTTTAAATATTTGCCTAAGTTAAAGAATATTAAGAACAGTTGTTACAGTCAATGGAGCTTTTGGATTCAGAAGTGTAAACAGCACTGAGAATAGCCAATCGGTGTATAATGCAGCGTTAAAGGCAGAGGGGCATGATCCAGTTTTTCTTCCCTCTGATAAAACTTTAAGGAGAAGGACGGAAGAGATCAGCAAGTCAATTTGAAGCTGCTGTTGTAGTCCTCATGCAAACTGAAACAACTTCAGGCAGTACCCCTGAGATAATTGCTAAATCACAAGCTAATTTGGGGTTGTCTTTAATTGCACGCTCAAAACAAGATTGGTAGTTAGAGGTCACGTCTTTCTTGGGTCTGAAAGCTCGTATGGTTTGTCCAGGTAAGACAGTTGGCCTAGTAAAAAGGTATTGCCTTTACCTGCAGGCCTCATCTTGCTTGTGCTGTTAGATCATCACAGATATAACAAAATGCCATACATGAAATGGTACAATGTGAGGTCTGAAGTTTGTACAAATTATGGGTCTGTGTAAGTAGAGACATTTATATATACTGGATCTAGTACTGCATTAGAGGTAGCCTCAGCAGGCTATGAAGTGACTTCAAGTACAAAAGAACAGATGATATTTAAATATAACATTGTACAGGTCAAGAGAATGGTATTTAGTGAAATCATGTTGAAATACTTTGCCTTGGTTACTAGGAAATAGGAAACCTTCTCAAGAGTATTTTTATCTTAAGTATATTGGTGGTTCTCAGTGCATCGGTCATCTGGTTACAGATGGCACATTTTGTGCCTTTCCTTTTCCAGTGATGATTCATGGCAGGTTTCTGAAAGAGTGGAACTACTTTAGTTGTCATGCAGGATCTGCCTTTGGGACTTGCATTGATCAATATTTTAAATCCATAATATAGATAAAGAAAGACAGAAATAATAGATGCTTGAGTTCCTCTAAACTTAAATTGTGTCAATGGTTTTTACTGTCCTGGAAATTTTTCTGTTGTGAATTTGCCGTAAACAAACCATTTTATAATGTGTGTGTACGTAGATACATGTGTATATTTATAATATATATACATACGTACATATATACATGTGTTTATATGAAAAATTCGGTGCTTAAAAAGTGTTCATGTGGAGTTGTGCCTGCAGTATTTTATGCTGGGAAGGCTAGTGCAGCCATATTGCTGGGGTATTTCTCAGATGCATCTTGACAAAGTCCTCAACCCTTCGTTCTCAGCTTCAAATGGCCTCCATGAAAGCCACATTTGTGGTCCAGTTACAGTGCGTCACCACTCTTTACCAAAGTGAAACTTGGGGAGCTACCTCCAAATTTTATCAGGCTAACTGGTGTCAGTCATTCCCCTCAAAACATGTACATGTATGCATATAAGTGCTTTCTTGAAGATTCTCTGGAATATTTGATTCTTTTGCCTTTGTTTTCAAGCATCATGAATGTGTTCAGATGCGATAGCTAGGGGTAAGCAACATTATGTAGTCCTGCTGGAAACAGATTAATAGGAAATCCTATTGTGCAGGATAGTTGTTAATAATCAGTATTGCAGCAGAGACCCTTTAAGGCCTCTTCTGTTCCTATGTATCTGTCTATCTTGTTGTATGGTCAAGTAGTTCTAGTGAATACCTTCAGTAGGTTTAGTCGGTCTAAATTATGGGAAGACTTTTTGCAATACTTGGCTTTCAAAAACAGAATATGATGAAAATGTGTGAATAACTTTTTCATGTTGTAATCTTTCTTTGTGCCAAACCTTATTGCTTTATATTTTCTGGACTATTTAGAACTAATCTTTATTTTCTAAAAATTTTAAGAGCTCAGTTAATGGAGACCGGGTATGTTGCCAGCAGTTCTTTTCAGTGGGGTCTTCCATCCTTCAGCAGAGGAGTACTAAACATGTATATTTCTCCATGCTTAGAAGGGAAAAATCAAGTGAGGTTGATTTTCTTGAAAAAGTTTACTGTCGTAGGATGCTAATCCCACTCAACTCTCTTCTTTTGCAGGACTCTGAGGAGGAAGACAGTGAGTTGGAGGCCATTAATAAGAAGCTGATAAGTCCACAAAATTTTAAAAATTTCCGACCTTATGTACCAGAGGAATTTGCTGACTTCAGTGTTTACAATGCTAGCCTGGAAAACAGGGAATGGTTTTCTTCTAAATCAGACTTCATGAGTTCACGTGTTCTTGAGAAAGAGGTATCCCGCAGCCCCACCACTAGCAGTATTACTAGTGGCTACTTTTCCCACAGTGCCTCTAACGCTACTCTGTCTGACATGCTTGTTCCCTGTAGTGATAGCACAGACCAGCTAGCCAGTCACGTGAAGGATCTGGACTCTAATGACTCTTCAGGACCACCTCTTGCACATGATTTAAGATCTTCCTTGAACAAGGAGTTTCGAGAGTCAGAAAAGGAGTTAGCGAGAGAAAAGTTACCTATATTACCACTGAAAGAAAACAGTGCCTTAACAGAACAAGTCCCACTGTCCCTCAATGCCACTGACAGAGACTCTCAGCATTTACCCAGAGCTGGATCGTTTTCAGCTTTAAGCTCCTCCGATGGCAAAAATGCCTGTCGTACAGTTGAATTTTCAGCGCGTGAAGCAACGGTTGAACACACAATGGACATTGTTGAAGATCATTCATTTACAGAGTTTATGGGCGTCGAAGACGGAAAGGACTTTGACCATTCGACAGCCCCACAGTCCTGTTCCCTAGCGTCCTCCAATGGAGTGAGTGCCTCGGAGCTGTCCCAAGGAACTGACGAGGAGCAGAGCACGTGTGTGGGCCAGCTGGGCTCTGCAAACACCGGGGAACGGCCTTTGTGTTCTGTGTTAGTAAAAGAGACTTTGGACCATGAGACTTACCCTGATACTTCCACAGATGACTTCAGCGGGAAGGACCACTTGGATGGGTCCGACTGTGAAGAGAGTGCTTCTGCAGATCACGCCCACGTCTTGCCCAGCTGGGTGGCCGTGGGTGAGCAGGTCTGTGTTGGAAGTAACAAGATGGGCACGGTGAGATATGTTGGAACGGTGGATTTCTCAGCTGGAATCTGGGTTGGAGTTGAGCTGAATGTTCAGCTGGGTAAGCCTGAATATGCTCTTGGTTATCTGTGCAGTTAGCGTGATCTATTTTTAGGTTGCATTACAACCACGTGCAGTCCAATTCCATAATAGCTTGGCATCTGACATGCAGAATTCTGGGCTTTCTGTTTATAAAGATGTTTTGATAAGGATTGATTTTCAGATGTCTTACAGCCTTGTTCTTCTTGCTAGATGCAAAATAATGCTTTGCATGTTGTGGTAGTTCCCATCATACCTGTCTGCTTTTATGGATCAGAAAAACAAACAACGCCTAAAATTGGCAGATATTTTTCTATCAGTGTGCATGTTTATGGGCAGTGCTAACAATGGGCTTGTCAAATAGGTTTGCTGCCTGTAGCTTTCAGAGTAGTTGTTTTTTTTCCCCCTGGGCAAAAACTTCATTATAGAGTACAAGTTTCCTTTAACTTTAACTTGATGGGGTCTGGAAAAAAATCAGTGTTCTGTAAATGTTAAGAGATTCCTGCAGAAAATACCTTCAGATCCTCAGATAGTATTTTTAGCAGTTTAATAGCTATTAGCACTTACACTAGAAGTTTCTCTGTCAGATAAGTTTTAAGCTTTACAAGCAATTGGTTTTGAGGAACATTTATTTTCTAAAATGAACAAATGTTTACCTTTTTAAACTGTTAGTTAAAGTAATATTTTAGGTAAAGTCACCTTTTTGGTCACAGTTCAAGCCCTCCTTTCCAGGCTTTGTTCACACTAGTGCTTGGTATCTGTGTGGTTTTAGCACTCTCAGCTAAAAATCTTGGCTGTTTCACAGACAGCCAAAAACATTCGCACTTCAATGCTACAATTATATTTGCTAAGGAAAATTCTGGTGATTAATTCTGTGCATTTATTTTCATCAAAGGGAAGCATGACGGAACTGTAAAAGGTAAAGAGTACTTCCACTGCAAGCCACGACACGGCGTGTTTGTTCGTCCCGGACGCCTCAGTAAAGCACCAGCTTCCACAAGGAAATGGAGTAGCACTTCGCGGTCTCAGGCATCCTCCACTGTAGAGAAACGGAGAAGTTCTGTGCTTCAAGGCTCATCATCCACGTCTAAAACAGAAGTCCTCTGTCATTCAGGAGACGCAGCGGCTTCTGCTTTTTCTAGGAAACAGGAAAACAGGAAATCATGGATTAACTAAACGGCAGTATTTTTGCACTTACTACACGCGTCACTGTGTAGAAAACTTTATGGATTTTTGAAGCTATTGTACATTTTAATCTGTCCATACAGAATGTGTATTCTCCAGAGTCCTTGACCTAATTCTCTAATTTTTTATAAATAATATATATATATATATATATTATATATATGAATGTGTATCTATAGTTTATCTGCCAGTGGACAGATACGGCTGCACACTAAAATACAGTTAAAGTTGATCTGTAGATAACTGAGGTACTGGACTATTTGTTACGCAACAACTTGGGAGATATATTTTAAACAACAAAAAAAATATTTTATTGTGGAAAAACAGGATGTAAATCCGTATTCGGAAAAAAACCTACGGTTTGCTGTTCTTCATTACCAAAGAACTTGTTTTAGATTGACACATTTGCTGTTTATATCTTTCTATTGTAAATGTTTTAACGGAAAACGTGGTGCCATGTTTCTTTTAGTCACTGGGCACCGTGCAGCCTTATGTTCTGTGTTTAAGCACACTGAAATATCCAACTGCTTCATAATTTTTTTTTGTCTTCCTAGAGGCCTGCCACTGTGCTGACTTGGCATTGTACTGAAGTGACTAACAATGCCTGAAGCTCAAAGTCTGGTGTTTCATGTGTTAACATAAGCCAGCCGGGCAGTTCGACTGCAGAAACAGTATTACTGCAAGGGTGTGAGAGGACAACATTTGGGGTTTTGTTTTTGTTTTTTAGGGGTTTGTGGGGGAAACAGGGAAACAAAGAAGCAGTAGATGGACCGTGACTGCAAACTTTGCACTTGTTACTTGCTGGTTATTATCAAGATGAAATAGAAACTGCTAAAGTAATTTTAATCTGTAAAGTTTATTTTAATAATGGGAATGATGGAGGGATTTATGTCTGGTGCTCATGAATTCCTAAGAATGTTGTTCCACGTGTAGATACTGTAGATGCCTGTACAAGTGTTCTGGATGTTTGTAAAGTAACATGGTAAAAAATGAGTGAAGTGAATGGCCTGCTGTATCTGTTCTTTGTTCTTAGCAAGTGAGTGATTGCGATACCTGGGACCTTACTGAAAAGCTGCTGTTCTTTCTTTGATTGTTGTGTACAGTAAGCGGACTCTAGTGTTTTACTATTTACTGTAAAGAACTGTAATTTATATACTGCCATACTGTATTTAATTGGTACAGACGTATTGTGTGTTAGAATACAGACTGTTTACTTGGGATTTTAAAAAGATGTTTGACTTGTATTTGATACAATTAGGTTTCATGATCACATAGCAAGCTTAATGCTGATACCAGTTGATGGTGCTCAGATGCAGAATACTCTGTACAAATGGTGAAGGACTGCGACTGGGGTGGAACACGGGGTGGCGTTAACCTGTTTTAACTGCTTCCTGCAGCACAAGATGGGAACAGCCCACGTGGATACACGTTCCTCACCTGCTGCTTTCCCTTCCCTTCACTCCAAGGGGGAGCAGAGCTGGGTAACTCCTGCCAGGCAACAGCATGGGCGCTAAAAGCGGGTGTGGGCCAAGGGGAGACTGGACAGGTTCCTGGAAGGCAGGCTCCTTACTCAGTCCGTACGTCCCTCATCTGAGCAGAACGCGGTTGGCAGCTGGGAGGGCGGTGGGCCGGGGGGCCGGGTGAAATTCAGTGTGCTTGCCCTTGACATAACTTCTGGCAGCTCTGAGACAGGATTCTTACATGCTTGTGTTAATCCGTTTTGGTGGAATGAAGACCTTTACAGAACACTTCATACTCATGGTGTCTGGCTGCTCTTGCTGCGTAAACGACGACTCTTGCTGAAGGAAATTACCAAAATAGAAAAAACTTCTTTATGCAGAAGTATTTATCAGGCACAGATGATCCTAGAACACTGCCAAGTATCTTGAAGTTAATTTTAGATGCCACTTAACCTTTTTATAAAGCTTTCTAAAAAAATGTGTGCATATGCATGCACACTTGCATAAATATTTGTCCTAGGCCACTACAAACAATTTTGAAAGTTAATGTAGCCATTTTATTATGGCAAAGATGCAGAATTTATACCAGGTTAGCATCAGCTGAACTAGGCTGTGCATTGTTTTCAACCTTTAAGAATACAGAATACACGATTGCTTAAGAAACACTGAAATAATTGTACTTCCTGGAGTATACAATGTACAAATGCCAGAGAAACATAAAGAAGCCAACCTGTTTGCAAGTTGTATGCATTTGGCATAACCTACACTATCACGACGTTTACTTTTTGTAAAGTTGGCACATTAACACGTCCTGCCCGAGGTTAATTTAAAGTTAGAAGAAAAGTATCTGATGAGTGCTGGGACGAAATGTGAAAAGGCAGGCCTTCTGGCTGATGCTGTGCTACGTAAACAGAAGCAGGTTTTCTGTTCCTCAGGTCAGAGAAGCAGTTTGCTGTCCTGAACTTTGTAACCAGTGGAAGAATGCCATGGTGAGCGTCCAACTGCAAATTGTTTCTCATTGTTTTTAAATACTATCTTAACCAGCATCTAAAACACGCTGCCTAATAAGCAGGACGTACAATCCATTCTAAGACCTGGAGTTAAAAAAACAAACCAAGCCCAATCATAATGCCAAATAGCAAACGACAGTGCCAGTCTGTCATTTGTCTGAGCTGCCAGCACAAACCTGTCAGCTCAGTGGTTTGGCTACTCCAAATAAAATTGTGTAATTTTAATCGGCAGGATAGTTACAATGCTAAATTAGATCAGTGGCCTTCTATCTTGTTTTCTGAATTTATTAGCTTTTTTCCCAAGCTTACAACCCTTTATGAAGATTCAGCCAGAGCTCTCAGGGAACTGAAACAGCTGGCTCCCTCCAGCGAGCAAAAGCACGGCCTTCAGCCGGTGCTTCTGATGTCCCCAAAACTCCCCCACAAAAGGCTCCCTTTGTATCTGCAGCCAAAGGCAGAGTAGGAAACGCTGTCACACCAGTAAGGAGCAGTGCCATGGAGCAGCGTAGTGGAGGAAAGGTAAGTTGTGATCCAGCAGGAGCAACCTGCCCTGTCCTGACCTGCTGCCTGCCCCTTGCTGGTGTCCCCCTTTCCCTCTGGTAGCGTTTCTAGCCCCGTACAGGCCAGGGCAGAGGCCAAAGCTGCTCCCTGGCCACTTCTGCAGCGTGGTGGTACTTGTGGAGGGCTTCCTCAGGTCTGGGGATGCGTGTAAGGAAACCCTTGAGCTGCTGATGGTACAAAATTCACAGGGGAACAGAATCACAGAAGTTTCCCGAGTTGGAAGGGACCCACAAGGATCATCGAGTCCAACCCTGGCTCCACACGGGTCTACCCCAAAATTCAGACCAGATGACCGAGAGCGCAGTCCAAACGCCTCTTAATAACGCCTGAAATCTCAGACGGGTCGACAAGGACCGAAAGGGTGTGAAGTCGCTGGGGAAGGGCGGGCGAGGCTGGGTGAAAGCAGCTGCTGTGACTTGTTCCTGTGGAAAACCAAGCTAAAACCAGCCTTCCTCACAAAAACCACCAAGCCGAGCCGGGGCTGCCCGCATCCCCCCGCGCGTCCCGGTGCGACCCGCGTGGGGCCGCCCCTTCCCTGCCCGGGGCTGGAGGCGGGGCGGGGCGGGGCGGGCCGGGGACGTGCGGGGCCGCACGGCGGGGCCGGGGCCGGGCCCAGCGCCTCAGCGAGGGCCGGGGCCGGTGCCGGGGGTGCCGGGGCTGCCCTGCTGCTGCCTCATGAAGCGGGGCGAGCGGCCGCGCGGCGGGCTGTGAGCGTAAGGCGCCGGGCACGGTGAGTGCCGCTGCGGTGCGGTGTGTCACGGAGGCGTCCGAGGGCGCAGCGGGCCCGGAGCGGGGCCGGGCTGCCCGGGGTGCGGCTGGAGGCAGCGCTGAGCCGGAGGGGGCAGCCCCTTCTGGGCTTGGGGCGTCTGTTCTGCGGGGCGGGGGGGACCTGGAGGTGCTGCGGGAGCCTTACCGCCAGGAGGGACGGGCAGCAGAGCTGCCGAACGTCGCGGGAAAAAATAATAACACGAGTAGCGTTTGTACCCTGCTCTTCACGGAGAAGCCCTTACGGAGAATCACAGCAGCATGCTCCCTGAGTGGCCCGCCCGTGTTGCCTTAATTTCTTCTCAGATAAAGCCCTCGCAAGTGACGCCGATGAGTCTCTTCCAGTTTGCCAGCAGAAGGTTGGTCTCCCAAGTGTCCTGTGGTCTTCTTGCAAAGAAACAGCAGCTTTGCTTGGAAATGGCTCGGCCTAGTTCAAGTAAGATTCGTGTTTGTTTGCCTCGGTTTCCTGAACAGATGCAAAAGCTTGATTTAAAACTCTAGAAAGTTTCATGTAATAGACAAAGCCTGCAGTTTAATTCCAAATGGCCAGAAGAGTGTGGGGCTAATTTGGTTTTGGGCTGCTAAGGTTTATCTTCTGTGCCTACAGACTGTATAGCTGCAAACCCCTCACACAGCTGCAGTCAGCGTGGTTGCCTTTGACATGTTTATATTTAATATTTATAATTTATGCCCACAAATGTATTCTACTTTATTGCATTTCCTTTTCATACCCCCGATGGGCAATAAAACTCAGCCCTCGTTTCTTTGTACAAGAATTATGGAGGGCCTCGAGCACGGGCAGCAGCTCAGGGGCAGGGTGTTGGGTAACCTCAGAAGCCTTGTTTAGCCTAGTAGTAAAAAAAATAATTACTATATATATTTTTAAACCTGAAGACGCGCCTTAACTTGAAATAACCCCACGCACCAGGGCAGGTTGGGGCTGACCTGCTGGAGAGCAGCTTTGCAGAAAAGGGCCTGAGGGTCCTGGCGGACACCAAGGAGACCAGGAGCTGGTGAGGAGCCCTGGTGGCCAAGGAGGCACACAGCCTCCTGGGCTGAGTTTGGCAGGTGGAGGGAGGTGATCCGGCCCGACCACTGAGCTGGGAACTAGGTTACCTTGATTTCGAAGGTAGTGCTTTGTAACGAACCGTATTTTTGGCATCTCAGGATTTTACCTTGTGCTGAAGAAGCAAACTGTCCCTGCGTGGCAGTGGCAGCTGTTATTGTGGTAGCATCTAGCCTAGGGTTTTAGTTTAAGGCTTCTGTCTTTCCAACACTCAGTATATCCCTGGTTCGATACATGTTGCCCTACTGGGTTTGCTCATGTATTTTTGAGGGTCTCCAAGAAATGCCCGTCAAATTCTAATATACAGAAACTCAGAAAAAAATAGTATTTGGAAATTAGAGTCCTGGCAGGTGTATGCAGAAGCCATTTCTGTATGATTGTTGCCAACACTGTATGGCCTATTTTGTAAAATGCAAGTGCTTGAACAGCTGTTCATCCTTCTCCCCCATGTCCAGATATGGCTGACTTTCGAGAAGTCTTTGCCAAAGCAAAGCATATAGCCATAATTACAGGAGCTGGTGTTAGTGCTGAGAGTGGAGTTCCTACCTTCAGAGGAGCTGGAGGTTTCTGGAGAAAGTGGCAAGCACAGGTACGTACTCACGGCACGCGTCTGCACAGCTGTGTTTTTCCATCAGTTTTTCCATGTGGGTGTGAAGAGTCAGAAGAAGCTAAAAGTGTTTTTCTGTGGTTTGGTTTATCAGCCATTTGGGAAAAATGAAGTTTTTGCAGACAGCTCTGGGTCTTTCTACTGTCCTTGTTTTCTTGCCGCCTTGCAGCTTAGCTGTTTGCTCTTGTTTGGACACCTCACTGTTTTCCTGCCTCATGGGGCCCTTCCTGATTTAAAATCTTAAGAAACTTCTACAAAAATAATAAAGGGCAGTACCAAAGATACCAACTAGTTTTCTTTTAATGGTGGTTTTAGATTTTACAGGCACATTAAAGAGATGTTAGGCTTGTAATTTGGCTTGTGCTACATTTAAACTAAAGCAGAAAAGAAATTGCTAGCACAGGAGATGCATCCACACAGCGCTGAGTTTTGTGGCTGCTGTGTGAATGAGTTCTGAAAGGCCCACATGGTGCGTGGGGAAACATCTTATCTTCCTTTGTGCTGTACTAACCTCCTCGGGGTTTGGGGGGGCAGCACAGAACAAGGTCCCAGTGTACCGCGTCAAACCCTATGTGATGCCCTCAGTAGAAGTTATCTCCTCTCTTGCTAAGATACCTTGGCTTGTGGTCCTGGTGGGATGCAGCTCACGACCTATATTCCTGTCACTGTGTCCGATTACGAGTAATCTGCGCCTGTCTAGTTCTGCAGGGCACAGCCGAGCTGGCAGGACGCTGCCGGCCTCCGTCTGGGCGCGGGGCTCTTTCGCACCTTCCTTATTGGAGCGACTCGTTGCAGGAATTGGCCACTCCGGGCGCTTTTGCACGCAACCCTTCCCGTGTGTGGGAGTTTTACCATTACCGCCGGGAAGTGATGCTGAGTAAGCACCCAAACCCCGCGCATATTGCCATTGCCGAGTGTGAAAAGCGGCTGAGCAAACAAGGAAGGAGCGTCGTGGTCATTACTCAGAACATCGACGAGCTACACAGGAAGGCGGGCTCCAAGCACCTCCTGGAAATTCATGGTAAGGGTCAGCTCACCTGCCTGCCACGAGATGGCAAAACTTTGGGGAGAAGGCGGCGCGGGATGACTGCTGGAAACAATGAAACTTGTCTTAACTGCATGCAAGTGGTTGTCAGTTTATTTGTAGTATCACCCTGTTCTCTTTTGGAAGTTGTTTTGGGTGCTTCATAGCCCCCTCTACTTGTCATCGTCCTTTTTAATGGATTCTGACAGCACACGGGAACTGGTTCTCCTCTCCCACCTGCTCAGGTTTGCCTTACATCCACTTGAATACTTGTGGAGAGTGAAAACTGGCTAAAGCTGCTTCAGAACAGGGAAAAGAGTCTATCGAAGGCTTCAGCTGCATGGTGGCGGTGGTGCCACAAATAAAAGGCCTCTGGGCAAGAGCGGTCCTGCCAGCTCTGGCACTCTGCCCTCTGCGCTGCCTGCCGCTTGCCTTCTGTCCTGTCCTGTCCTGTCCTGTCCTGTCCTTCCCGCCTGTGCTTCGCCTACCCGAGGAGGAGGGGACTGGAAGTGGATGAGATTCCCTCAGTCGCCTCCTGGCACTCCTCCTCTCCTCCCATGTAGTGAGTGGCATCTCCTCTCTCCCTCCTGCTCTCCGGCAGTGACAGAGGACCGTGACGCAGTTTGTTTCTTTACAGTTGTGGATGCAATGATAAATCTTGGGGTGTAGTTACATTTTGATTATTCTTATTCTTTACAAAAAGAATCTCCACAGCACTCGTTGCTAACTCTACAAAAGTTTAGAGGTATACCTTTTGGGGTTGGGGAGTTTGCACAAAAAAAATGGTGTTAACCAGCATATTATTATTATTACTATTATTATTATTATTATGGACAATGTTTCTCTTTTAAGGGGAAAAACAGTAAGCAGAAATCAACTCCTTTGGTAGTATTTTAAGGAATGATTTTCCTCTCAAACACTGCTACGAGGCCATGTATTACTCTTGTCAAGAGGTAGAACAAGGTGACAACTCATACCTCAGAGGGCCTGCTGCTCTTGTTCGCAGCGGCCTTTCAGGGGGAAAGGGGCTTCTGTCTCTGCTGTGCCAAATCTGCGTGCGTAACTGCGACTCGGCTGTCTCGGGCTGCTAACCAAACGCGTGCGTGTGCGCTGTGCACACAGTGCCTCAGTCGGAAGGCTGTCGTGTTGCAACACCTGGACGTGTGTGAGTTACCCACAAGCCAAACAAAGGCCACCGGGGATAAACATCACCACTTGCTTGTACAGCCACTCCTCAGAGCACTTGTGTGATCCCTGATGTTTCCTCTTTCTGCGTTTCAGGAAGCTTATTTAAAACTCGCTGCACCAACTGTGGAAACGTGACTGCAAATTACAAGAGCCCGATATGCCCAGCACTGGCTGGGAAAGGGTAATACACCTACCTGCCTTGCAAACTTTCTGTGCTTTCTGGTTAGACTGCTGTTCAGCAGAGATGGAGCCCTTGTGGGAGCGTAGAGGAGTTCTAGCCAGCCGCCCCGTTTTCTGTTAGTAGTCGTAATGTTTAAATGTTACACAGCTGTTTTCAAACATGAGTATGCCTTTCGGTAACTGCAGTTAAAGCCCGTGATATAAAGAGAGAGAAGTCCTGTGACTGAGTAATTGTTGATTTTTAGTTAGCACAACATTGTATGTTTTAATTAGAACAGGTTCAGATGGTCTGGAACTCTTGTATTGGTGATTGACATTGTACTCTTTGAGAACGGGTGTTCGCTTCCATCTTCATTGTCTTCCCATATTTCAAATCATACGCTCATTCCTTGCATCAGGCTGTCATCACTGTAACATATAACAAGATTGTCCTCTTTGCATCTCTTGAGCACCTAGTGGCTCTTGTGCTTCTACGCTTCCATAAGACTCTTATGATTACGGGTCTTGAAATGCAGATGTGTGAAACAAAAAGGAAGGAAAATCAGTTCCCAGGATTTCTTCTTAAGTTGCAGAGCAGTCCTTTGGGCTCCTGCATCCTTTTTCTTTCGCTGTTGAAATTAAAAAAAAGGGGAGGGAGGGGATGACAGGCATATGCTCATAGGCTTGAAGTTTTAGTCCCTTTGCATTTCACCATATCTTTAGATAGCTTCACAAATAGTTGTAGTGCTGTTGTCAGACTTTGAGAAGCTGATTGCAGCTCTGGGACACTTCTGCATAGAAGTCTGCCTGCCCTCTATGTGGTAGGCTAGGGTTGAAGGAGATGTTTAAGTTGACTGAAGTTGCAGATTCCTTGATTAGAGAGTGTGCCTTAAAGAATACCAAGTTTTTAGTAATATATGAAGTGCACTCTGTTTGTGTGATTGAATAAACGTTTCAATTTTGTAACCTCAGGGCTCCAGATCCAGAAGTAGAAGATGCTACAATTCCAGTTGAACAGCTTCCTCAGTACGTATCGACCACTTTATTTTTTGCTATTAACTCTTCATACTTAATGCATCTCAAAGGCTTGCAGTACTGTTTGTGTCATTCTGGAAGGACATGAATTCATTTTGTGGGATAAAGAGACAAGGGTCTTTGCGCAGAGACAGAGTCTAAATCTAAACCTAATGTCAGAAAGACACCAGACGATAGGAATGGGTGCTGGAAGTTTACCGTGATGCCAAAAGGATTGCTTGTTTGTGTTCTTGAGCATCAAGAACAGAACACACCTGAAGTCATGGGTTTGGTAGTGAGTAGTAGGGGAATCGCAGTAAGAAAGGCAGACGTGTCCAAACAAGAATGAAAACCATTCTGCCGCTGTGCAAATTGAAATGCCCATGTCAGAAACATCATGCCTTACCTATGTGATTTTTAAACAGGTGTGAGGAAGACGGCTGCAACGGCCTCCTTCGTCCCCACGTTGTGTGGTTTGGTGAAACGCTGGATCCTGACGTCCTCACGGAGGTTGAGAAGGAACTGGACATGTGCGACCTCTGCTTGGTGGTGAGTGCGGGTCTTGTAGCCGAGGCTGGTACCAGCAGGGGGGCCAAGCCCAAGGGTGGCGCTTCCTGGGTACAGGAGATGCCTTTGTGCTTCCCCAGGGGAGCTGTAAGCCCCCGAGGATTATTTTGATGCTCGGTTTTCTTTTAAAAAAAAAAAAAGTTACAAAATGTTGTAAGATGGTAGTTAGCTATTGTTGTGTGCTGCTTTTTTTTTTTTTTTAACTTTTTTTTACATGCCATGTACGTTTTGTATCACTGACCAAAACATTTGCTTGGAATATGGAATACTGTGTGCCGCTCACCAAATAGTCTCAAGTGAGAGGGAATGTTTTGTTTTGTGTTCCTGAAAGTAGTCTGCCATTTTGGGCATTACAGCTGTAAAGGGGGGGAAAAAAAACCACTTGAATCCCAGAAAAACAAACAGGCTTCTTTGGGTTGCATCAAACGATTTTTGATTCCTATACCATGTCAAGTAGCTAAATGTGCAGTGGCACTAACTGTAGATCTTTCACTTCATTTCTGTAGGGCTTTCATGTGCTTTAGGGCTTGCTCATGACTTTTTGACGCCCCTGCAGGTGGGAACCTCCTCCGTGGTGTATCCCGCTGCCATGTTCGCCCCTCAGGTGTCCGCCCGAGGAGTGCCAGTTGCAGAGTTCAACACGGAACCCACCCCCGCTACCAACAGGTTCAGGTAAGGCTGCAGTGTTAAAAAAAGAAAAAAAAAAAAAAACTCTATTTTTTTTCCCCCTGGTATGTGAGAAGGAATATTTTGAATATTTTGCAGCCTGCCCTTTTAACAGCAGCTTCTCCCTTCCAGGTTCCACTTCCCGGGCCCCTGCGGGAGCACGCTGCCGCCGGCGCTGGCCCGGCACCACAGCGAGATCATCGCCTGAGGCTGAGGCGGCGGCGGCGGCGTGAGGGGACGGCGGGTGTCCGTGTGTGTGTGAGGGGACGACGGACGTACAATAAAGGCGGCAGCTGCCCGCGGTCTCCCTCTCTGCTGCGCCAGCGGCCGGGGGGCGGCGGTTGGGTGAGGGCGGGGAGGGCGCTGAGGGGCGGCCGTTGGGCGTGAGGGGGCGGCCGTTGGGCGTGAGGGAAGGGGGCGCGGCCAGGCGGCGGAAGGCAGGGGCGCTTCCGAGGCGGGGCCAGCCGGGCGCGTGCGGCCATGGTGAAGCGGCGGCGGCGGCGGCAGGAGGCTGCGGCGGTGCCCGCGGGCCCGCCTTCCCCGCCGGACCCCGATGACGAGGAGGCCCCGGAGGAGCTGTCCTTCGGCGCGGCGGCGGCGGCGGCCGAGAGCGAGCGGCAGCTGGCGGGGGAGGCGGCGCGCAGGTAGGGCCGGCCCTCGCCCCGCTCCCCCTCCCCCCCCCTCCCCTTCACGGTCCCGGCCCCGCGCTGACGGCCCAACCCCCCCGCAGGCACCGGGAGCTGCTGAAGGAGAGGCGGCGGCGGCGGCAGGAGCTGTTCGCGGAGCAGAAGGTAACGCCGCGCCGCGCCCCCCCTCACACCCACACCCCATCATCCCGGCCGGTGACGGCCGCTAACCGCCGGTAACGGCCGTGTTCCCGCAGAGGAGGAAGCTGCTGCCCGAGGCCCTGCTGCAGGAGCTGACCGCCGGACGGTGAGGCTGGGGGCGGGCGGGGGGGTTACCCACGGTACCTTCCCTCGGCCCTCTGCCGGCAGCCCGGCACATCGCAAGGCGTGAGACTGACCGGCCGCTTTCTCCTTCCTTCTTTCCTTCCTCCGCAGACCGGACAAGCCAGCCGCAGCTGAGCGAGGTACGCCGAGGCTCCGCTTCTGTCGCACGGTGCGCCCCGTCGGGTTTCCTTTCGGCGTTGTAAGCCGCCCGGAGGGTGGAAGCTGAAGGCGCCGTGCTGCTTGGCTGCTGCCAAAGAAAAATAGCGGGGTTGGTGGTGGTCGTGTTTAATCTTGATGCCAGTGCCTTTTACAAAGGCTATTTGATGTACAGTGGTTTCGGTTAAAAGACCTGAGGTCTTTAGCATGGGCAGCAGACAGGTGTTCAAACAGGAAAAAAGAAAGGGCCAGAAAGGGGTTAATTTAAAGGGTCAGAAAAAGATTAATTTTTAGCGTTCACTTAAGTTATAAAAGCTATTTATAGAATTCTTAGTTGCCTTAATACTTCTTATATTTGATGGCACCTGTAAAAACTAGGTAACTTTTTTCAAATGCTCAACTAGAAAATCAGACACCAGGGTACTCACAAATGCTGCTTTTTAGCCTACTTCAAAGGGGGCTAGAAAGCCCCCTCTTATACTACACAAAACAAAAATAAGTTGTAGAGTGTTCTTTTAATAATGATTCTCTCATCATGATGTAGATGGCTGGTGTAACTGTTGCTACTTCTTTCTTGTTTTTAAAAAAATCAGTTGGCATAAAGCAGATGAGCATGGTGTGGTATTTTGAATGCTCAGTCTCTGTGGTATGTGTTTAGTAGAGAATGAAGCTCTTTGCGAGCAATGCTTAGCTGTTGTGTTGCACTGAATTTTTGTCCTGTGGTTAATCCCTTTTGTTGTTGTTGATGCCAAGGAACAGGAAAGATGAATGGCTGCTTCAGGATGGTTCCCCTTCCCCTCCCTCTAACACACTTAACTAGCTTTCACTAGCCAGAGGGTCTGAAAAAGCGCTTGTTGGAGTTACCTTGTTTCTCAGTTGGGTCGTTGTTTCGTTCCTGTTTGTCTTCCATTTACTGCTCTTGATTCATAATGTTCTGGATTTTTTTTGTGTGTCTATTAAACTTACTCTAGACAAACAGCCTGGCCGTAGGTCTGAGAAGCAGAGCGAAGGCCGTGTGCTGAAACAGGTGAAGCAGGACAAAGCCAGGGGTGCCAGGTATGCCGAAGCGGAAGGCGTGGGGCTTCTGTCTCAGTGTGGTGGCACTGCTTCCCCCAGTCACAGCAGCTGTTCAGCACTTTGTGGTGTTACCCCTGCTTGCTCTCTCTCACAAACAAATTTACGTGCTTAAATTCCTCCTGTTATGCTGCTGTACTTGTAAAAATATATCCTAACAGCAGATCATGTGATGTGGCATCCAGGAAGGTACCTTCACCCTGCCTGATGTACATGGATGCTGGGTTGTTTGCTTTTATTTAGTGAAATTAATTGTGGCTATGGATAATACCATGCGTGGATTTTTTTAAGTGTTGTATTTAGGAATCTAATGATTAGCTATGAAGTTATTTGCAGCTACTAGCAAATGAAACCAATTTTAACACTTAGTAAAGGTACACGTTCAATAACAGAGGCAAAGCTGACCTCCTAGAAACTGTTTTGGGTTTCATTCCTCTTATTTTGTTCACTTCTTGCTGTATACGTAGTTTTAAACATGTGCATAGGTAGAATTAATGTGTGCATGTGTAAGCTTTCTTGATTCCACCACCTCAAAATGGAATCTTGAGAAGAATTAAGTCTTTCCTCTCTCAACTGGTGTGAGCTAGCCAGGCCGTCATCAGCACCCCAGTAGAAGTTCTGCTTGTTCTACCTCACATCCACTTGCTGGGGACTTAATTGCTGGATTTCATTCTGTAGGGGAAAGTTGCAGGAGCTTCTGACAGGACCAGTTTGAGGCTCTTAGTCCATTTATTAGTTTTTTTTAATACTGCTGCAAAGCTTGGCTGATAATCAGAAGCCTGTGCAGACAGCTGTTGTGCTCAAGTAGCAAAATACTGACTGAGGGTGAGTGTTGTTCCGGGTGCAGTAGCTATGCTACAATGACTTAAATCTTTCTTCAACTAGGTCGAAAGGAAACTATACAGCCATGCACTTAAAAGATCAGAGTTTAACAGGCCTCCACCAACAAACAGCCAAAGACTTCGTGTACAGCCATCTCTACGGCCCAGGCACCAACCGAACAAGCGGTATGCAGTTTTCCTTAGGTCTGCACCTAGGTTTATCTGCATTAAACCTCGTAATTAATGCTTATCTCCATTTCAGCAAATGAATTTTTTTCCCTCGCAAACAAGAAAGATCCAGTTAAAAAAGCTGCAGTTCAGTTTGTGGACAAATCTTGGGGTAAGTGTAAAAAAATAAAATTGAAGGTGGTACTACTTTATGCAGATAAGGCTTGAATCTTTTTTTTTCCAAATATAAATAAGCTTTTGCATGTTACAGAGCTGTAGCTTCCTACCTTTTTTTGAAAAGAAAGCGATAGTAAGGGAGGGGAGCAGGATAGTACAGCCTGAGTGTGCCTAATGAATGCTTCGCTGGAGAGAGCCTGTAGGACAAGCATTAGCTCATTTTTCATACAGTAAGCAACAGTCTCAGGGTTAGAGCTACAGTTACTTGTTGAATTGGATAATGCTTGCTTTGGGGTTTATAGCTTGAGCTGCTGAAGTCATTTCAGATTAAGATCTTAAGTTTTGGTTTCTTAGCATCCCTGCTTTGTGAGAGCAGAGGGAAGTAGTGCCCTGTCGTCCCTATAAAAAATGGACATTACTGAAATGAATGGGGACAGACTTGGACACACATCAATCCTAGCACACCTTGCCCATCAATCACAGAAGCAAATTCTATGACAGTCACAGTTTGATATCACATTGTAGTGTAGGGATAGGACAAAGGCTAATAGCTTTAAACTAAAAGAGGGGAGATTTAGATTAGATGTTAGGAAGAAATCCTTCACCACGAGGGTGGTGAGGCACTGGCACAGGCTGCCCAGAGCAGCTGTGGATGCCCCATCCGTGGAGGTGCTCAAGGCCAGGCTGGATGGGGCTTTGGGCAGCCTGGGCTGGTGGGAGGTGTCCCTGCCTATGGCAGGGGGTTGGAACTGGGTGGTCTTTAAGGGCCCTTCCATTCTGTGGAAAATCATAAAGATCAGAGGAAAACGTTAGACTCAATTAACACTCCTAAGTCATCAGTCTGCTTTTCACTTGTGCTTTGGAAGTTAAAAGCATTATCAGCTTTCCACTCAGTTCTCCTGTCTAAGCTTCAAATGTTGCAGTAATTAATGCACGGCTGCTGGTTACAGAGCTAAACGTGAAAAATGCTTACAGCCTTACTGCTTTGTTTTTGTTTTAAGGGCTAGAAAAAAAGGAAAAAGCAACAAAGTTTAAGAAACACTGGATTGCAATGAAGATGTAAAGTACAGCATGAAGACAGCTTTTCCACAAGATGCCATCAAGGACATAGGCTGAAAATTAATTTCTCACCATCTATACGTAATAGCTGCTTTTTTCCTGCCCCTTCTCCATCACCACTGCTCTCTTTCAGCAGGTACTGATCTTTACAGAGCTGTGTCCCCATCGCCCTGTGTTCTTTACTTCCCCCTTTCAGAACTTACTGGGGGCAGCTAACAAAGCGCTGGGTCACAGCAGGGACAGTGTGACCTTGAGGGGCTGCTACAGCCGGGCTCAGAGCTGGACTCCATTTCATGAGAGAATAAAGATGAATGAGTTTGTACTTACCCTTCTGGCTGCTGCCTTTCTTAAACCTGTCCAACTGCTGGCTGTGCTTGCTTCGTGGTAAAAAACACGCTCAGCCTTTAACTGTCAGCAGTTCAGCCACTGTGGTACGCTGATTGCAGGGTTGAGCCACGAAGCACCCTGCTTAAATCAGTCCACGTTAGAAGCACTGGTCTAGGCTAAATAGCTCAAAGAAAGTGTAGCACACATCCATGCTACCACATATGTAGAAGTAAGTTTTTAATGGCTGGTTAATTATGATATCACTACATTTTATTGCAATATAGTACTATTTAAGCACTTTTAAAAATGCAAGGTGTACAAAGATTAAATTAAGACTGTAAATTGACTAAATATTTGGTTTTTATATAAATAGGTCATAACCACACTGTGTTGACATGTAATACTGTTATAATACAACAGTTAAACTGGTGAGTCTACACAACAGAAGCTGTCTGTAGTTAAACAAGGAAACAAAGTTGAAAAGACCATGTTAAAACAAAAAAAACTACTAAGATCAACAGGTTGGGATTGTAAGTAGCAACAAACATATTCACTCAGCTCCTGAGTAATTCAAGTTTTACAGTACACATTAAAAAATATCATTTCTTCCCATCAACACTATGTATCCAAACCATCAGGTGTTTATGCATTTTGCAAATTACATTGATTGAACTATGTAACAATGGGGGTGGAGGCTGGCAAGTCATCCTGCTTGACATTTGTATCACCCATATGCTAACACATCCACGTTTGCTGTTCTTCTGTCCCACCACAAGGTAGCAGGATTTTTGGTTTGTTTTGGACAATCGTTTAGAGGACTTGTAATTGTCAATTTGGATGGCTGACATTATCAGTGATATTTTCCACTCTTAGTTGTCTAAGAGGTTTAAAGATGGAAATTTTCTCCTAACACTAAGTTAGAAATCATTTGCATCATGCTGTAAACTAGGAAGCAACATAAAGCGACAGACTTGTCCTTAGTACATAATTAAAATCCCAAATTCCAGTCAGCAGAGCTGGTCTACTTTCCACGTCGAATATGCCACAACACCTTTCAGATCTTCAAATGCATAGCTAGTGTAGGTAATCTTCCACTGTGGCAAACGCGCAGGATCCAATTCCTGATCGAGCCATCAATCCTAGACACTGTGACGCTTGTCCCATCGCGAGGGCAAGCGGTGGTTGCTTTGGCAGATTGTGAGTCTCTGAAAGAGGATTCACAATGGCAGTTAAAATACCTCATTAGTTTTCATAATTTTCATGTACTGAAAACAAAATTCCTGTATTTACATGCAAAGCTTTCTATTATAGCAATACAAAACAGGAACAAAGTGACCTTTTGAAATTCCCTGCCTAGCTCCATTGTTGAAAAAGCCTATTTTTGCTTTGAACCAAACAGGTAAGTATTACATCTGTTGCATTAACATCCCCCCCCCACCCCAAACTCTCTGTTCTGCCAGCAGAGCATATGATACCACCACCACACCCCTCACAAATCACTCTCAGCCAGCCCAGTACTAAACCCAGCACACGACGCAGGGTGAGCAGCAGCGCTGCCTTTCTTCAACAGAAGGCACGGGAGGACACCAAACGTGCAAACCACAAGGCCTTACCTAGTATTGCACTATTAAGCACAGAGCACACGGGTTCTCTTTGTATCGGGTCAAGCTGATTTCCAACAGGGCTGCTCCAGGGATCCGAATATGCAAGTAAACTAAAAGCATCCTGTGGAGAGAGGATTTTTTAAAATTATTATTACATCACAGCTATCCTCTACTAGGGAAAACTAGGACCATTTTCTTAACACATTTTGACTCATGACTCCGAAGCGAGAAGACAGTTGTTTTATATACCAGATTTTACCTAAAAATCCTTCATCAGTACAAAGGGATAAAAAAATTGTAACAGCAGTTGTTTTAAACAAGTGGGGTTCTTCCCAGCAAAATTATTTGGAAAGATAAAATCAGCAGTGTTTTAGTAAGTGGCGAGAAAGAAAACAGACTGGAAATTGTAGGCAGTCAGTCTTTGGTAAGGGAATTATTTTCCAGGTCAGTCTCAAGTCAAGGTAAACTACTTATACACACTCAGCATACTAAACAGAGCGCACATTTCTGGTATCTGTACCAATTCTTGCTGAAAGCTGTACATTGATTCCAGTAGCCAAACTACATGGTCAGCAATAAGACAAAAGGGATATGCCAAATTCAACTCTGCTCTCAATTTTGTTACAGCATGAAGTTATTTTCCCCCATGAATGTGCTACACAGACAAGATCGTGCTACCCCACAGCTGACTAAAATGCTTAATTAAGCTTCTGTGATTTTTGTCTGAGAGAAGTAAAACAATACCGTTACACAGCATGCTGTGAAAAGTTTCTGCTGGGCAGCACGGTTATTCACCTTAACACCACAATTTCAGGATTAAGCATACCTTGAGCATTTTCTTATTTGCTGTGTTTTTGCCACATTCTCTTCTTAGTTGCTCACTCATTGCTTGCAATTCTCTTCCAAAATGGATCATTCGTTCGATAGCTGCTTGGCTGCCACCGCACAGTTGACGCCTTAACTGACTTGAATCTACTTCTGCAAAAACGATATCGTCATCACCACCACTAATAAAGTGACAATAAAAAAGCTAGGGATCTAGGTTCACTGATTTCACTTTAAAACCATCTGCCTTCTCAGGGGGAACGCATGTAGGGCCACAGATCTTGGCAGACTGTACGCCTGTGCTGCACGCCATTAAACTGCTCCTTAATTAATAGTAACTTGGAAGATTTAGCCTTAACAGCAAACGCCATCCACACATACTGCTTATTTTGCAACAATTTGTTTTAAACTAACTGGGACTATAAACCAGATTTTACCTTAAAAAAAAAAAAAAAGAACCCCCACATTCTAGCTACCTTTTTAATTCTTTGTTATTGCACTTCTAAAGATATGCCAAACCCTGAACCAGTAAATTAGGATTAAAGGAAGAACTAAACCCCAAACTCCCATGACAGACACTGTTGTTTAGAAGGTACACAGTCCTTGTACAATATACTAGCTTTATGATTTGAACTTCTCAGGCTTCTTTTGTAATGAAGTGGAACATTATGATCACTTTCTTTACTATTTGGTACAATATTCCCAAGTGCTACTGATTTTAATAGGTATTCATGCAGTTTTTGAATAGTAAATTAACCTTTAGCTTCTCTGAAAATTCTGCCTTTCTTAAATTTACAACTAGAGATACCTGTAAAAAAAAGGATTTATCCGTTCCTTGCCATTTTTCATCAACAGAACTGAGTTTTGAAACAAAATTTTGTGCCTACTTTACATGACATACACAGCACTAAGGAGAATGTATAAATATTTCAAAAAGCAAAACAAAATTCTCAATCTGATGCCATAAACAATGTAGTTTGAGGAGCCATGTTCCTTTTTACAAAGGTGAAGCACCTGCAAGTCTTCAAGCAGTGGTGCTTGTTGCTAGCTGCAGCCCAATCTAGGACATCACTTTCCAAAGGCAGAAAAACCCCTCTATATCAAAAAACAAAACACACAGAAAGACAAAAACCACCCCTCTCTGCTCCCTGTGCAGCTGCTTCACGTCTGTCACAGCAAGCCTCTGTGGTCAAGGCTGCAAGAAAGTAAAGAAGCATTTTGTTTTTTCTGTCACAGAAATGAGGCCTTGTTGTTACCCAGTTTCAGAGCATAATGCAGCGAAACAGCCTGGCAGTTTGAATATCCCCCCCTTCAGGGCTGAAACAGAATTAGATTTGCTTGAACAGTTATGTAGTATTTACCAGCAAAGCCACACGATCAGTAACCACACTTGCCCTCAGACCCCTGCAGCATGCAGAGGTATTTGTAAGCAGCACTGCGTTCAGAAAGTTAACCAGCGATGTCCTGGGTTTTGTATTTCACTTAAGCTACGTATTAACTGGTGTCTGTTTAAATTGATGGCTTGACAGCATGGTTCTGCAAATGCAGAAATGGTTGGGCTGGATGCTTCCATTTCTCCAGACGCAGCCAGGAATAACATCCCCTGCCCAGCCTCCGTCCCGTGTTCTCACTGAAGCGATGTGACTGCCTTCAGCACTACTGGGCGGGGACGTCCAGTCAGTGCCTAACTGGCAGAGTAAACGCTCTCTTTTTAAGTAGTGCTGCCACTCAGAGGGTACTCACATACCCACTTGTCACTAACATCAGCAGGTAGGAGTGAACATAAAGCAGGCTAAGTAAAACAGTTACTTTTTAGATCACAACTATAGAAAGCAGGATATTATGTTGGTGGAATTTTTTTTTTTTGGTTACATCCCAGTTTCCAAATACAGTTCTTTTCCTGAGTATTTAGTACTAGCATCTTCACCATTCTTTGTATTCTATGTAAGTGCTGTGCAATTTCTCCTCTTACTGTTGACTCCAAAGATGCCATCGAGAACTATGAGTGGTGAGATCACTGGAAGAAGGAGAAGCCACCTGTCAGCCCTAGCCCAAGCACTCTGCACAAGTAGGGTATTTATTCTGAAAGGTATTTCCTTAGAAATTGATACTAGTTCAAATATCCACGAGTTACCACTTTCCCCTGTTCTCACACTGATATCAGACCACCTAAATCAACTGTTATAAGGTTTACATATCATAACAGCAGAACAACAACAACAAAAATTAAGGTTTGAGCTAATATCCTTAATTTTCAAGTTGGGAAGCATTGCAAGTAAAAACATAACCTTGTTGCCATCACTTAATAAAAATGTAAGAAATATCACTGCAGACCCATTTCTGTGTCACATTCTTCCATTTCGTGATCATGTTTAGAACTACCATTTAGGAAGCCATTGGATGAAGTCTCAGCAACCCCATTGGAGTAGTGATCTGTTTCCATGTCTACATCATTGCTGAAATGAGAGGAATGAACGAAAATTGGACTCACATTTAAGAACTTAAGGTTATCTTCTTCACAACTTCACCACAAAACATCCTTATCTTGCCCACTGAAATACTGCTTTTAAATATTACCAAGGTAGATGACAATTTTTAATAGCAACCAGAGATACCAATGCAGCAGAGAAGTTTTAAGGTTCTCCCAACTAACACTAGCATTCAGTAAAACAACTTTTTCAGATGCTGATAAATGCAGTGTGTCCACCATTATACTACCAGTAAGTAGTGTAACACTTTCTAAATACACAGCAAGAAGTTCTTGTTTATGTACCTGTACATACAAAGAGGTGGAGAAAAATGCATTGAGAAAACACACTATTTCATGCCCCCCCCACCCCCCCAATTTATTTTTTAAAAACACAGTTAACTAAATATAAACCCTACTTTGAGAATACTATATTTAGGTAAATAATTCTCTCCAAAAAAGCCTCAATCTCTCAATGGAATGTCAGGGAAAAGGAAGAAAAATTCAAAGCAAATATCAAGAACATCATGACACTGACAGGAGATTCAGAGGCCAATTGAGAGCACGAAACTCCCCAACACACTTTGCTCACAGCAGGTCACAACGGCACTTTTAGAAAGTGCCAGTGTGGCTTTGGGGGTTGACCTTTCCTGACAGTTACATGCTATTCTATTCCTATTCTAAAGTCTGTTTTATTTTGTCATGGACAACCTAAAACCTTTCACAAGAGCAAAAAGATTTAATATTAAAGTTTAATAGACTGCCTCCAATACAACCAAAAAGTATTCAGCTTCCTCTAAAGAAGCCAAGAAAGGTTTCTTTAACCAGGCAGCTCTGCAGCAAAGGGAACTGTCCTCATCTTGTGAAAAATCCCAAAGTTGCCTGGACTCTGCCAAGCTGTTTGGCAGAGGCGATTACTGACGCAAATGTAAATTGTGAAGCTAAAAAGGAAACTGTTGCTCTTACTTCCTCTCCTCCCCAGCCACCCCTATCCAACTGTAGTTTCTGTTACCACCATCACATCCTAGTCAGTAGCTTGGGGAATGTATCTTGGACGACACAGCCAAGTACTTGTAGATTCCACAGGAATTTCGGTCCTGCTGCATCTGTGCATCCCACAGAGCTTAATATTTATACCCTGGTTAATATTTTCACTCTTTGCACAAGTGACAGTGATTGGTGGCAGGCAAACAGTTCTTGGTATGTGTGCAATGGAAGAGATCCACATCTCACATCCCAATTGTGTTCACTCTGCAGATACTTTCCAATTAGTGGCATTATCTGGAAAACTTTTTATTGCCTACACTATTTCCTATGCCATTCAATCAATACAGGGTAACTCATCTAGGCATAGGGGTATACTTTAGTTACTGCTCTCCAAAAAACCAGTGTGCTTTGAGGGAGCTTAAGTTAACATCAGTGGTTTACATTAAAGTCACAAGTGCCAGCGAGCTAGTTAATCTTCCCTGTACAACTTCAAAATTGACTGTAAATAGCTACAAGCAAGGTAATTTATTTTTGTATTTTATTTTATTTTTTTTGCATTTCTTTTAACTGAATGGGAGAAAATAGTCTATTGAGCTGAAAAGTTAAAACAAAACTAAAGTGCAATCACAGAGAAGCAGCATTCCTCCTCGGCACCCTCCATTAAATGCTTTAACTATCCTTAAGGGAAAGAAAAAAAAAATCAAGCTCCTCTGAAAACTCTTTTCTGTAATAAAAGCATGTGGACAACGTAAGCATTAATGTTAGTTAGAAGCATTGAGGTTTATTCACCTGGAATAGCTGTTAACCTGCTGTGATCTTGACACATTTATGTTGTTGAGCTCTGGTACATTCAAGCTGGTGGTCGTATGTTTACTGTGACAGTACGATTGATGCGCTTTATTTGATATTACTCCATTACTGCAACTACTTTCAAACCCTGAAAAGAAGTTTTTATAATTGAAATCATCTACAAACTTATTTGTAAGTACCTAATTACACAAGTGAAATAAACATGGCTTAATTGTTTGTGGTCACTAAATACTTCATTTGTCAAACAAGCAATCCCAAATAGTTAGCTTCCATGCTTCAGGTACCTGAAACTTCACGGCTTCTACAGTGCAGAAGTTAAAGCATTATTTAACAAATACGAAAACATAGATGAGAAGGTTTTTTAGTTGTGCATATACACTAAAATACAAAACTGAATCAACACAGAATCATTTTTTAGAATGGAAACATTATTTCTGAAAGACGTGAAGCATCTCCTCTAGGCCACTTAATCATTAAGAATAGAAGCAGACATGCGTCTTTATAATTCCTTATCACATAATTCTCTTGATAAATACACAGTAAATTCAGTGTTGAAAATGTTTTACATATTGCTAACTCAAATACAACCTCCCTCCTTCCCCCACATAATTATTTTAATTGCTAATATTGTGCTTTGCTAAATAAAATTACACCATGCTGTGAAATTCTGATGTCTGGCTAAAATCTCTTCTGACCCTTCTAAAATATAATCAAGAAACTACTATTTGAAGCAAAGATGTAATTGGCAGCTCTATCAGGCCCAGAAGCAGGAGCTCCCTAATATCTTCTAACATAGAAGCAGGTCACAGGAAGGGTTTATTATTTAAAAAGCAAACAAAACCAAAACAAAACTAAACAAAATAAAAACAACCACAAACACATACCACTTTCTGCTGTTCAGGAAATTCCAAATCTCAATGCTAATGATACCATTCATCAACTTGCTTATTAAATACCACCTCTGTTTTCAAAGTAAGAAAGTTCGAGGTACTTTCTACAACACATCCCAAGAAGCACCCAAAGAAACAACTCAAAATCTGAGCGTAACACCACTCAGACACATTCAGCAGCAGCTGGTATTCTAGTGGCTGTGCAACACTGGCTTCCTACTCAAACCTACCAAGAGGAGGAAAGAAAAGCCCCCAGTCTGCTCCAGTTTGGATTTAAGCATGAAACTGGACTGGAAGTTGATGGCTTCCACCTGCTACCAAAATAGTCTTGGGTTCAAAGATGACACCACATTCAAGTACCATTTTAACATGCCCAATCTCCTCTCTGTGTTTGGGAAGTTACTGGGATCTCCCCACAGGCACGGGGCAGCTCTAAACATGCAGGGCTTCCCACTGAAGCTTTACCACCAGTCTAGACTCTCAGAACCTTTTCAGCTGCTCAGAGTGAAATTCGGCTGCCAGAAGAAAGTAGCTCTTCTGTGTTTTTGTTTTTTAACCTAACTCGACCACTCAGTTTCTGGTATTTCCTACTATTTCATGAACAACACAGGAAATCAATAGAACAGACCACTTTCTAAGATCTAAGGCATTTTGCCTAAGCCACAATTTCGCATCAAAAGAACAAATTCATGTCAGAACCTTCCATCTCCTGGAAGCAACCATTTCTTAAATTTGATTTTATACATATGCTATTTCCCCAGCTGAGAATAAGATATTTTAATTGTTAAAACTATCGTTCAATGCAAAGCATTCAGTCTCAACCCAACTAAAACAAACTGTCTATCTGCAGGTTTGATACTTGTAACTTCTCCTGATACTCAAAATTATAGAAAAAGCTTGAAATGTGTGAAGTGTCCTCCACATCAACTTACCAGAAAAGTGTGTGCTGCTCCCTTTGCCTGTTGCCAAATTGTGAATGTTCATTCCATGGCTAGGGCTCATGCTAGGACTACTAAATGATCGTGGGCTAACAGGGTAACTATCTTGAGATTTTGGACTGTGGCCTCCCAAACACCGCACTTCACTGTCTGTACCATTCACCATCTCTATAAACTGGCGCACCCTAAACAAAAGACAAAGAAGTTAAGCCAACAAAACAATTAACACGTTTCAGTTGACCAGTGATTTTAGCGTTAAATATACAGTCTGACTCAATGAAATGCTGAGTGTCACTAACCCAATCATAAATAAACTTTGAGTATTCATCCAAAATACAAAACTACAAAATTTGTGAGGGAGGAGAACAGGAATATTATCCTTTGAGGATAAACTCTGGCAAGAAGTCCTCAAAGTTCAGAGAACTAAACTACATTTTTTTGTTTTAACTGTTCTGTTTTATTGGCAGGGGCAAGTTTGTTTCTTGAGAAGGATACATAGTTCTGTTGTCATGTCTATCATTCCCCTCAAAGTAAATGAGGACATACTTTCACTGCCTGGAACAGTAAGGATTAAATGATAACTTTTAACATGAAACATTTGCACTGGAAAACAGTTTAAAAAGCAAGATCACATACAAACCTTCCCTTTAGAGGCGGTTGCTCTTTGTCAATTTTATTTTAAATGAGGAGGTTTTACTATGAACTCTGATGAAGCCCACAACTACCACTAATGTTTTAGGCTTGGATAGTCTTAATAGAACAGGCAGAATTTAGCAAGACAGACTGAGAAAAGAAACATACAGTTAATATTATAGAGTGAGGTCTTACACCAAAACGTTCCCATTTTATGAATTCTGCGGTAAGTTTGCAGCACTATCAGGTGAATTCTGTTCAGCACTTGAGTGTGACAGACTTGAAATACATTTCAACTAAATTAATTGACCATAAAAATCATAGCGTTTTGTTCTTATAGAAGGAGCAGATCTTTTTCCCCACATTCAAACATTATGACATGATAGAAAATTCTGGAGGATCGGTGCAGGTGGCAAGTGCCAGAAGGTGAATATTGCGTGCCTGGGAAGCTACAAGAAGTCTTTGGGATTACCAAATTTCCACAGTATTAGCCAGAGGTTTCAAATAAAGTGACAAGGAGTGGAACAACTCATTTTAAACTGGTCTTTAATGTCAGTCAGCCATCTGAAGGAACAGACCAACTTATTCCACAAGACTTTTAGCTCTCTTGAATATTCATCAGTTAACATTAATTTTTATGTAGGAGAAACTGATTAAAATTCACTCCAAAAAATATAAAACTTAGTTCTATAGGACAAGTCTACAGCAAGATGTGAATTATGCTGCAAAACAGGACCTTGATGACAAAACCTAGTTAAACATGTAGCAAATAAATATAGCATAAAGAAAAAAACTACACAAATTTTCTAAAAAATGCTGCTTAACTGTTTAAGTTTTTGTGAAAACTTTAAATAAGTAACTGTCTAGTCTCAGAAGGTACTTGTGTCATCTATAAACACACATCTGTATAATTTGAAGACTCACTTTAATGCAAATAAGAGATTAGGATTTCTTTCTAGTAAACTTGGATACAACTGTTGTGTTGTTTCAATGGCTTCTCCCATTCTTCCTGCTAAAACCAATTTCTGAATTCCTGTTCACCAAAAAAACAAATAAGAGATTAGGATTTTCTTCTAGTAAACTTGGATACAGCTGTTATGTTGTTTCAATGGGTTCTCCATTCACCCTGCCAAAACCAGTTTCTGAATTTCTGTTCACCAAAAACAACAGTTAAAAGGACAGCTTACGGATTAATACATGTAAATTATTAAAAGACACTGCAATCATTAAGTGTTTGCTTTTTTCTATTAGAAAAAATAGCGTAAAGAAAAATCATGCTTCCTTAAAATGCTCAATAGGGAAATCGAAGAATTGCACTCCTCCTACAGGTATTCAAACAAGTACTCAGTAAATACTTTTATTGTCAGCATACAACTACTTTGTACTCAGATTGCTCATTTAGAGCTAGATTAAGACTGCAGACACTTGTGTGATTTATTTCTCATTTTCATAGCTTTATCATAAGCACATACCAAACTATTGTCACCCAAGAAAATTCAAATTACCTCCCACTCCCAGAGGTTCAATTTTGACCAAGAAATATAAAATTTAGTCTCCCTTACCTACAAGGCATGCTTTAAGTCAGGTTACAGTTGACTAAACCTTTCCACAACAGTCCCAGCAGCTTTAATTAATGCTTCTGTTGCTGTAACCTGGCACAAGCTTCAAACAGTCTCACAGCTCTATCCACCAACAGAGAAATTGATCCAAATGAAAAAACAGCCCAACAACCAGGCTATTTTTCCACCAGAGCAGTTTCCCCGTGTGGTGTGTCATGCAGACAACCACTGAACACAAATGCTTGTGTTCATACAGCAGGAATCTAAATGAATGGGGGAAGGCACTGTCTTAATCAGGCTGCCAAACAGCCCAGCCACAGCAAGTTAAAAGTGAACAGTATACTGTTAGTTCTCCATGTCCTCTTCCCCCTCACAACCACGAACAGGAAAAAATCAAACTTTGCTGTAACTTATCAAGCATTCTCTAACATCTTATCTCAACTATGAAAAGGGGTAAAGTCTAAACTTTTGTCACCACAGTTCTTTTATTCTTGTTTGTGAGAGCTAATGGTCAGTCACAAACACTACTATACAGACATCACACACATTTGCTTAAGACAGATCACAATTTTCCATTCAAGAGAAGGACAACAGGTAATTTATCACATCCTACTACATCAAACAAATTCCAAAAGTATTAGTGCAGAAGTTCATCTTAACCAGCTGTTCATAAATGTGTAGCTTTACATGAAAGCAAAGAACTGTACTATGAAATAGTGCTGAAACAAAATTCTACATGGAAGCTTAAAAGAAAGTTTTATACAGTATCTGATTAAGGGAGAGGGGAATAAGAGATGTAATGTGCTTTCCAGCCTTACTTTGTCTATTTTTAATGGAAGCTAATTCTTCTAGCACAGTCTGGTCTGTGGACCTGGCGAATGCCTCTGCTGTTGCACAGTATCCATGGTGAACTAAGTAAGATGACACCATTCTAAAAATAAACAAAAACAAAAGCCAGAAACACTGATTAAATACAGGTAAGCAATTAAGAACCTCTTGAACATGAAACCTGTTCCTGAAAAAAAGTGACTGAATTAAAGAATTGTATTTGAAATTCAGAAACTTCAGTTAAGAGCCAGTATCTTCAAACTGAATACAAAACCGACATCATATTTTTTTATGATGCATTTTAATACAATTATTTATGAACAAAAATTGGGTCATTTAAAATACTACCTGCTAATGAAGTTTCTTTATTGCTCATTGAATACGTTGAAGCACAATTTCTGCATATTCTGAAGTGAATTTTTGCTTTCACCAAGAAATAAAAAACGTGAAGCCACAGCCATCATTTCTCCATGTGACGCATTAACAAGCCACAACCTAACCTGGCATGCCAAAAAATAAATGCAAAGGGAAATTTCCAGAGCCAACTATTATGACTGTGGCAATTTTTCTACACAAACCAACCCAAATTGGACAGATCAAATCAGAACGGAAGATTTATATTTATTATAAATTCTTAAGTAATAACACAAATCTCCTGAGAAACATCTATTCATGCTCAATTTTATACATATTTATCAAGCCTGCTATGTCAACAAAACTTTGTACTACTTGTTAATATTATCTGTGATTTTTTTACATAAGACAATAGTTATATCTTAAAGACCTATGAATTAGATAAACCTTTTTTTTTTTAAATGATCGATATTCGAAGTCTTACTTCTGAATCATTGTTTGCCATTCTCCTTCCCGATCTCCTATTGGAAATCTGTCAATCTGTGCTTGAATTTTGGTTCTCCATTCTCGCATATAGTCTTCAATATCAAATACAAATGGGTGTTGTCCAAAATTAGCATCCACAACTTCTCCTGGTGTCTGAAGCCCTACTGTAGGGTACAAGTTTGGCTGCAAGAAAATTTTTAATTAGTTCTTTCCTCTTACACTGAATTCCCCGTATTTTTTTTTCAACTCTGTACTAATATCCCCAATGCTAGTAGTGTGAAAAAGCAAATACCTCTGGATTATCTGTCCAGTAGTTAAAGCAACTTCTACCAATCCAGCAATACAATGACTGATTAGTTTTATTCCCAGTGGTCACAATTCTTTATTTTGAAATAAGAAAGCCTTAGTGATTATTCTCTTTCTAGTCAGAATATGCACTTTTTAAGCTGTGCTAACGTTTACAACTTTTGGTTTAAGTTTTTACAAAATATTCAATACCAATTTTTAAATGATTTTTTTAAAGACCAGGATTAAAGTTTCTTTTAAAAAGAGAACAAAAATTAAACTTACAAAGTGGGCCATTTTCCTTTTGGGGTGAAATACTTAAAACATCGCTGAATTTTAGTGGTAAGAACTGACAGGATAGAGAACTCATTAGCCTCAAAGTCCAAGTGTAGCGCCTAAAAAGAACTGTAACAGTGCATTGAAGTTCTCGTGAATTCCTGGACTTGTATCTACAAAAAGACTTTAAAGCATTTATTGTTGTCTCAGTTTTATTTTCTGCTTAGAGATTAGGTCTCAATGCAAATTTGAAATATGCCAAATATAAGAGAAGTAAAACCTGTCTGTTGGGATTAAAGTAACTTTCTTAAATGCAACTAGCATCTCAGAAATGGCAATGCAATCAGTTTTTATTTATTTATTTATTTTTTAATATGCCTACATCATATTTACACTGCAGTCAATGGTGGTATGGTATAACGGTATGCTGATCTACAGAACTGCATACTAAAGAAACAACAGCTATGAGGAAGCCCTATCATGATGTTGACACATCAACATGCAGGTCACTAGAACGCTGAAACCCTGTGAAATTAATGAATACTCTAGCTGTTACAACCATGCCAAAGCCTATCTTGCCTCCTCCCCACTCTGACCTTTTCTTTTTTTCCTCCCTTAAATAAATCTTGCTAATAGTGTTATCTAGCCTAGACTAAGCAACAAAGAAAGTCTCAAATCTTTTAATGAGATGAAAACAATCACTTCTAATGAGGAGGGGTCCAGCTTCATGCTTCATATTGAGATGTCAGAGTTCTCTTGTGTTGGTATCGCAGGCTAGCAAGGACCCCTGCTGGCATCCCAAAGATACAGGAAAGTGGCAGCAGTTTCCTACTTGTAGCACCCAACACTGCGCCCTGGGTTACTGGCTTCATTTTTCCTTAATATCTGTCCCTGCCTCCTGTGGTCACAGCTAACAGTAGCTGGCCAGATGGAACTGTGTTCACACGCTGTGCCCTAACCAGATTAGGTCAGAAGTGAAGTGGATGAGAAAAAGCAAAGTAAGTGCAGTATCATGCCTGCACCAGTAGCATAGGGAACACAGTGACTTTAAGGAAGGTACAATTTCATTGACAAAAAAGAGAGAAGGCTTCAAGTATCTGCAGCTTTCTTGAAGAAAAAAAATACTTTGATATGTTTGATATTATGGAGTGAACAGCACACAAGATTTTTTGAAAACTAGGCATCAAGCATGAGTTACACTGACCACTGGCTACTTAAGTCGCCAGCGTTAGGGCATCTGACACACAGCTGCACACATGCGCAACGCTGGTGGTTTAATGAAGGTTGATCTTGCATGTAGGGCCTGCATCTGTCAAACTAAGGATGTAGTAACTAATTGTATGTACAATTTCCTGGTAAAATTCCAATAGAATTGTTTGAACATTGAAAATCTGAATAGGAAAACCCCTGTGAAGCTTGATGTAAAAACAAAAAAGCTTTTTGCTTCAATTAATAAATCACTGAAATGATGAGCAGTATCTGGTATTAAATTGGATAAGAGGGTTATCATTGGATTTCCAAGAAGCACAAGGTAAATGTGAGTTACGTTTAAACATCTGTTTACAACACATAGCAAAGCTGTTTGAAAATGCACTTATCTTACCGGTAAATCTGTGAAAGCGATGCCTGTAACAAAGAGAAAACAAAGATTAATGTCTGGGTTCTAGTCAGGTTTCTCAAGTATATCATTATACGTTTAGAAAACTCACCCAAACTGTCTCAAAATTAGCAGTTAAGTGTGGTGACATCCATGATGCTTAGGTACAACTGATGTGCTTGAATAATAAAGGGCAACACTTGGCAAAGAGTAATTTTCATTCAAAAGCTCTTAGTTTGCCCTTGATTTTTCACAATAGGGCCTAAGATTTAGCAAGCATCATACCGATACACAAAGGAGCATGAAAATTCTTGCTGTAGATTAAAACTTACAGGAAAGAAAAACATCTGCAGATAATTTTTTTCACTTGCATGTCTTAATATTGAGACGTCAAGGCTTATTAACAGTGTCTTTTCTTGCTTGTTATTATTTTTCTTTCTAAGTAGGCATTATCTTTACATGAGTAGCACATGACTATAATACTCCAAACCAGGCTGGAAAATGTTTCGCTCTAATCCACCCCAGGGTGTTTTGGTTTTTGAACAAAATGGCTTGATATCCTGTTATATAATTAAAAGCATCTACCCACCCATAAGACCAGGACAGTGATGTTGCTGTCTCAGGATTAGAGAAAAATCTGACCTCTATACACTTGAGGAACTTCAAGCAGACTAAGGGGAAAAAAGCTTTCATTTAAAAATAAATAGGAGGAAGTCTACTTCTGACAGCCAAACAGTGAAAGTATTCCATAATTGTGTTTATTGTTGAAAATTTACTTCATTTTTTTTTTCAAGCACATAACTCAAATCCACTTATCCCCTCAAACTTGTATTTTTTTCTATAACACCACTGCCTTTTCAAATTTAAGATTAAAACAAAAGCTTTTAACCTTTTGTATTAAATTCCATCCCTGTTTTCAATCTCCATTCTTCACTAAGACTTCAAATCTCAATAGCATCTGGAGTTCTTGCATCTTTAATACAAAAGGATGATGCATCTAGTGAATCTTGTCACGTCTTAAAGCTATCATTTTTACTTACTACCTGTTCACACCCTAATTTTTGTTGTTATTATTTACTTATTTTTAAGTTATAACCGCTTTTTCTATTTGACACATTTTGACATCCAACTCATCCTTTTCCAAAATGATCATGGCAGTTGCTGAGATAAATGATGATCAATTGACAAATACTTTTTTTTTTTTTTTTTTTTTTAAAGTTCATTAGTTTTGGGGGAGCTGGGGGATTCCTCATCCAATTCAGGGTTTTACACATGCACAAATAATTGCTTAGCCCTTTCTGTACTGTCAAATCCCAGGCTGAGCCAGAGATTTCCAATACTCTAGTTACCTCTGTGGCCCAGAGAACAAAAACTAAGTGACCTCCATGTTGCAATTTGATAGGAGTCCTGGACAACAAGCAGCAACAACTCAGCAAGACAGCCAAAATTTCTGGTTTCTTTTTTCCCCCTACACACATAATCAGAGCTCCTCTGCTCTCCAAGCTAGCAAAGCCCACCACAGCAAAAGAGCAGTCAGGTTTCCTTCTGTAATCCAGGAAGCATTCATCAGATTTTCTGTTTGAGAGATGATACTATACTATACTATACTTTGGGAGCATTATTCAACAGTTGGCCTAATCCAGTCTGCTTTAAGACTTTCACTGATATAGCAGGTTCTACCCCTTCCCACTTAGCTCTTCTACGCACATGGCCACAAGAACAGTCAGAACAGTGTTTGTGTTTGATTGACCACCTGATCTAACTTACCTGTAGCCATACTGCTACTAGCTCCAAAAACAGATGAAGGAAGACTACCCTTCTTAGCTTTAACCAAGATTAGAATCAATTAAACGAGCCCTTATCTTCCGTTTTGATATATACCTGAAACAGGGCGAAAACCAAACTGCTACAAAATGGATGATTCAAGCGTATATAAACTCTTTCAGCTCAGAAGAAATATTAAATCACGATAGAATCACAGACAAATTTTCTTAGAAGTGACCTCTGGAGGCATTTAAGCCCAGCTCAGAGTAGGGGTAGTACAACTCCCAAATTAGATCTGTCTGCTCAGATCTGAGCAAACATGTAGCCCTGTTCTGAGAGACAAGAAGAATTTGAACCCTGTTCTTCCCATTACTACTTCCCAAACCTCCTACGTGCTTGGAAATGTGAGAAAATAAAACTTCATAATCTCAATAATCTCTTATTTCAAGCTAGCTTCTCCTCATCTTTTCACGTTCCTACCCATGACAGTTTATTTCCTCTTTGTGAGCCTTATCCCTTGAACCCTCCTACTTCCCTCAGCACAATTCCAGTATCTCTTCATCAAGTCCCAAGCCCTTACTCTCTCCTTAATGCAGGAAATAGATTTTTTTGTTCTGTCCTTACAACACTGCATGTTTTTGCTCATTAAATTACATAGTTACTGATTTATTGTATACATATCATTAGAAATTCTCTCTATTCCCCCCGCCATCTTCAAACTCAAGAATTGTCTTGCAGTGTTGTATAATGCTAAACTCTACCACAAGTACCTAGTGGACTTAATTTTAGCACAAATTCTATAATTTGTGGCTTTATCCCAACAATGTATGACTCCAAATTGGGAATCCAAAATACACTGTTCTCCAAAATATGTATAAAAATAATGCTATTTTGATATAAGGTTTTAGTGAAGGTTAGGTGTTCCCCATACAGCAGAATTTTTAAATTTATCTGTTCTCCATTTCTCTGATTCTCCAACATCCATCACCTTGTATTATAAATATCAAATATTAATTGTGGCCTCAGGAGCAGATTTCATAACTGCAGATCCTGTGGAATGAGATGCTACGGCAAATCCTTCCACATTCACAAGTCATGTTAGTGCAAGTGATACGTAAGAAATTATTCTTCCCAATTCTTTAGTTAGTACATAGATTACAAGATTATTTAAGGAAATATTCAAACACTGCTCCTAACGTGAGAAGAATTTCAGATTCAAAACACAAAGGGAGCATCAAATTTACAGACATAATGCTATCGTTAAAGATAATGATTCTCCATACCCAAGCTATGTCCATTCTTGGTGTAGAAGCAGGTATTATTGATAAGGTTGACACAACAACCAATGACATCACCCGTAGTAAACGTTGGACCGTAGGGTTGTCCGGTTCCAGAGGAACAGAATGAATGTCCATCATCTCCATGGTAACCATATGAATGTTTATCCCAACCTGCAGAACAAAGCATTTGCAATTTTTTCATTTCCTTTATCACAAGATAGTGGAAAGACTAAGCAGAGTTAGCAAGATCTAATGAGGTTAATACGATTATTTACTATGTTCAATTTTCTAAGATTTCTTACGTAACTAACAAAGCTGATCCTTTTTTAAAGAAAAGGACAGCTTCTTTTATCAAAATGGCTGAACAGGTAATGCCATTTGTAGTACTTAAAAGGCAACACAAATTCAGAAAACATGTTTTTGCTTTAAGCAAACATGCAGAATTACCAAAACCAAAAAATAACATCAGCTACAATGTTGAAATTTCAAAGCTGTCTGTAGATCTGACATGTCCCAGTAAAGCAGTGAAGATCCTCCTGTTCTCCCTTTCATCTTACAAAACTATTGCAACAACCATATGTCATAATCAAATTCTTCCTGGCTAAAACCCAGATATGCATCTCTGGGGAAACACATTTCAACTCCTGATTATTCTTAATGACTATTCAGCAGCAAACAATCTCTGCACAATAGCAGAGTCTCTAGACTATAGAGTCACTAGATTTGCTGCTCCTACAAAAAAAAGGAAAAAATTATGAATACAGGTGAAAGTCACAGCCAGCAGGCAAATCATTATGTATGCAAATAGGGTGCTAATTTTGCAGAAAGAAGCTGTAGAACTAGTTAAGAAGCTTCATATTGTTGCACTATTCTCAACAGAATTCACAGCAAAGAATTTTAGTCCGAGTTCATTTTAAAATATCTATCTACACTTAATACTCATACTCAAAATAAACTTAATGCCACCCACTAATAATTCATTACCCTTAGGTGAGCTAACAGCATAACCAGGACTTGCTGTTATCGTAAGGGTTTCTTTCCACCACAGCGTTTGGGTGAGAAAATAATGTAAAAGAGACAGAATGCAGACACACACAGGTCAATTCAACATGATTTTATACTTGGTGAATAGTAACAAATTTAAAAAAAAAAGCTTTTTTTTTTTTTTTTTAAATAAGACTGTGTCCCTGACAATGTAAGGCAATGGAAGAGTCAAAACTGTGCTATACATCCTTACTATTAAGGTTGGAAAGGTAACGGTATGGAAAATGACCAGAGAGCTCATTTCACGTTTGACAAGGAAGTTTTTACCTAAACTACTCATCTTTATCATCACAAATTCAGTTTACAGAGCAAGGAAATGTATAGCTTCATTTTTTTTGAAACAGGATTACATTTTTAAAATGTATTTGTTTTTTAAACAGTACCTGCAAAACGCTATCAATAACACTAATAGTTGAGGCCAGTGGTACAGGAGCAAATACACAGTAAAATGATAAAAAGCTAAACTTTTTACCTGCAAGTTTTACATAATACAGATACATAGATACAACACAGAGATAAACGCTATGCTCCCTGGTGCTTACCAGAACCATTTTATCAAGCTCAAGCATATTTCAAGCCAAAATTAACTGTATCAGTAACTTAACAAATGTAATAAATACTAAAACATACCTGGTAACCTATTCATGTTCACACCCTGTGCTGAAAGCCCAATTCCCATGTAACTGTAAAAACAAAAGAACAGAAGAAATTTACATTTCTTACAAAAATGCATACATACATGTGGGATGCTGTCAAGAAACATTGTGCTGATTAACCATACACCAATTAAGCAACTAAGAGGTCCTTTAATACTGGCACAACAGCAAAAAAACTGAACAGAAAAAGTCACTCCTGGTACATATACTAAATTTACTATAGAGGGAATTTCTGTCTTTGAAGGGGCGGACAACTTTCTTTTCTTTCAAGCATCCTAGGTTATCTATAAAGAATACTGATGGTAGCCATAAAGTTTAGAGCATGAATGAAGAAAGTGGCCTAATCACATCTTCATTCAATGTACCTAGTCAGTTCTACAGATAATCTGGAATGCGTAACAAAATCTGGAATGAGTTTACAAAATACATGGAAAACTGTGCATAATTTCAGCAATAAAATCCATCTTTGCATGACAATTATGGAAAGTTCAAACAAAAACGTTAAAAGCCTGGGTCATGGAGCAGTTACTATCTCAAGAAACTTACCAGTAATGTTACTTAGCTGTTAGAAATCTGTTGGCAAACTGAAGAGGGAAAATATCTTTGTTCTACTGACCAGTAACCTCAATTCTAAACAAGTTATTGCTAGGTCATTCAAGTCCAAAAAACAACTTTAAAAAGAGCAGTTTTAATAAAGTCAGTGTCCAGTACAATTTTTTAACAATTTAATAGCAAATAATGGAAGGTCAAAATGAATAATTCCCTCCTCCCCCCCTCCAATCACACTATTTCAAGTTAGTGAAATCAGTTTTACTTCTGCTGGTTAATCAAAAGTCACTTCATGACCAAGATGACTGGAAACCAAAAGAAAAACACCACAATGAAAAGGTAGGCTTTTATTAGCATCCCCAAAACAAACAAAAGACCCTACTAACTAAAACAAACATCTAAACATAACCTAAGCTTAACATTTCGTAGATTATCAAAACATGCAAATAATGGTGACACTAGTTCAAATTAACACAGATTTGCCACAAAGTGCTGAATAAGCTGTATAAAAAAATATTCCACCATGCCAATTTGAAAATACTTTACAACAAGCAGCATGACCTTTGTATTCTCATCTAGTAAAACTGCAATTTCCATGCAACTATTCTACTAGTAAACACAATTTAATCTGCTATTTAAAATGTTCCACATAGAATGAAACTGAGCAGGAAAAAACAAAGGTCCTATGCTTAATTGTGTAAAAAGGATTTCTGCTTTTTATATTGATCACCTTCAATGGTAACCTTACCTGCTTCTGTGTTTGATATCTACAAAGCCCTCCTCGGACAATATTAACTATGATACCCATCTTTCTCATCCTCCAACATACCAACAATGTGAAATAGAACCTCAGAAACATACGCTACTGATACTACGTTTAGAGATACTGAAGAGCTGAAGCAAAGGGCAGCAGACAAAAGGATTAGTCTTTGCTGCACACTAAATTACATCACTGAAGCACCACTACTTCAGAGTCAACAAAGCAATCATAAATGAAAGCAACACGTGGAAAACCATATATTTTGTCTTAAAACATAAATGTAGAATTGTTATTAAGGTAGTATAGAGTTTGATGCATGAAGGATTCTCAAGTAAAAGACTGAAAATCCATTATTGTAAAGTCTCCTATAAGTAAATTTAAGCCATTTTTTTCTTTAGATTACTATTGAACACAGAAAGCCTTTCAAACCAAGTCATATTAAAAAAAGCCTTCAACACAATCCAAGTTTCGTTTCAGTATTCTTATAAAAACAAGATTGAGGTTATACAAAAACAAAATGCTAGATAGAAAATGATCACCTAAATAACACTTTGGTACTTCCTATGTTCTCCCTTAGATGATCACAGAATCATCTAGGTCAGAAAAGACTATCAAGATCATCAAGTCCAAACATCAGCCTGACCTTCCCAGTCCTATTGCTAAATCATGTCCCCAGAAGACACTGTACCACCTGAGCCCCCTCTTAACTCAGTAACAATTGGAAAGATGGACCTACTGTTTAAGATATCCACCAAATTCTATGCAGCCAGGAGTAAGGACTTTTTGCCCACTGGCTGTGACCAGAACACTGATGACAGCATCTGAGCAAGGAGAAGGATGTTTTACTGTACACATTTTTTTCCCTGGGATTCACTTAAGGCTATGTGGAATACAATACCATGCCTCTGATGAAATGTTAATAGAAACTAGAGTGAAATTGGATTAAAACATTTTAACTAATTGACAGATTTACTGTAGACACCTTTCAAAAGCAGAAAGGAATGGCTACCGTTTATGGTTTGGAAGTTAACAAAATTAAATGCTGAGCAATTAGGCTAACTTAGCATTTGTTGTAGGTGATGGTATTTAATCGCATGTTCAACAAGATATAGTTCGCTGTAAATTGAGGGGGGGAAGAACAGTATCATGACACGCAGGTTTTAGCTGCTATAAAATTTATGAACAGAAGTTACATGTATGCCAAACTGCTACATGTAACTGCTGTTTATTTTTTTCCTGGGATACTTAACCTTCATAGTTTTAAACAGACTTCTGTTTGCTTTTTAAACAAGTTTAGCTCGTATTTGCTAAATTTCAGTGGGAAGCATTACCCAAACTGTCCTACGTGCCTCATTAAGGTTCCTACCCCAGGGTTTCAGGATCAGGAGAAAACCCCTGGCAGCTATGCACCTACGTTTTCCTCCCTTAGTCCATGCTAAAAACGCAGGAGAGCGGGGTCAGCCACGGCAGCACCGTGCAGGCCCAGGCTGTTCCCAGTCAGTGCCTCACACACCCGCAGCGGAGCTGTCCCACGAAGGGCCGCGTAGGCCGCAGCACGCCATAATGGCGGCTCCGGGGAGCGGAGGTGTAAGCACCACGAAGAGGGGTGCTCGCCCCGACACGTAGCTCCTTCCCAAGCCAGGCACGACCCAGAGCGTGGTCTGAAAGACCAGAGAGGGCAAACAACGGTGTGGCTCTGGTGCTGCCTCCCTGCCCTTCTCCCGGCATACCTGAGCACGGTGCCTCCACCTCGCCTCTCTGCCCTCAAAGCCCAGCGACAGCAGGATTACTTATGTAGGCAAACAGACCGATCGGCCCAGGACCCTTTGCAAGCATTCCCTCTCGCCGTGCCTTTCGGCCCGTCAGCGGCTGCTCATCACCTCACTGACGAGCTCAAGTCTTACCTCAGCTGATAAAACCACAAGCGACATATAAAACTAGTCATGGAATGCCGACATCAACCCAGGAGAGACTGGAGAGACAAGGGCTGAAACCTGATTTAAAGCACAGCCAAACTAATATCAAGGACCAAGAAAGCAAGAGCACACACTCTTGATTTTTCATTTCAAATTTTATCTATTCTTGCTCCAGTCCATTAGATGTATTGATTGCTATTTTAATGTCTCAGCACATCCTCTATTTACATTTATCTGCTGCAAGTCATACATACACAAATTTTCAGGAACACTACAAAAACAAAGAGTTTAAAATTAAGATTCAACTGTTTACCACAAAGTAAAACTAAAGTAAATGCCGAAAATACAAGCATTATGGTATTTTTTTCCACTAATACTGAAAAGCTTGTGCTTCCCTGCACTATGAGAAGCAGTAAGCTCACAATAACTCCTCCTTAAGTATCTTAACATTCAAAGGGCTAAATTCACATTTTTGCTGGAGCCCATAGTTTCTGCTTGGATGCCTGAATAGGCTGTGAGAAATAAAAAGCAGCAGAAACAAATAGAAGGAAAAAATAGCAGGAAGGGATGGTCTACAACTGGAGACTGCTAAAATATAAGAAAAAAAGAAAACAATTCATGTAAAAGACACACAATTCTGCATTTAACTCTTCAGGAAGATCTTTTAGTCACTGTAAGGCAGGCGTATGAAAGATCTTTCAATCTCAAAGTTGGTAATAATCAGAATGCAGAATAATTACATACTATGCCCCCCCCATTCCATAAGGAGGAATCCAGAATCTCAAGAACTCTACCAAATTACAGTAACTTTGGAAAGCTTACTAGTGGCTGTAGATAAGTTTAAGTGTTAAATTACCACTTCTCTAGTTTAAAAAAAAAAAAAAGCAAATATTCCACACTTTATTTTTAAGAGAAGCAAAATGATTTAGCATAACTTTAAGTAATGATAAAAATGTAACAGCCTCCCTACTACAGAAATGAGTAAGCTATCTGCAGAGTCAAATCCCTTCTGACTTTTACAGGGCCTGTGTGCCCTATTAATGACAGTATAGCTGGCAGAACTGCTACATCATGCCTTGAAATCCAAGCTACATTGGTGATGATGAAAATAATCAAGCTTGTATCTTATCTCCTACATGCCATAAAGAAAGGAACCTAACACCATACAGCGGTAAAACCCCCGTATCCATAACACCTGTAAGAAAGTGAACTGAAGTCCAAGCACCAAAAGATGTTTATACCCATAAATAAGGCAACTGAAAACATCCTAGTATTTCAAATGCACCAAAACAAGTCAGTTACACAACAACTGCAGTTTGTTTTACTATTGAGTTAATATCATAGAAAAGGGTAGAAGTAGAAAAAACAGCAACATCTGTAAAAATTTTAAGACCACATCATATTCTAAGGGCCTACACAACAGATTGACTTGCAAGGACTTCCTCCTATAGTTTTTTTACACTGTCTTTACAGATAGTGCACTATAAGGTCAGAAATACAGCACAATAAGAGGGTATCTAAATTTCACCTTTAACAGAGCTAGTCTGCATTAAAGTTTTGTAGGAATATGCTAATCCAAGATTCTTATTGTCTGCACGATCACAATAAGATATGAGCTGTTAAATTTTTCTCTATTTAAATGTTTCAAAATATGCCATAGACAGTTTGAGTCTTTCATTTCAAACTGCAAACAAGTTTAATTTTATGGAATGTTTCCAAGGAAACAGTATTTTGAATATGATAAACCCAGGTTTCAGATGAATCTAGTTCTACATGGAGAGGGGCGAAAAAAATCAGTCAGTCATCTCTGGTAGTGTTCAAAATTGTTATTCCTGTAACATTTTCCTTGTAATTCCGATAATGTTCCCAGAGATGCTGATTTACTGATCTAACCTTCAGACAACCCTCTCAATTCCTGAGGTTGCACAATTTTTGTCTAGTGACATTTCTTCCTGAGCACAAAAGCCTTTCTGGTGACCATGCTGTGGAAAAGGGATAGCACAGACAATAAGATAATGCAAGTCAGTAAGATTATTATCTATGCGCTTTTTTATGTTATTGAACTTTCTAAGAAAGGATTATCTTAAGATTTTGCAAGGAGCAGCAACCAAGTAACGAAGCATTCTCTCGACTTTCCATATCAACAAAAAAACCCTCTCTTTTTCCAGTTCCATGTATTTCTGACCAATTAAACACAAACCTTAAATAATCCTCTTCCACATTTAGACATTTGACAACTGGAAATGAAGTGCAACTGTCTCCTATTCTCAGGTTAGAAAAAAAGGTATTGCTACAGTTTAAGAGAAGATACACTTGCTATTTCATGATCAGATCTCCTCTGGCAGCTGCTGCATTTCAAAAGGAGGCACTAATGAAGGAAAGCTACTTCGGACTTTTTTTTGTATCAGATTCTACTTCATACACAAGTACTCTGCTAGTAATGCCCAAAGACATAACAACATATAAATAGAGAGAGAGTGAGTGTGCATGTTTTGGTAACATGTGACTGTTGTAGTAACAAATAACTGCTTTCTGAGGACATAACAAAATTACAAAAATAGATCTTAAGACCACACAAAGTTTTTGTTAGATTAGTAGCATACAAAACAAAAAACAAAACAGCAATTGAAGATGTTCTCTGTTTTGTTTATTGGTTTACGCATTTGTTGTGAACAAGAACACGGGCATACTGGATGCTAAACGGAAAAGCCAACCTGCTGCGCCAGCAACATTTTTGCAATAAAGCATGGTTTCTGTTTAAAGATTTACACACGTGCTCTAAAAGACAGCAAAGCACTAGGGCTTCAAATACACATCACTCAAACACATTCAAATTCAGGCTAAACCATAGGTATGGGTGTCATGGAAACAGAAACTTAATTCTGATGTTTATTTGTTTGCTTTGGATAGTTATTTCTTATTACTTCATTCACCTACAGTCACTCAGTTCTTCATTCGCCTCACCACATATACAATGCTTACTGCAAAATACAGCCAAAACATGACTGATTGTATGGACAGGGTTTAAAAACAGCCATAATCCTACAGATGCCTATGGCCTTATCAACAACACTAGCAAAAAACACACTGATATAGTTGCACGAGTTGCTGTAGTAACATTTTATTTTAGTATAGAACACTGAGAGGAACTCACACCTGCAACGAAGCCTGTTCATGAAGATCTGCATCGGTACGACCACACTACAGACTAAACAACCACGCTCTCAGAAGTGTAAGCTAGCCTATCTGCTAAAAGACTAAAGCCTTTCTAAACTTAGCTTTTTTTTTTTTTCTCCCTTCCAGACAACTAAACACAACTCTTATTTTCATTCTTTTAAAAATGTGTCTGCTTATAGGATTTTTCATTTTAAGTGTACATCTTCCTCAGTGGCTCTAAAAGCATGAAAGACTGCTGAGAAATAAATGACATTTGTTTGTACCATTTGCCCATCGCTAGCAACTACCACTAATTGGGCCAGTACCATGACCAAAAGTAGCATTCCCTCCCTACCTGGCAGATGCTCTTTTCTGCTTCAAGTCCCTCTCTCTTATGCTGCCATACCTACTCATTAAGTCATACAAACAGTCATACCGACAACTAATTGTGCTGAAAAACAACTCAGTCTTGAGGCCAACTTTTGGAGAACGAGCTACCTGATCAGGTTTATCATGTAACTAACACAAACAGTTACAAACTGGGACAAGGGAAGAGACCTCAGTGAGTGCTCAGACTGCTTCTTCTCATGGCTCAATCACCGCAAAGCATTCAAACCACAGCTTAGAATAAGAATTGGAAGCATTCGAAAACCACTGCCCTGACTGGAAAAGGAGCGATTCATTACAAGAATCAACAAGCCTAGGACTGAAATTCCTGCAGAAACGGACGCAGTAAATCACACAAGCTGTTTACAATGTAAAATGTCAGGACAGCATTTTGCTCCTGGAAGCCAGGTGGTCAGCAGACACCCTTGATGCAGCCCCTTGTAAAGTGGAACTGGAGTATGCTTATGCCCAGTGTGCCCAAGGAGCACAAAGCAAAGCCCACAGACTCTTAACTGAGAGAGATGAGGCAACTCTACACTGGTCCAGAAGGATGCCCTGAGAAACTGCCACTAACATTTGTACTTTACATAAACTATGAGAGCATCATGCAAATGTCTTTCAGTTGTGTAAAAGCAGGAAACATTTACCGGTTTCTGAAATAAGATGTGGGGCTGTAAGGCATTACCCCTTTACACAAAGCCAGAGGAGATATATACGCGAAAGTTTAGCACATCTCAACTCAGTAAAAGGCAGCATGAGGAAACTGAAATCAAGATCTGAGAGAGACCGCAAAAAGTCCCATTTGCATATAGCTACCTAGCTAAGTGAATGGCCACCATGTCGTCATTTTTGGAAAGCGAGGAGACAGTTAAGTTTAGTATTGTAACTGATTTCCAAGTCACAAGAACAGGTCCATAGGACTTAGCACACCCTTGCTCTTATCCATTCCTAGACCACTGATGTAGTTTGGTATAATTAAGCCTCCACCCTAGAAACTTGGATGAAACTAAATCCAGAGTTGTGCACAAAAAGCCACACAACGCCTGTCTCATTCTTTTGAGAACTATATTAAGAAATTACAGAAAGAGCCTACATACACAACCTCTGGCTCTCCGATAAAGCAATTTCAAATGAACACTGTTATGAGATTAGGAAGGCCTAATTCAAAGCTACAACTATGTCTAGCTGTATGTTTTTAATTTGACTTACACATTTGTTTTGTTTTTAATATGCTTTTATTAACTGGAGATTTCAGTAGTGATCCAGGCATAATTTATTGCAGTTAATACTCTTCTTCCTACCATGCCTTCTAATCAGCACCTTAGCACTATTCCCTTTACCTACACCCATTACTCATCTGCTGTTATCATCTCTAATCACTCACATCCCTGTCCATAATGTTTCGCATGAGGCCAAACAAAGCAAAAGAATATAAAAGGAGAATGTAAACAAAGAGAGCTCCTTACACTGCAAAAGGAGGCATGAAATTAAAGAAGAAAATTGAAGAAATGCAGAACAGAAAATATTTACAGAACAACATGACAGCTGGTTAGCACTTTTAACAAGAACTAAAAAAAGTAAGAATTATTTCACATATCTGTACTGTAGCAGCACATAAAGGATCTTACGACTCTTCACACCAAACACTGTGCAAATTCCAAGACAGTTTTTGTTTGAAAGATATTTCAACCTTTTATTAAGCATCTTTCTCACTTCCCTCTTTCTCATCTGTTACCATCAGTTGTTATTTAGCCCTATCACTTCTCATTTAGTATCAAAAACCAACTTCACTCTTCATCTGCTCTGCAACACGAACCTCCATATCTATTTCTTATTTCCTACTGAGACCACCTTCGTGGTTTCTTCAGTATACCCATAACGCCTATGATCTTCATAATGAGACCATTACGAACACGTGCAAAATTAATATATTACACACTTTCAAATTCCTACTCAAGACTGTCATCCCCAAATGCATACAGAATTTAGCGACTTAAGTCATTAGTGTTATGAAAACAATTCTGTTCTTAGACAGTTACAACACGCCACACTTGAAGCCATGTCAGGTCTATGCCCTACACTACAAACAGCTGTGCTCCTTTGGAGGAGGAGGAATCAGTTTTATGACTGCTGAGGAATTATGAGATATTCAAAATCATATTCCAAATCAGAGCCACAGTAACAAAAAAAATAGATCTCCTAGACTAGGCTTTTTGTAAAAGGGTTTTGATGATTTGAGGCAAGTCATGCTAAGCAGAGTACACAAACAAACATAAATGCTGCTAGACTTGCCCATATAACATAATTCACTGATTAAATACTTTAAGCTAAGCTTATAAAAACAAATATAAAAAGTAAATGCCACTACCAAAAGGGAACCCCAAATAAACAGTATCATATTATCCACTGGCATTTATGAAGGTTGCAAGCCGTACTGAAGCTTGCTGACAGACACTCGAGTTGCCTCTGGTAGTCTAGGATTTATTATTTTAAACAATACCATAAAAGAAGTCTGTTGTGCTTCCACAGTGAGGCTCAGGTCTTGAGAATAAATGCTTTGCAACAGTAAGGGCATTTAAAGTAACTGACCATATTAGTTACAAGCTATTCCCCTATAGGTATCATCTTTGTGAACTCTGTTCCCATTACCAGATGCCAAGAAGAAAAAATTGTAAGACTATGCAGGGACCCAGCCAGGTGATACACAACAGGGAGTGAGAAAGAACTAATAAACCCTATCAGACAAACTGATTTCCGTAGACATTCTTGTATGCCCCTGCGTTATATTCCCCAGTTTACTCACTTCAGAAGAATTTATTAGTTTGAACACAGCAGAACAGAGAATCACAAGATCCGCATTGCATCTAGTCACAGACCTCTTGGTCCTGAAAGCAAGGTCTAGAGATAGACACATCCAGTGAGGCTTCACATGTCAGCTCCTGCTCTTCACCACCTAAGCTAGATTTGGCCTTGGCTCTGGTGCATAGTATTCCCTAGCACCCATATCATCTTACATAAGGTAAAAAATGAGCAGGTCCATTACACAGATGACATTTCAAAAAGTGACACTGAAGGAAGATGTCACAAGAGTGAAGCAAGGTAGTAATGTATTGCCATTGAATGAAAAAAATCCCTCTGATTTCTTAAACACTCTTGGCAGGTAACTTCACAAGTATGAGCTATGTGCACCTCACAATTAACCCTTTCAAGTATAAAATCTTGAAATTCTTTACTTGAAGGTGACTTCCACTTTTGCAGGATTGCCCTGAATGGCTTTCTGCATTAGAAGTGATTAAAAGCAACAAATAGAGGTCTAAAGGTAAAAAGTCAGAAGAGTTCGGTAAAATGACATCCTCTTCCCCGTACACATATGAGCAGCACTTTAAAAGAACATCATTTCAAAAAAGCTTCTGAACTAATTAGGCACAAATGTGTTTCAGGAAGAGACACGTGCATCACTAGGAAATCATAATACGAATCTCTACTTAACTATCACAATACAAATCTCTACTTCACTGCCAGCAACAGGCCAGAATTTTAGGTGCTTAAGAAATTAAAAAAAAAGCAGAAACAAAAAAAGTTGTTCCTAAAACTGACAGCAAAGCATTACCTGAAACACTAATTACTATTGTCGCAATTTAAAAATACTTAGGTCTTCAAACCGTGATAAAAGCAACTGCAGGTTTAAGATCTTTGCTATGAAGAAATCTCCCATAGAAAACTGTTGGGACAGAACTGATAATAAACCATCACAACCACCTCTAAAAGGCAGTGGTAACACCGAGAGGCTAATCTTTCAAAATATCCCTGCACGATACCATAACCAACAGTTTGATTACTGTTTTTTGACTTACAGAAGACCTAAAGAACACTGGAAAAATGAAAGTAAAACAGCAGCAAGATAGACAAGGAAAAGACAATGGCACTGAACTTCATCCAAAAAACTATGAAAGTTATTTTCTGTCAAGATTTATTTTCGCAACAGGACATAAGTATCCTCAACACGTATATACAGTTCTTAAGACAATGACATTTAAACCTAACTGGAACCTTGAAGCAGTACCACAGTAAATACTACAGTGTATTATTACAAAGAAGTATTGCTCCTATAGGCCTACATAGGCAACGTAATCAATGCCTCGGGATTAAAACACACTGTGCCAGAAGAAGTGAAAGAAACTGAAGTGCTCTAGCAAAGACCCTATTTGCACTTAAAGACTTTCATGGGTAAGATTCTGTCTGCCCCAGAGTTAAACTTGGCTATCACCTATGCTTCAACAAATTGGTAATTCAGGTGGATTCTGGGAAACAGCAGCTATACTCCCTCACCAACTTGTTCTTTCTATAGTGACAAAATTCCTCAAATGGATGGCGGTATGCATTCAGAACATTACCCTTCATTCTTACTACTGTCCACTAACAAGTAGCTTTAAGGTTAATTTTCCTTTTTTGAATGTATATGGCACGTGTGAAAAAGAGTGCACTGCGGAGATAAGCTTGTCTGCTACACACCCTAAACACTTTCCAAAAATTACCTACAAGTCTGTAAACCCTTGTAGTCAAAAAGCACCCTTAAAGGTAATGGCAGGCTCAAATTATGTCATTCAATCCCCAACTTCTCTGTCAAGAGAAAATAAGATGTTATTATGGTATTTATTGTGTACACTGATTTGTGGATAATTAATACTACAGCCAACTCACTTAACCAAATATCAGAGTGCAACTTCTCATGAATAATGAATTAAGCTACATGAAAAGTGTTAAGATATGAAAAAAGCACTGATACCAAATACATCTGTTGACTGAAAGAAAGATGATGTGAGACAGTATTTCATGTAATAATTAATTAATAATGCATTCAATGCTTACCCATCTCTTCCCTTACTGACAATTTTGACTTCGAAATAGTATATGCCACAGGCCGCAGGTATAGGATGTGTAGCTCGAACAGAAGCAGCATCTTTTGGAGTTTTTCCATGACCTGAAGAAGAAATTAAATTCAAAATAATGAAAATGTATTTTAAATAACTGCAGAAGATGACTCAAAAAGTACACGCACCAACTATTCAAAAACAAAAGGCTTATGAGGGTAAGCAATTTACAATATTCTAGCTAGCCTTGTTTTTACGCTAGAATATTTTCTTCCAAAATTAAGTTTCCATTGTAGGCACATGCACCGCAACTAAGCATGCTACGAGAAATTCTGGACATATTACTCTAAAAGGTTCTACTGTTATCTAAAAGAAAGCTAGGAAATGATGTTTCACTGCTTTAAGTAATACAACTGAGAAAAGCCTACCTGGCTTTAAAAGTACCGCATGATTTCCCAAATGCGCAGGGTCTACTCATTTTTATAGACTTAACAATGATATAACCAAGTTTATTCCAATGCTTACTACCACCTAGTCTTCAAGTTATTGAAAATATACTCAAATTCTCAAGTCTTTCAGAATAAACATCAATAACTCCATATAATGTATGACTTGTAATTCATTTCCACTTGTTGAATGCTATTTCAGGACAGCATTAACATTACAGCCTGCAACTGAGTTAACGTAGCTCCTACTTTTTTTTTCTTTTTTTAAATAAATCTCACTAGATATCTGCTCTGCTACAACAAAAATGCCCAATGCCTGCTCCTGTCTACCCTCAGGATGTTCAATTTAAACCCAAGAGCCACTTGCAAGCCACTAAGAATGATTTTTTCCAAATGCATCACCCTCCTCGCAGCCCTTTGTTCCAAACACAACTTGGAAGCAGGCTTTTGGCCAGGTGACTTCTTGTACCAGCGACCTGTTCAAGCAAGCCCAGTCTTCCCTGGGCATATCAAAATCCCTCAACTATTGTATGGAAGTCACGCACTGGATCACAGGACATACCTTTTTTTTTAAAAAAAAAAAAAAAAAACTAAGGTGAAAAGTACATTGGACTTTGGCAAGAGATATTTCAATAGTAAGGCAGTTTGTCCAGGCACAGGATTGTCATAGCCATACAAAAAATCCATGCAGATCCCACGCCCAGTCGCGATGTGGATCTGAGATGCTGTTTTGAGTGTGCTGTACGAATCACTCAAGCCTCAGCACTCCAGCCCACACAGGAAGGCCTACTGCACCTGGATGACAATCAATCTGCACATGCAAAAAAATAACAACCCATCTTTCCAGTGGTGTTAACACTGGAATTATTGCTCAGGCACAGATTAAACACATCTCACGTGCAGCAAGTCCAGTCATACAGCAAGCAAGAAACTGCAGAAAAATGCTAAATGGCCTAGCCAGCCAGAAAGACCAGGCACAGCTCACCTACACCTCTGAATTTCTAGCTACAGAGCCCTCTAGTGTAAATGTTGCTAAACCAGCAAATGCTTCTCTGCTGTAGAGCTAGCACCCACCACCTCTTAACAAATAACATAGTCAGACAAGGAAATCTCTCCACTTCACCGTGATTGCATTTGCATGCAAAACTTTGCTAGCACAGCAAACTCTTTAGTCATTGAGATTAGGTTTAACCCACACAGGTTTTCTGATAGAACTAGCTTGCCTCAGTGTGTTACTACCTTAAGGCAACTAGCCAGCTGCCTTCATTTTCTGGGTGTGAATGCATTGCTCACTTCAGTATGTCATTAATAAACATTTTATATAAAGATGTTTTGATCACCTCACAGGTTTTACTGTATTAAGCTTATTACCTACCTTATGCATGCTGTTTTCAGAAGTCTCAGCTAATAAATAAAGCAGTAATTTACTCCTCCATATATCTACAAGACAGCATGCAATATTTTATTGTTCACCACTGGTAAGCTTCCTCAGGCTGCGTCAACCAAGGCGATAACCAAGTACGTGATCCTACAGCTTCTGTAAGTTTCCTTGGTTTTCCAGTGCTGGTTGCTCACTATTTAGCCACTATAAATTAGATTATCATGCTTAAGTATGCAGGAATCCTTCAGCTAAACATCCACCCAAAACTTTATGGACAGAACATGAAAACTTCTGACAGATCCCTTTAATCCAGATACCTCCGATTAAATGATAAATCAGTTTAAAAATGAGGGAACAGGAAGAGAGTTTCTTTTTTAAATGTCCTTAGCTTTTTACTTTAAAATAGACTAAAAAGAAGTTCCCTTGGTTACTCTATGCATTTGACAATCTGTGTAGTTTCACTTCGAGTCAGTCTCCTTATTTGGAGAAGTCTTCCACATAGAAGGCTAAAACATTAGCAACTAGCCAAATATTATTGAAAATGTATACCTATTATGGAGGAGACCTTTTTGTGTGTGTGAAATCGCTGAGTGTTCGGAAACAATACCAGTTTAAGATACTCTCAGCACCTCTTCCTGAAACTAGTCTCCTTCTCACACCTCCCTCCCCAGTCCAGGCAGATACTTGCAAGGCCACACCATGAACCAGGACTGATTTAACTGATCTGCCTTTAAGAAAACTACCAGATTTTTTAAACAGCAGATCAGTTCCCTGATCCCATTCGCAGCCACACACAGCTGTCACAGTGCAAATAACAGGTCATCACAGGAGCAGAAGTAACAGGATACCTTACCAGCATTGCCAAACACTTCATGTGGTGAAGCAACATGCTTGGGGAAGTCAGTGCCCAAAACTACCTTCATCCCATTAAACACAAAAGACACCCTAAATTTAGATCTGCTGGCCTTTTAGTGTAATCTCATATGAATCCCATTTTACTACCTGAGCACACTGCTGTCATTTACAGTTACTTACAGTTATTTATAACAGCACAGTTATCAGCATCCAACAGTTGACTCCTTTCAAATACTCCAGGTACCTCCATGCCGTCCCAACGCACTGGTTGAGCTCTTCAGTACTACCACGCTATCTTGGACTACACGAGGAGGAGTCAAGAGGAGCTGGTTATCAGGCTGCTTTAAAACAAGAAAGAGGCTCTTTACACAGCGGGCTGCTAAGCTGCAGAATTTCTTACCAAAGGATGTCAGTGTCCAAGGAGACAACGAGCAAACTCCTACAGATGGAATTAACTAAGAAACCACACTCTGCTCAGAACATCCTTCACCTTAAAATGGCTGGAAATGGAGAGGAAAACACACCTGACATCACGTTGCCATGTTCTTTGGTAATCTGAATCCCCACTTCTTTGCTTTTGAGTACAAAGGAACTTAGACACCCAACTCTGAACTTCTGAACAGTCCCAAATGCCTGTAGTAGATTATACGAACACTGCCCTGTGTTACCTAAAGCAGAGTTCTTGCATAGTTGTAAGCTACAGTTCAAGTATTAAAGTGAATACTTTTAAAGCACATATTGTTTAACACTAAAAATTTATCATTTTCAGCATTAAAATAAGAATTCTGCAAACAGATGCACTGGAGGGAGAAGGAAAATCAGGTGCAGAGAGCTTGAGCTTTACACAGTAACCCTTGTCATAGATATATTCAATCACTAGAAATGTTTTCTACTTGGTTTTCATTAAGTGTTCAACAACTATGAGTCTACCATAAGTAAAGCTTTTTTTTTTTTTTAAACATTTTTAAGCATTCGCATTAATTTCAATTTAATCATGCTAAAGGACTAATGACACTACTTTTGGTAAAAATAATCAATCTAAATGTAAATTCCACCTACGTGAAAAAAACAACTCAGATAAAAACATATTTGGAGAGGAAATCTCAACTTTCAAAAACCTATTTCTGAACCTAAATCTAAAGTGCATTGTGCACACGCACCAAACAGTCCAACGGAAACTGCAGGAGTGTCAACCTCAAAGGTAAACGAGTTTATACAGTTTAAATCCTTAAATGAAGTTTACATAAGCTTAACTGAAGTTATTTCCAACAGGTGGTTCAATTACTTGGACCAATGAAATAAAATAGTCAAGGCCTTATCTTCTGTTGAATTCATCAGAAGTTTTTACTGAGACCAGAAAAAAAAAAACAAAAAAAAAAAGACTTGCACAAATTACTGACTTGACTTCAACTCTGCCCCCCCCATTTAACAAAGGAAGACATCTCAGAGCTCCAAGGGTGTCCAAAGCAGACATGGTGTACTGTGTCTTACACTGAGTACTGAATGTGCTTCAAGTGTTTTCTGCCAGCAAAATTGACACAAGCCTTGCCTCACTGAATGACAACACAATTATTGCTATAGAATCCCCTTTTGTTTGTTCCAGAAGTTGAGAGGCAGAACTTGCACTGGAAAATAAAATAGAATTCTTTCAGTTTGGCACCAGAGACAGTTCAAAGGCAACTGAACTGTAAATAAGTGTCTGGCTAAGATTTCCTGGCCTGTGACACATTAGAGCAAGTTCACGCAATGGCTGCTTACTCAAAATTGAGTAACTTTTCTCAGCTTTTTTTGGACAATTGTCACGAGACAAGTTAAGTGAAGTTACTAGAGGACCTTCCATGGTTTTAATCACTAATGATTTATTCTGTTTACACACTTCTGTATACAGTTTCCTTCACAGTTGCAGCCTTGGTTAGGTCTGTCTATATTTTTATCTCCTTATACTACATTGCATAGATTATTATCTACTGGAAACAGCTTGCCTGTCTACTGGAACATTCACATTACATACACCATTTATGAAGTTGTTGTTTTTCCACAAGATCCACGCAGTAATTCTGAATACTGTAGAAATATTTTTAAAGATGTCTTACCTTAATAGCTATACATTTTGTGTAATAAATGGTTTACACATAGCAGACACTGGTCTGAACCCTGTTTCCTTTACGACTTACCTCCAGCTCAGTGCTGTTAATATGACAATTACGTGAGATTACACAAATTTTAGTTTTTTATACTGTTTTTCACTTCTCCCCTACATAGATATACCACAAACAACAGTCACAAGGACAGCGTTAACTTTATCAGCTTGGACAGCTAACTGGCAGCAACACAGAAAGATACATCCATCCATTTAAAACCAAAAATACCCCTGGGTATACCCAGGGCTTAATGTATTACAGTATCACTAATACCAATACTATGTATTTCATATCCAGATTTTGACAAAGCTTCCTAATCAAGAGTCAGAATTTGTAAAAGTGTAACAGAATTACTCACTGTGGAAAGAAATTACACTTGTTCTGGTAAACAACATGCCTGTCAGTGCATCTTCCCTTCAACCACCTCCCCATGGAGGTTTTCCTTTTCAAGTAACACTGCGATTCTGAGAGATAACAAAAGAATACGAGCACCGATCCTTGGGGTTTGTTCACCCCAACAAAGTTTAAAGAGTTGTTATCCTGAAGCCAGACTATGCGATTGATTTTAAATCTTCACCCCTTGATCAATACCTGGTTTTGTGGCAGTTTTGACTTTTACGCCCTCTCTAGGATGCCTGCAAAAAGCTTCAGGTCCAAAAATGCAGTACAAAGCACAACAGCTGCCAATGGGTAGAAAGAGACATCTACTGCAGCTCACGTTTCCATACAAGTTGTCCACTGGTATGCAAGAAAATTAGAAGAATCTTCAAAATCACACAGAGAAGACCATCATTTCTCTTACAAACCAAGAAAATAAAAGTGTCACTGCTCACAATACACCAGCACATTAAAATTATGAAGCCATATGAAGAAGTGACTTTGAAGGTGTTGTTTTCCTGATTGTTCCCTGCCTCGACACACCATTTTTTCAGATGCAAGTACCCCCAACACATCCAGGGTGAAGAGAAGCACTGATGTTGCCAGAAGAAGTGTCTCCTGTCAGTCACAGGCAGGAGGAAATTACTCCAGAAAAACAATTCTATGGTCAGAAAGCTACAGAGACAGCAGGGAAAGCTTGAGAGTGTGTACAATTACCATAATAGTAAACAGAACTGATTTTCATTACTGGCTTCTTTGGACAGACCAGTCTTCTCCCTTTTCCTGGATATCTTGGTCCAGAATACAACAGATCTTAATCTGCGCCCAATGTGCGATTCAAATTTTGTTTTTATAAAGATGTTTACCATTCTTTCATGGCTACGTAGACAGCAGCACTGAAAGTGTCGATATTCTACCAGAAGACGCTCTGCTTTCTTGTGAGACCTCTACTTGCAACTGATTTGAAGAGACGACATTTCACAACACTAACCACATTTCTGCATGCTCTCTTCCCTCATTCTCCTCACTGAACCTCCTCGTTTTCTCCCTTTTATCATATTCACAGGGCTGCAGAATCCAGGGAAGGGAAAAAAGGAGAAGTTTTAGTGCTCCCCCCAGTTCCCAAGTAGTTCACCACCCAGCCCAGGTACCAGCTCCAGGTGCCAGGCTGGTCACAGCTACGCCGGGGCTGCCCTAACAGCCACCTTCATTACATTACCAGGATGAAAAGATAGGCCTCTTAAGAGGCCATTCACTCCCATTTGCAGTTAGGAGAAAGAAAAACGTATTCATGTTCTATTGGCACCTCTCCTTTTCACAGTCCTCTGGGCTAATTTAAGAACTCTTCAACCTTCATCACTTACTATTACTTAAGAGCCAGAGTAAAGGTATTTTATTATTATAACCTACCAGCTGTGCTTTATGGCTTCTGCTAGAGTACCCACAGTACTTCCTATGTTACCCCTACTTCAGAAGCACGTGGAGCCTCTTGTAATTTCTTTGAAGGAACAAATTTCTGTTTTAATAGTAAGAGAGAGGTAAGGAAAAAAAGAGATAGCACAAACAAAGCCTGAAAATATACTTCTACAATGCCACTGGCAGACAAGAGTCTCTAAGTTCTAGTTTATGAGCAAAAAGAGTAGGTCAAATGAAAAAATAATAATAAAAAAAACAACAGCAAAACAACAAAAGAACTTGATGGCCATAAAGGTATGATCATCCTACGGAAAAAAAAAAAAAAAAAAAAGCTGCAGCCACTAAGCAGCAGAAAATACAAAATGCTTCTAAAAATACAAGATCATAAAAAAATGAACAAAAGCCAGGAAATTTAAAGTTGAGGATTAAATAACATGTCCTTAGATCACTCGGTGCCTCCCAGAAACTTGCTCTATAGCTAGTCATCTGCCCCCTTTATTAGCTTTGTACGGTGCCTTAAACTTTGCATTTTAACAGAGTGCTCTGTATGTAATAATAAAGCCTCTCTATTAAAAAAAAAAAAGTCCGAGGGTACATTTAATCCTTTCACGGGAGCCAAATCCTGCCATGTGTTTGTGTTGCCGTTTTCCTCCTCTGATTAAACAGTAACATGTTTATCGAGATTTCACTTGAATTTCACCACTGTAAACTCCGAGAAAGGGTAATTGCAAGGTTGTTTTTCTCCCCTCCCATTCCGCTCATTTGCCTACGGACCGACAAAAGATCCAGTTCTTTGCAGCCAACTCAGAAGTGGTTTTGAATCCCCAACACTTCTACTTTAGGACCGGGGCCTAGAACACCAGATGTGGCTGTGTTTTTTCAGGTCAGAGCGTACGCTTCTGTTTCCAGGTTTTATGACATTTCATAACAACCAACACTTACGTTCTCCTACTGTTGCCTCTTGCGGATTTTTGCAAGCACATACGTTGATTTTTATCTTTCCTCCCAGCAGCAGCAACTCGAACCGTGAGCACAAAGTTACAAAGCCACCTTTAGGGACAGAAGCCCTATTGTCAGCCCTTCCTCCGAGCCACCCCGCAGCCAGGCCAGGCTGCGACCGGTGACTTTAATTCCATTTTTCACAGTTTAAAAATAAACCCTGTTTTTCTCTCCACTTTTCCCCTCCCGTCATTTCCGCGTTTAATGGCTTAACGCTGGCTGCTCTAACTCCGCTTAACCCTTGATTTTCTTGAGAGAAGGAAACAAAAAAGGGAAAAAAAGAGAAAAACACACTTATTTTTCCTGCTCACTGCCACCAGCGGGACACGTCACGCCGAGCCTTTCTTCTCCTGCCTCGGCCCCAAACCCCAGTGCGATACCTGGGCTTTACATAACAGCCGGGGGGCAGGGGGCGGAAAATGGGGCAAAAAGGGGCAAAAAGGGGGCCCGCTGCCCCCCGGGGGGGGAGGAGGCGGAGGAGCCAGGGGGCGCCTCGCCGGGCGGCCGGCCCTCACCTTTGTAGTGCACCCGCAGGTTGTTCTGCGAGAGGCCGATGTAACTGAATTTGTCCTTCGGGCTCCACGAGCGGGGCAGCGGCGTCTCCTGCTCGTCCACGGCCGGGTAGAGCCTCTTGAGCCGCCGCTTCAGCTCCTTCTCCTGCTCGTTCAGGGCCGGGTCGCCGTGAGGGAACGGCGCGGGGACGCCGCCCGCCGCCGGCAGGCCCACGGCCGCCCCGGCACCGCCGCCCCCGGGCGCCGAGGGGCCGCCGCCGCTGCTGCCTGCGGGCGGTGGTGGCGGCGCGGCGGTGGCCGGCGGCGGGTGGAGCAGCAGCGCGGCGGCGGGGCCGGGGCTAGCGGCGGCCGGGAGCCCCGGCGGGGGAGCGGCGGCGGCGGCGGCCGCCCCGGGGAGCGGCGGCGGCGGTTGGGGTTGGGGCGGCTGCTGCTGCTGCTGCTGCTGCCCGGACATCGCGGCTCCCGGAGGGGCTCGGGGGGCTCGGAGGGGGCGGTGAAGGCCGGGCCGGGCCGAGCCGAGCCGGGCCGGACGGAAGCGAGGCGGGCGGAGGGCGCGCACCGGGGCTGGCTCCCGCCTCGCCCCGCCTCGGCGCCGTGCGCGGCCCCGCAGCTCCTCCTCCTTCTCCTCCTCCTCCTCTTCCTCCTCCTTCTCCTCCTCCTCCTCTGCCTCCTCCCCGAGGCGTGAGGGCGGCGGCGGGGCTCTGAGGGGAGGGGACGGGCCCCCCGCTCGGTTCCATTTCCCGGCCGTGGTCACCAAAATATCCCGGCACTTCAGGCGGCTCCTGTAGCACCCACAGCCGGACAAAACCCAGCTGCCAACACAGACCCCCGTTTGGCTGGCATAAACTATCTGGAGATGTATTTCCTACGTTCATAAGTGTACCTGTAAATGAACATCTAGCCCTTTTTTGAATTCAACGTGTTTTTTGCCAGAGGTACTTCCTGAGGCAGGTGTCACAGCACACCTGAGGTTGGTGAAAAAATATTTCACATCACCCATTTTGAGATTAACGCCATCGAGTTCCTGTGCCTTGTACAATCATAGAATCATAGAATCATTAAGGTTGGAAAAAACCTCCAAGATCATCTGGTCCAACCATCACCCTACTACCAATATCACCCACTAAACCATGTCCCTAAGCACCACGTCCAACCTTTCCTTGAACATCCCCAGGGACAGGGTCTCCACCACCTCCCTGGGCAACACGTTCCAATGCCTGACTGCTCTTTCTGAGAAGAAATGTCTCCTCATTTCCAACCTGAACCTCCCCTGGCACAATTTGAGGCCATTCCCTCTAGATCTATCACTAGTTACCTGTGAGAAGAGGCCAACCCCCAGCTCCCCATGTTTCCGTGCCAAGACATTATTCACTACTCTGTTTGCTTTTAGCCTGTCATTTACCACCTTGGTAAAATAAATAATCCAAATCTATTAAAACATTACACTTTATAAAAGCTTTTACCCCTCAATGTGCTCCTGGCAGAGACTTGTTAACATCACTTTTTTTTCTGAGGTAGGATATACTGCAGACTGTTCCAGAGGAGAAAATAAATTCCTCTATGTAGAGGTATTTTAGTACTCGATATTAATCAGTATGCTATTTATTCCTCCAATGTTCTATTCGCTTATTAGCTTTTCTGACTACAGCTTCATGAGGACTTGAGAGAGCACACAGATATTTACATAAATGCCTGGTTTCTGCTTTTCAGTCGATGTAAATAAATTAGAAATTGTCAGATTTAGAAGCAGTACTCATGTTCCTCTCTACATTTAGCATTTTCAATATTGAACTTAATTCGCCATTACGTGATCCATTCTATTTCATTAGGGCTTCCTCATCATCACAGTCCCCTCTTATCTTGCTTAACTGAAATAATTATGACAGCTGCAAATTTTGCTATCTCACAATACTGTTCTCTTCCTAGATCAGAAGTAAATACAGCAACAATATGAGACCTGCTGCAGAGCCCTGAAGCAGGCTGTCATTAACCTTCTGCCATTGCAGAAACTAGCTGTTGAATTCTGCTCTTTGTTTTCCCATCTCCAGTTTTTGAGCCGCGATAACACTTTTCTTCCTGCCCAGTGATTACTTAGCTGCTCAAGTTGTCTCTGGCTTAGGGATTTAATCAAAGGCCTTTTGAAACGCTGTAAAACTAGTCCACCAAAATGTCTTTGGTTTGGGGTTGTTAAGTGTTTTGTGTTTTTTTTTTTTGTTTGTTTTGTTTTGTTTTGTTTTTTGGACTTTCAAAGAATTTCAATAGATGGATTGGCTAGAAATGGTTTTGCTTTGCAGAGTAGCCTAGTGAGGCCTAATTTCTTATGCAGAGATTTTCTTCTGTATGTTTGTTTTTTATTTATGCTTACTTACTATTTCAACCACAGGAAACATAATCTAAGAATTCCAGCAATTGAGGGTATTTGTTTGGTCTCCTGTTGGCCATGTCAACAGAGTGTCACCATGTTGGGGACAGGCCTGGACATGAGTGCAGGTGGTCAGTTCCTTCCATCACTCCAGGGTCCTGGTCCTCCAGGCAAAGGTGCTGCGTGGGCATCAGCACCACCGGTGATCCTGCCAGCTCTCCTTGGTGAACGTGGAGCTCGGGGAGAGGAGAGAGCAGCCCCCGACCAACACCATCTAGATGGCATCGGTAAGAATGAAACTCTCCTGATGGTGTAAGCACATCCTCTCCTCACAACGGAGCCAACTGCATGGCCTCGATGCCGCTGAGGTTAATTTAACTCTTGGATCCTGTGCTAGCAACTCTTTGTATTTTCATTAAGAGTGCGTTAAGTGGGCTAGGGCCATCTGTGCAAGTGATGCTGATAGCGTTCTGGCTGTCGTCAAGGAACAGAGGCAGGATTCTCCTTGGGAATCTATTTCTGTGTATGTCCTTTGTCCCCCCTGTAGGACTGATCCTCGTGGTTGCATACAAATTTAGTACGCCTGTTACAGCTGCCAACCAGCCAAATTTCCAGGCACTTTCTCTCTGACATCTAAGATCACCCACTTGTAGTGATGGTAACTGTTTGCTGTTCTTTGTTTAGTATTTCTCCTGGTTGAGTTTTTCCAGTGCATAGTTTCTTTGTAACTGTTTTGGAATTAATTTTCCCCGCTTCAAGAAGATACTTGGAAATCAGCAGTGTGTTATTTATTTTTGTACCTACTGTGCCAAATTGCTGGTCCTAATGAGAAAAGAAAACCACTGAGAAGTAGGCGATGGTATTTCAACAGTGTTAAGGTTGGATCTCTTCAAACCACCTGGAGGATTTTTTGCTGAGCCCTTTGCTATTTGGACTATTTTTTTCCTGCTAATTTAATTGCTCATATATAGGATAGGCTTGATGAACTGACAAATGAAAGGCTTGCCAGAATGAATCACACGAATTATAGGCCATCATCAGCTATTAACTTGGTTGAATCAAATGGTAATCAAGTTGCAATTTGCAGTATTACTATATTGCTGCTCACACATAACATGGTGCTTCTGTTTTTATAAAACTGAGCAATCCGCTAATAGAAATAATTTTGCCCTATGAGTCAACTATACCTGTGCCTATCTTAGACCAACAGTGATTAGAAATCTCTCGTGTTTGCCAATGCCTCACTTGTGTTATTTCATATATAATTATATATGTATAGTTTTGGTCCTTGGATAACAGTGTACATACACAGCAAGATTGGGCTTGTTTTCTGTAACCTGTTCTTACCTTTCTGGTATCTACAAGGGCACTGTGAGCTCTGGGGACCCCAAGTTTCACAAAAGTATGAACTACTCTTTCTACAAAATCACACCAAGTTTAATCTCTGTAACCCGATTTCTTTGGATTTATTTGCATTTTATTTATGACTTTAAAGTTTACTCATAGTTACTTCATGCTTTTCTTCCAAAGCTATCTGTAGCTCTTTACCATATCCTCTTTTGACAATGAAGAAGAATTATTTTTGATCATCTTCTGGTGCATGGGTTGTTTTTTTGCCCAGTAATAGAACACATTTCAACAGAAAATCTGTTCATTGGTATAGATCATAAATAGAAGATTTTATAGTCTCTATTGTCTGGGCTACTCTACAAGCTCCGTATTCTAACTAAAATGTCAAAATGGGTACAGAAATGAAATGCCCTCCAAGCTGAACAAAATGTGTTTTATTCACAAGACAAATTTATGCGGGGGCAGAATAGAAAATACGATGAGACACATTGATTTATTCTTTTTGTGGAAAAAGATATTAAACTATTACACTATTAGAGAAGCGATTCTCAGCTAACAGGTCAAGATCCCTTTCTGAGTCATCATGGATTTCTACTAAGGGTGGAAGCAAGTTGGCATCATTTGTATGTTGAAAGATAAGAAAAACCATTGAAGACTGACTGAAAAAAAAAATCACACTGGCCAAAATTTCTACAGTAAAAGAGTTTGTTTGGCCAGGTCAGCCTGGACTAAAAAGTTCTTCAGTGGTAAGTAATGGGGTGAAGTGAGATTGAAGGATGGGAGACGATGAAACAAAAGAAGAAAAGAGCTAATTGTCCAGCCTCCCTGGGCTGATGCTGTGCTCCTTTTCCCCTCGTCCTCGCTTGGTGCGTCAGCAGCCGGACTCTTGCGAGGTGCTGGCCGCTTTCCAGAGCTCTTTTAGCTGGTAAGGGGCAGGTGGGCCACAGCACTGCAACGTCTGGAAGCTGCTGCCTTGCAAGGCTTAGCAGGACGTCTTCTAGATGATGTTTCGGATGGAAATTTACAAGTTACATGCTTCTGATAAACATTGTAAAGTTCCCATTGCAAACCAGACAGTGTTTTGTTTCCAGCCTGTTCATTGGTAGGGTGCCCATTACCATAGATGAGCAAGCTCAAAGACTGCAGGCTTTCAGAAACACATGGGATGTGTCAAGCTGACCCACTTCTCGAAAGCCAGGCTAGGCCTTTGTGAAATGGCCTGTACTTGTTAGAAGAGATGTTATGATGTCAAGAATGTTTAAGTCTCCGATGGCAGTGTAATTACTGCTATGGTGTTTACAGAGAGGTGGGAGGGCCCTAGGGGAAAGGAGGCCAAAAAGGAGAACCAGGAAGTGAGATGAGTAAGGCTCTAGGAATTGCACACAGATGGAGTTTCATCGTGCTTTTTTCTTTAGCTCACTTGGCTCTTTAGTAAAATAGATGTTTGCATATGAGGAACTATTTTTTTCCTCTCTGCATCTCTCACACCTACAAACTCAGATGTTCCGCGTGCTAATCTTAGTGGCAGATTTTAAATGGACTTCAGGAACATGAAACTGTCAGGTGAAAATGCTGAGTTTAAATAATTTTTAGTTGTTGTAGCTGCTCGCAGTCCTACCGCCAATCTGTAGCTTGCCCCTTTCAAATCTGTTCTAGGGGAAGCAGGCTAGCATGAAATCCTGAATATCTGCCGAAATCTGAAATATTGAAAATCTGCTGCCCTTGTTGGATGGTAGTATTTTACTGCATAGGACTGCATTATGTTATGATTTACTGAATATACTGAATATATCAGAATCCTCCAAGATGTACAGACAGTTGTCTCGCTTTATCTTAAAAGTACAAAAGCATGCATCTACAAAGTACATCATCTGACAAAATGCAAAATATTTTTCTAACTTTGTTCAGTCATAGTAACCTTGGGGAACAGCTGCATGACAGAGCGATTAAAATATTTCAAACAAGGTCATGATTTCGCAGGTGATTGTTTTGAAGATTAACTTGCCATTATATATGCTGTCATGATTGCAATGTACATGCTCAGAAGATTGGAGGAAGAGTAGCTTCCTGTTCCAGCACATATTATTATTATGATCAGCAATTATTGTTGTTTGCCAAGCCGTGCCTATGCTAACCTCTGTCATCATCAACAATATTGTTTAATCAGCTTGGAAATGACTGAATTTTATCTACTTGGCAGCTTCTTCTAATTTACTGTATGAGCTTACCTTTGTGAGGATGCCACAGAGGGTGATGTGAAAATCTGTAAAACATAAAATCCTCAGCCACACAATACCTCCCTTCTTGTAAGTGCCTTAGCAATAAATCCATTTTCCTTTCTAAGAATCAAAATGCTGACACAGATCAGAGAGGTTGTTGTAACCTCCACTCCCCTCCATGCTGGACCAGGTATCCCACGAGTGTTCCTGACAGGTGCTCGCTTAAACTGTTCTTAAAACCTCCCATGACTGATATGCTAGCAGGTTTCGCTTGTGTTTTGACTAGTAACAATGTGAGGGAATGCTTGAGTGGTTTGAAAGCACATATTTAATTTGGATATTCTGAAAGCTAAATGGAATATAAGCATTTCTGTTGATTTAAAAAAATAAAAATAAAAATAAAACACAACAGTACTTTTTGAAACATAAAATTTAAGTTTGGATCTGGATTTGCATTGCCACGCTGAGTGTTCAAAACTCATGAGTCAATGCCCACCCACAAATGAAATTGGCTTAAAAGCCCATTTTCTTAAAAATAAGACATTTAGAAAGGATGGGTAGGTGGTTGGTTATTTGCCATCTGTTTTCTGTGCTTTTAGGAGACATTTCTTTCATATTTACAAGCTCTTGCTGTACAGAAGAATTAAAAACTCATTTAAAACAATGTAAAACCTGGGATTCTTACTGCAGTCCCTTGACTTTGGCAGCTGAAAAAGGTATTGATGGCTTTGCAATGAAGTCATGAGAAACAGCAACATCCAGCTTGACCTGATGGCATCCCAGTGTCTTCTGCCAGTAGAGGAACATGCAGTAATCTGTATAGAAGCATCCCCTCATATTTAATATTCTTGGGTGCTTGGCTGTTGATTTTTTATTTTTTATTTTTTTGTCAGAGAAGTTAAAGCATGGAGTGCAATTCTTTGCTGTCTCAAAAAGCTCTATTAGCATTCCACTGTATATTGCTAATTTCAGTTCACTTTTCTATTTCTTATGATAACTAATGAATAATAAAGTTTGCTAATAGGCAAATGTTGTTTGGACTCACAGGCCTTAGTAGGTTACGTCTCATGGTAGAGAGGAATTTATTTTTATACTTAAAGATTGCAGGAAGGTAACAATTTGGTGTTGTCATGGATTTGTTACACTCAGCTAGTTCTTGCTAATTAGAGGAAGGTTTTGATAAACAAGTAGTTTGCTTAATTTTAACGCTCCGTGGTTAGGAATTCTGGGATAAATTTGCTTGTCAGAGACTCTTTGTTTGCTCCAGCGAGTATGTTATGCCGTTGAGATACCAAACAACTTTGACCTAACTGTGTGAATGCAAAAACTGCCTCGTTATACCGCGCCTTCCAGAGCTGCCTGAAGTGTCGAGGGTGCAGCTCTAGCAACTTGCACGTTTCGTGGAGTGCCATATTTACATGGCAGGTAGTGTTCATCCCCAGCTCAGAACTAACCCTTGCAAAAGTGCAGCCTATAGGAGGCTGGTATCAGCCATGGGTTGTAGAGAAGGTCATCACTTCTCTCTAGCAGTAACCCGTAGTGTGAAGTTGTACTGCAGAACCAGGTCATTAATGAGAGCAATACAGATCACACATGAAAATCCTACCTTTAGCTCAAGTCAGATCTTTCTCATTTGTTTCTCTGACCAGCCTGGATTTTTTAGAGGAGGGTCCGTGCTAAAACAAGGTTCATTGGAGACTCAGAAGAACCTGAAAATGCGTTTCTGAAAGTTGTTGCCGGATTGCAGAAAGGGTGCAAACTGGCACATAAAGGAGCATGTTTCATCTCTGCTCGATGTAAGGTTTCTGGGCCTCACAGGTCTCCTGCCTAGTGGCTGACACACTGCAGGAGTGTGCCACAAGAGTTATATGTGGTCATACACATGAGGACTGCCAGGATGCAAGTAAACCCAGAAGGAAAGAATTAAAGCTACAAAGCTTAATCCAAATTAACATGTTTCTTATTATTATGGGTGCTTGACTTTGCAACCTTTATAATGTCCTTACAATATTTTTACAGGCGTGTGATATTTACTTTAAACTTGCTGTATGGGAAATTTAAATCCGTGCTGTTTTAGATAGTATAATTTGTGGTTTGTTTGTTTGCTTTTAATAATCCCTTATTTCAGTACATATTTGGCTTGTAGAGACAGCATATTGCTCAAAGCATGCTTCTGCTCTCCAGAGCCTCTGCCTGCAGCGTGATTCCCTTTGTTCGGAGTGATCTGGGACAAGGGCCTTCACTTTTGTCCCACGTGGGTCCCACACAAGCTGCTGTGGACTGCCAGGCAGCCTCCTGCCTGCCCCGGTGCCATGGGGATCGCCTGGTCAGCGCCATGCCGGGCTCTGCAGCCTGGTACACGAGTGAGCTCGTCTGGCTCACCGCTCCCCTGGCAGCTCAGTGTCTGAGTGAGGAGAGCAGGAGGCAGCTCTGGCAAAGCGTTGAGCCCTGGAAGAGGAGGGACCTGGAGCTGCTGAAGATCCGGTGCAGCTGAAGTGGGACGTGACTCAATGGCATGTCATCCCTGGCTCATAGGAAGAGGTGAGACACGGCTTGGGCAAGAGGAAATACACTTGCAAAATTAAACACTTCATAGGAGACATAGCCTCTTCACCTCAGCTACTGGCATCTCAGTTTTCATCTCTAATCCAGGAAATGCAGTAGGTAGCATGAGGCATTAATGTTGTCTCCTAATTCCGCTGATCGTCTCCACCTCCAGGATAAGATTTGAGCTCTTGCAGACTTGCTACTTCTTTGCATTGCTTTCTCAACCCTCCAAGCCTCCATTTGTTTTCTGCATTGAACTTTCCTGTTCTGTATCCTTTCGTATCTTTTTATGCAGAAGTAAAAGTTCCTTGTGGGCAGAGATGCTTATTTGTCTGTTATAATTTATCCACTGTATGGGAATCACGTAGTTACATAAGGCAATAATACTATTAATAGCAGGGAAGACAGCAACTTCCCTTTCAAACTTTTAATACAAATCCTTTATCAATTTAAATGCAAGCACGATCCCTAATTAAAGTGGCATGCTCTTATATACAGAATTAATATTGAATCACAGTGAAAAATGCAGGAAAAGGAAGTATTATAATGACGCCTGCCCACAGAGAGTATAGGCGCAGCCATACAAATCTTTTAAATGTTCCTTGGTCAGGTGTGTGCTGACAGCTTGGGATTGGCTCAGGCAGGATGGATTTGAACTGGAATGCAAAACCAGCAAACATCAGAGGGGCAACAATGCAGGAAAAGTTGAGGACCCCCTGCTGTAATGCGGAACTCATCGTTCCTCGTTAATGAGTGGCTGGTAACAAATGCATGTGAAAGCATGCGTTACACATTTTTAAACAGTTAAAAACTGGCCGGGAAGAAGTGCCAAGTGATGGTTATCTGAGCTTACATTTTGTGGCTCTGGCAGCCAGGAGTTCTCCATGTTTCTGACGAAATGACTGCTAACGATGAAACACCCAACAACACGTTTTCGAGGTACTGGAGAGGGACACCAACACCACCTGAAAGATAACTCTTCTTCCTTTTGCTATGTGTCCTAGAAGCAGGGGATGGTAGGAAGGGGTGAAAGAAGGATTGTATACAACTAGAATTAGCACTGCATTTTTTCAAAACCCTGTATAGTTTCTTAGTGTGTTCAAGAATGACCTTTTAATTTTTAACTGGGAAGAAAGGAAATGCTATGCAGTGTGCCCCCAGTGCTGGTGCCAAAGCATGGTAGGAGGGGGCCAGGTAGCTACTACTACTGTGTTGAATTTAAAGACATTGCCAAATTTACAAGGCCTGAATTGTCATTCTATTTGTTTACTTCCATTAAGTGCCATAACATTCTCTTCCACATCCTGAAGGTCGTTACCACAATATATTTATTTTGGATCCTCAGTGGGGATGAACATTCAGTCCTCTGCCTTTTACAAACACATACACACAAAAAATTCACTACTTCATGCTCCCTCAGTGATGCCAAGAACGTAGCGACGTGCACTCAAGCTGCACATGGTTTGGCTGTGGTAAAATGTCTGCACTGTGCCTATACTACAGGTGTAGCTCTATTGGAAGAGACAGCCCCACGAAGTTTCAAGGGTTAGATAAAGTCCTCCTTGGGGAACCTGAGTGCCTCGCAAAAGAGCTTTCCTCAGCTGGCTCCCATTGGATTCCTCTATCTCATATCCTGTGCCTTAAATGAGGGTTACAGTCATTGTTGTGGTGCCTAATTCCAATCCACTTACACGCTTTCTTCCTGCAATTACAAAGCAGTAAGAAAAACAGTTTGATCAACAGTACTTCAGTTACAAAGTCAACAGATGCATGAGAAAAATTCTTGATCAAAATGTTGGGCACTGCACAGTTTTGCCTTTGTTTACTGGGGCTTGGACGATGGACAAAGCATCGGCTCTCATGCTGCAAAAATCTCTGACTAGCAGCTCCAAAAGTCCTGTTCCTCCAGCCTAGTTTGTGTTAGTAGGATCTTGAACTCCCTTGCAATCTCACTGGCAAGGCAAACTTACATTGGGGTGCAAAGTAAGTGCCCGTACTGAGGAACAGGAGTGGAGATGCTCGCTAATTAAGGGGCATATAATATTTGAATTATGCAGTGTGCGACTGAGGAAATAAACATGAGTTAATAAAGAAAAGGCAAGCCAGTAGTAATTTGACTAATCCCCCCATTGGGGACGTTTTTAATGTCTATGTGAACTCCAAAACTTCAGAGATAACATACCGTAAGTACTCTTGTAGAGTAATCAGTGTATCATGGTTACAGATGTTACAGAACCTTTCCTGTAGTTGACACTATTTAAGAAAATGCATTTCATACTGATTTGAATTATGTGGGTGTTTTTTTTTTAAGAGAAGGTCATGCAGAAGGGTGAAACAGGAAACATCTTTTAAAATGCACCCATGCACGTCTAGCACAACTATTTGGCCTTTGCGCTTGCATCTCTTTTGAGCCTCCTCCCTCTGATGACATGAAAGTCACTGCGAGGCAGATTTAATCTGGCTGCTGGGTATTTTCTGCCAATGCAGAGGTTACAGGAAACTTCCCTAGCCTGACAGGCTCTCTGTGCAGAGTTCAGTGCACTCTCAGGCAGGACCAAAAAGCAAGCATCAGAGTGTGAGGCGGGCCGCCCTGGCTTTCCTCACAAAGGCAGGCAGCTCCTTCCTACCACGTCCTAGGGCTGCTGCAGCCCCAGCAGCACCCCTGCCCCACGGGGCTGCAGGCATAAAAAAAGGGTGCATTCCTTCCCTCCGAGGCCACCTGGAGAAAACCAAAATCAGAACTGATGACCACGTCTGCACTGGTTGTACCTGTTCCAAGTGGGTCACAAATGTCCGGTTTGGAACAGGCTGAAGAAGAGACACGTTCAGTGACTGTTTTCACCAGTTCTGCTATACCTTAGTGGGCACTTCAGCAGTACTTGTCTTTAGGTTTTGATCTGTAAAAAAGGAAAATTCAGTATGCAAGTCTAGCACATCAGTGAAAGCGTAGTGCTAAATGGAATTCCCACAACCCCTATTATATAGCACTTCTGCAGAAACCCATGTGCTTTCAAAACAGAGGAGTTATTTTCCTGCTCTTTCTGCTGGGAAGGCAGTGGTGAAGAGGTGCAGCGACTCGGCCAGAACTCACCCGGCTGGCCAGCGTCAAGGCTGTGGATAAATCCCAGGACTAATTCTTTATCCCAGAAGCTGCCTCGAAATAAATAATACAGAGAATTGTGCAATGGTATGTACTCGGGAACAGTGGCAGCACATGAGATGAAGACAGAAATAACACACTGAAATATGGGGAAGTAAATAGATTTAGGACAAGAAAACACCATGAAAGTATATGTGAGATTAAACAGCATCATGTAGTGAAGAAACTTTGGCAAGGCAGTATTTTAATATTATTAAAACTCGCTACGTTTTCTGGATTATGTCTCTATGTTGTCTCTCTCTTTTTCTTTTTTTTTTTTTTCTTTTTTTTTTTCTTTTTTATCATCTAGGATAGCAACAATGTCTACAGAAAGATGGTGATTTCCTGAAACACAGCTTTTGGATATAGAATAAATGTACGTTTGCAGACTCTGAATGTAATGGATTGGTTTTCACTTCTGTGCGCTCGCTAACGAGTTATGAGTCTTATTTTGTCAAATTATTCCATGCTGTCATCGATAGAGCATTCAGGTGGAAGTTATAAGCTGCGGCATGTGTTATGGTACATAGCCCTCTTGATCTACCGAAATCTTGGGGCATCTGCAGTGCAGCTGGGCATCCCTGGGCCATCGTGTCTGTGTATGTACATGTGCTCCTCAGCTCTCCCACCTGCCTGGTGGTGTGGCTGACCCACAGCTCATACGATTGAGATCTCAGGACTAATGGCTGGTATACACATCTCCTGCAAGCTTATTTTGCACCTCTGGTATCTTGAGTACTCCGGACTTTGTTTCACCTTTTGGAAAATCAGAGGAAGCAGTTCTGAAGGAGTCAGTATGCATGGAGATCACATAATCTACATCTACTTTCATTTCTCTAGGCTCTTTTTTCCTGACTACTTCTCACTGTTCTTTTCCTTAGGCTTTCGTTGCAAAATCCCCAGTGTTTAGGCTACTGCACACATCTGCAAGTCACAGACGGACTGATATTCAGCCCGCTTTTGCTTTTCTTCCAAACAGCCTGCAAGACCTTTCACTAGTTTCTTCAGGCCAGCCATACCTTTAAAATAACCTAATCAGGTGACTGAAATGAATATGTTGCTTAGCTACCTCCAAACTGAAGGTCAGGCTTAAAAACTACTTTGCCTTTGGTTGCAGCCGCCTACTTTCTGGGTTCTGCACGAGAACATCATTAGGGTTTGGTCAGCCCTGCGCCAGGAGCCCCTGGAAATTCAGCCCAGCCAGGAATAGGTAAACCAGAGCCAAGCTGACACCACACACACGAACAGGAAGATGCTTGTGTGGCCCCAGAGGGGTGGAGAGGGCTGGGATCTGCCCGCCTGGTGGCCGGGCAGCGGGGCTGTCCCCTTGCAGGGTGCCCATGGTCCCACTGCAGCGCGCACGCTTCCCAGGCTGCCAGATGAATTATGGATGAGTCAGCCAGAATTTTTCCACGAGCTTCCTCTGCTGCACTGCTCTCCTCGCTGTGGTTATAAACCACCGCCTGGGCCTAACGCTTCTGATGTTAAAAAAAAAAACAAAGAAAAAAAAAAGAAAAAAAAAAAAAGGATAGTTCCTCCTGGTTTCCTGGCAGGGTGCAGGGAATCCCTGACATTTGTGCAGTGCCAGACCCCCACGTCCACAGCACTTTGCTGCGCAGCCCAGCATATGCCAGAAATCGTCTGGTCCTTTCTGCCTGCTTTGCTCCTCCGTCCCTCCCACCAGCTGGCTGTGCCAACGGAGTCAATTAGAGGAGACGGCAGCGATGCTGAAACTGATTTGAATTTCAACCAGGATCCGCTAGCAACTAGAGCCATGCACAGGCAGACGAGGAAAGGCAGTTACCCAAGGATGTACTGACTGCCCGCATATGCTAAAAGTCTTCGTATTTCTTATTTTTAGTCCTTAACTAAACTCTGATTAATTTGTTCAGCAAATGTTGATTTCTTTTGCTCTTCTCTGAGCCCATAAAATGTGTGTGGTCTTAATTTGCAATGCTGGCATTGTGGAAAAGAAACAGTCCAGTTCTGGAAATGTTTGCTACAAGACAAAGCACAAAATGCTTCTACAACAGCATTTGGTGAGTCCTCTCAGACTGACTGCAGCTTTTGTGAATGCTTGCAGTGATAAAGCAGCGCTGATGTCAAACTATACAGCATGGGAGATGAAGCATTAATTCAAGTCTGATTGCAAGTTTCTATTATCTGCATTCAAGTTGCATCCAGAGCTCCCAATCAAGACAGGCTTCAGCTGTGCTAAACACTACGTCCATAGAAATGACACTTTGCGCTGTAAAGCACTTAGCGTCTAAACAGGCAACATGAAATAAGCTGGAGTGAAGTCAAACACGCAGAAAAGAGATCCCTACCGGCTCTTTACCATCAGCAGGCTACTTGGCTGCATTCAGAAAAGACTGAAGTCTGTGTTTGTCTTCAGGCAGTCTGAAATCCCGTTGACTTCAATGGGAGAGAAGCACAGGAATATATTTTTATTTTTTTTCCCTTAATGACACAGATGACCTCTGAATCCAGTGCTGAGTTGGAATTTGAAGAAGATTAATGTGTTGTTTCATGGGCTAAGGAGGAACAGGTAGCACAGGAGGGAATATGGATCAGTCATGCTTTTGGGAATGCCACAACCAGCCTCTCCTGGAGTTGCCTGTAGCAGCCCTGCATGATCCTCCCTAAGGGCTATTCAACTGCAGATGACCTGGTCAGCCCTCATGAGCTCTCTGAGCTGGCCTAAGTGCATTTGGGCCTGAACATGAGACAGCAGTGCCTGAATATGAGCTGGCAGTGTGCCCAGGTGGCCAAGAAGGCCAACGGCATCCTGGCTTAGATCAGGAGAGGTGTAGCCAGCAGGAAGGACCAGGGAATTGATTGTCCCCCTGTACTCTGCTCTGATAAGGCCACACCTTGAGTACTGTGTTCAATTTTGCGCCCCTCACTACAAGAAGGACATCGAGGCTCAGGAACGTGTCCAGAGAAGGGCTAAGAGGCTGGTGAAGGGTCTGGAACACAAGTCCTGTGAGGAGCAGCTGAGGGAGCTGGGGTTGTTTAGCCTGGAGAAGAGGAGGCTCAGGGGAGACTTTATTGCTCTCTACAACTACCTGAAAGGAAGGTGTGGGGAGCTGGGGGTTGGCCTCTTCTCACAGATAACTAACGATAGGACTAGAGGGAATGGCCTCAAATTGCGCCGGGGAGGTTCAGGTTGGAAATGAGGAGACATTTCTTCTCAGAAGGAGCAGTCAGACATTGGAACGGGTTGCCCAGGGAGGTGGTGGGGTCACCATCCCTGGGGGTGTTCAAGGAAAGGTTGGACGTGGTGCTTAGGGACATGGTTTAATGGGTGATATTGGTGGTAAGGGAATGGTTAGACCAGATGATCTTGGAGGTCTTTTCCAACCTTAATGATTCTGTGATTCTATATACGTGGTATATTAGTGCAATTATTTATGCACATATTTCATTACACTTTTGCCATAGTAATTAAGAGTGCTTCTATGGCTGTTAAGCCAGAATATGATCCAAGAACAATATCGTGATGAAGTTAATTGATCTTTAACCTGAACTACACCATCTACCTTATTTCTAGTTTTCACTTCCCGCAATGGGATTCAGCTATGTCTTCATCTTGCAATGAAGACCCTGCACAACCTACTGTCTGACATCAAGTTCCCCCTTAGTCTTCTCAATAATCTAAAGAGATGGCTCATAAGTCTACTACCACAAATCAGCTTTGCTTAGATACCCTGCAACTTGGGCACTCTGCAAGCAGGGGTTGGAAGGCACTTTATGCCACTTCTTGTCTTGCCTTTTGACCAATTCAGCATAGCACCTGCTGAGCTGGCCGCAGGGTGTGCAGCAGTTCCTGGGCAGACCACTGTTTAAATGTTCCACTGGTCCTGTGAAAAACATGTCCAATTGGTCACTCAACAAATTTCTGCAGTGGTCTGAGATACATCCACTTTGCTATGCTGCAGAGACTCCATAGGCCAGGGTTTCCTGTGGGACACAACACAGTGTAACTTCCTCGAGGAGGAGGAGGAGGCTCCTTTCTTCAGGGATACCAGTATCTCTCTAGGTAAACAAACTGAGATAAAATGGGAATTAATGAATAGTTGCCTGTTTTCCTTTCACAGTGACCATACAGCGCTGTGTTTAGAAACATACTCAGCAATACAAGTTTTCTGTATGCACATTTGTTCACCCAGAAAATTTTATTCTACTTTTTAAAGTTTGGCCAAAAACAAATCAAAGGACTGTAGATGTAGTTGTGTTTTTCAGGCATTGCAGCACTATGGTATGAGTCTACGTAATAAAATGTCTTTAGTTTGACAGATTAGGTTTTAGTTATCAGATCTGAAGACAAAATAGTTGTTCTCATTTCTTAGATATTCCATTAGATTTGCTAGCTTAAATGTACATTGGATCTAAGTAAAATGATCATGCTAATGCAGGATAAAAATATATTGCGAAAGACTGTGCAATACTGGTCTGCTTTTAACCTCTCTTGTTTAGGATTACAGAGACAGGGTCCACAAAATTAAAAAAAAAAAAAAATTTACAGTCAGAAGACAGTAGATTGGCAATTTAGCCCTGGGAGCAGGTTGCTGAAGTTTGGATTTAGCTGCATGCCAACAGATAAAGCATAAAGGAAAAGAAACAGGCAAGATGTGCACACGCACACACACTACCAATGTACTGCAAGCTATGGTAGAAAGTGCCAAAAGTTTTCTGAGTGAACTTTGTTCTGCAAATTCAAAGGATAAAAAAAAAACTTACATCATTTATATCAATAAATTGAAATACAAAATATGGCATAGCTTAAATATTTTCATTTCAATGCTTGAAACTGAAACATATGTCAGTCTCACTACAAAATAGGCATAAATTAATCTCAATTCACTACCCGCTTATCTCTGTCCTGTGGTTCTGCTACCAGAGCCAATATAATCAGGTAAAAGTAACATGTTCTCAGGGTCAGTTTATAGGTGTTTCACCATGACAGTTTGGGGACAGTGTCTGTATGTAATTTTTGTATTTTGCAGAAGGAAAGAAATCACTGAGTTACTGAAGGTCTTGGTGGATGAAAAGCTGAAGTGCCAGGGTCATGCCGCCTGCTTTCCAGAGATGAGAAAGCAGGGAGTTATTATAACTCAACCATCCCCATTCAAAATGGGAACATCATTGGAAAGTCAGATAGCCAGAGGCTGAAGAAGTCCAGCCAAGTTTGCCTGGCAGTCAGGAGTCAGGAACAGAAGATTTTTCTCCGATGTGGAGCACAGACCAGGTAGGCTGTAATTAGATGATCTCTAAGGTCCCTTCCAACCCAAACCATTCCATGATTCTATAATGTGGATGCTTCAGTGCTGGGGGTGCAGTGCACTGATACAACCAAGCCAGTCTACAAATTGACACCAAACGGGGCAGTCCCACCTCCCCCCCAGGCTGTGCTTATGCGATCCCATGGTGGGACGGCTTCACATCCAGAAAGAATACTACTCATCCTCTTCAGTGGAGTTACCTTTCTGCTAGTTCAGGCTCCCCTAAAGTGCTTGCTGTGACATGAGATAAGCTCCAGTGCCATGGGAAGGGAAGCTGCAGGGGTGCACGGCTGGGAAGGAGGTGGAGCGGGATCGTCCCTTCTGGCAGCAGAAAACAATTGGGTCAGGTCTGCTGAGCTGCCCAGTTCCTCCAGGACCTGCACTCAGGAGGCGTGGAAAGCTTGAGAAGGGACACGGAAAAAACACAGCACATCAGTTCAGCTGCAAGATCCAATCCACAACTAAAGAAGAGGAACAAGAGCAAGAAGAAGAACAAGAAGTAGTTCCATATAACTTGGTGGACAGCAGAAAGCTTAAAAGTCTCTGACCCCAGCCCAAAAAAACCTCAGAAGACTCAGGCAGGGAAAAGCATGTAAATAATTATTATTCTGCACATATATTTATATTCCTTGAGCTGCCCAGGTAGGGTGTGATCGCTGCTAACACTCTTCAAATGCATGTGTTCGCCCCATTGCTTCCACTGCCATTCATCCGTGAAGAGATGCACTCATGTAAACTCTGTGTTATTTTATAGGAGCAGAGGGACAAAATCTGTGTTGGAGCTAATGGGGCAAGGGCAGGGCCAGTTATATTTTGGGAGCTTACAGGAGCCATGCTGTAAAAAGTCTCATATCCACACAGGTTTCTGTGCGAGAAACCAGGGACAGAGCACTGCGAACTGCTCAGATGGAACGGAGCATGAGAACGCATGGACCCCATAGAGCAGGAGCTGAACATCACCACCTGGGACCTGGCCTCTGCGATAGACAGGGCCTCATTCCATCTCTTTGTCATCACTTTTCTGCAGTGAAACAGTCAGAGCCATTTAGGCCCAGCCTACATCTTTATGTCCTGGCTGAAATGGAACATTGCCACCTCTCCACACCCCCCAGCCCAGCCCCTACCCAATAGTGCTTCATTTACTTTGGGGGGGGGGGGAGGGGGAATATTTGCAGTCACTGACCCTATTTTTCCTGTTATGAAATCTTTTATCAGTATGCTAGGCTTTGCCTGCTGAGCTAACCCACATTAATAAACCAAAATGCAAATGTACTTGTCTCTGCTGACCCTGACTTTGAAAACTGCTTTTTTTTTTTTTTCCTCCCCTTGCTTCTCATCCTTGACAAAAGAGACACAGGCATAAGCTTAGAAGTCAGCAGGTACATCAGCCTGTCTGTCAAGTGACCTGAATCCCCTTTTCATTACAGAGACTTTCAGCAGTGGAGACAGAGAATTTGGTGATGCTGTAGCAAAGGATAAATGATGCCAATTAGGCTAATGAGATGGTTCCATGTTCTTCTACTAAAATCTTTCCTTCCTTTCTCTTAACTCTCTCCTTCTCTTCCATCTTGCTTGTCTGAAAAACAGCTTTGAAGCTAAAGCATGTATGTGCATTCATTCATTGGTTTTCAGATACTGGAAAGAAAAGTCTCCGAAAACTTCTTCCCTACCCTTGTTGGCATGTTCTTTCTCCTATGACTAACCCCCTTCTGCAGTGCAAGGCTCTATAGACTAATTCCTAGAGATATTAAGACTCACACCACCTTTCATCTTTTCACACTCAACGCTTCTCTAAGTTTTTCATGTTCCCTCTGTCCTTAAGAGCTTCCACTAATTCTCCTCTGAAGTGCACATCATTATTCTCAATATGCACAGCATTTATTCACCTTCTTGGCTCATCTCTCCAAAACTATTACCCCAACTCATGTACAGTGTGTACTTCCAGACCTCCTTTCTGCTCTGTCTTGCATGTCTGATGTTTTGGTACCTGCCTCGTTGTGGCACTGAAATCGCTCTCGTGACTTCTGCTTCTTTGAACGACATGGTCTCTCTTTATATTTTCACTGGTCGGTATCTCTTACTTTTGTTGACTTTCTGCCAACTTTATCTTTCCTCTCAGCACTCTCTCCTTGGCTTTCACAACTCCATCCTCACTTCTCCCTTTTGACAGCTGAGGCTTCCTTTTCCAGTCTCATTTGCCATGGAAATCTAACCAGCCTTTCACTCTTCTGTCTCTACCTGTGGATCAGTACCTAGTTATGTTGGCAGTATTCTCCATCAATGACATGTATGCTTATCTTGATCTCTTCATCCATCCAGTTCTACATTTTAGCCACTATATCTTCTTCTTGAGGAAAGAATCTTTGCCAGTTTGTCTTTCCCATAGCTGCTGCTGAACTTCAGATTAGCCCCCTGAAGTGTTACCCCAGTCCCCCTACTCTGTTTATAAACGTTGTCCTTCCTTTTGTGCTACCTCGTTGCCTGGACTAATCAAAGCTAGTCCTACCCAGAGGCATCTGGACCAAGTTCAAGTTTTGCAACCGTCTCTCTGAAAGTCTCGGCATTATTGCACATTCCCTCCCTTTTCATTTCCCCTACATCCATAATTGCCCCATCCCCCTCTAACACAAACGGAAAGTCAACACAATTATTCTTTCCCATTTCTCACCTATTTAAATCCTTCCTCTAACTCCTTCTCCTGTCACAATATCAAGTTTTCATTTTTTTCCTTCTTCACAGTCCCACCCTCTCCTGATCACTTTTACCTCTTATCATGTCATGTGTTTCTTCTTCTGCTTTATCAGTGATGCAAACATTAATTCTTGTGAAATTTGTTGACACTCCTTGTTTCATACATCTTTCCATTCTGCTTGAAAAGCTATAATACCTATCGTAAAACTTGGGCAAGCTATTATTTTCCCCCTCCACCCTCCCTCTTTCAGGTAAACTTGATGAAACTAGATGGGAAACTGGAGTTAACTCCTAATTCAGCAGCCTATAAAGAAAGAAAAAATGCCTACCAGCAATTAAAGAATTATTTGATAAAACTGAAAAAAAATGTTTTGTTGTTGTTGTTGTTGTTTTTCCACTATGGGAATAAAAAGTGCAATGAACAGATAAACAAGCTGATGAAAGTCAAGCAATCACAAATATAGGAAAGGACATATCAACTGCCTGGAGCACACTGAAACAAATATTAAAATATTTTAAGGACGATATGTGGGAAAGAAATTGTGGTTGCACTGTACTGAGGAAAGAAAAAAATAGATGAGACAGACTTACCACGCTAACCACTTTTTTTTGCCCAGTCCAGCAATTCCATAGGCTGTCTAAATTTCTGCCTAGCACTTTCTAATATAGGGCTTCATCCTCTGAACTGTGCTGTTGTGTGTCGCTCTGTTAATGCCAATTTAAACAAAGACATTTTGCAAGTTTGGAGCCCCAGAGCCTGATACTATTTAGCTGTAGCTCTGCCACCTCTATTATAATCTTCATGAGTGCACATATTTGAGGGGGCATAACCACAGAGACTAGTGATATTTCTACCTAATATTCAAAGAAATGAGTGAGCCTGAATACAAGTTTGGATACACTTGAAGATGAGTTTTTATTTTCTTTTTAAATTTTTTTTTTAAATCAATACCACCTCTGAATTTGGCGCAGAACGAATGAGCTCTAAAACATATCAATAGCAAACATATCTGTGATCAAACAGCACCTTGGGCACCGTGCTTTGTGCCAGCAGAGCACAGTCTGAGTGATGGGCATGACAGGCAGCAGAGGATAAAACAAACCCATGCGAGGAAAGGGGTGCAGCAGAGCAGGCTGGAGTTACAGAAATATAATGATGTGGTTGCTCAGTCCAGTCACGCATGCAGCTAGATAGGTTGCTTTATGAGTAAACACGCTTACTTGTCAAATGACTAACCAGCCCAGGACAAACGAGGGCTTCTCTCACACACAGAGAACAGCAGGACACCTGAAACAAAAGTTATGCATGTGAAGGTTTTTCTAAAGCTGGCCAGCAAAATTTCTCTTACCTAGGGGATTTTTTCTCATCCTGTTTTTACACAGACAACTACGCATGTGCTGCAGCTGCATCAATGTAGTTAAAACACCATGAGCCTCCTATTAGGGAGGCTGGTAAAACAGCATAAACAGGACTTCGAGCAGGCTATTCCCATTGCGTGATATATCAGTGTGACAGGATACATACTATACGCATTCCTACAGATACAAAATGCTATATTTGGTGCTATCAGCTGCTTCCCCAGGCTGGACCCTAAAGGAAAAGTGATGCTGCCAAACAGCTCTGGAGAAGCCAAAAAAAGCCTGGGGGAGTTCTGGGTGCTACCTGGGTGTGAGGGAGGTCTGAAGAGGCTTGGCCTGTGGTAGAGAGGAGGATAAAGGGAAAAGTTCCCCATAACTTTTGCATCTAGCTGTTTCGGGGGGGGGGGGGGGGGGGGGGACAGGGAACCGAGGCTGGCTGCGGGCTGTACAGCTATTTTGGGCATTACAAATAAATCCAAGCCTCCTCCTCCCCGTGACAGAAGCCAAGACAAAGTGACTCAGTCTCTCCCTACAGGAGCAGATCTCAAAGCAAAACATAATCTCATTAGCACAATAACCTTGGTTACTCATCCACAGTTTCTGCAGACTCCTTCCAGACCTCTTTCTCCCTCTGGTGTGCCATTTGCTTAGTCCTGGAGTGCTTTACCCTAAATTAGGGCTGCCGTCACTGCTATTCGAGAGGCCTCATCTCCCCAGAGTTTGCATTCCCGGCTTAAAGATCGCTGCAAGCCAGCCTTCCTCGCCATGTGAGTGAGGGGAAAGGTTTCAGCCGGTGCTGTTCAAAGACTCATTGCAAAACCACCTTCTGGTTTCTCACTGGGCACATGCTGGGACAGAAAAGTGCAGGCACTTGAGCCGTGTGGGGAAGGGCTGAGAGGACCCTGCAGCACCGTGCTACACTCAGCTGTATGTATTAGTAGTTTAAATGAACGTATACACAAAGAAAATGATTTCCAGCAGTTAAACCTGAACTCTGGATGAGGCCTCCGAAGCATGTTACTTTTTTTCACCTTGGTACTTTCTATAAACAATCCAAGCACACCTGTGAGCACCAGCAAATTTAAAAAAAAAAAAAAAAAAGATTACTTACAAACGATGAGGCAGGAAACAATGCAAACCAGTTTGACTAGGTGCGACTGAGCAAATGTTGACAGACTACAGCAAGTTCCTGCAGAAATAGCATGGGATGAACCACATCCATCCCCTCTGCCACGGCTCAGGGTGAGGTGCTGCTTCTCACAGGGTCCCCTTGGCTCAGCCTAGGGTTCACACGGCCACACCATTGGCAAGTGTGTGGTGAAACATTCGAGGTGTTTGTTTGGAAAGTGGGTCCAAACTGCTAAGTTGTAAGCGTGCCGATGCGTTTGTTTTGGCACTCGCAGTTAAGCTGATGGCTGGAGCTAATTCATTAGTTGCCATACACGTGCAGCACAAGCTTTATTTTAGCCTCAGAACACGTAAACACAAGGCAAACAAAATTGGAAAGCCTTAAAATTAGGATCCTCAGTTTCTCCACCAGACACACACCACTATGTTAAAACAACAATGTACCATGAACAAAAGACTTTTTTTTTTTCTTCTTTTTTTTTTTTCTTTTTGTCCAGGACACCTTGGAGTACAACAACAGAAGGAATTAGGTCAGCTGCTAAAGAGGAGGTTGGATGTCATCAAGTCATAGCACCCCTGAGACACAAGCGGTAGCGCTTTCTGCCTTTTGTCAGCTCACGCAGTTTACTGCTGTGGGAGGAACTCAAGGCAGAAAAACACGGAGACAGGATTTGTCCAAACATTGGAAAACTATTTGATGATTAATTACATTTGCTAAGACTGCAATTAAGGTAATGGCTCTGTATTTCTTGTCACAAACCTGATGTCCAGGAGAGGTCAGGAAGGGCTATCCTGTAGCACTGCCAAGTGCAGCACTGCTTGTTGGGCTTTCTGTGCCTTTCTTGGCCTGAAGCATCAAATACTTTGGCCAGAAAGGCATGATACTAATGGCTGGATGCTGAGTAGCCCAGTGGTAGGATCTAATAATGTACTATCTGCTTCCCTGTAATTGCATTTCATTTTCTTTCCAGGTGACCAGTTATTCTTAGGAGTGGCTTTTCAGAGCAGCTAGCAGTGGGGGGCATGCAGCTGGGGTTTGGGTGGACTTCCATAAAAGCTCAGCACCTGAAACACAACCTGCACTTTGAAAACACTGCTTTTCCTCAGCGTGGCCGGAGTGACAGCAGCATGCGGGGTGTCCCATTGTGTCCGTGGCTGTGTCATGTATCAAGGCTGCCCCCCCACTATGCTTCAAGCTTCCTTGTTTTCTTTTCTTCTCCATTACACAACTGCCTAAAAAGCTTCTTGTCTGAATCTGAAGCAGTGTTTGAAAATTCAGTTTTAATTACTAGCACATGAATTTCTGTGACACATGTCTCCATGGAATGTGGGCATCGCTACTTTAATTTAGAAGCACTGATATCATTGTAACGAGCGTAATACAGACCTTAGATGACATAAGGCTGAAAGAAGAACACGGCTCCTATTCTCTCTCCCTGAAGACTAAAACCTCCCTTGGATAGTACAGCATTCCTTTGAAGAGTGACTGTAAATTTTTTGTGTGTGTGTGTGATTATTATTTCAACAAATACATATAAAATGTGTTCAGTTTACAAGAAAACAAAAAAATCCTGTTCTTCCTGCCAGTGCTGCAGGCTTATCCTATGCTTCAGAAATCCATCGGATTCCTTCCCTCTCAGATCATCGGCTGTGAGGGTTCTGTAGGACAAATTTATGCCTTGTTTACATTGCACAACAGCACTGTCTTCAGGTTCTGCTCTCAGTGTGCATGCACAACATGGAATCGCATCCAGCTCATTTGCTTTCCCTCTGTTATGTTGTCTCTGAAGAGCCAAGAGGATTAAAAAAAAAAGCAGAAAACATTCGCTGTTGTTGTTAAGCCCAGTTCATCTGACTTTAAATAAACAAAGTAATAAATCCATTAGGAAATAAGATGCAACTTTTACAGTTATTCTTCAGGAGAGAGCCATGCCTTCAGGAAGAAAGAGAAATTGAGGAGCTTTATGCCAGAGGCATTTCTGAGAAAGGTAAAGAGGTATGCAAATAGAAATCTAATCTGGTTCTGACGCATGTGCTTGGGCAGAAAGCTATTGTTAGACAAACATGTTGTTCCTGAGCAGCAGAACTAACGAAGCCTGATTTCCTACGGATTCGTGTCCTTTGTCCCACATCTCCCTCCCCTTCACCACAAGAATCCCAGCTTCCCTCGTGCCTCCTGTGGCACTGTCACCACCAAGAGACGACAGACTCTGGGACAGTCTGGAGCTATAAAAACACTCTCTGGTTGTCAGCACGTGGGTGCTGGCCGGCCAGCTGGGATCTTCTTGCCTTTTCTTCAGAGAAGGCAGGAACTTGACTCCCTCTCCCTTGTCCTGCTGCCAAGTTTTATGAAACGTTTGAGAAAAATAATTATGTCTAACATTATCTCTTTTTCAACCTTGGTCAAAATCTGATTTGCCAGAGGGTTACAAAAATGATTAGGTATGGGACAAATACTGATTGCGTAAGTTTTGTTTCCACAGGAAACTAGAAGTTCAACTACTTCTCTCTTCTTAAAAAACAAAGAAACCCAACAGGGTTAATTAGGAAACTTTCCCACAGTCATTTTCAGCTGCAATACAGTTTTTGTAAGATATTGTGACTGACCTGCTATCTCACACTCAAAGTTATCATCTGATTTATTTTTTCTACTAAAGAAATCTGTGAAAGCTGCTACTGCTGCTGCTAACACTGAGATCTGTCATATGGCTAAATATTTCCAGGCCACTGTAGACACATTATTGCCCCTTTCCAGAGGAGAGCATGCTGCTTCCTCTGTGGTCTGCTCTCTGTGCACCTCTCCATTCCCAGCTCTACGAAAGCTCCATTGGGCTGCATTTGCACGCTGCTTGGACTTTAGACTGCATTGAGCAATAAGCATCATCTGCTCAGAGTGCTCCCTCTGGCACATTTGCTTGAATCATGACCTTATGCTTTGGTTTGGTTGTTTATTCCAGTTTCTTCAATACACACTCCCTCTGCCTCCTCACCAAGCTGCCAGTTCTCTTTCTCCCTGGGAAACCTCCACAGAGATGTAAATAGCTGAGGACAGGCAAGGTGAAAGCATCCGCCTCCAAAATCGCTTGGCTTCCTCTCCCCACCACACACGACCACCTCAGCCATGGCAGCCACCCTGTTGGCCAGGGAGAGCAGGATGCGGCCCTTCAGGAGCTGCGGGCATGTGCCCTTTCACCACAGGCAAAACCTGGTCTGCACGGGGCCGCAGGAGGAGCTGCGGCAAACCAGGGGCTGGCATGGCCAGGCCCGAGCTGGGTGGTGACCAGCAGCTGGGCCTGCTGAATGGAAAGGGAGCAGAGGTTACTTGTGCCACCAGGACACCAGGAAAGGCTTCCATTCTGTCCATTTCCCCCGAAAGCAGCTGCAACGGCCTATTTCTCTCCATTGGGCCAAGGCCAGCTGCTGAAACTTTCCTGCAGGCCTCCAGCATGTACCAGGATGGTGAGGAGCAGCTGAGGCAACTGGGAAGGTGCTCAGGGTGGAAGGGAGCAAGGTGAGAGTTCACCACCGTGGTGAAGGGAGCTGGGTCCTGCCCCTTGGGGCCGAGCCGGGAAGGGAAGGTGCAGATCCCAGAGGGAGGCAGTGGGGCTGGGTGCAGTGAACATAAAACAGAGCAGATCGGTCCTTCCTCACCCTCACCACGTGATTGTGTGTATATATACGTACATACAGATACATATGTGCATGCATGCTTACCCTTTTCAGCCTTGGGACTTCCTGGAGTGGGACAAAAGATCAGTCAGAGCGTAGTGAGGTAGGCAGCAGCCAGAGTGAAGATTTTTCCTGGCATTTTTCGTCTGCTGAGGACCTAGCAGGAAGGGAAGATAATTGAAGTGCAAATTATCTTTAGCTATAATTTGATGCACACATACATTAAAAATACCTTTAAAGAAATTTAAAAGATGATTTCAGGATGAACATAAGGCTTAGTGCACTTCAGAATCTAGACATTTCCCCTTTCAAATTTGCGCTGTATAGAGGGGAGTAGCCTATTAGCACTGTCTTGACTTTTACAGTAAATTATCTGAGGTGCATTGGCAGAATATTAGAAGACTGAAAAAACTTTAAAATCACATTTTTAAGACTCACTGAACACTAGGTCATGACATGTTTTTCTGATGTACAGAAATTACCATGGAAAAAAAATGCTGACATAGTCCTGATACTTGAACCAATGGATATAATGTACACACAACTTTGGTAAAAGTTTCCAGCTAGGCAAAAACAAACAACCCCCCCAAAAAACCCACAACCATTTCCTTCCAGTTTTTATATAAACCTGGAATGGAGGTAGGTGTCCTATGGACTCCTGGCTTTGCTGTTTATCGTAGGTACCACACAGTATAATGTGACCATGTCTGCTTGTGCCAGTCTTCCAAACAGATTTCTTCTTGCTTCTTCTATTGGAGTGCTATTACAAATACATAATTCTCTAGTGGTCAGGAACATGTTTATAGTTTCCATCCTAAATGGACTTATGGGAAGTCTGTGTCTTTTACCTTAAATAATTATTTCCTTTTTTCACGTTTGCTTCTAACACAGTAACCTTGAGAGAACTCAAGGGTCGGTTTAGGATTGGTTTTTATTTCATGGGCTAAACAAGTTTCTGAACACCCTAGTAGCATTTTTGCCTGAACACATCCAGTTTAAATTGGTCTGTCTTGAATTCCAGTGAACAGGACACTTTTCTTCCCATCATGAGATTGCTTCTTAATGGTGTTATCTTCACAACTTCTTCAAGTAAGGTTATGTGGAACCTGAAGTCAAGATACATTAGACCTATTGCATTGCTTTTGCCTATAAACTCTGTTATACAGTTCTTACCAAAGAAAGATGGCAAATTAGTCTAGCACAATCTACCCTTGGTGGCAGTATATTTCCTTTTCATATGGTTTTCCTCTTACATCTCCAAGTATTCTTTCCTTTATATTATTTGAAATGTCTCCCATACTACTGAGGCAGCAATGCACGGCAAATTAAATTGGATGTACGATGAAACGAGCTCAGTAAATCATAACTGTCATATGGATCAAGACGTAGTTTCTTAAATCCAAATTGCTTATATTGATCACGTACCAAAAAGAACAAAACCAGGCTTCTGGTAGTAGACTATGTCAGTCCATGGCACCAGTACAAAAAGACAAAGTCTGTGTAATACCTAGCTGCATTTAGCGATATATTTATCAGGCTCTGTCACAAGCACTAGTTATGTATTCGATGAGCAGTTCCATCGATCTGAGCTCTATGGTAGCAAAGAGACCACAAATAAATAAAAAGCAACCCACGTACAGGTCCCCTGGGACAAGGCTTAAATAGAGCCAATCTATTATGCTGGCTAGCTAGGGACTCATTACCGATTTCACCGCTCTTTGTCTTTGGAAAGGCCAGAATCCATCTAGAGAGAAAAGCCCTTCAGCCCTCAGGATCCCAGCAAAAGATTAGAGTCTCTTTTTAATCATTCAGTAGTCCTATTTCATCCCCATTGCAGAAAAGATTGTGCCAAGGCCCATTGTTTCCTATCTTCAGGCAGGCTGGGATCTTGTCTGAGAAGAGAGAATTTTTAAGTACTTGCAGCCCTGCTAAGTGCCATGAAAGATAGGCAGGAACTACTCTGCTCTTAAAAACTGGATTTCCGGGTACAATTATCCCAGTCAGAACTGGAATTCGGAGGGTCTGTCCAGGTGTGGGACAGAGCGAGGCACAAAGGCTGCCTCTCCCCACTGTCCCGGCTCTACATGGGGCCGGACACGAGGAAGCTCCTTTCCCTGCGTCCTCCCCAGCGACACAACTGCTGCGCTCTGCGTGTGATGGTTTTACACTGGCATCCTGCTTCCATGTCGTCTCCAAACATGAGAAATTCAGCACAGGCCTGTTAAACCATCCTTGCCTACAGAGCTGCTGTCCAAAATTGCCTTGTAACTTAGCAACTAACTTGCTACCTGCTATCACTCACAGGCCTTCTTTAACATTACCATTTCTTGAGATTTTTCATTTCAATATTTGTATGTATTCCAAATATTTCTCCCTCCTTGGTTGCAGTGCTTCCAGAAGCAACTCACTTTTTTTTTTTTCTTCTCTCTCTCCTGTCTGTAGTCTCTCTACAGTAATTCCTTCTCATGAGCATCCCTATGGCTCATTCTGACTTGCATGTATCACAACACCACCCAGTCCACCTGTTACTTCAGTAAGGATAATTAGCAAAGGGCAATTATCCTTTGGTAGTTTGCAATCAGGCCCTAAACACAGCACATTAGAACAACATACATAAGAGATCTAAAAACAAATACCTTCCATCCCTCATGTTTAAGCTATGATTTTCACACCAAGCCTAATGCAGCTTATATAAAATTTCACATATTTGCAGCAAAATGCTTCATTCCATGACAACAGAAAAGCACACAAGGTAAACCTCCATTTTCTGGACTAAACACACCACCACCAGCTGTTTAAGGAACATGCAGGCACACATATTGCAAGGGCAGTTGTTAAAGAAGACTCTCTTGCTGGGTTTTGTCGAAGAGCAAAGAGGGTTAACCTTTATTTACAGTCTGAAGGAATTGGCTTTGCTTATGTTTTCTTTCACTGTTGCTACAGTCTTATCTACTGAGTATCTTAGGTATTTATACAATACACTGACTTCTAGCACCTTGCAATTGTTTTTCCCTTCTACTTGTACCTGTTTGTACATGATCCTGTGGCTTGTTTTATTCACAGATATTTGAGTACCTCAGGGTCTTGTGGTTTTGCTGGATGTGGTGATGTACTAACAGTTTACAGAAATATTTAAATTGCTACTTGAAAGACAATTTGTACAAAACTTAAACAAGCTTCAATCAGGAGATTGATCATGAAACCTTAATATAAATATGTCTTTGACTTCAATGAACAAGTGAAGGCTTGCAAGAGAGCCTTTGGTCATATTTTAATGCATTGAACATTTTTGTTAGGACACATTAAATCCCTCATTAAGAAAAAACTGAAAACCAACCCTTCCCTCCTCCAAATCCCTCTACAACCTTAGGGCAAAAGAAGAACTTGAAAACAATGTTGAAACTACAAACAGCAAATAAAAGAATCCAAAATACATTAGTTAGATGACATATTGAGTATTTGAAGCTTGGAGCTGCAAAGAAAAGTAAGCTAGGAGTGCCCAAGTACAGAGTCATGCATTTAATTTGTTAGGCAACAGCAGAAAAAGAAAACATCTTTTAAAACACAGCCATTTATGAAAACGGGATACATGGTTACTGTTAAACATTTACCTTCCACAGTGAGCATATTTTTGCGTTGTTAGGTGATGATTGCCACAGTTTTCTCTATCAAACAGGATTAGCTCCCTCAGACATTCCCAACCCCCCGGTTAACTGCACTTTATGAATCATCACATTTATAACCTGTCAGGCGTGGTCTGATACCTTAGGGCAATATAGGACCCTGTCTAAATGAGACAAGTCAACTACTAAATAACTTAATGGAAAATATACTGTTAAACTTTTCTAAAAGACTTGGTTGCATTTTTATTGAATAGTCAAAAAAAGTAATACCAGATTGCAGCTTTTTTTTTTTTTTTTTTTTTTTTGAGAGCAGCAGTCACAGGTATCCCCAAATCAAATTACTAAAAGTTAAACAAGCCACATAAAGAAGCATACAGCAATGCATTGACTAGAACGTGGCTAGGAGGATTAAAAAGAATCAACTTAGAAGCTTCTAAAAAGGCTTATTTTTTGAATAAGTCTCCTTTTTTTAAATGAAACAGTTAAAATAGCAAGATCTGTGCAAGAATTTTCCTATGAAATTCTGGGAGTATCAATCTTACTTTGCATTTTTCCCCAACTTTCATAGCATTTCATCTTCTTAAAAGCTTCCTATAATCCAGTACTTCAGAACAGTACTGCAATAAAACACATGGGACAAGGTCACTATGTGAAAGAAAAATACTGAACGAATACTCCACAAGCAGCATCTACACTAGACATGAGTGACACCTGCATATCATCAGTGATTATTTTATTTAGTGTAGGCTCATGCCTGTAGCTTTACTTGGGCTTTGAAAGCTCTCTGAGAAGTTCAACAGCTCAGACAACAAGGTGGATCAGTGCCCAGGCCCAGCTAGCAGCTGAGGAAATCAAAGGAGCTCCGTGTGTAAATCACAAGGCATTAGAACTGACTTGTTTGAAAGCCGTAATATTAAAGATTTATGAAAATCTCCAGCCACACTCTGGATCTGGTTGTGGTAGGTAGTCTTTAAAAGGACCTTCTGAAGCAGCCTTTGTACTTACTTGTTTTTTGCATCAATAGAACTTCATAAATATATGCTTGGTACACGTTTGCCATAATAAAACAGATCCTGGGTAAAGACACAAGAATGGTAGTGATGCAAATTAATCTGGACAAAATCACAATCAAAAGTGGCATATTTAAGAGTTTCCTATTCATGAGGTAACCTGCATTGCAGACAGTCCTACATGAGGACTACATGATTTCTAACAATGGAGAAGGACCGGAGCGTGCTGGAGATTAAGATACAAACCACGAGCTCTACTTTTCACACTGAGAAACCTGTCCTGCCTCCCTTCCCACACCCTGCCAAGATAACTATTACTCACACTATTGGTTCTGAGACAAACTCTGGAGCCCTGTACACAAGCTTGTTTTGATCAAATTCAATTGCCTGCTGTTAAGTATGCTGTTATTATATTCATGTACCATGCAGTTCTGTTTAAAGTTATCAGAACATGCGCCACTTAACAGTTAAAAAAAATAAGAAATACACCCTCCTTTAATCTCACTACATTTTTACTCAGGCAGCAAGAAGAAACTATTCACAAGGCTTGAATCAAACTGATACAATTCAGACTACAACTGGGTACCCAGTGAACTTCTAAGAGTCTGATAGGGTGCATAATGGAACAGCACAGGGAGGCAGGGCATTTGAAATGTTACAACACATTAACGCTCATAACTACAGGCATAAACATTGGCCCAGGACTGCTATTTGCATCAATACTTCATTACTGATTTCCAGTTTTTGATAGCAGTTTTCTTGGGAGGATACCTAACTGTTATCTTTTCTTGGAATGGACAGAATTCAAAGGAATGCTATGCAAACACTGCTATCTTCCCTCTATGATCTTTATCTAGTGACAAAATTGCACGTTAAGGATTACGGGAAAGTGTTCTGACCTAGAATTTAAGTGTAAAATGAAGCATCAACGCTATTGCTTTAAAACATGTGCAAACAGGGTTAAAAAAAATCGCGTTTTAAGCCAAAGGAAGCTTCCTAACAAAGACACGGCAGGTTCTCCATCTCCAGTAGCATATACATTTGCTTCTGATTAAGGCAAACCCCAATATTCCAGGCACAGTTGATTGCAAATTAACTTCTTATTTATGGGCTGAAGAAATTAATTGCTCAAAAACAATGAACTTTATTCTTAAACAAAAACAAACAATAACAAAAAAAAGACAGACCAAATCTTAAAGGCCCATCGAATCAAGAGACAGCTAGAGGAATAATAATTTCAAGTGCTGTCAAACTAATCAGTAAAGAAATTAACTTCTGCATACAGCTTTTCCCAATACACTAAAACTTTTTTTTTTTTTTAATAATTTTACAGTGTACTTACTCTTTGAAAAGAGGCTTTACGTGGCAGTTTTGTAAAATAGTGGATTGTATTCCACAGTTTTGATGATTTTCAAAATCATAATAAAGATAATCCACTTGATTCCTGGAAACTCGGTGGAAGATGCAAAAGCAAGTTTTGCTCATGCCTTCCAAATAGCAGTTTAAAGGAACGAGTCACAGGAATTTAGCTAACTGCAGGAAACAGAACACAACAAAAGCAAGGAAACAGTTTTCATGTGCCAGGTCTATAGATGGCAGCAAGGGTATGAAGAAAAAAGAAAAGCCATTTCTCACTGAAGTAGTATGTTTAAGTCAAAATACATAGGAGGCAGGTAAAAGTATGCTTTCTTCGAAGTCAATGGGAGTTGTAAATAAGTGCAAGGAGGTAGGATTTCACAGTTAGGACGAGTTCAGTTAAGTGTATATTCACTACCAGAATAAGGCTTGTAACAGAAGTATTGGAATTAGTATGCAAAACACTTGTGTGTAGAAAAAAAAAAACAAAGCAGACTTCATACCTACATTAAAAATAAGTCTGTATTTGTCAGCTCACGTTTTTATTAATAACTCTTCAATATTCTGGGAAATGAATGATGCAACCAGCACCTCCAATAGAGAAAGGGCTAAACAGCATGTGATTTAACAGTAATAACTGTCAGTAACGGTTTAGTGAAAGTAAACACTTCAGTTAATACCAGTATATTGGAGATGGCTCCCTCACAGGTTTTTACTGAAAACAAGAGGTAAAGCAAGACAGACAAGCAGTTAAATTCCATATATTCTCACTAACATATTACAAATAATACAGTTTTGTAAAACCTCTGTATCTCTTTGTTCTACAAACACAAGGAACCTTTAGGATCAACTTCAGGTTTTTAAACAGTAGTTTTCACATTTTTTGAAAATCTTTGAAAATCAAAATCTGAAATCAGAGAACCAAAAATATTTCTGTACATCTAATTGCTTATGATACTAAACATTACACAGCACGATGCAGAAAAAGTCTTACAGGAAAAAAATTGGGAAGAGTACCAACTTAGGTCTCCTAGTTATTAAATCAGTGATCATTTGACACTCACTGTTGCTTTCCAAGAGATATTTAGCAGTACCCTGATGTATTTGCTTCCCACCTGTATATAAAGGTTTTTGTTGTTGCTGTTGTTTTTTTGTTTGTTTTTTGTTTAAGTTTAAACACTTCTTTGAAAGGAAATCCATCCATGCATTTCCAAGTGTAACTTCTACCTCTTAGGAACTCCAATAAATGTGATTCATGTGTTAGAACAATTGCTAAATTTTTTAAAATCAGAGGAAGAAGTCAGATTTTCCATCTATACATATAACAGTAGCAAACTTTTACATCACTTAGCCTTTATAGGCTAGGAAATAATTATTTTCTAATTTATTTTTTTTTTCTGAACAACATATATGTCATCGCTTGTTCGAAGCACTCACCAAAAAGTGCTATTTTTCTGACTTTGCTAATTAAGAATTACTTAAGCGACTATTTATCAGATGCTCAGGCATACAGGTAAAGATATACTGATTACACAGACACTATTCTGTGAAGACAGGAATCAAGATATTCCTAAATTTAAGTTATAGCTTCTCTATTTGAAGAACGTGCCAAGTCCTACACAAAAAAAAATATTGTTCTGTTCTTTTCTTTTTAAAAAAAAGAAAGAAAAAACAAAAAAGTGAAGATCTGGAATATAGACTAATTCAATTTAGAGAGGCAGTTAAGTTAGCACAAGGAAAACTATTGTTGTGAAATAACCATCTATACTGCCTCTTCTTTCCTTTCCAGTGTTATAGTGGCTGTTGACTTTGCTAATTCTTACCTTTAAAAGTCTCACTAACAGTGAATTACCTTAAAAAAAAAGATTACAAATTCATTTAAGAAGTTGCATTAATGAAAACTCAGCTTAACTCTACGAAATATCCAAAATTCTTTATTTCAGGCCAGTATAGTATTGTTACAGGCATCCATCTCTTCCTCCGTGCTTACATACAATCAAATTTGGCACTCCCAGCCACCAAGAATGTTAAATGGTTACTTAAATGGTTACTACAGTACAGGCACAAAGTAGTCAAACAGCTTTACTTTCAAAAAGCAAAGCCATGATGTGCTCTAACAGCATTTGTTACTAGTGTATGTTGTTCTCCTCTCCTAAGAGGCAAGATTAGGAAATTTCTCTTAATGGAAGGAGCACAGATGACAGCCCTGTTAATAAACCTGTTGTTTCATCAATAGAGGAATGATGTATGTATCTGGATACACTGGACACTTTCCTTCATAGCTTTCAGTTGCATTTACTAGTACACATGGGCTTGCGCAGAATGGGATTAAATATCCTTTCAGTCTTCATTACTGCTTTCATCATTATAATCACTACCAAAGTTCCACATTGGAAGAACCACGATTTTTTTTCCTGAAATAAAACAAGAAAAGCAAACAAACAAAAACCAGAGTATTGCAGTTCCCTCACATTTGACAGTGCTTCATAACCACCAGCTAAAAATCTTTTCCCTGTCTAGAAGCATCAATGCCTTTCCATAAAGGAAGCAGCACCAGAGACAATTTGTATCATTTAACCATAAAAATAACACTAGTGTATTTTACTGCATTACAAACTTCCAATTACAGTGGTTAACAGCATATGGAATGAGTATCAGATTTTTAATATGTACCAAAGGCAAGTTAGTAAAAACAAGTAAACAAACAAACAAACCACTCTACAAATATATTACAAACAAAACTAGCAGCAAACACTGCTATTGTGAAAGATGATTGATTGAATGGTCATCTGAAAAACAAGCTGGTGACTGTATTATTATAAAAATTGCAAGACAAATATTTGATCATAACAACTGTGCGAACAAGAAAGAAGTAAGCGTGATTCAGCGAACACAAATTCTACTTACAAACAGTGTCTCCGAGCCACAAAATGTAGTTTCAGTTTTATGTTAATAATCACAGTTCCAGTCCGATACATGCAGTTGACTCTGGTAAGCGTGTCTAAATAGATAATGGGGACGTAACTCCTGTAGATTCTTCTCTACAGCATGCAGCCCTATACGACTGGTACGAATGCCCGTCTTTATGTGGCACTTTAACAGCAAGGTGTACTGCAGTGAGAGTGAAGGGAAACAGCAGAAGTGCTTACACCATGCTTTGATCAGAGGTATCTTTCAAAATATGCACAACATATGTACAATTTGTTCCTAGGCACGTCTTTGGTTACATTCTCAATATAGTCTGCTTCACAGAAAAATACATAAAACATTCAAGACTTGGTTGAAGTCCAGGCAAAGATGAAAATTCTTTGTTTTTCAGAAAGCAAGACAGTAGAAAGTCCCTTTAAATTGATGTTTTATTATATCCATAAACGATAAAATCCCAGTGCTACTGTAAGGCATGTAAATACTGAACCTGAAAGAAAATAAAAGCAGGAAAGAAAACAGAGACAATGAATCATTAGCTCTTAGAACACTTCTTCAGAAACTAAATACACATCTGGCTACAACATTAAAGGTGCAATCACTAGTCCTTCCCCATGTCAGAAAATAAGGTTCTTAATTTACAAAACACAAGCAATTTCAAGGCAGAGGGGCACAAAAATGACAAAGAAGGAAGAAAAAAAAGGATGCAGGAAAAATGGGCTGGAAGACTCAAAGATTGGAAAAACACCTTAGTTGCTGACCTTTCAGAAAAAAAAAGATTAATTTGGCAAGTTACAGTTGTAAAATGAACTGAATAACAGGATTATTAAATCACAGTCAAGTATTCACACAAATAAATGCAAACTACTTTAACGAGGCTTATCGATTTGTATTTTTAAATTTCTATTGAATGAAATCAATTTTTGGTTTCTAGAAATACACAAAAGATTTTTGCCATTGTCTGCAAACAGTAGCACTTGAAGTAAATTTGTGTTTTATGTATTTAGTTTTACTTCCATGTGGAATTCAATACTTTTTTGAGTAGGAATAGTGGGGAAAAGAACTTCCTCTCATTTTAATAAATTGCCTTTTATTTTACAGTAATGGTTCACTGTAAAAGGATATCCCTGAAGTACAGTACTATGAATAGACATGATTGTCCTTACGATAAAACCTATTGTGAAAGAATAATCAAGAAGTCTAAATCAGAAGAATAACTTCTACTGTTAACTTGTTCATTTAATAGCACTGCATACTCAGCTGAGAAATGTCAAATATTGAATTTACCTAGAGCAATAACATATTTTTTCTAACATACATGCCTGAAAATGAGCATTTAAGAAATGTGATAATGAACAGTCAAAAAGCCAGAACTGTTCCGTTTTGTAGACAGAGCTACAACAAAGAAGCCCTAGAAACATATGCAGCAGGCTGCTTTTATAAATTAAGTCAGGCATAGATAAACTTTTTGACCCTTATTGACAGCCAGTCTTTTAGATTTCTCACACACATTATTACAGTATAAAGAAGGGGAAAAGCACATAGCCACAGCCCGTGCAAAATGAAGCTGCAAATTACAGAAAACTTTCTCCGGGTTAAGCACACAAATAATCTTGCTGATATCAACTGTGACCACTTCAAGTATTTTATTAAATTAGGGCCTTCATGAATACAGTCAATTGATAGCTTGCAAAAACGCTGTTAGGCTTAATAGTTTCAACATCAGATTCCTTACCTGCCAAGTACTTAATATTATCAAGTTTGTGTGATTCAAGCATTGTTTTTAGATCTGCAACTTCCGTGTCTATTTTTCTGTCTGTTTGGGTCAGAGCTCGATCTTGTTGTGCATGCTGGAAAACAAAGCAACAAACTTAAACAATTTGATCAGTTCTGAGTTAATTTAGAAATGCAACCCATTCCTTTAAGTTGCATTTCTGACTTCTCCTTAAATGTATGTTAATGAAATAATTTACATTCAAAGCAAACAAGTTCCTTCATGACTTACTAAATCCAAGAAATTGAGTAATTTGGTGAACTTGGTAAACTTACGGGACTACATACTTCTTTACATGTAATCTAGAAAGGAGCAGAACTGGATGCCTTCTTCTCTCGATCTAGCAGCATAATCACTAACTTTAATCTGTCACTTGGCCCACAAGATGTTCAAGTCACTGCTCAATTATAATAGCTATTGAGATGTCTAAGAGCCTCTTGTGACAGAAACATACTGGAGCATGAAAATTTATGGATCATTAGAAACACTAAGAATTGGTCTTCTGATGTAAAAAGCACGTCTTCATCTTCCAATGAATTCTACCACTAAAACAGCGATAGACAGACTTCAGAATCTGATTACGACAGAAGACCAAACTTCTGTGAAAAAAAACGGGATGGAGTTATTACTCAGAAAAGACTCAAAGACAAGACTTGTAAACTCAGATCAACAGCTGCCGTGGTGCTGATATTTTCAAGTCAGCACTACTGAAACATTTCAATCAGTTAATGATTTCTTAATGATTTACTGCCAGACTTCCTCCTATGGCTAATTCCCTATAGTACAGAATAAAACAAAATGAAGACGAAGAGCTTAGTAAGAGCCTCCCCCTAAAATGAAGCCAAATCAATCTAGCAGTGTGTCGCACTGAACATGGAAAAAATCATTGATTTCAGAAGAACTAATGTAAAATTCTGTCTAGAGAAAATACTACGTGCACGAAGTTTCAAAACAAAGTGACCACTGAACAGTTATATAGACACAGAGGAAATCTAATAATATATATGAAAGCCTTTTTATTCTGTAGACACTTCAGTCAGCTGTACTAATATGAAAACGCATGGGGAAATAATAAATCTCAATGACATTTTGTACATGAAAGTGTCTAAGCACACGAGCAACTTCGCAAAGAATACCTGCGCTATAACATGAGTATAAAAGCTTTGTTATATGATTAGCTACCAAGTCCTTACCAATTCCACTATTTCTGTCCTCATTTCAAGTAGTTTTCTTTCATTGAGTGAATACTGGAAAGGGGAAAAAAGAAAAAAAAGTAAACATATTATTGTCTTTAAACCTTTTCCCCATATTTAAATGTATATTTCTTTGTTTCCAAGTTCTGTAAAAAAAAAAATGGATCTGAAAAGAATGTTGTCTGGCAACACTTGAGAAAGAGTATTGTAGGATGACTGCTGTCCTTTAGAAAGCAGAATTCAGCCAGGTTTTCAACCACTCTTCTGAATTGCAAAGTGGAGCAAGTCTAAGACTATCATCATCTGCAACATGATATACATTAATAATGGCAGAAAAGTTAGCAAATTTACATTCTGACAAAAACCTATGACTCTGAAGAGTAACTCTGGAACAGTTAACTAACCCACCGAGCACAGAAACACCAAGAAGTTACAAGTCATCCGCTTTCTTCAGCGAGGGGAGTATAGTTTTTAAATGATTATAGCAAACTCAGCTATCTAAGATGTTTCACCAGCATTATGGGTGTTCACCATTTGAAACGGTCAGAACAATATATAAGGAACAACATTAAAAATGCTGTATTTGGTAAATACAGATCTCTTATCTCATGTTAAGCCATTTGTTTGCGGAACATCAGAAGCTGTGGCTTATTGTAAGCTATGGTTCTTGGATTCAAGAAAAGGTAAAACCAGATTAAAGAAGCTACCTTTAAGACAGGGTACCTTTCTGACTCATGAACAGGCATGATTTGACATCCGTAATGGTTCCTATCCACTACTGGAGCAATTTAATTATTCATAGGACAGCTGCTAAAACACCAGTCTACAGTGCAGAGCATTAAGGTCATCGGGCTCCATCTCAGAATGCTCAGTTACACAGCAATAACCTCATCTGTTGACATTCCCACGTGGAAAGTCACTTTATTTTTCCTCCAGTCTGGAAGCTTATTCCACTTTAATATTAAGTCATATTAATCTATGTAAATGCCTCCGCATTGAAAAAACCTCTCCTTAAATATCTAGAGCAATATTTGGACTTTTGACTGATCTAAAGATCAAGAAATAGCACAAGGCTACAAATGTGGGAAAGGAGAGAGGAATAATAGCATATCTACAATTCACAAAACATTTTTGCTAAATTCTACAAATTGAAGACAAGGACAAGAAAAAAAACCAAATGTATATTTATGTAAAATGTCTAGAAGTGGTAAGATGGCAAAACTTATAAAAGAATGATTTAAAATCAGGTTTGAAATAAAATTTCACATAAGAACAATGCCTCATTAATAAACTGATCACCACTATCAAAAATAGTAGTATGTTTAAAATAAACGGTGTAATGTATTGAAATAATTTCTGTTTAAATAGATGTTGTTGGCCAAATAGACTTCTTTTTTAGAATAATTTATATTCTGCAAACTTCCTTCTTGATGTCCATATTTGTTCAAGTTTGCCTTGGGGCTAGAGCTCCCTAGGTCAAGCACAAGGATTTCAAATTTCACTTTAAGAAAGTGAAATACACCCTTTTCCTACGAAGGATCAACACAAATCTGTAATAACACAAGTACAGAAAGAGGAAAGGCAAGGTTAACCCCACCCTGAAATTAAACAGGGAGATTTCCCCTTAAGTCCACATGTTTTTCCACAATGCAGAGAAAATTCAGTTTTGTCAGATGCATCTTGATATTTTAAACAGCGAGCTTAGAGGCACTGCGATGCATGAACAATATGAATATAAATAGAAATCTGTACTGTACTTCAAGTTTCTAAATTGCATCTATATCATTGCAGATATAAATCAGGGCACAAGCAGATGTGCATTAAGCAACAAAGAATTCACTAGGAAATGTAAAGTGGAACTAACTTATTCAGATAAAGCATTTGGAGTTCAAAACATTAAAAATGGCTGACATCAGTGTTGACAAATTAAGATGTTCTCCTTCGGCATTTAGTCCAAGCAGAACTGAAGCATAAGAACTTTTTACTTGAAGTACATAAAGTTAAGTCCATTTAAACTTAGGACGTTTCTCTTCTGAATAATATTTCTGTAAGAATGCATAGTAAGCTTCAATAACCTGAGTCTTATTCTCGCAAAGACAGACATTCAGTCATAAGTCACGTTAGCATCCAAATAAATATTATAATGATGTTTTACTACAGAAAATATTGGATTATGTTCTTCTCCCCAGCTCAGCATATATGCTGCAACCTGCTCCGTATCTGTCTGCATTTTTCCTTTTCTGTTCATGCATGACAAAGCTGGCAATTAAAGTAGGGGAGTGCTGGGAGGAAAAGAGTAGTTTTGACAGAAACTATGAAACTGCAGTTGCATGACAGACTAAGTTAATCAACTTTCTTTAAAGAAAATTCACAGCTGCAACGCTTGCTTTTCCTGGGAGGCAGTTAAAATGATGTAGTCTTATAAGCAACAAAGTCCAGATTTCAGGGTTCTACATAAATATACAAGGAAATGTTAGCACCTAATTCATCACCTGTGAAATGTGTTTAAATGGGTTTTTTGAAGCCCAAAATATTGCAAAGCTTTGGATCCACACAGTTAATACGTTTCATATGAAGTTGTTTAAAAAAAAAAAAAAACCAACCAACCACCAGCATAAAGTAGTAATCTTTAAAAGTGGGCTTTATCTGCTCAAATTATATTTTATTCAAGCATATACCAGGGGATAACAGGCTGTTAGTCATTATACTCAATCACCGACTCAACTGTTACCTGAACTAATCACTGTGAATTACTTCAAGGGGCACACGCAAAAGTTAGATGACTTCTACTTTAACAGTTCTTATTGCCTAGACTGCAGATATTACTTCATTATGCACTTGCGATAATAGGACTGAATAAGAAATAAAATTTGTAGTGAAGTGCCAATGAAAAATCTTTCAATTCAGATGATGTGATTTGAAATCCTAAAAGCTATTCAAGAGATCTACAGGAATAGATTTCTATTTAGAGTGCTATATATAGTGCAAAAACTTATCTTCTAGTTTTTCATCTAAGTTACTCAAATTAAAGAGGATGTAAATTCAGCTCTACCATATATTTCAAAGTTTAAAACAACCCAAATCTTTAAAACAACCCTAATCAGTATCAGTTACAATAAAAATCAATCCCAACTATTTTCACAACAGGTAATGCCTGACAAACTAGCCACACTAAATTCTCTAGCTATAGGGAAATAATACATCTTCAGTGATGACAAGTTTAATGAAATGTGGATGCTTAATTCAGTGTGAAAACAGAGCTATACTAACAACATGAAAAATCTTCAGGTGGCTAGTCAGCATATTTAAATGCAAAAATCTATAGTAATAATATAGATTTTTATAGATATTACTATCTATAGTAATAACATAGATATAAAATCTAAAACGAACAATACCACAGATTAATATGAAAATTATACTCCTACCCAAATTAGGAGATTGTTCAATGTTCGGATGTTTCTAGAAGAATGCAAACAAAACTTACCAATTCTTTTACTCTGCTCTTTTCCAGGTTTAGATTCAACTTGTTATCTGCACGCACTTTGGTAATTTCATCCTAATGGGAAAAAAATGATGAAGTAGTGAGCATGAATTTCTATTTATTCATGAGCAAAAGAAGTTAGGAAAATATATTGTGCTTTCTTTAATTAGAGAGCAGATTGATTCCCAAAACACAGTGTGCATCTTTTTCCAAAGTACAAATGTTCCAACCTTTCCCCATGGAAATACTCATGTTCTGTAGTATGAATTCATTCTCACTGGAATGAGTCAAAAACTAAACTGCTTTTACACCAGAACACTGAGAACAGCAGCTGATTGAGAGCACATCCTTCTACAAGTGCTGTTTGGAATGTGTCATATCCCATGACTCACTGATTTCAGAAATCCATGCCTAGGTACACTTGTAAGATGGACTTCTGTGAAGGAATCTTGATGTTCAAGATAATGTTAAAAGCAGTTTCCAACTTTGCAATTTTAAAGAAAATCTGTTTCTAAAGACTACACCTAGGGCTTTAAGAAAAAAAGCTACAGGTATCTTAGAACTCAGAAAATGTTTATTATATTTTAAATTTCTAACTTTTTAAACTACCACTAAATATTGTACTTCACTTCATAGATAGCTCCAAGTGATTCCTATTTCTTGCAGCGTCAGCTGCCATTTTAATGCAACCTCCCAGCAGGAATTCCAGCCCGTTGACAGTTTGTCATGAGGCAAACCGCTGATCTAATGAATGTGTGGGAGAAGCAAGAGTCTGATGATGCTCTGGGATATTCTACAGTTTAAAAACAAGCAACCATCTCTCAAGTAGACCAATGTCAGCTAGTCAAGACTTCATTAAGTCAGTATGAACAATAACTACACTCAGTTTCTATGCTAGAATTTTTGAACTTTAACTGTGTTGTCATTAGATATCATTACAGTATGTGTTACAATGTAATGAAATTGAAAAGTTTGAATATATTTTTCCTTAATCTTTTACTACATTGTGTCATTCTGTCTTTCAGATGAAAAAGTAGGAGCAAATGTAATTATTGCAAGGGCAAATCATCTTACATTTACAGGTAAAAGTTAAATTTAAGATATCTCGCTCTAAAAAAAGATGACTCAGATCCTCCATATTCTACCAGTGAATATAACAACTCATTTCATTTTTTTACTTGCACAGAGATAAGTTACAAGTCAAAAATCAGGTGCCGACCATTTTAAAAAATGGTATACTGAAAGCCTGGATGCATTAAGCATTTCACAGCATTATATAAAACATGTGAGACTAGCCCTGACAAATTTATTCTCCTTTTGGAGTTAACATAGCAGAGAAGAATTGAAGATAATAAGGAAGAAATGACAAGGAGGGCACTACGCTGAACTTGATCGCATTGTCAGCTAACTTGACAAGGCAATATTCTGACAGTTTCACTGGCAAATCCTATGGTAGGAAAGGTGCTCCATCCTCCAAGGTAAGAAGGCCATCACAAGAAGAAACAGCACTTCTGAAGTAAGAGGACCATATTCCCTATGAACAGTTAAAAGTTACCCAGTTTCCAATCTTGGTGCTTCTTGCAAGAATCTTTTCTTTCTGTGTAAAAGGTGCTTAAAACTACACACTCATCTAAGTTACAGGTTTTGAGACAGTCTTGATTTTGGTGGTAGAAAGCTATTTGGGATGTTACCCAGGAGAGGCAAACACAGAACAGAAACACAGCATTGATCTTTAAACCTAGTAATTATCTACAGGTTCTTATTCTTAAGTTTCCTCCAAAGAGTCTGTTTTCTTGCTAAGGTCATTTGTTCCCAAACAAATGGGACCAAACACAATAGTCCCAAACTTAGTGGCTTGAAATAGTTTTTAGATGGCTTCTTTAAGTTCTGAATAGCTAACAGATAAATCTTCAGGAAAAGAGAAATACTACAACCAATTAGTGAGTGCTGTAATTTTGAAAATGTGTTGCATTTTGAATCTGATAAGCAATCCTAAATACAGAACATCATTCAGCCTTAATCATGACATGGCAGCTACCTACTTTCTGAGTCTGAGTTAAGGAAAAAGTCTTCAGGTAATTTTTAGTTCACCACTCAGTGATGAATTGCTTACAGTTGTCACCATTAATTACGTCTGCATGAAATTGACTTTAATGCAGCTCATAGCGTACCTCAATTGCAGTTTCAGTATCCTATATATCATAGCAATCAAGCACAAACTTTAGAATAAAATCCTAAGAGCAACAATTATTTTTAAAGCAAATTAGATAGGTGTTAATTCTTAATTATATTGGTAGAGTATCTTACCATGACTTGCTTCTTTATCTGCTGGAGTTCAAGCTTTATTTTCTGGGAGAGCAGAAAAATGTATTTTTTATTATTGTATACAAACCACCACAATCTAGAAATACTAACAATGTGCACCATAAGTAGCAGAAACTATAATCCATCATGTGAAAAGGAAGGCAGAATGAACATGGTTTTATTATCTATATCCTCAGTATGTGTGTAGATATATCCACATGTACACAGATGCACAGTTACTCAGTACTACACATTTCCAACCAGCAGCACAAGACAGAAGCTAGCAATGCTCCACAGCAGTAAAGGTGGCCAAATGCACAGGAGGTTTTAGTAAGAGTAAACACAGCCAAAGATAAATGATTATTCCCCCATATTTAGCATTTGTGAGTCCGCATCGAGCTGTGTCCAGCTTTAGGCTCTCCCTGGTACAAGACAGATGTTGACATGCTGGAGCAAGATGAGTGGAGAGCCACCAAGATGACGGGAGGCTGGAGCACACAAGGTAGGGGTGGACAGCAGGGAGAGGCAGAGGGGTTTGTTCAGCCTCAAGAAGAGGCAGCTACATGGCAATCATACTGCAGCCATCAACTCTTATGGTCTCTAGAGGTCCCTTCCAACCCAGATTATTCTGTCACTTTCTCTCTTTCAAAAGACCCATGAAATAGGAATAGTTGTAGTGGATTATCTATTTTGTTTTCTTTAATTGTGCACAAACTAGCAACCTGGAAGGATCTACAAGGATCCCTTTAACCTATCTTGTTCTGTGTATATTCAGTTAGCTATATCTATGAATTGATGAAATAACATGTGACCCGACTCTCCTCTTGCCATATGTTCTCACTATACCTTCTTTTGTGGCTAAATATAGTCAAAACATGGCTAAATATAGTCAAAACTAACTTTTGGCTACATATAGTCAAAACATGAGATCATGTTAGAGTTTTAAAAAAACAAATAAAAAAAAAAATCACAGAATCCCAGAAATATTGACCTGGGATTGGACCTCTGGAGACCATCCTGTCTCAAAGCAGGGACAACTAGAGCAGGTTGCTCAAGGGCACGTTCAGTTGGGTTTTGATTATCTCCAGGACAGGGACTTCACAGCCTCCCCAGGTATCCTATTCCAGTGTTCAACCAACCTTACAGTAAAAAAGGTTTTTCTTATGTTCAAATAGAATTTCCTGCATTTCAATCTGGGTCAGTTATCTATTGTTCTGTCACTGGACACCAGTGGAAAGAGCGTCTCCATCTTCACTATACCTTCCTTTCAAGTATTTGTACACAGCGATGAGATCCTACTCTTTCTAAGCTAAACATTCCCAGCTCTTGCAGCCTTTCCCCACAAGATGCTCCAGTCCCTTACTCATCTTTGTGGCCTTTTGTCAGGCTCACTGCAATGTGTCCATGTCTCTCTTGCACTGGGGAGCCCTAAACTGCACCCAGCACTCCAAGCCTGGGTCACCAAGGCTTAGCAGAGGGGAAGGATCACCCCACTTGACCTAGTGACAACAGTCTTAATGCAGACCAGGAGGGCTTCTTTGCCACAGGGGCTCATCATTGGCTCGTGGTCAACTTGGCACCCACCAGGACTCTCAGGGCCTTTTCTGCAAAGCTAATTTTCTGCTGCGTGGGGGTTCCTTCTCAAGGGAAGGTCCCTTCCCTTTGCTGAACTTCCTGAGATTCCTGTCAGCCCATTTCCCCAGACTGTTGTGTTGCCATCTGGAGGGACATCAACAGTCTGGTGGGTCAGCCACTCCTCCCAGCCTTGTACCACCTGCAAACTTGCCAAGGGTGTGCTCTGCCCCTTCACGAGGTCATCAGCGAAGGCGTTTAACTAACCTTATTAGCACCTGAGTCGACCTCTTGGGTACGAAACACTTCTTACATCATTAGAAAAAATAAGCAAGCACTAGAATTCCAAAATACTGATTTTTACCTCATTTTCTGAACGGAGTGCTGAGAATTCACTTTTTTCCAAAATAATCATGTCCTTTTTCACTGCACCAATATGGGACATGACTTGCTGAAGAGCGATCTCCTTTAAAAGAAGGAAGAAAAGCCTCAGAACATACAACCACAATGCTTTTTCTCATATGTGCATACAAATACAATGGGGTATTCTGGTACTCTAAAATTTTTAACCCTGCAACTTTAGAAATTATCTCAGTTTCAGAAGACAAGATAAATTAAGCGAGAGTGACAAAATAAGCGAGTTATACTCAAATGTTAATAACGTTTGAAAAAAAAATCAGCAGTGCTAACATGGAACAAAATAGTTCAATTAATAGCGTAGAAAATAATTTCTTCAAGTATTCAAATTCTTAAGCTAGGAAGGGCATTACGGACAGAGGAGATGTCCATGTGCTAAATGAGGAAAGCTGACTTTCGGGCCAAGACTCCCCAGTGCAACCATACTCTTTTGTAATTGCCCTCCTCTTTTGTAATTCCACCTCCCTCTGCATGAAGGCTCACTCTGCTTCTCTACTCAGCTAAGCAAAATCATGCATTATATTCATATTTTTAAATGCTATTCTCAGTCTTTTATACCAAATTGACAGAAAAAAAAAACAAGCATCCTCCACATCTTTAGAGGATGGAAAGGTCTGTAGACATTGTTCTAGATCCTACATTATCCACATGCAAACAGGGACTCCCTTTTCTTCTCTAAACACCCACCCTCTAAAAAGTAGGGCCTTGCTTTTGATTCTGGACTCACACCATTACGAATCTGACAGTGCACTCCACTTATGTCAGGTAATGCTATTTTTATTTATGGCATTGTATTTCTGAGTGGCATCTGGAGATGTCTAACTAGGCTACCTGACTACAGCACTGGAAAAAAACAATGGGTCAGTATGCTGGATTTATCACAAAAAGAGTACTGCCATAGATGCCTTCTCTCTTATTCCCTGAAGTGCCCAGCTTGCATTCATTCTCTCCCCTCTTGATTGAGCCCAATAAAATAGAGAACAGCTTCTTCCATATTCTGTCTCTTCCTCATCTCTATACATACACACATATTTATTGTGAAGGCTTTTATCTGTCTAGTGTAATGCTTCAGCTTTTACATATCCAACTTTGGGCTAATGGCAACAACTAGATCCGCAGTTTTCCAAACCCTCTTCTAATTCTTCATTCTCTTTTGGCATAAGCCCTTATGCATTCAGACTGTAACAAACTACAGGTTTACCATGTTACCCAGAACTCAGGGCAACACACGCACTTCCTGAGCATGCCATAAAAACTTGCACATTTTAACCTTAATGGCGGAAAGTCACCTGAGGGTCACATCTAGCACATTCTCAGAAAATGTCTGGCATCAGCAGCAACTTCTAATTCAGCATAAAACAAAGGAAAAAACTTCCGCTTTCATTCCAAAAAGTTGGGAATAGGAGGAGGTAGAGACGCAATGACTGCTTATTGTAAAACACAACCGACCATGGGGGAAAGGTTCCCTTGAACATCTTCCTGCACTGAATTTGTTCCACAGTAGATCAGAGAATACAAAGTGCTTTCACATCTGCTTTGCCTGGAATCTAAGAGCTAGAAAAGATGGGCTGAAGACTCCCTAGATGGAAGGTGGTGCAAAATCTACTCCTTAAAGAGACAGTCCAGTGCCGAGGCTCTTACACTACAAAGACAGCAGCTGCAGTTTTCTCATGTTTAAGATGATGACCCAGTCACTATGAAATGAGTTAAGAGTCTATGTTTGGGAAGTGACTTGGGGCTCTGAATCCCAGCTACACAGAGCAGCCTAAGAGGTGGTACTTCAGCTATGCTGCGTGTCAGCATGGTCTGCTTAACTAGCTTACATGTCAGGGAATTCCTGTCAGGTAAAACCACCATTCTCTCGCAAATAAATGCTAACAATTCTGTTCAGGTCTATGCAATTTTCTGGTAGCCAGGAAGGATCTCTGTAGATATTCAGCATAATTTCTATTTCCAAGCAAGTTTTTTTCAATTCCACAAGATGTATACACACTGGGTGGGTTTAGAAGATACCACAAGCAATGTATACAAAGGAAACAGACAGCTTTCAATAGCAGTATCTAAAATAGACTGTTCCTGTATGTTACCAGTATATAAAACTATACCAACCACACACTAAAAAACATCATAAAGAAACAGCTCAATTCTAATACAATATGAATATCATTATGACAGAAAGATAAATCAAAAAAGACCACATAACCGGCTGTTAAATTACAGAGGAAATCTTTACGTTGTTGCTATAAATCTAGACAAGAATATATGTAGTAGCCATAACTATTCAAATCCACGCATTGAGTACCTCCTATGTCTGTGTAAAATCCTCCTCCGTAATTCTATTTCAGGTTACAATAAGGCTGAAAACAAAAAACTACCTGTGGATTGTGCACCAACTCACAGTTCCTGAATTTCGAGGTCCATCACAACACTCTGATGTTTGTGAAATTCAAGACAGAACTCATTAGCCAATACAGACATTTGTTCTTCACTTTTAAACTTTTAAAATACAGTGTCTAACAGTGAGTAATAATAGCAACATGTATTTTATTAGCAGACGTGCTAGATTTCAGTTGACTTTAACCCCACAACTTCTTTGAGCTGACCTGCTGTACTTTGGTCACCATGTCCTTGTATATCATATCCAGGTTGGTGTTCATGATTTTCACTAACGCAGATACGATCACCTCCGACTGCTGAGTAGTGAACCCTGAGCAAGACAAAACGTAGCAACATTCAGATACCAACATTTGGACAGCTTATGAAAATACCACCTTCTAATACTCATAACGAGGTTTAAAAAAAAAAAAAGTCAGCTATAAAAGATAAAAAAGAGCGTACTTCTCTCCATGTAGCACTAGCAAAAGAACATAACCAGGCAGTACACCCAACCTCCTCCACCCCAAAATGACACCTGTGACATTGTATAGGTGCTTCTGTAGTACAGCACCATTATAGCACCATTACAATATCAGCAAGAGAAGTGCTGGAAGTTTTTCTAAAAGTATTATGCAATGTCATCTCACGTGGTTATTTCTATCAACAAGAATCCTGACCTTCAAAAGCAGATACCTACTTTTAGTATACCCTAAGTATACCACTGAAGATATGCAAATCCCAGCAATTCAATGATTTTAGTCCTCTCAGCCTCTGAGTCACCACGAAAAAGCCCTTTAAACTGAGTATGTTGTGAACTATTGTAAAACATAGTCCCTAGAAATACTCTCAACTTTTCTACTTTCAAAACGTAGGAGAAAGTGTCATGAACAAGATTTAATAATTATGGAGAGGGTGATTGTTTCAAATATGTAGCAGGCTAGTGTCAGAAAGCAGAGATGGGGTCTGCAATCAAGTTCCTTTCAGTAGCTGAGCTAATCATTTGCCATCGCCAGAAGGAGACAGCCCTCCTCACTCTATTCTTTCCCCTCCTCCTGCCACTTTGTATGTGTCTTGGTGCTTGCTCACACAACTGCTCTGTGAGCTCATTAAACCAATCTCTCAGAATACGAATCAAGCAAAGAGCTGCATAGTTTCCTGAGAATGAGGATGGAACACATAAAGAGATGCAATCACACGTTAGGGGAAAGGGACCGGGACCTCTCCTTTTCAGGCATGCGAGCTATTAAAAATCAGTTCAGGTGTGCTGATCTTCCCCACCTCAGTAACACCATAATCAAATGGAAATAATCTATTCCATCATGTCTTAGCATAAGAAGAGCTGTATTTCATAGAGTATTCCACACTCCACCCCAAAAGCTGCATTTTTTGGGCAGTCCATTTCCAATCCTATTACAACACATTGTTGTGCATTGCTGCGGTTTAGCGGGGCAGGCAGCTAGACACCACAAGGCTGTTGGGCGTACCAGGAGGGACGGCGGAGACAACTGGAGCGTTATCAACGTGCTTCTAGGCTCTGTATGCTAAAGATGTAGGAACCCAGAAGGCACAAAAGACAACACATAAACCTGAAGCTCTACCACCACAGGTCAAGGGGAAGCAACTAGCCAGGCTCTGTATAAAACCCCTTATAGACGCCACCAGGGTAAGCTGCGTGTTTGGGGCACGTTACCATTCTCTTCCAAGAGGCACACCAGCGCATGAGTGTCGAAGAAGAGCCTTCTGCTCCCCAGCAGGGAGACGCTGCCCTTGCCCTGTGAGGACCCGGGCGCTGAGGTGCTGACACCTGGGGGAGACAAAACACCAAAAAAAAACCACGTTTTTATGAGGAAACGGCCAACCGAGGGGCATCCAACCGGCTCGGGAGCTCCCTAGGAGCATCCTAACGATGCCATGTATTAAGGAACGCACGCCTTTTGATTATCGCGACAGGCTGCGATATGCTTCGACACCAAAACCGAGAGGTGCTCCCCCCCTCCCCGTCCCCTCACCCCCCCCCCCTCAGCCCCTCACCCCCTCCCCTCTCCCCCCGCCCCCCCCCCGGCCGAGGGGCGCGCGGCGCTCACGTGACGCGGCGGCGGCACGGTGCGGGAGGGCGCCGCGAGGCCGCAGCACCAGCAGCGCCCGCCTCCCGCCGCTCACGGCCGCCGGGGCCCGGGCCATGCCGCCCGGTGCCGACCGGAGGCGAGGGGGAGGGAGGAGGGGAAGCCGCCGCTACCGGAAAGCCATGGCTGGGCCCCCCCCCCCCGCCGCCTCCCTTCCGCTACGGCCCGCCGCCCGCTTCCGCATCCGGGGGTTGGCTCTGTGGTTCGCGCCGCGGCGGCGGCGAGGAAAGCGAAGCGGGCGGGCGGCTCCTGCGCCAGTCCGGGGTGATGGGGACGGACAGAGACAGACAGACATAAGGACATCACTTATTTTGTGCGTGTTCTGCTTTTAAAGGAAATGTACTTGGCATTTGCAGAGAGTTGAAATGAGAGGAAGTGTGCTCTGACCACCGTCACTCCCCAGGCAGCACTTCCCTCATAGTGAGTTTATTTTCCCTCTGTACGGACTCACCAAAAGCACGCAGCACCTTTGCTTCCTCTTCCCAAAATCAGTGATTGCATTAAATCAATACACGGATCGAATCGTTGGTGGGTATCTCTGTAAGAGCGAGGACAGCTGAACCCCGGCGGCACACAGCAGAAACTTGCCTAATGGGCACTGCCTCTGCGGGGATGCTGCGTGCCCGGGGCCTGGCGTTAGCGTGGCAGTAGTTCCTGGCATGCGTGAGTCTGCAGGCGGTTGTCTTCATGTTGTCTACATGACCTCCTTCAGCCAGCCCATCCAGGGTCAAGTCCACCAGCACATGCTGGTGCCCATCTTCATCTTCTCTAAGGGGAGCAAAGTCACTGCCGCTGCCTACAGAGGCCTTCTGGAGCATGCATCTTTTTCTCTTGATGTCAGGAATCAACTTGGGCAATTTTCCCCATTTCCAGTGTCGTCTTCCCTGTTTCAGCCTCCTCAGTGCTGTCCCACAGAAGTCATCACCTCTACTTAGAGGCTATGAATGAAAGGTGTGCTGAACGTTGCATGCTCAGGACCCCGAAATGTTGGTCCTTGCATGCACACAGCGTTCACTAATCCATGGAGTTACAACCCCCTCCTAGGTTATAACAATGGAATCGGCAAAGAAGGAATGATTTTTAATAGCGGCATAATGGAAATGGCAAAGCAATGCTAAGCACGAAATAATGACTAATAATGATATCTGCTGTGCTTTGGGAGCTGTTCAGGTGAAAATTAGAGGGGAGGGTAAAACGAGATCTGTGAGGTATCTCTGACTTCAGCTACAGCTGCAAAGAAAGCAAATGCAACCCTAGGACATAACAAGCGTGGTGTTTTCAGTAGTGTTGTTGCCCCTCCAGTATAGCTGCATTTCAAATACAAATGACAGTGCTGGTCACTGCAGTACAGGAAGGACGAGTTCATATTCACAGCGGCCGCCCTGTGTCAACAGCAGCATTAAGGGGAGCGAAGGGACTTTGCTGTCACAGGAGGTTGAAAAGAGATTGACAAGAGGATCTTGTTTCCATCTGTAAACAGAACAGGAGCATAAAAATAGGCAGAGAAAGGAAGAAACAAAAACCACTGCTTATGCAGAAGAACATTACTGATAAAGGAACATATGGTATAAAGTTGCCATGAATAAACGTAGATTGGAAATTAAAAGGATTTTACTCAACAAAACTGTCCTTGTGAAAAGCTTCCCAACAAGAATCAGGAGAGAACAAAAACTGAAATCAGTTTTCGTATGGATGTGGCTGGCTTATGAAAAGGATTTTATGATGTAGTTACCTACAATTGCAAGGGACAGGCTCCTGTTCCCTTGCATTAATTTTCCATTGTGGAGGTTTTTCACTTTCCCCTTCAAGCATGTGGAACTAGCCACTGTCATAGAAAGACTAATGAGCTGAAAGGAGCACAGGTGCAATCCAAAATAGAATTGAATGGTCCTGTTACTTACTCCAAATATTTTAACACAGTGACTCTGCAGAGTTGACGGGGATTAACAGCTGTCAGGTGTGATGAATGTCCTGAACAGCTCTTAATTCTAAATGAGAAAAGCTAAAAACTCCCAGGCTAGAAAAGAGAGAGAATCACTGGTGTATGAAAGCTTTCCCATTTTGAAGTAATTAAAAGAAAAAATAGCTGTAACATCGTTCAAATTAATATGCAAATGTAAATGTTCAGTAGGAGTAATTTCAGTGCTCATATATCAGGGATGAGTTTGTCCCAATGGTTTTAAAGAGAAGGTGGCACCCAACATACTGAGGAAGGAAAAAAAAGCGATGGCATTGTTTTCCCAGCCTGTGGCAGTTCATCATTTTAAGTGTTCAAAATCTTTTCCCATTCTTTTCAGCGGATGTGTCAGTGAAGTCCTTGCTCATTTTTTTTTCTTTTTTAGTAGAGAAATCAATGATGAGAGTGTGATTTCTCATGTTACATTTGTTTATGTATGAGATCAGGTATATTATTTATGATGAAGAAACAATAACGCTTCCCAAGAGGAATAATGCTGAAATGATCCTACCCATAGATGGCAGTAACTGCTAATAGTGCTGACTCTCTGCCGCTTCAATTCAAAGTCGTAGGACCCGGACGCGGTTTAAAACAATTGACCTGAAGCCGCAAGTTGGTAAACAGCCACTTTGGGGGTCTTAAATCGGGTCGTGCACCGAGCTCCTTGCAGAAACCCTGCAGAGTGTCACTCCGTGGAAGCTCTGCCAATCGTCAGAAATAACCCCACCGTAATTTCTCATTTCTTGGAAGAAGCAGGTATAATATGTGTTCAGGTGCCGTAGTAGGCAGCAATAAGAAATCGCATTTATATTAGAATATTAAATCTTGCTGCGTTCACATCAGGCATGCTTTACCTGTAGAACGAGCAGATAAATGCAATCTGCGTAGAAAGCTATCAGAACCAAGTGCCTTACAGAGGGGATTGGTTTGGGCCAATATCCCCTCCTCCCAATCTACGAATGACCTTGTGTATCAGATATTGATGCACTCACCACCTTTGTCTAAATCAAGGCAGGAGGAAGCGTTCACATGGCAAGAAAGGGGCTGCAGCCGCTCCCAACTGCAGCGCACAGGAAGACATAAGTATGGGAGGAGGTTCTCCATAAGTTACCCATTTTCCCTTTCTCTTTACATGCCAGGAATCATAGAGGTTGCGAACAAGAACTTAATTTCCCTACAAGCCAGGCCACACTTCTTTTCTACAGGAGTCCTGCAGTGGGACTGTCAGGCAGGACTTTCCTTGCTGCTTTTCCATCGCTTGTGGACGATCTGGCTCCTACTGATGGACGTTTTGGACCAGATTATAATTTCCAAGCAGCTGGATGGGAGAGGAGTAGACTGGTGAAAGAGGGACAAAAGGGATGAGCGTGAAGGTTTAAAACAGGAGTGAGACCAAATTGTGGGTATATGGGAGAGAAGGAGCTGAAGCTGTGTGCGATGCTGCTGGGAGAGGAAGGGGAAGGACGCTGAAGGGGGCTGTGGCCATCAGAATAAGAGTCGGGACTGGTGATAGCAGTGACATTTTGAAGTGGGCTGGGGGGTAAAATGGGTGTCAGGACAGCTTGGGCTGCCGTGTGAAGAGAGGAAGCGGGTACGGTAGGGAAGGGAAATGGAGGTGAAAAGTGGATGGCTGTTACTTGCTGTTCATTATCCTGTGAGACAGTTAAGCAGTGAATCAATTATGATACCAAGCAATTGTACAGATAATGAGTTAAGCAATGAAGCAGTTATACAGCAAATCATTTCTGGTATTAAATAAAAATGGGGAGAATCAACAGCAGTATGAATCAATTATACAGAGAACTATTACCAATGTGAGTCAGTTAAGTAGAGAAACAGTTATACAGCAAGCGAATGAATAAATTAATTATGGAACGGAACCATTATATAGAGAATTAATTATGCAGAGCCTTCCTTTGCATGTCTGAGGGAGCTTCATGCACAGAAAAAAAAAATCCAAACAAAATCATGAAATTAGATGCACTCCTAGGGAAGCCCTGCACCAGTCCTCAGCCACTTTCTCCATGACATCCTCTCCCGCGGTTCTTTGGACTAGAGCCACCCGAATTGCGATGGTGAAGCTATTGCAGACGTGGAGGAGATGAAGCCTCGTTTCCCCACTGTGCGTTCCTTCATGGAGGAGAGGAGAAGGAAGTTCAGAGATGTCTTTGGGGCTCTGTCAAGAGCGTTGTAGAAGGAGGCTGTGGTCTTTGGAGCAACCTTACCTGCACAGAGATGCTCAGTCTCTTTCTGGCCCCAGGATAACTCAGGGTCAAACTTCTTGCCATGCTTTCTACCAAAAAGCCTGAAAGCTTGATTTTCCTCTGCCTTGCATCTCTCCTTTGCCTGTACAAAATAGGTGTCACATATCAGCAGAGAAACGCGTGTTTTGTCAGCTTTCTTTGCTGTTATAGCTGGAGAAAAAACAACCAGCCTTTTGGACATGACACTTTCTGATGGTGTCAAATTTAAACACTCTGATTCAAGAGCTAGCTGCCTTACTTTAAACAGATATACATGCAATACGGACAATGGAGAAGAGCAAATTTCCAAGTCTTCATTCCTGTAGTAATAATGAATTATCTGAAATTATATAGCGAGCACAATATCCTGTATCTTTTTGTTTTCTTTCAGTGTTTTCCATACTCAAAACAAAAAACAAAAACACAAAAACCAAAAACAAACAAACAAAAACCAACAAAACAACCAAACAACAACAAAACTCTACAAGAGGGAAAAGAATCTGTAACATCCTTGAGAGAACCACAGATTTTGCCAGCTAAGTCCTCAAACCTTTTAACAAGACAACACTTCCATCTAATTCTATGATAGATTGGGTTGGCTACAGGATCCAACACAGAACAAATGCTGAACCAGATGCCTTCCAGGTATTATCTGTTCCAAGTCTGGACTCTATAGCTGGATTCTTGAGCTGGCTGGCAACATCTCACTCTTACTGCTCCCGTTCTCTCACCCCTACAAGGTTAAGGTTGCTATTTCCCACAGCAGCTCAGAAAGAGCAGTTTTGAAGAGGTCTGTCCTACCTTTGCAAAAACCTGTTTCCTCCCCTTTGGCTGATGCTGCAGTGCAAGCACAGCATATTTAGGTCTACAACATTTGTTTCACACAAGTGAGTTGAGCAATAAGTTCAAATGTAGAAACCATTGTCTTATCCAACAGGATTTTAATGGGCTTATTTGTTGGTTGGCGAGGAAAACATTGATATGGTATGTTCTTAAGTTAGAGTGTTTGGGTAAGAAAAAAACAACTGGAATTGGTTTTGGCCAGTAATGAAGTGCAAAGTTAAGAGGTAATAATAATATAAACATGGTGCTAACTATTCATATGTTTATAGCAAAAGTATTTGTGAAACTAGTAACAGCAAGCATCTCAGTTTCAGCCAGAAACTCAGATTTGGGGAGCACGGAAAAACTGTGGCGTGCTTTCAGCAATGAATACATGAACTGTTGTGCAGCATCATTTACCTGACTCCTGGCATAGACTTCACGTGAAAATAGCTCAGACCCTGCTTTCAGAATGGGCTTTCAATGCCACTAGTGGTTTGCTTTTTTTTTTTTTTTTTCCCTTTGTTTTTTTCCAGACCTCTCCCTCTTAGAATTATCTTCTATCGGGTCTTTGCAGTCTGTTGGGCTGAATTTGATCTCATGTAGGTTTAATACAATCTTAATATTTACCCTTCTTTTTTTATTATCCCTCCCCCCCCTACCTCCCCCCCCCGGCAAAGATTGAAGATGCTAAAACCTGAAAACAATGAAGACAAAGATCCAAAAGTCCCGAAGAGCTGCCAGCAGAGTCTGAGTTGTAGGGACATCTGACATTGTGGATAACACCCTTGTTCCCTGGCGATGTTAATCAGCGTTCAAAGATTTGTAAGGCTGTAGTGACAGGAAGAAAAAACAATATGAATCAGGAAAAAAACTCAAGGTACAATCTTGTTTACAAAGAAGTACATCAGGGAAAATAAACAACCATGTTTCCTTTCCCATAACTCCTGTGTTGTTGGTATTTTTTTTTTTGTCTTGTTTTGTTTTGTTGTGTTTTGTTTTTCCTCCTGGCAGCAATGAGTATCTTTGACAGTATTTGCAGTTTAGGAAATTGCTTACCTTAACTTAGCTCTGACCTGCCTGTTAACAGCCTCCACCAGTTGCAGATGCTTCAGTACACCTAGACTAGAGGCTGGCTCTGGGCCAAGGCTGTGGTTGATAGTTATTGGATTCTTTCAGGATATTATTAATCTGAAATATAATGATATAATTATCCTCTTTTTATCTAAACAATTATTTTTTCCCTCTGTGAAATAATGCAAACTCTGCAATAGGGAGGTTAAGGGTTTCTCTTTCGTGTAATAATCCTTAGGAACTGTAAGTTGGCCAAGCTAGTTCTGGAGATATCTTCAGTACATCTGCATAGTTATTATTAACAAATACTGTGGTTGGAAGAAGAAAGTAACAGGTTTTCTTTTGCTAAAGAACAATGGTCTACCTTAAAGCATTTCATAAAATTTCCAGATGGAAGAAAGCTGTCCAAAAAAAGATTTTGCATCAGTAAGATCCTTTTGAGGACATATTGTGGTGGTTTTACTCAGGTGGGCGGCCGAGCTCCACCACAACCGCTCCCTCACTCCCCCTCCTTGAAGAGGAACGGGGAGAAACTAAGATGAAAAGGGCTCAAGGGTTGAGATAAGGACAGGGAGATCGCACAGTAATTATCGTGACGGGCAAAACAGACTCAGCGTAGGGAGATAGTAAGATTTATTACCTATTATTAACAAGCTAGAGAAGTGAGAAACAAAGAAAAGAAACCAAAAGCACCTTCCCCCCCATCCACCCTCTTCCACCTCCTCCGCCTGAGCGGCACGGGGGAACAGGGGTTATGGTCAGTCTATAGTGCTTCTTCTCTGCCGCTCCTTTTAGGTCACTCTCGTCCCCTGTGCTGTGGGGTCCCTCCCATGGGATGCAGTCCTTGCTGAACTGATCCTTGCTGAACTGATCCTGCATGGGCTGCGGGGGGACAACCTGCTTCACCATGGTCCTCACCACAGGCCGCAGGGGACTTCTGCTCTGGCACCTGGAGCACCTCTCCCCCTCCTTCTTCACTGACCTTGGCGCCTGCAAGGCTCTCCCTCACTCCCCTCACTCTCCCAGCTGCTGTGTGGCGCAGCGTTTTTTTTTTTTTCCCTGTCTTAAATATGCTCTCACAGAGGCGCAAAACAACATCACTTATTGGCTTGGCTCTGGTCAGCAGTGGGGCCCTTACCTAACATGGGGCAGCTTCTAGATCCTTCTCACAGAAGCCACCCCTATGGCTACCAAAACCTTGCCACGTAAACCCACTTCACATATTTATCTGTGAAAGACACCTCATTCTTGGCAGTATATTAAAAAAATACAGTTCTGTGTGTCTAGTTTGTTTTGTTTTGTTTTCCAGGTAGGTCATGCTTGTGTAGAAACCTTTCTCCCCCACATTGTTCATTGTGTCATTTTTTGTTGCGTTTAAGGAAACTACGCATTGTAACAGATGGCAGGAATGCCTTTAAATAGTTTTAATAATAGCAGAAAGCTAATTGCTTGTCAGCAGATAATTCCTTTTTTAGAACCAGCACCATACAGAATACCCATGTTGTTGCTGAAAGGCTCAAGCTTATCAATTTTTACACATCTGGTAAAAGTGGTCTGTACAGTAATATATTCATTTAAGGTGCAGCTGCTGAAATGAGTACCTAATCAATGTGAAATGCTGCCAGTGTGCCTGAATGAAATCGCATACAGAATTTGAGGAGATTTAGTTACTTCAGTTGTGACTTGTCCATAAGATGAGGAGAAATGCTCGGGTTTTTGGAAAAGAGATTTTTATTAGTTTATACACACTGAAGGCGTCCATTTTATGTCTTTTCATAGAAAGTATTATGTAGACATATATTCTACATAAGCTAAGAAAGTATTATGTAGACATATATTCTACATAAGCTACTAAAAATTAATGAATGCTCTTTTTGGCATCACTGTGAGAAAGGGCAATATAATTATTATCCCCATATTACAGATGTAGAGCCCCAAAATCATAATCAATGACTGCTTCTTTTGATGTATTTTTATCAATAAGTACAAATCCCCAGAGTTCACTAGGCCAAGTACAAACTCATTATATGTTTAAGTTAGCACACTGTTAGGGTTATCATGTATAGCTAAAAAAGTTTGATTTTTATTTTATTATTTTTTGCTATACATGTTTTTCTCCTGAAGGAATGTCAAGCCCAGGCATTAAATCTTGTAAACCCTGGCTGAGTTCCTTCAGCTTCTTACCATTTAAATGGGACCTAATTCCATTTCTGAGCACTGATTCACTACCAGAGCAGGTTCCAAGTGTGGGAATTTCGGTCCTGTCAAGTGCTCCCAGCTCCCATTGCCATACCTCCCATGACCATACCTCCCGTGCCATCGCTGCTGATATCCACAACTGCCCACTGCGACAAGGTCGCAGTGGAGCCTCCAGCATCAGCAATGGCTCTTCCTGGGTTGTCCTGCTGAGCATCTTCTCTGAAATCCAGGCTGAGTGCATCCTGATGTAGCTCATGACATCTGGTGAATCACACCACAAAGTGAGACAGATGTGGATGCATTAAAAAAAAAAAAAAGAAAGGAAAAACAAGGTCAAAAGATATTTTATACTTAAAGCTAAACCAAAATAAACTAAACACCCCTCCTAAAGAACATCACTCAATTTGCAATGCCAAACAAAACTAATCTGCCCGAATGACTAAGCCATTACATCTTTCCAGACTGCAATGCTGTGTTCACAAAAAACATCACCCAGAAGTTATTTTAAAACTTTAAGCAGAACTAGTTCCATAAAATATTTGGATTTTTCTTATCATTAAAACAAGAAAAGAAAAAAAAAGGAAAAACAGCAAACAAAAAACCACTTTGAGATGCAACAGGAGCAGGTGGCTATCATTTCTATCCTAGGAGAGACCCTAACCTACTAATGAACCAATAATTTTTGTTGTATCTCTACTTTCTTCCAGAGCTGTTGATGGGAAAATGATCAAATATTTCATATCCAGTGTGAGTCTGGTCCTTTTATTTTGATATAATATTGGAGACACAAATAGCTGGAAGAACAGATGTAGTTTATTGATTGATAGGAACCCAGGATAGCAATATAGGTTGTCTCACACACACTGATACCACCTCTCTTTGCTGTGCCAAGAAAGTCACCTGAAATCCCAGATTCTTGCACAGAGTTTATGGTTGGCCTTCAGGCCCTGGAATTCATCAAGGTCTCACAGTCTAAAAGCTGATTTAGCTCTTTTAGAAATCAGTCCCTGCTGATTTTATGGGTTCGGCGTAAAGACCCTCATTTTTCCCTAGGCAGGACTGTGATAGGGACAAAATCTCACTGATACAGCAATGTGATTCCAGCTTTTCATTTGCCAAGTGTATTTTTAACTACTTATTTTGAGTGGTTGCTCTGCACTTCGGTGGAGTGTTATTTTTATAAAGATAATTTGTAGCTGTGTAAAAGGTGCTGAGGGTGCACTTCCAGAACCCTTTTGTACATATGCAAAAATAATGAATAAATAAATAAATGCTTCTTTCACATGACCTCTTTAAGAGCAAAGCCAAATTCCAGCAAGAGAAAGCCAGCAGAGCAGAATATTCCAAGTGCCTTTATTATGACATTTTTTTCTATTCCCATTGCATCTCAGGGTCCTAGCCACAGACCAGGACATTACGATGCTAAGTACTACACAAAAATAAAAAGGATGTCGTTGCTCCAAGGGGCTTTTATATACAGCAGTGGTCGAAATGGAGCAATGTATGCCAGTAGGACCCAGGAGCATTTTTCAGAGCACAGCAGTGTGTATCAGCACTTTCTTTTTACGCAGGCTCAAGGACAGATGGGAACCATACCATGACATCTAAGCTTCCATTTCAGCTACTATGTGTACATTCCTAAGTGCTTAAGAAGACTCAAGCTGTACACTTACTGTACTTTGAAGAGGTAAGTTAAAAACCAAATGCTAATCAGCCGACTATGCAGAGATGAAGCAGGGACACTCAGCGCAGGTTTTTAAGTCAGCATCGCTAGGGGATTTTGCTTATGTAAACATTTGTGAGCATATTTTGTATGTCTACAAGCATCTGAAATTTTGCATAGCTGCAGACTGAACATCTGCATAAATCTGAATGAAAGATTTAGAAAACAAATAAGAAGATTATGTAGCAAAACAGAATCTTTGTTGCAGCACTTTGGAGCTCAGACACAAAAAAATCAGTCACATTATATGAAAGCAACAATATGAAATTGTGTTTTCAATACATATCATCCATCTAGACATTAACTTTTATCAGCTGCTACCTGTATCATCAGGTTTAAGCTGAAGGTGACACACTGATGAGAGCAAGGAAATCGTTATCGATTGCCAGGCTAGTACTGAAGGCACTGCAGAGTTCCGATAAATGGACTCCATGGACAGCCGTTTCTGGAGGTGAAGGAGAAAGGATGCTTCTCTCAAATCTCATCACGTCCGTGATGGAGATCAGCAGTATTGGTGGGGCCCCAAGGTTTCACTAGCCCAAAAGTGACAGCTCTGCTTTCATTGAGAGAAAAGGTTTTAGCTCATGGATCCCTGTGGCACGTGCCACCTCTTGTATTTGTAGGCATGCAGGAAACTTCAGGGTCTTTACTGAAAAAAAAAATACTATGGTGTGATTTTATATATTGATTATCCCTGGCAAAGAAAAATGCATTGATAAAATGACACAGTTGCACGTACCATTGGCTCCCCCAGCTGCACAGGCGGGACATACCTGCTGGAAATAACAACCCCCTCCCCATGCCCTACTTTCCTTACCTCCTGTGACTTTGGGAGAATCAGTTTAACAGGAGAGCAAGGACACAGGCCTGGTAGCTGAGAGCTTGGAGAGCAAGGAAGGCTTGGAAAGGAAGTGGCAGCTTCCTTTGGAAGGGGCAAGTAAAAGCAAAGGGGCAGGTAAAAGCAAAGACAATTTGCACAAAAGCTTTTTTTTTTTATCTCAGTTGGGAAAAAATGGAAATATTTGTGGATTGACCAGAAACGAAATTTTTTTTGTTTTTTTTTTTTTTTTTTAAACTCAATCAAAAAGTTTCATTCTAGATCAGAATAAGACAAATCTGGGCTGTTGATTCTGAAGTTCTGCACCAGCCAGTTTATCTCAGAGGTTTATTCCAGAGGAGAGCAACAAAACTGGGTAAGTGACTAGAAAACAAGACTTATGAGGAGTGGCTGAGTGAACTGGGGCAGTTTAGTCTGGAGAAGAGGAGGCTGAGGAGAGACCTCATCGCTTTGTACAACTGCCTGAAAGAAGGTTCCAGTGAGGAGGGTGTTGGTCTCTTTTCCTCAGGTGACAAGTGATCGGATGCAAGGCAATGGCTTCAAGTTGCACTGGGGAGGTTTAAACTGGATATGAGGAAGAATTTCTTTACTGGAAGGGTGGTTAGGCCCTGAAACAGGCTGCCCAGGGAGGTGGTGGAGTTGACATCCCTGGAGGTACTCAAGAAATCTGTGGACGTAGCGCTTAGGGACATGGCTTATTGATAGGACTTGATAGGTCACGTTGATTGATGGTTGGACTTGATGATCTGAAGAATCTTTTCCAGCCTAAATGATTCTATGGTTCTATCTCTAGATCAGGCTAGATGAAAACCCTGCATGGTACCATGATTTTCCTGTAGACTGCACCAGCCCCAACGAGTTCCTCAGCTGGAAGACATGGAGGGGAGGAGATGAGGGGAATGAGGCCCTTAGGTAGAATGGAAGTTCAGGTGAGTACTGCTTTGTTTTGGGATTGTTGAAACTTTTAGTTGAAATAAAAACGCCACTGGAACTGGTTTTTGGTAGTAGCTCAGAAGCAACTGCTGGGTTAAAACTGCAGAGGAAAAGCCATGGGCATTTGCAGCAATCAAGCAGAGAATGAGCAAAAAATGCCACATTTTAAATCCAGTGAGAATAGTAGGCAAATATATCTCTGTAGCTTTTTCTTTCATCAATCAGCTGATAATACTAGTGCTTGTACCCTACATATACTTCTTCCAAGGATATTTCTTTAGAAAGAGGTTGTGTTTAAAAATATGATCAGAATGGATGACTCATGAGGAAATATCAGCAGGCCCCTATTTCAGGGTGTCAATTAGAGGGCTACTTTTGTACTGCTTGGGTGGTTGACAATATGCAGTTGAAATCACTACTGGCCTCCTTTGCTTCTTTCTCCATTAGCTTCTATTGTCTTTAACCTAAGCCTCAGTAATTCTTCCACTGATTCGAATAAATAATAATTATAGTTCAGTAATCCTTGTTATAGCATAGCCTAATTAGTCTTTGTAGCTGACTAAAGCCTTTTAATCATGAAGACAGAAATGAATTAAATATAGGACAAACAACAACAACAAAAAAACAAAAACAACACAAAACAGCTTTTCCTCCAACATCACAAAAATGTTTCTCAACAAACTACAGAAAAAAAAATACTATTTAAAAAACATAAAAAAAATATTTAACCATCTTCTCCTGAGCAACTGGAAATCATCTTGTTGACATTTTCATTTTGCTTTCCTGGGTCTCAACTAGAAGATGGACCAGGAAACAAAGATAACATTTTTATCCTTAAGTAACCTTCTCCTAGGAATGCTGCTGCATGCATAAAACATCTGACATACAATAGACCAAACTAAGCTCTTGTATGAGTGTATTAAAGTCAATGGAGTTACACTAAGAATGAATTTGGCCCAATGAAGTATTCCAGAGAACAATGCAAAGCCTATCAGATTACATACAAGAAAACAGAATACCAGTGCTGCACAGTTGGACAATTTAATCCTATTTTCACTTCAGATTGAAAGCATTGTGGTTGCTAGTTTCTATTCTGTGTAGGTTTTCATACTGCAGTCATCAACATAATATCCAAGTACCTAACAATAATGCATCAAATAATGTGACTAACATCTGGTACATGCTTGTTTCCTCTTCTCAGATGCTCTAGGAAGCTCTGTTTACAATGAATAATTGTCAGGAGGAAAAGATATTTGTCCATTAAGACCATTAGAAATGAGAACAGCAATTTTTACACGTAGAACCAATTACTTAGGGGAAAAGTGTAATTCTTTTCCACAGTTCATAAATAAGGTTTTAGACTTAAAATACTTTAAAAGTGTTTTCTGCAGATGTCTCAGAATAATAATAATTAAGAAAACACTTTGCAACATGGATATGTTCATAATATCCTTACGTACACAGTATTGTTTCATCCTCATCCTGAATAGGAAGGAGTTGAGTGTATAAGCCATTCACACAGGGAAATCAGAAACTGAGAACTTGGAATTTGAGCCCGTTATGAATGAGTAATGTGCATTGCTCAAAACAGAAAAAGAAAACTTCAGATTAAAAAATAAGGTGAAGAAGTGTTTACAGAGAGCAGAATTACCAAGTTGCATTAAGTGGCTTTTAAGCAATGTGCATTCAAGTCTCTGAGTCGGTTCTTTCGATACATCTACCAGATAAATCATGCTGTTGTTTGATCATCTACATTTGGAGATTATACTTCAAATTTGAAGATTATATTTTCAATGAAGATGAATCCTAGCAAGCACAGGAATTTTTACCTCCCTAATTTGAATTCAGTTGAGTAGCATCTGTGCGGAGAAACTAATTGCACAGATTTTACCATGCTCTTTGTAGGAAATGTTTCCTCTTCTGTTTAAGAAACAAGTTTTTGTTGTTTTTGTTTTAGATCCTCATTCAACCACTGTTCAAACTCCTGCCTACCTGCAGCATTTTGCTTAGCTTTTAGTCAGGTGTTTGTGTGCTGGGCTGTGAGATACTGCCAGTGGTTTCTTCTAGCAGTTGTTTCTTTGTCTGAGAGTGCTTCTGTTCATGTCAAGTGGAGCTTCTTCACCATGCACCACCTCTTTCTGCAGCATTCAAGTGCTCCTGAGAGTCCCATCTTTATTACTGCAGAAGTTTCTGCTGGTTTGGGGCTCTTTGCCATATGATTGATTTCCATAAGGTTTTAAAAAGACAGTAGCTCAAACAGACATAAAGGTAGAAGAACTGGGAATCTGAAATACAAGATGAATTTACCTCCAGACTAATCTATCTTGTGATAGATTAATGTCTGGGAAGATTCAAAGCACTACAGTGAATTCTCTTCCTGGAGGACACACAGAAACTGGTCTAATGACATTTATAGCATCCAAACAGAAATCTCGCAATCAGTATTTTCCAATGGTATATGCATGCACTTTAGATAAACTGTGCTTTATTTCAATAGCACCTGTACCTTTGGATTATATATTTTGTCGTTGAACCAACATCAGTGCCCAGAACCCATTTGTGATAACCGCTATAAACACTGAATTGAAATGGGAGCAGACTTTGCTGTTGGTAATGTCAATCTGTTCCTCTTCTCTCCTGAGGGAGCTGCAAACATGTAAGGAAACCTAGCTCAAACTGCCTTTCTTATTCACTCTTAGCTGGAGGGTTTTTTTTGATCCTATTTATCATTCTCTCATTCACTTTAGGATGGAGAATATGTTCTTCCATAAGAATTATATTGATTATGTGTTCTGGATAGAAAGAGGCACTATGGCATCTTGCACTGTTCATATCCTATGAGTCCGACGTTGAAAGATCCAGAAAAAAAATCTAAAAAATAAATTGAATTCAGAAGTATTGGGGCAAAGGCAGGAACATTTCATGAAAAAATTAGAACCTATTTTGGGAAAACAAAGATATAAAAATAGTAATATTTTTAGTAATTCAGACAGACAAAACTAAACTAAACTAAAAAAGTAATACAGACAGACTAAACTGTCCATCCCCTGCTTTTTGATCTGTATCTCTTTAGTGATGTAAAAGAATGATTTATCAAAAATATCCCTATTATTTAAGCACTGTAATAATCTGCAATCTTCAGGCTTTCAGGAGTAGGAGAGCTTAGGTAGCAGTCTTTTGTTCAGCTCCTGGTTCTCTATCATTTTCATTCTAAGTACCTAAGGCAGAACATCACAGAAATCTATCAGTTGATTTCTATCTGAGCTGAATTAAACAATGCTAAGTGCTCTAGGAGTGTTTATTACTATCTTTAAAGATTTCCATAATGAGCAGCAACGCATCAATGATTTACACCTATTCCTGTTAACATCATTCACACTAACAAAGGACTCCTAAATCATCTCCATCTCTTGTCAAAAACATTTTGTTTTTACATGTTCCATATAACATTTGAGGATGAATTGTAAAAAGCAAATGAACTGTGGACAGGTGGATAGATCTGTCTTATCATAATATTATGACAGTTTACTTAATTTCTTTATTGCTTGAACTGGGAAGATTGCATTGTGCTGCTGCAGAATCACAGCAGAATACTCTAAGTATACATGTGGGCAACTAGCATCTGTAGAAGGTAAAGATGCTTTGTAATGCTTCTGTAGTTTTAAGAGGAAAAAAAAGGCATAATCAAAAAAATCCCCAAAGACTCATTAAGAAGCATTCTATTTGCACATTAGCGTATTGTGCTAAAATTACTTGCTAATTGTAAGGTTGGACTTGATGATCTTAGAGGTCTTCTCCAACCTAAATGATTTTATGATTCTATCATTCTGTGATAATTTTGATGTCAACATTGACTAATACTAATGAAAAACTTATGCAACCTCAGAGTATAGTAAAATAAAAATAAAAAATCAGTTTGAAGAATTAGATCACACCAAATGACTAGTTCAAGATTACACAAGACTATAATTAATGGTTCAGTGTCACAAACACTGAGAAGGTGACAGAGGAAGCTTTTACATTATCCACAAACACCATTGCTAGCAGAGTTTTAATTAATTTTTTTCCCCCTGCTACTACCTGCTCAAATGGCTTAGAGACACTAAATGCCAGTAGGGAAATCTGGCCAGATTATCTACTATGCCCCGGATCAAAAACGGTCTGAAGCTGCTGTTTAAATCCACATCTCTGTAAAGAGAAATTACCTGAACACTTGGTTAATAGCGATGTTATAATGTAAAACATACTTTCTCCAAAACAGATCCAATAAGAGGAAGACAACTTGTACTTGCAGCTGGTCAGGTCCTATATGGAGATGTGAAGATTCAGGACTGATTTGGTGTCTACAAGACTGTGAATTTTCTGCCTTTTTAGACCATTGTGTTAACTGTGTTAAAAATAAATAAATAAATAAATAAACAAACAAACAAACAAATACAGATGGTGAGTCTTAGCAGAGAAGACTTAACCCTCTGCTTATAGAAGCTGAACAATAAATTTGAAGAGAAAAGGGATCTCATCAAAAAACAAAAGACAGCTAGAGACCAATGACAAGCTTATCTCACGCAGTAAGCCCCATACTCAAGGAAATATCCCAGAGGGGAATGCTGACCGCAAAGGGTTCTCCCCATCATGGGTGACACTTGTTTCCAGCCCTTTTCTAGACCTCGCTACAGGCCTTCAATCCCGCTGACCAACGCACACTGCTGTTCTCCCTAGAGGTGGCAGGGAATGCGGATGTAATCACTAATTTTGCCCATCAAATGTAACAGGCATCCAAGGAATTCATCAGATAAAAGTAAACTAGTAAAAAACATTGGAGACTGCAGTAACATAAATATATCAGTACACATATGCACATACGTACGTATACATACAGATAAACACATTCCCACCCAAGGCCTTCCTTGGGTGCCCAAGGAAGCTGTATTCCCCACCTGTGGCCCAGGATTCTCCATTCTGGAACCCTACAATGATGGGCACCGGGGTGGTTTTTGCACCCATACCTGCATTCACGGCATGCTAGTTTCAATTTTTTCTCTCTTTGTGCAACCCCACAGTATTCCCCGGAAGAATCCACCCCATAACATGGCTCAGGTAGATTGTTGCTTCTGTCTTTGTCTCTGCTCACCAAAGATGAGCTGTCATATCTGGTTCACAAGTGCTGGAGTGGGGCTGATAGCAGGAGCTTCCAGCATGGGGGGCTACCAAAGCTTTTGACACCTAGAGGAATGTGAAGAGAAAGCCCTGCAAAAAGGCATTGGAAAGAAAAATACTCATGGAAATCTCATAACAATCATATTCATATATGTTAAAAAGACCATGTAAAGTTGAAATAAAAAATGACATGCCCGAAGCATTTTTGATTTACCATTCGTTACATACAGGAGATAAATTGTTAACTCAAAAGCATTTTAAATACACTAAGAACATTGCTTTTATCTGCTGTTTTTTTCTCTTTTCTTCTTTTCTTTGTAATCTTTCTAGTATTTGATGGTGGAAATAGAGGAGCTGATTGTGACGTGCCTGCAGATAATGTATCTATCAATGTTTTTTGCACAGTCATGCAGTCTTACTGTTCGGGGTGTCTATACTAGAGTCAGGAGGAAACATTCATTGCCCATTGTAAGGACTGAGCTGTATTCCCTGTGCAAAAATCCATGGATCCACAGACCCAGAAGAGTTTCCCTCACTTCAGGAACTTAAAAGAAGCAAATATATTGCCGCTTTCATTGATGTATTTTTTTCAGACCAGCCAAATCTGCCCTCACTCTATCCTTAAATGTTTGAGATCCAGCGTGGTGGCTTTAAATAACTTTTAAAGAGTAGTTTTCACATTCTTGTTTTGACTGATTTCTTAATACAACATAAAGTACTTGCCAGAAATAATCCTTCTCTGTCAGACAAATGCACCGAAGTAAACATCCCTTGATTTGTGCTTGGCAGCAGTTGAAAAAAAAAAAAACCACAAAAAACCACCACTTGTCAATAGAAAAATTCTTTTACTGCTGAAACAATTGGTTAGTAAATAAATCTTAGGTGATTTTTCAGGAGCATGTAACTCCTACAATGTATTTTTTTTCTAGTAGATTTTTCCATTTATGCTTTTACCTTCACCTTGGCTTTCTTCCTGTACCATAAAGAATGTGGTATTTTTCAACAACTCAAACACAAAATGACATTGGGATCAGTATGTTCACATTCAATACGCACACCCCAAATGGCAGGTGGGTTAATGCAAGTATCGGATTCAAACCTGGCTGCGATGTTGCTGTGGGTAGCCCTGCTTGGCACCCGTTCTGATCTCCATTTTGTTGGTCATCCTTTGAGGATCTTGGGTGTAAATATCCAACTTTGCAGTAGCAGCATTTTGTCTGTCAGCAGGCAGAGGTGTTTGCACCAGCCTCCACCTCCTCTCCACTGTGCTGCCTTCCCTGCTTGTTACCCATTTCTTTGCCTCCAGTCCTGCTCCCTCCTCAACCACCGCTCTTGGCTCCCCCTGCTTAGCCAAGGGCTGGAGGAACATCATCCACTTCTTCCTGATGGCTTCGTCCTGGTGGAGAAACCTCCACTGCCCCCATGGAGAGCTGGCTTGAGACAGTTCCTGGTGTAGCCTGGGGGGTGAAATCGGAAGGAAGAGTAGCACTTGTGGCACCCTTTGCTGGTATCAACCAGCCACAGAAGTGGCACATGATACATACTTTATCTCACCTCACGATGTCCAGAAGCCTGGGGACTCAATGCATCAAAATTGCATTTTTTTTTTCCTTTAAGTATAATCATTGATGTTTCAGACTGATTTGCCCCAACCCTACACATCTTCATTTATGCTCATCTTCCAGACAAATTTGAAATCTGTGTATAAATGTCTAGGCATTGCCAGCATTTGTGTCACATGCTGCTGAAGATGCACCAGCCCAGTTGTTTTAATGAGTTGTAATCCACAATGTCATTCAAATTGCAAGCATTTGTCATCGCTCTATCAAGGAGAATTTTCAAAGATATATTGAGCTAGAGAAATAAAAAAAAAAACAACATTTTTTTTTCAGGAAGCCATGATCCTCTGGGACAATATTCTGCAAGCAGGAGAAGGTAAAATCTAAATTGTACAGAGTATTCAATCAAGTCTAAGTGTAGTACTTAGTCTAGCAATTTGGGGCTTATGCAGAACCACCCGGCTCTTCCTCCACGCTCACTCATCATATGAATAAATCTCCCTATTCTACTCCCTACTAAAAGACCGCATATCGCAGCTGCGTGATACTCACCTTTAATCTGTTTTTTAAACTGATCTGATGAATAACAGCAGTGAAAGATGTCCAAATCCAGGCATTAAGAAATATGCTTGTCATGACAAACCTTTACTGAAAAATTAAACTTTTATTGAGTGAAACAATTGCATTTTACATTAGTGCTTCGTTATTTCAGATAAGGAGTTATACTTTTGCCATTTACTTTCAAGTTATAGTTTCTATGTCTGAAAGATTACATTGTGTTTCATTGTTCCACTCCTGAAATAAAAATTAACAAAAGGAAACCCCACACATTATGACTTTTCTTCATAAAACTAAAAAACAGAAGTATAGAAGGCAAACTTACACCAATCAAACCCTTCCCATAAAATTCACGTTATGCATTACATTTGGTAAACCTCAAGCTGATCAATAATTTGAAACAGTGGATTCTAGGAGTCAAAGAGTACGTTAAAGCAAAATACATTTAAACCTTTTGCTTTCTTAATTTGCAGAGCTGGGCCACAAGTTACACACTGCAGCGTGTCAATATTTCTCTGAAGCCTGCACACGTTCTGCCTGTCATTGCACTTGATGCTTGCAGTCTCCTGTCAAGGTATATTCAGCTGTTTGCCCTCTCCATCAATTTTCCTCCCTCACTTTCAGGACCTACTTGCAAAGCTTTCTTGACTGCCTGCATGATTTTTACAGCTTCGCTGGCCTGGTTTTATTTAGCTATTGGTGCTTCATTACCAGAAAAAACAAACAAACAAACAAACAAACGAACAGAGATTTGCAGCTGACCCTGGAAGCTCATGAAGTTCCTGAGTTTTCTGCTCAGAATTTTATTCTTTGCTCAGAGAAAATGAGCCCTGTCTAGTTTTCATGGAATATTTATTTATTTATTTATTTTTAAAACTGTCACTCAGTTTTTCTAAGTAAAAGCAGGAATAAGGATGACACATCAATGCAAAGAGCATCACGGTAAGGAAGTTCTCTGGAGGTTGCCAGGATGACTAGACCTTCCCTAGGGCCTGGGACACCAAGATGCTCAGCCCCTAACATCCCTGGGAGCCGAAGGCATGGATCCCAAACTTTTGCCCTAACCGGCAATACGAAGGACCAAATATAATGGGCTTAATTTCTAAACAGTATTTTCTGTTCCTGCCAACATCTCCTTTCAACCAAGGAGAACACGGATTAGGGCTCAAGCCTTGAGGAAATAAAAGATTAAGTAAAAGGTATTTAAAAACAAAACAAAACAACAACAACAACAACAAAAAAAAAACCACAATCTGATCTTGCAATGAAAAGCTCTAGGTGGTGGTTTAGGATGGGCGAAGCAGGTGGGTGAGGTAGGTGTGCCTGTGTAGCAGACATAAGGCATTGCACAGTGCTTGCCCACGAGGAGCTGCTCAGCCCAACAGCATCAGGCTGCGTTTAATACAGCTAAAACCTGTACAACCTGTGCCAAAGGGAAATCAAGCATTCTCCTGGAGTCTGCCGTCTCCTGCACCCTGTTGAGCTGGGCTGTGTAAACAGAGTGAGTAGAATGGAGTACAGACGTCTCAGGTGGTTACCTGACTTATTAACAAATGACACTAATTGCCTTCAGAACCTGTTTCTGAGGGCTTCTCCCCACCTCAAAGCAAGGAAGAAAGCAGCACTAGAAAAGGTTCAGTACAGGTTCAGGCAAGTACAATGACTGGTGTCAAGTATGGAAATACTTCTATATAGTATATGGAGAAGTCAAACTGGCTAGGATCTTCAGTTTGGAAAAGAGGCAGCCAGAGAAGCACTAAGGATAAAATCATGACTTTAATATTTCCAGAGAAATATTTCTAGGATAATTTCTAGAAATGGCACGGAGGAAACGAACAACGTGTAATCACACCTTGGAACTGCATTTTGTAAGAGAAAAAAGTTGAGGACACACAACTAACGTCTTAGGAGGATTAAAGACAAAATAGACCTTTTCCACATAGCATGTAATTAAATTAGGCAACTCACTGCTGCAGGATTTCATGGACACCAAAAATATAAATGGGTTAAAAATGACATTTAAAGGAATTCACAGAAATCCAAAGGCAAGAATCAAACCCACAGGCACTGGTTAAGCTCCATCTCAAGAGGTCTCCAAACTGCACGTTGCCGTAAGTGAGGAGGTATACTGGAATCTCACTGTCCGTGTGGGCTGCTGCTAGTATTTTTTGCGTGTGTCCACCACCAGTCACTGTCAGAGACCTTTCTTGAATCAGCAGATCATTCACCTGGCCTAGGATCAGCGTCTGTTCATGAAGCATAGCGCTTCTTTTTTTTTTTAAGTTAGTGTCTTTTGAATACAAAAACCCCATGAAGTACACCTGTCCACCTAGGGTTTCCTTAGTCACACTGCTCCTTCCGGTTGCTTGAGATAGGCAGAGGATTATCTAGGATGTTGTAATTAAATTGGCAATGTAATGTTTCTGTTGTCAAGATGAGTCACATTTTCATGCACAGATCTGATGCCAGAGACACAGTTGCAAAGGCATCTTTTCAAACTGTTCTCCTTAACACTGAATTCAATTTTTCATCTGAGCTAAGCTGTCAGCAAAAACTGCTCCGCAGTGAGTGGCAATCAATACAGTCTTGTCTCTCAACAAGTTAAGAGTTTTGATATAGTGTGGTTCTCACATAGAGGTTTCCTTGTGAAAAGGACTTTTAAATGCTTTTTAAAAGCATATTTTTTAAAAAATTTAAAATCATCCACTTTTAGAAAGAAAAGCTCTATCTAAAGAAGTAGGCTGCTTGCCTCAGCACCTCTTGAAATGCCAGTAATATTGCCATGGATGCCCTTGGGAAGACGCATTTCTTCATGTTTCACTTGACATTTTTCACTCCCTACTGTAGAAAGAAGTGTCAGCCAGGAGTTGCCAGGAAATGTTTACTGATACATGGCATGCCGTCCCAGGGAAGCATTATTAGCTGTTCAGCAACTGGTTGCTTATCTCTTACATTGCTTGAACAACAATGATTATGAATCATTCAGCTGTGGTATGAAAGAGAAAGATACGATACATTTCACAGATTTCACAGAATTTAAAACAGTGGGCACAGAATAAAGGAATTACATGATGCAAAAGGAAAAAAAAAAAAGAAAAAAAGAACAGGCTCAGTACAAAGAAAACATTTCCTAACAAAGATGCCTATTAAATGGCTGAAAAGTCCCTCAAGGGAAGGGGTGGAGGCCTTATCACTTGAGATATTTAAAACCATACTAGAGAAAGCAGTCATCTCTACGGGGAGAGAGGAAATGGATAAAATGACTTCTTAGGCTTTTTTCCACCCATCTCTGATTTTTATGATTTAATATATTTTTAAATGCAAACCACATTCATATAACACAAGCAAGAGGCAGAAATACAATAAAATGATTTTAGTTGTAGCATTGCCAAGAACAATGAAACTTGATTCAAAATGAAATTTATGCTACCCATTCAAGCTGCAGGATGACTTCCCTTTGTTTAAGGTCTAGCACTGAAAGCTTTGTTACTGCCACACACGTCTCTAGAAAGATGATTTAGCATCCCTGTACTGGGGATTTATCTTCTATGACAGAACTCTTGAAACAGTGAAGCTTCAACTTTTGACAAGGCAGGGTGATGCAAAAGGCAGAGAATGGTGCTGTGCAGAAAGCAGAGTTTGTGCCGAAGGTCTGACAGACTTAAAAACTCCATGAGGACTTTCCAGCACTAAATATTTACTGATGTCACTCAAAAGGATAACATCTAATCTGCTTGCGTGAAAGTAAAAGTTGACTCCCAGAAGTCTCTTTCCATCACTTTGAATGTCCTAAAATGATTTCACAATTCTCAGTTCTTCTTCTTGCCCCATTTTTTTCCTGCTTGAAGGCATTGCTCCATTTAAATAAACTGCACCGTCTTGCTTTTATAAAAACATGAAGAAATCCTGCAACAAAATCTGAGAAAGCTTAGGACGGTTAAAACAAGCCAGTCTGAGAGCAGAAGGCTGTGGACCTTTCACTATACCGGTCATCCACACAGGAAGACGCAATCATGACTTACACCCGCTGTACCAGAAATCAAGATCCACAACCGCAGTGAGCTGCCACAGAGGTAAGGCTGGGGAGGGTGCCAAGTTGTGGTGGTCCTCAGGCGTGGGGCAGCCTTGCAGTCGTTTTGGACCAGCCAGGAGAAGGCAAGATGTAGCCATGGGTTTGGCCTGCTTTGACATCAAAATTGTTTCAACAATCTGCTGCCATTTCCCCTCTGCACCCCATTGACTCTCACATCCTGGCTGCAATTTGCCATCTCTTCACTCCTGATCTTTTTTTGTTGTTGTTGTTGTTGTTTTTTGTTGGACTGAGCTGTAAACTCAGTGCATTAGGAAAGGTTGTTTGATTTTGTTTGATTTCAAAACACTCTTTACCCACACGGTTCCACATCCTAATCACAAGGAGGTCCCTCAAACACATCAACTACTCTCCTGTGAATCTTCTCAGTTCCCCTTCCTCTGGTTAGGGTGATCAATAGCCTTTTAGCTGGAATGCTGTGCTCTCCTCTTCTGTACTTGTCTATCTGGCTACGTGCTGCTGGACCCATTGCTATCTTTAGATGATAAAGCCCATCGGGAAGAGTGTCTATTCTTGGATGCACCGTAAAATGCTGGCAGCCCCATAGTTTGCCAATTGCGTTATTTGGACAAGATTTCACCTATTTTATTGTGTTTTATATTAGCATATACAGCTTTGCAGGCATATAATCAAATGTGGTAGGACAAAGCTCACAATGCAACTAAACCAAAGACATTAGTCCTTATTTCGATCAATCGTGTTCACAAGATCAAAGCTTTAAGTTGTTAACATCATAGAGAGACTGTGTCCAAATCTAAGGATATTTTTAATTACAAAGGCCAATACTTAGGCATTTGGAAAATGAAAATATTCAACTGGAGTAGCAGTACCAAATAGCTTCTGATTACCAAATGAACTTGAAAAATAAAAGGGTCAGTATGAAAAACTTTGAACTGCATTGGCAGCTCTGTCCCTAAATCCTTTAAAGCACATCCTCTGCCCAGGTACAGGCCCCTCTCTGCTTTGCACAGCTCCACAACCTCAGCCCTGGGACTCCATACCCTTGTCCCACAGTCCCTCTTAATCCCCACAGCTGTCCCTAAACTCCCCGGCTGGACCCACAGCCCACTGCCCCGTAAGTCACAGCCCTGATGTTCCTGCACCGTCCCATTTGCTCCCTGCAGCCTGCTCCGCGCGTAACACGCTTTCTGGTCACCGCTCTTCAGGCTCTGGGCTCAGGCCGTGTTTGCAGGAGAGCTTCGTCCCTCACGGGGTCCTGCTCAGAGGAAGGTCCACCTCAACATTCTCATGATACTGTGTCCCGTGACTGCTTCTGCATCGTTCAGCCCCAGCCCTCGGCGGACACTGCTATATCGCACTGTAAACTGGCAGCTGGTGAGGATGCAGTCTGCATTCACAGAGTAAGATAAGTAGGAATTGACAAACAAAACAAAACAAAAAACCACACACCTTTTAGGGTAAAATAATCCTGTGGTAATGAACACCTTATTTGGGGTAATATAGTCCTGTGGTAATGAATTTATAACACTTTGTCCCTTGTTGAGTCACGTCTCTGGGCAAAGCAGGAACAGAATCCTACTCAAAGAAAATTCTCTTGGCATAAATGTAGCAGTATTTTACCATCACAGGAGACATAACTCTCCACGGAGAGCAAAAAAACACAGAAAGGGAGGGAAACACTGGTGGGCAGGATTCGGTTCTAGCCCCATTTATACAGACTTCAGCAGAGCTACTCCACCACAGAGGACACAGGTCACGAGTTTTCAGTTCTGAGTCTTAAGGGTGGTAGAGAATGCAAACAGTTAAATAGTAATAGCTGAAGTTCTTCTAGCCTCAACCTCACAGCAATATCTTCTCATGTCTTTTCTACAAATAATTGAGATTTAGACCTCCTGGCAATTCTCAATGGCCATATTATAAGTCATACAGGAATTTTATGAGACCGAAGATTTAATAACGTGCTCTGGCTGAGCAACGGAATATCTACACAATCAGTATGTTTTCCTGCACTCACATTTTTGAGTGGATTAGTATTGCAGCACAGTCTAAAATAACAGCATAAATTTAACTGTGTGGCAGTCTTAAAAATAGTGAAGTATAATAACAAGTGTATTTATTTGTGCTGTGATATGTAACCAGTGCAATCCTGCCAAGATTAGGCTCTGTTTTAAAACAGAGTACAAAATATCTGATGATGGAGCTAAAATAATCATAATCAAATGGAATAAAAAAAAAAGGGAAAGACAACAGGTAGCACTCCAGACACGTTGTACAGAGGTAAAACAGATACATCACACATTTGCAAAACCTACTTCCTGTATTAGCCAGCCCTTTATTAGAGATATTATATTCAGACAAATTGAACAAACCCTAAAATACATAAAGCCCTAACACTACAAATACATCTTCTCCCAAAGTTATGAAGTACTAGTAAATCACATAGATTTCTATCTTTCTTGCTTTTTTTGTGACATGATTGTTGTTGGATATTTAAAATTTATGAGTTCATAGATGAGTCAAACCTTGCAGTATACCTGGATTGGAGATGACAGCTCTTCTAACCATATGTGCTTTACAACAAACATTAAAAACAATTACTTCGGAATAGTCATTTCTAGGAATTCTGAAAGTATTTTAGTTCTAATTGTTATCAAGTGATTACAGAAAAGTCTGAAACATTTCCTTCCACCATTCAGTACACAGCTCTGTAACTCCACACACTTGAAAACTATTATTTTGCTATATATTTTCTTCTTACATATGTGTCTATATATACATACACACACATATATATGCACTATTATAAACTCGAGCATCAAGAAAAGCAGGACCTTCACATTTTCACATTTTCCCCATGAGTTCAATAGGAATTAAACCGTAGACACCATCTGTACCATCTACAAAAATTGGACCAACTTGACTTCAAATCCCATTGATAGACACAACAACCACTTATAATCTCCTTTTCCTGTTGGCATTTCTCATTCTTACCAAAGTCAGTTTGCTCTAAGAATATATTGTTAGGCCATACATTCAGTCTTCACGCAGCCAACCCATCTCCCTCTTACACTGCCTTGAGATTACTAAATCTTGCACCTGATCCAAAAGCTGTGCTTGCACTGATCAACTGCTTCTTCTCAGTTTTCACCCTGCTGTGCTCAGAAAAATGAGGTTGCAGCTGTGGTGTTGACTAGACCTAGTTATACACACAAGCATTAAACATTTCTTATTTTTACGCTCTTCCAGTAGTTGGAAAAAGTAGCCTAAACCATGCAACATAAAAGCAAACCTTACAGGGCCTGATTGTATTTGTGGAATGGTAAATCATCAGTAGTTCTTCTGAACTCAACTAGTCCAGTCAGGCTAACTGCCATATCTAGGGTGCTGTCAGCTCACAAGGGTGACAGAGGGAGTTCAGGGTATTTAACATTATGGACAACACACTAAACAGAATCCTCCCCAAAGTCACAGTACCTCCTTACAGTGCCTATTCTGTGAGCTCAGAAAGCAAACAAAACAACAAAAACAAATAAAAAAGCCATGTTAACCATTTCAGATTTTTTCTGAAATGTGTATTAGTCATTGTAGGTTCATTTCCTAATGATGAGGAATAAAGATCTATCGTGACAGCTGAAGTCACATAAGGGAAATTTTCCACATTAACTACCCAAAAGTAGTTGCGCATGAAATTGGTCAGACAATCTATCACAAGGACTAAAGGGTTGGAAATGTCATGTGGTGGTGGAAATGCTGGGAGGGAGGGTAATCATTATGGAACGCAGATGGATAAGTCTGCAGATCTCTGAACCCTCAAAGAAAAACTAAGGTGTATGCACACTTAAAAAGCATCCCTAGAAGAGAGCAAATGTGTGGCTGGGTCCCTAAAAGTACTCTTTAACAGGAGTTTCTCAGATGAAGCTGCAACTACAGGACAAGTAAAGCGGGCTTCTGTTTGGGAAAGTGTTTTGGAGACACATTTTTAGCATGGGGGGGGGAAAAAAGGTTCCTCATGTCTCAGAACACAAAAAATCTTTGACCACTGGGCATCCCACAAATATTTTTGCTATAACAAGAACTGGAGAAAGAAATAATAAGTTCTTCTTCTTCTAGTATTAACTAACAAAGTGACTTCGTTTGCTACCAGAAATGACAGATATTCCAGAGCATGAGATGCTTTGCATTAAGAGATGCTGTACTCTGAACTGGAAGGTGCCTGTTGTACTAATTTCTTCTAGGGCAGATCCTACAGCCTTAACTTACATGATCAAGCCAATACAAAGCAAAGAGCTACTCATCCGAATAGTGGCAGCAGCAGCAGGCACCAAATTTCCTTTATGCCTTTCTACAACCCAGCCCATTAAAATCAGCATGTAAATTTTATGCCCAACACTTAGCTAAAACATAAAACAAACAAAAAACAATAAATAATCAAATAAAAAAGGACCGTGTAAAAAGGGTCACTGCTTCCATTTAGTGGGATGGACAACAATAAGAATAAATAAGAATACAGAGACAGGCTAAATCAACTATGCTACACGTGGCAATGCATCTTATTTCACTGTATTTGTTATCAAGAAGACATGCAGTCTAGAAATTCATGGCAAACACACTGGCAAAAGCCATAAACCATGAGAATAACAAGGCTTGAAGGAACAAGGCTTACAAAGACAACCCCAAGGGTGACTTTCTTAGATACCAGTAAGTAAATCCCTAAAGGCAAGGAACTAAAGTACAGCAAACCTAGCAACCAAACTAGCACCCGAATTGAGGTCTGGAAGAGCAAAGATGTGCAGTTCCACACTGTCCAGTTGTGGGACACGGTTGCAACAGAGTCAAAACTTGTAGGCCTGTAAAATTCCACCACAGGTGTTGAGTTCAGAGTCTGGGGACTTTCTCTTTGTACTTCCATGATTGTTATAACCAGGCAATTAGAAGAAGTGTGAGAAGGGCTGACCAGAGATGCCAACCTTTTGGGAGTCAGCAACAGTTCTGTTGGGTTGTCTGGTAGGCACTTCTTTCCCTTTCCCCCGCAAGCTAAATTCAGAAGGATGTTATTGTCATCAGGAAGACTACTAACCTCATCGTCTGGCAGGCACGTTTCAAACCTGCAAAACGGGCACACTATGACTCCTTGAGGAGAATCACCAAAGTCTATGATCTTGCAAAGGCATTTGGCACACACTCTGTGACAACACTCCAGCACTTTTGGTTTTCTCTGCCGCAGGTTGTAGCGGTTGTAGCAGATCTTGCACTCAAGCTCATCTGAGCTCTGGGTTTCCACAGACTCCTCTGGTAGTTGACTGGTCATTTCTTCTGGTGATTTGTAGATTTGTGGAAAGAGGAGTCGAGGGATAAAGATGCCACTCAGGCTTATTTTAGAACTTTTTCCTGATGATCGTATCACCCATCTCAAACAGGAAAAGAGGAGATGAAGCTATCAAAAAGCATCAGTAGAAGTCATCCATTTTCAGCTTCTGCTAGGGATTTTGTATTGTATGTCCTCTCTTAGCCAGTCATCCATCTGAAAAAGACAACATGGAATTTCTGTGGGAATAAAAAAAGGAAAAAGCAGGTGAAACAAGGAAGTTATACTTTTTATAAGCTTAGCTTCCTTTGCTAAATATACCTCCACAGTAATTTTTTTCCGTGGCATATGAGACCTATGTGGCAGTCATGCTGATAAAACTTCTTTGTGAGTAACTTTGATTCCCTCAGCCTACGAAATTCTCAGCAGAAGATGCAATCTAATTACGGACCTGTGACTGCTTGTTTAAACCCTGGTTTCCTAAGGAAATGAGACCTAGCCTCTGGTGCTTTTTGTCTTTCTAGATAACTTTTGAACCTGCTGTCCAATTTCAAACAAATTGGCGGAGGTGCAGCAGTAGTGAAGATAATTAAGTTTCTAAAAAAGTAGTGAACACTAGAAGTTGGGTAGAGGAGGGAGGAGAGGTTTATAACAATCACTATTCCTGGAGGGCAATGGTCAATCAGCCCACAGCCAGCTTCTGCTCTGAACAGGCCACGTGCTGCCTGATGTTCAAGTAGAGAGCACAACACAGGAGGAAACTGGTGATACTCTGGAGCAATGAAGAGTTTTAGGGGGAGAAGGGGGGACAGAAGAAGACTGGAGCTACTGTAAGGAACTATACGGGGAGATATGTCAAATTTGTAAACGATCAGGCTTTATTAATTTTGCTGCTTGAGGAACAACTCCTTTTTCTGTCTGTTCACATAGCTGCTAAACACAGAGCCGATCAGAGATCATGAAAACGCTAGGGTGAAGGCTAACGTGTCTCTCAAGGGCATTTTCCAGATGTACTGGCTTCCAAGAGTTTTATGGCTGTGACAGCTGTTTCACACCTCCGATAAGGAGTGGCCTGTGGCATGCTTGCTCTGCTGCACTCCCATCCTGTGCAGTGTTTTTGCCACCAGACACATCAGCCTCCCGTAACAAATGTTTTGTCATATTATGTAACCACACATTTTCGTGACTTCAGGAAATAATCCTGTCTATTAAAAACAAAACATTAACCAGGGCTACAAGGAGCTATAATTACCAGCATTCACACAATGGCAATGTCTGCCAGAGGATATAAACTTCTCCCAGATTCAAGCAGATGCTTCCTCACAAAGACGGGTGTGGCACTGCAATTTTGCAGGCTTTAAAGCTCTCTCCTTCACTGCCAGGGTACTCTTTGTAGCAAGAAACTTGCCCTGGTAATGGGTCAGCACTTGGGTCCAACTGCCTCTTGTATTACCAGTAAACTGCAGGCACATGCAATATGAAAGAAGTGGCTCTCTTTCAATAAACTTGTTTCTTGACTCTTGGTTTTAGTAAATGTTTGGTTCCTTTCAGTATAAATTTGTCTTCCTTAGTAAATTTTTACTCACTCCTACAAGGCAAAAGGTTCCCTTTTTCATGCCATACACTCCTTTCATCAATACATTTTACCTGCCAACCACAATGTATAGTAAAATTTCTTTCATGGGCTTTTTGTTTTTACTGTGCTTGGAGTATTTGCCATTCTGTCTCTTAATGCTCTGCACAATATTAGGTCTATTAGTGACTGAATTTTTAAAACTCACTTCCTGGATTTTAAAACAAAGATGTTAACACTACAGACAATGCACTGATGAGAAGAAAAAAAAAAAGACAACACAGTGAAGAAAAAACATATTTCTGTAAGAATTTATAACAGACATTGCCCCCATCCCATTCATTAAAAAAAAAAAAAAAATCTGCCTCTTCCACCTTATTTTAGTGTTTTTAGTTTTCATCTCTACCTCACCATTGTTTTTATTATTCATACTGTGATTATATTTGTAGTGTGCTCCACAAATTAGGCAATGCAAACATAAGAAGGTTGATCCCTAACTTTTAGTGTGTAAATATCTTCTACAAGACAAAAAGTACGTCTCCTACTGTTCTTATAACCTATCCTTTATCCTTCATTACACTTCAGGATTCCTCCTTCATTCCACTACCCTTTTTATTTCATTCCAAATATCATCTTTTAGATAACTTTTCGGCATATATAAATGTCATCAGATACTAACATACCAAAGGATGAAAAAAAAAAAACAAAAAAAAAACACAAAACAGACCTAAGAAAATGAAATGCCAACCCACATGAAGGCAAGGTACTGCTGAAAAGTTAAGAAAAAAGCTAACAAACAAAGCTATAGTTTTGAACTTTCACATCACGAGTATCATTAATTTTCTGTGCCTGAGGTGAACTCAGATCAGTAACATAGAATCATTTAGGTTGGACAAGTCCCTTAAGATCAAGTCCAACCATCAACCTGACCCATTTTGTCCCACTAATACACCATATCCCTAAGCGCCATGTTCACACATTTCTTAAATACCTCTAGGGATGACGACTCCACCAGCTCCCTGGGCAGCCTATTCCAGGGCCTAACCACCCTTTCAGTGAAGAAATTCTTCCTCATACCCAAAGCAAGCCTCACCTGACACAACTTGAGGCCCTTGCCTTGCCCCTTATCGCTTGGCATCTGAGGAAAGGGACCAACGCCCTCCTTGCTGCGACCTCCTTTCAGGCAGTTGTAGAGAGCAATAAGGTCTCCCCTCAGCCTCCTCTTCTCCAGAATAAACCGTCCCAGTTCCCTCAGCCACTCCTCCTATATGTTGCTTTCTAGTCCCTTCACCATCTTCTTGCTACTTTCCGAACAAATTCCAGTAACTCAGTATCTTTCTTGCAGTGAGGGGCCCAAAACCAAACACAGCATTTGAGGTGCGGCCTCACCAGAGCCAAGTACAGAGGGACGATCACCTCCCTAGTCCTGATGGCCACACTATCAGCTGGCTGTCGACCAGTAACCCCTGGTCCTTTTCTTCCAGGCAACTTTTTCAGCCACTCTTCCTCATGTCTATATCGCTGTATGGGGTTGTTATGACCGAAGTGCAGCACCTGGCATTTAGCCTTGTTGAATGCCATGCAACTGGATGTGGCCCATTGGTCCAGCCTATCCAGATCCCTCTGCAGGGCCTTCCTACCCAACTTGCTGTCCTCTGCACACTTACTGAGGCTGCCTTGGATCCCTTCACCAAGATCGTTAATAAAAATGTTAAACAAAACTGGCCCCAGTACTGAGCCCTGGGGGACACCACCTGTGACCAGCCTCCAACTGGATTCAACTCCATTCACCATGACCCTTTGGGCCCCATGATCCAGCCTGGTTTTCACCCAACAAACAGCACATCAGTCCAAGCCATGAGCAGCCAGTTTCTCCAGGAGATGGCTGTGGGAAACAGCATCAAATGTTTTGCTCAAGTCCAAGTAAACAACATCCACAGCCTCTCTCTTGTCCAGTAAGCGGATTATTTTATCACGGAAGGAAATCAGGCTAGTCAAGCAGAACCTGCCTTTCATAAACCCATGCTGACTGGGTTATCTGATCACCTGGTTGCCCTGTACGTGCCTTGTAATGGCACTCAGGATTATCTTCCCCATGAGCTTCCCTGGCACTGAGGTCAGACTGACAGGCCTGTAATTCCCTGGATCCTCCTTCCTGCCCTTCCTGTAGACTGGCATCACATTGCCAAATTTAGCATTAATAGAAGGAGTAATGACTCTGTTCCAAGTCCCAAATAGCAAATTGGGATCATTTCCTTCATTTCCAGACAACAATGATCCTCCTATTGTAGTTTCATTCATAAGCTATTCTACAAATTATTTTCAAACTTTTTACCGTATGTACTGTACAATAAAGAGATACTTTCAGCACACTTCTCTCTTCACAGCCTCTTCAAAACGTACTAACACATTAAAACATCATTGATCGTTTGCCTTTTTCTTTGATTTAGATGTTGCATTTTTCCTTATGCGTTCTAGTGTGATTTGCACTGACTACTACTTTGCATTTATACATCCTTTCCTTCGAAAACAAAAATTTGTCCACTAATTCCTATTAATATTCAGACTTCTTTTCTTTTTACCCTCTCAGATCTGTTATGTTTAGATGCTGCTTCCGTCTTATTCTCTTACCTGATTTCTTAAGCAATTTTCTATTTTTTTTCCTCAATACCTACTTTCCCACTCATTTTTTCTATGTTGAAGACTGACACCTTTTTGAGCTTAGTATGCCACATACCCTAAAAAGCTCTCCAACCAAAGACATGGAAAAATATTAGAAAACTGAAAAAATTAAATGAAATTTGACTTCAAATTGACCCAATTTATTGAGAAAATTAGAAATTTCTTGAGAAATATGGCCAACTATTATTCCTTCAAGCAACTTCTATTCTATTGTCTAAGATTTTCTGCCTTGTTTTTTAGATGTATCCCAGGTGGATATTTACTAGAAACTGGCAGAATAAGGAATTAAAATAGGGAACAGATCAAATGGTGCTCCTCTGAATTCCAGTTCCCCACCAAAAAGGTAGCAATTCACATACATCTGCTTGTTGCGTGTATTGAAAGCAAGAGAAGCTGCAGTAGTATGCAGAAAAAGGAAGTGTGTTTGTGTTTTGTCTTCCTCTTCTCTTTTAGACACTTTTTTATTATTATGATTATTCCATGATTCAATGTTCTGGTATCCTTAATTCACTTTATGTGGTCTGTATGAGCAGCTTTGTCCCTTTTTTGACTGCGGTATCAGGCCGACAGTTGCTTGTGTAGCTAAACATGTCTTGTAGATGATCACTCTTTCATTTTACATATGAATTCATTTCTATATGAAAGCCTAGATACCTTTTGCTATTCTGTCTTCCACAGAACATTTCTGATGGGATCAACACAGTCCAATTGCAGAACTTTTCATTTCTGTGGCTATTATGAACAGCAGCTTTCAGAGCAAAATATAAAAAAGCTAGATGTGTTCAATGATAACAGCATCCTTTGCACTTTACCCAAGAACAAGCAGATCTATTATTCTGTGACAAGCACCTGTCTTTTGTAAGAGTTCTGTCTTGGTATGGATTGCAGCAATGAATCCATCATTCCTGTTCACTTTAGTCCTGGTGCTACTCCAACTCCCTCTCTTCCCCATGCCACCTGGCCTGTACCTTGAAGTCTGATCTACTTGACCTTTTTACTAAAAAGGGAGAAAAGCTGAAGACAGAGAGGCAACCCAACCAGATGACAGAAGAATGACAGCAGCCTCTGCAGAGACCCAGCAGCCTGCTGGAGGGCTGTCCCAGAAGCAGGGGGAGTATCACCCCCTGAGAGCAAGAGAAGGCCACCCACAGAACCAGACTGAATAAAAACAGCACGTTTTTGTGTGCCACCCCAGACATGGCCAGACAGAGCGCAATGGACTACACCAGCCTGAACGAGCCGTTGTCCATCCGTCAGTTTGCTACTAGTCATGGCTTGGAAGCAGGCTGCAGGCTTTCATTCCAGGTGTGGAGTGAGGTGAATGGGCTGTGCAGTGTGTTACGGCTGCTCTTTGCACTTGTCTATCAAACATTCTGCAGGCAAAATGTGCTTATGAGGGGCCAGAAACAATTAGTTGTAGATGAAACTCTCAATATCAAAGCTCAGTCATGCTGGCCTGGCAAAGAAAATGGGAAATTCGTGCTTCCCTTCTCTAATGAAAGATCATCCTTGCCCAGTTTATCAAGCCAACCTTTTATCCTTTATCTCTAACACTTCTTTTCTGTTAATGTAATCATAGGTTATATGTGAAATATTGGCAAATTAACACGAGGTCAGTGATTAACTTGCATATGATATCATCATCCATAGAGCTACCCAAAGTGATATTCTGAAAGGTTTTCAAAGTGTTTCTTCTAAATGCAAGCCAAGTGTATTTAGGGAACAGGAGAAGGAAAAAAGTACAGAGAGAGAAATAAATACATAGAGACTTACTTTTCAAGAAAAAGAAGTCCTTGCAGAGGTTCACTTGCAAGGAAATGTCTATTCTCCTCCACACAGGGAAAAACTGGTGGAAGGAAGGGAAACAAAATTAGTAGTAAAGCAGGAATACAGCTCGGAGATCTTTCAGTCTGATTCTGCTAAAAGAGAGGAAGTAGTCCAGCTTCTCTGGTTTGGATGGAAATACCCATATGCTAAGATTTCTGTTTAGAGAAATATATTGGGTAAATCCCATTTACTAAAATTACTTCTGTTAAGTAATCCAGAGTTATCTTTACAGACCTGTTATTTTCTAGCCTCTTTCAATATTATGTGCTAAACACTCTGAAGTGCTATCTCTTCCAGCAACCACATATTCACAAATGTTAGAAATTCACTCGGAAAGAAAATACAGCAAAGCAGCTAAAGAGAGAAACTGTGCTTTGAAAGGAGGGTTTTAGAAACATATCAAAATACTTTCCTTCAGAAAACTCAAAGAAGCTCTTTGATCACTTCTGGCTTCCCCAAACAAACTGCAATCTCTTCTCCAGCATAGACCAGGAAAAAACCATCTCCAGTGGACCACTGCATTCACATTCAAACAGCTTTGCAGCATTCTGACTCAGCAGGAAATGACCATTGCACTAGATTTTTCCAGCGTGTGCTAAGCACAATGCAAAAAAAAATCCCAAACAAACCAAAACAAAAAACCCAAACTGCTTTACTAATCTCACACTTGAATAGAGTACATTCAAATTGCCAGCAGCTATCGCATGTCTAACCTGCTTCACGCCACATTTCTACTAACATTGGATGGGTTTTAACAATGGGCATTTCCCTGTCAGCGCTCATCAATGTGTGACTTTACACAAAAGCTACAGAATGTGGCATAATGAGCCACGTTTAGTTTATGGTCAGCTGTATAAACTGCTATGAAAAATGCCTTTTCATGAAAGCAGTTTTTAATGGGATAGGCAATGAAGTAATTTCTCAGAGAAACCCCCAAAATACACAGAAGAGAGATTCTGCAATACACACAACAAATATTTCTATATTATTGACTGCTTCACAAGTAACTAATATCAAATACAATTATTTTTATAAGAAGTTTTCGTTAAAACATTTAGAGTCTTTGCCTGGTCTCTCTTAATCCTCTACCATACTATAATACGAAAAAAATACCAAATTTGGGAGATCAGAGCTTTTCACGTTCAAAGCAGAGTTAATGGGGCTCTGATCATTTAGCATAAGAAGTCATGGAATATAAATGCATCATCTAAAATAGTAATAATAAAAATAAACAGTTAACGTGTTTGAGTTTTTTCTTCCTGCACCCCCACCAATCTGGAAAGCAGAGATATATTTTCAGCTAACACAGGGTTCACTCTGTTCTATATTGTGGTACTGGCTCTTAGAGTACCTTCTACAGCCTTTGCATGTACACATTCAATATCACCAGACTCCATTTCCTCTTAGCAATATCATTCGCAATACTTTTTTGTTATTCCAATAACTTGCATTATGGGTCAGGTAGTAGTGGAAAATGGTATTAATAAACAGCAAATGCCTTATTGAAACCACACTATTCCTGAATGACTTTCATTCTAGCTGGAGGCTACTACAGTACTGATATGAATCTTAAAACTGACTATGATGTAGAAAAGAAATGCGTTATTAGTTAGGCTTGTAGACACAAGCAAAACCTCTTCCAATAATTCTTGGGATAGCAATATGCTGAATGACTACTTAATGTGACATATGGCTGTGGGTTGCTTTGTGGTCTCCTTAAGAATAAAACCACTAAAGGACAAAGGATCTGCTCTTTTAATAGCTGTCCATTTAAACAGACTTAATTATACTAAATGAATAGGTAGAAAGAAAAGGCTTGAAATTTGTATCTAAAATTGTAACAAGTTTAATTCTAGAAATATGCTTGTTGAACAGAATTACTTTTTTAACATGTCTTAATTGATTCACAACCTGCTTACTTGGGCTGGTCTAGCATTTTCTCTTGTACTGTTTTCTTACTGACAATGGCTTTTCCTTTATGACTCTGAAACCAAGAAGTGATCCATTCCAATAAGAAAATATTTCATGTCACAACTCATTACCTTAAGATCACTAATTTAGAGAAAGTTTAGACATTCTCTTCTTTGGTAGCAGGGGTGTTTTGGGGCAGTTTTCTCAAATAAGATGGAGTTCCATTTTTTTGTTTCAGTTTTTGTGTGTCCTTTAAAAGCTCTTCTGAGAATTGAAGAGACTGTAGGACATTGATTGTAGAATATGACTTGAAAAGATACAAAATGATAAAGAAGTAAAAAGCTTCCCTGTATTTCTTATTATAAGCATATTTAAATATCTGACCTCCACATATGTCTACCATTTATCTTTAAATTAGACATTATTAATAGACATTGCGATTTTATGTTAGATTTCAGAATATCTGGAAGTTTACTTCCTTGTTTTGCTTGCTATTTTATGTTTGAATGTAAGCAATTAAAAGAAGTCCAGAAGTACAAACAAATAACTTTTTAAAAAAATACAGTTGCACTAGAAGATATTGAGTGACATACAAAATCCCCCAAATATGACTGAACTGGTTTTCTTCTCTTAGGGCATATTTTCTATGTTATATACTTTGGTAGCAACCAGGTGGGACAAAATCACAGAAAATTAATCTTGATTACGTCATTCCATGAGAAATTCCTCTTCACACAGGGGAACCAGTTTTAATGCATTATATTAAGTTCCAATTACCCTTCAAAATAAGATTTAAATAGGAAATGTTACATTAGCTTTGACTTAATGGAACTAAAAATAATCCCAGAATAGAACAAATCTGTACTTTTTTCTTCTTCTGTTGCCATTAAGAGCAATCTGCCCAACACTCAAGGATGTTTAAGTTGGTTCATTCTGTTTCAGACGTTTTTGAGGATATGACTATATAAAAAGATTTTATTATTCTATTTTATCTAGATAGGTTATTACAAACAAAATAAAAAGGGTGGGGGATTTTACAGGACAGTACTGACACTGAAGGTTATGTGTCAGTTACATATAATTGGTAACGAAGTTTTCTGCTTCAATTAGTTACTTCAATTAGTTTGAAAAACATAGGTCAAAATAATCCATATTCAACAGAGATTTACACTTATAAACAACTTTTCCAGGCCTAGTTGTCCACCAGCATTATAGATTGTTCCAATAGTTTGAAAAGAAAAGGGATGGGTCTCAGGAAACAATAATTTAACCTGGATATAGTGAATTGTTATTTTAGTATTTAATTTAATTCACTTAAGGCACATATCTAAAAATAGTTATGGCTGGGATGAAAATTATTCTGGCAATATAGCAATAGTTGGCATGTCAAACAATGGCATATATGCTGTTTTCACTCAACGGCATTATGTAAGATTAGAATTGCAATGACATAACTAAGAAAAAATGTTTAAGAATATTACTTATATATTTTTTAAAAGAGTGAACACACAAAAATCCAGACATGAAAAAATACAGTATTAGTAGAGCTTTACCACTTGTCAACAAGATGAATTGTATGTCTTCATCTGCGTTCATGGAAACTGAATGATCCCAACATACAAGTGTCAATTGGGACCGTTAGCTTTGACTATAACATGTGTATCCCTCTTACTGAATGTCTGCAGTAAAAGGGCCATTTGGCCTGATTTACGTACAAGGAACACGATATTACAAACGTACTAAACTCCTTTTAACTGCCTATTTTTTCCAAGCACTTGATATTATTACCCTTTCCCAACCAGCCTTATTTTCAGCTAATTTTAAAAAACATTTTTCTTTGGCAATGAAAGTTCCCTGAAACAATAAAAAAGAAACATTTCTTGTTATATTTTTATACTCACAGTAAGCTAATTACAATCTATGACCTTTATGGTCATAAGAAAATCATCATCTTTTTTTTTTTTTTCTTCTTTTTTTTTTTTTTTTTAAATCTGAGTGCTTCTGCTGAAAATGAAGAAGTATTACAGGAACTCCACTTCTGTCTAGCAGTGATTCACAGTTGCATGGTTACTGCATGTAAAGAAACTAGAAAAATACTCAGAAAAGTTACTGCATGCACGCCTGTAATTTTAGACACTGGTATATGAAAAAATAAAGAACCAACGTGTTTAAAAAACACAGATGAAAGGAGTTGAATTGATTTGTGCCAAATGATAGACACAGCTTTTATTTTATGCCACTGAGGAATATAGGAATCCTCTTAAACAACAACAGCAGCTTAGACCGTGCATCCCTCTCACGTGTTTCTGATCGGAATATACTGCCACAAAGGCAGCTAATCCAATCAAATCTAAATCTGATCAATTTGAATCTGCAAAGCAGTTGGAAAAAGTGTTTCAGCAAGAGTTGCCTAATTCTATTTTAGGACAAGGACAACCTGGGCTTTCCTAATTTTCCATCATCCAAAAGAATTAGACTGGTCAATTTTCACTAAGTCAGTGGAGGGTATGAAATTGTCGTTGCTTTGAGTAGAGCTCTATGGCATTTTGATCTTATTTGTAACTATATAACAGTTGAAATGTTGAACTAAATCAAAATGTTTGAATGGTGCTCACTGAGTACATTTAAAGTATAAAAATACAGAAAAGGAAAACATTGCTTCAGGAATTTTGGATGTAATCAAATCATACTCAGAAACACGGCTTGTCTGTTAAACTAATTAGAAAGGAAATAAATAATAAAAGGGAATTCTAAAGGTTTAAAAAACAAAAATAAAAGTCCATTGAGATTTACTATACTCAGCTATTTACCTGGTTTAGTGTGAATTAATGGCTGAGACCAGATCTTGGTATTTCCTCAACTGGACATGATGAACGGAAATTTTAGTGCAAGTTCAAACTAGAAAATAGACCACAAATTCTGGATTTCCCTTAACATAATAAAAATCCCAGCAACAAAGCAGCTTTTTAGTCAGTATTCCCAAGGTTATCAGTTTTTCTAGTACTGTAGCACAACTGAGCAGTTTGGCTGAGGCTTATGGAATAAAGCAGGAAATTAAAAACATTTCTTGCCTTCTACTAACTAAGAAAAGACATTTTTATAGAACAGAAACATTACCAAGAACATTTTAAAATACTAATTGCTTTAAATGACGACCTTTTGTTAAAATAATTGTATTAACGAAGCTCTTCTGCGCTCCTTTTACATAAGCAACTTGACCATTCAAGAGACTCCTATTTACTACATAGTCTCTTTTCCAAGAAGGGATACTAGAAAGATGAGTTAGTGACCTTATTTACTAGATGTTACAGGATAACACATATTTCAATATGCCTTCATTTCCAGTGTGCTGAATTCATATAATTTGCAAGAAAGCGATGATTTAGAAAAAAAGAATACTGAAGCATAGTATCTATTTAGCAGGTGAGAAGCATTGGTTTTCATTTACGCTATTACTTTTCCACGGAAAGCTCCATATTTGAAGCACCAATATAGCATATCGCTGTTTGATAGCCTACTAGACCATGGCTGATAAGATTACGAGTATTGCACTAATAATCAGTTCAAGAGGCAGCATAGCATCCACTGTGACACTATGACTTTCTCACATCTCTGCAAACATGGACCACAATTTATAGCAAGTTCAAGTACCTTTATCCTTGGGCTTGGCTTCTTGACAGAAGGAGCTCAGTGAAATTGAGTAAGATCCAGTTCTGCTGTCTTCTCCAGAGTCAAATAATTATTACCTGAGGACATCTGAGCTTATATTTGTCCTCTACTTCTGAGCTTGTATCTGTCCTTCTCTGCTTCTGGAGGGCACCCTCAGAAAGCACACCCTAAAGGACATTTCCCATTAATTGTGGTGGGCATATTTTGCAACAGCAGGTACATCTATGCTTCAAACTGCAGCGCGGTGTAGATATAACTGAGCCAGATCTGGTACTGGAAGTAACCTAGCTGTAACAACACACTGTCCTGCATGAGCTAAGTTAACTTGGTCCTTAGGAGATTCAGAATAACTTGGTGTGATGGTGTGCTTCCCACACTCCCCACCCACCTTCGGTCTGGCCACTACCTGGCTCAAACGCTGGCTGTTGTACCCAAGGCCTTGCTGATGCAGAGACTGACCACAACATCAGCTTAAACTGGGTGCTGGCAAAACTGACAGACATCTTGCTTAGTAACTGAGGGTGAAAAGAGCATGCGCCAAAACCCAGTATGACTATTAGTCCATCATAGTACCCCATAAATAGTGAGCACGCCAAGAGCCCTTTGAGCTCTTCTGCATGGCAGCTGGCTGCACAATAGGATCTCCCCTTGAGCAGGGACGCCTCTCAAGGTCACGTCTGCTGCAGAGATCCCTTACTCCTCAAGAGAGATTCCTTGCCACAACAGATCCTTGGTAAGTGATTGATATGGAGACTTTCATCTGCACTTACTCAAAACTTTATAGTGATGTTGCTATTCATATCATGTCTGGTGGTGTTCCTCCATTCAGATGCCAGATTTCTAAGTTTTGTCATGCTAATTAACGTCTCGCGTATTTGAAGAAACAAGGCTTGCAGTAGAAGGTTTGAGAAACTTTAACTGCTGTGATTTTTCCCAGACAAGATGCCGATTTCTGCAGGCCATTACAGAACACTGCTATATGGATGGATCACAAGACAAAGGTGGATTGAGGGAGAAGCAGCTGCTCAGAGAGGGAACGTTAAGTTAAGTGGATTCACCAGACCAAATGATTGCTGCAAAAAGCCAATCATACGTCACACAGCAATGACCACAGCTTTATATGCCGGATCAGGACAAATGATCAAACTGATCTGTTGTAGTTATGGCTTTACAGTAGTAACTTTTCTTTGACAGGGTTATCTCTAAACAAGTTATCCAGTCTCCAGATTAGTTGAAAATGCCAAGTTGTGTGTTTAAACAACAAAAAGTTCTACATACACATCTAAGATTGACTGCTGAGGAGAAAGCTGCTTTCTTGTTCTAAATGCAGTGCATGTATTCTGATATTCAAGTTATCTGCATGCAATTACATTTTTTTATATATGCACATTATGAAGTCTTGCAAACATCTATGCTTTAAAGTATCTAAATCCAGCCAGGAAACATCTTCAGTGAAGAAATGTGATGTCATTTAGCAATTCATAAAAACTGGGGAATGCTGTTCCCTACCCAAAAAGATAAACCTGTTTTAATACACTGGGACGTGCAGAAAGGAACAGACAAGATCTCACTGATGGTGTTTATGAATACACAAATTTTGGCAGCCTCACTGGCAGGATATCGAGTCTGAAGGACTTACTTCATTCACTTAATGTTCGATCAGTATTTGATGCACTCACACAGAACTGGTATCATGTCCAAATGAAACACTGTTCTCATTTGTCTCATATTCTGTGAATATACCAGGTGGAACCACTGTAGCACTACACCATTGGCTTTTGAAAGATCCTACTCACCAGCGGTAGCAATCCATAACCATTTCACCTGGTAAGCTTTTGGCTCATTTAAAAAAAGGAAACTAAGTATTATGCTTTACAACTGTCTTTAAAGATTGGATGACATCTTACAATGACACCTTAATAAGAACATCATTAAACACTGAATTTAAATGGAACAAAAAAGGCCCTTCAAAGTAAATGTCCACTATTTTTTCTAACCACTCTACAGTAATTCTTACCCTTGCTTATACCTGTGCAAAGCCGTGGAACTCATTTCTATTGAGTCACTGATGCTGCATGTGTGCAACACTGAACAAAATACAATTTGCAAGATTGCTATCTCAGATTCTTGGGATCCTTACAGAAGGGAGTCTTGAATCAAGATAAAACAGACAGCAGTGGTATGATAAATCTGAAAGAGTTTTATGTATAGAGTGGACAGAGGGAGGTAAGTGCAAGTAAAGAACATCTACAGAAATAAATTTCTAAATCAGCATGCTAAGGAGCAGAAGCCCATACAGTGAAAGAAGGCTTGAATGTAATAAAAGCAAGTTTGAGCTGATACACAAGATGAATTTATGGGGAGTTTTAAAGATTCAGAATTACATGGTTTAGGAAGATGGCCAGACAAGATAGAAGGATTTTAGGTATGTGGAAGGGGAGCAATAAAAGTGTCAAGCCAGCTGGTAAAGAGTAGGTTACAGGTTCTGTGCTACAAGTTACAGGAGTCAAAGTAAAAAAATATTAAGCCATAGGCAGAGGTGGGAGATGAGGAAAATTTTGTGTGTTATACAAAAATTGGTAACAGGAAAATCTGGTACTGAACAACGTAAAAATAAATAGAGAAATTACATGGCTTCTGTTGCCTACCATGCGGATGAGAATAAACATGATAAATAGCAACATAATGATAAAGCAGGACAGGACATAGGAACAAAACCTAGAATTCATTTTGAAACTGGAAATACCAGTTGAAAAAAAAAAAAAAAAGATACAGTGAAATGTTAGAAAACTAGCCAAAGTAAAATGCAGGATAAAGCTGTTTAGATTTTGTTGTATAACCAAATTCTCTCACTACCAAACCAAGCTCAATGATGCAAAATAGTAGGTATAAAAAACAAAACAAGACAAACAAACAAACAAAAACAGGAAAGACTAGGGGTGTAAGGGGAGTGATGCAGGGAAGCGACACTTTCACAGCACTTACTCCCTGAGTTGTCAGGCCAACATGACAAATGGCTTGGTTCTCTTAACAGGAAATTCTATTAAGGGTGAAGACTGGGCAAGAAGTGGATGATGGGATTCACAGCAAGTCTTTTAGTGCTTGTAAAGAAACAGTATTTACTCAAACATCCAAACTAACAAGCACAACACCTGGGCTGCAATGGAGCTGACAGACGTGCATGATTCCGAATAACATGGGTCTATTACAGCATTACAGCAGAGACCAACAGTAGAGATAATTTGTGGCTCCAGCCTCAGAGTCAGCCCAGTACAATGAACAACAAGATGAGATGAAGCCTGCAAAGTGAGGAGTTCGGTCTGGGCACTATATATATATATATAATATATATATATATATATAACATATATATAACATATATATAATATTATATATATAATATTTTAAAGAGGCTACATAATCCTCATTGTTTATGACTGATCCCATCACAGGCAATGACTGAGATGATGTTTCGGTCCCAACTCCCTGAACTTCAGAGGTTTACAGCTTTCTGATCAAAAAGACCCACTGAATGGAATTTTTTCAAGTCTTGAGATTATTTGACAGATGGTTAACACAACCCCTTTTGGGAAAATGAAACTGTAACTTTCATGCTCTGAAGATGCTTCAGGATTTTTCTTATACCTGCGTGACTCAAAACCATTTTTAAAAAAGAAAACCAAAAACTATAAGTGTTTCCAGTGAGGACATAAGTATTTGGAACAAAAGCAAAATCCCAAATGTGAGATTTAAGAAAGGACCATAAAGCTATACTGATCTTACCTCCTGTGCTGTGGAGTCTGTGGAACATACTCCACTAATTCCTGCAGTTAAATCACAGAATGACAGAACAGTTTATATTGGAAGGAACCTCAGGAGGATATGTTGTCCAAACATAAAAAGTCTAGAAAACAATATTGCAATGTTATGTAACAGTTGCACCAAGATGTATGTAACTAGGTAGTCTGCCCAACATTCAGATGAAGACGCATTCCTTGCAATGACCCGGTGGACGAGGTATGCCAGCTATCCAGTCCTCATCCTATCTCCCAGTTTCTTTTCAATTGGAAACCATATGCTGCTCTGGATGCGCCTTTTGTCCTCTTTAGGCACCAACAGTGAGCAGCCTCTGTGCGGGGTCCCACCTCTGTGAGTCATCAGGATTTACTCACTGACTTTTGTCTCCTGATGTGGGTGTCTGGAAAAGATTGCACCTATGCAGATGTGTGCTGTGATCTTGATGATCTGCTAATCTGGGTGCCATCATCAGCTATTCTTACAACTCCTGCTGTTCCTCCTGGTGATTCCACATCCCATTCATACCAATCAAGGTTCTCATTGCAATTCTCTACGGAAGTAGAGACAGTTCTCAAGGTGTATTTGCTCAGGGCCTTATCCATTTCAGTTTTGAATGTCTCCCGTGATAAGGTCCACAATCTATCCACAACCCCGCTAGGCACACATTCCAAAGCCTGACTCACTGAAAAGAACCTGCTCATAACCCCACTGGCTCTTTCACTGATTCTGGGGGCAGATAAAAGGCAACTCTCATGCCCACACAGCTACCCTTCACACAAAGGAAACAAGATGATGAGGAAGGTCTTAAAAGCCACACAAGGCTGTAAGACAGCAGGAAGTTGAATAGAGTATATGAGAAGTTTGACAGGTATTGACATCTGCCTCCTGTGGCCGGTACAGGTCACTTTGTGCTGTTCCGGAGAAACAAAGCTATCTTAATTCACCCTCATCTTCAATAATCCCTAATTAAGAGCACACCAGCTTGGAAGTGTCTGCTACTGCTCCTAGATTTATTAAATACACCCCAAGTCCATCTGGCAGATGACACTTTACCCCTTAACTATATGGAATTGCCAGCTGGGTCACTGCCACACTCAGGGATGATTAGACTCCAAGTTATCCATCTCCTTTCTACCTCTAAGATGAGGCTGGCCATTAAGGGAGTGCCCTCAGCTTTAGCAAAGATAGAGTTTTTGTAAGCCTGTCTTTATCCATGGGCCTTTATTCATCACACATTCATGGTACTGTGAAAGAACATTACAAGATGCACACAAACAGGACTGACCATTGATTATTTTTATTTGGATCATGCATGAACTGCACTATCAAATAAAGGTGTTTGTGTGTGTGTGCATGCATGTGTTTTACATGAATTCTCATATTTTCAGATATTTTTCTTTGTAATACAGGACTTGTTTAATGATTCTGATTTTCAAAAGCAGGTCTAACATACAATGCATTTATAGGAAGGGTTACAAATGAGGAAACGTTGCCTCACACACTCTACACTTGTTTCTGAATACCTTACTGTATATGGGGGAAAACAGACATACAATACTCCAGGATAAAAACTGAGATTGTTATTTTCTCATTGAAAATGAGCACTACCATCTCCTCATAAAAGAAATCACAGCAGGTAGAATACTGTTGCTAATGCCTGCTGTTCAACTGGCATAAAACACAGCATTTTTGAAAATGCCAAAGTAACTCAATATATTTCTTTAAATGTTACCTTGATAAGCTAATGTTTTCATTTGCAAGTAGCATATAAAATTCTCTAGCTAAATGTTATTGTATCTGACATTTCATGAAAAGCATTTGGTCACAGTTGTGTACTACAATCAGTACTCTGAAGGGATATTGAGGGGGACATGCACACAAATATAGAAACCCATCGCCTACCCAAACCCACTTCAGCCAGAGGACATGAGATGTCTCTATTTAAATGCTGATTCAAGACTGAAGAAAATAAAGATTTAACAGAATTATCAGGGAGTTACTTAAGTAACACGGAAGCTCAGTGTTAACAGTTTAAAGCTGGGATGCAATGCTGTTATCACAGTGCCTTGTGTTAACTATGATGATTGCTCTTTCGGCCGCCAGAGTGATGAACAGTAATGATTGCACAATGCAAGATAATCACCATTTAGCTAATTCACTCAGTCTGGGTGGGGGAGATCAAAGATGCCTCTCTGCTCCTCTCTTCCTTAACAACTGCCCTTATAGGCTCAAAAGGTAACTAAGAGAAACTCTAAAAGTGGTACAACGGGTGCATATATCTGCCTAGCATACCCCAGAGCCTAAAGGCCAGCTGCAGTAGTGCAATGGCCACAGCTTTCATACCCAGTCTTCCCAGGGCATGTGGTGCTGCAGAGCAGTGCTATGCCACTGCAGCTCCCAGCTCCAGACCTCCGGCTCTCCACAGACCATCTCCAGCATGACAGTGGAAGTGCCCTTCTTTGCTACTATGAAAGAAAAACTGGACAAAAACGGACAGCTTTGTGGACATCTGGAGCTGCAGGCAGGAAGGGAGCTCTGTCAGTGTCCTTGCTGGAACCACAGGGTTCAGCCGAACAGGCCTCAGGCCTTTGCCCATTTCCTACCAAGACAATTCCCTGTGGCTCGCCCGTTATAGCTTTGCCCATTGCTGAAGGCATGCTGCTTGCTGTCTGCTGCCTGGCATGCTGAATTTCTTTTGCAGACGGCTGAATACCCATTCACATGTCTGACTGGAGCCTTTCTTTTGCTGGAGATAGGCCGCTGGGTTTGCGTGGGGCAGCTGCTCAGTATTTGCGCGCCAGTCTGAGTGGCCTTGTGCGGACAAATGACGCCATTTCTGGAGCAGGTTTTGCAGGAACTGTGCCACTGCTTAGTGCTATGAATGCTGATGAAATTGCTCTCCTAAGACATGTTTCTCCCCTCAGAACAATATGATCTTGCAGTCTATGGATTCACTTTGAATTTTTCAACAAGTCTTTCAGGCTTTGTCTATTATCTGAGAGCTCCACACTCCTTCAATGTATTCTCTACAAAATTTGTTATAATCATTGCAGTGTGTACTGGTTGTCCAAAGTTAGACATTTTAACAGGCATACTGCCAGAACAGAAATTCATTCTCATCCACACACCAGTCCAGAAATCCCTCTCCCCCCTCCTCATCCATATTTTTCCCCCCCAGACCCATTTCTTCCGTCTTTCCTACAGAGAAAAAAACAAAAACAAGAACAAAATGCACAAAAAAAGAGAATACCGTTCCAATCAATTTCAACTAAAAAGTGATGCCAAATAACATTAATCTTCTTTGCAACTTCTGACATACTCTACCTGCTGTACTTCTGTCTGTTTAGACCCTGAATTCTGCACAGCAAGGGCTATATGCACACACAAATTTTTAATTTTATGCATATACAGACATCAAAGCAAGGGTTCATCGAAGCTCTCTCTCACCCCAATTCTCCAAACTTTCCAATACAAATTTAACTGTTCAAATAGAGCTCTGGGCCAGAAGTAGTGGGGCAATGTTGACCTTACTTCTCAATACAGACAGTCATACACTGACCGTTGTATATTTTCTTTCTGTCTTGGGAGTTACTATTGTCATAGTGTTATATTAGGTTTCTTTTTGCCCTTTATGAGTGTTTTACTCAACTCTGTCAGTATGTGAGCAGCAAAATACAACATTTAAAATAAGTCTTGGAAAATCCTTTCCAAAAAAAATCTGTTTTCTAATGAGTTTGGTTTTCCTGCACTCACACAGACCACAAATGAAAAGAGTTGTGACAAAAGTAAGTTTAAAGACACAAAACTGCCATTGAAATACATGCAGAGCGAAGCAGTAAAGGAGGAGGTAGCAAATATACAGCAGGATTGGATTATTACTTGTTACAAGTTATTACTACTTTAAGGTCAGTGGGTAGACACTGTCTTTTGGACATCTACATAGAATTACGTCCAAAGCCACTCATTACTGGTCATATTGTGTGAAACTGTTTCTCTGCCTTGAGCAACAAGTGTATCTGTGATGTCAATTGATACCCTTAGCCTATCTGGCAAATATAAATGTGTGCGTACACACGCATTAGTATTTTAAATTGTGCAAATACAATAGCTCTCTTGAGAGGGTAGCATATATAAATTTGTATGTGCTTGTGTCTGTGTGGACTATAACTGCAGAAAAGCTACCTTGCCTTCTCAGGAGACCTACAGAACTTCAAATATACACAAACATATATATATACACACTCACAAGACATATAGCAAGTCAAGTATCATGATATTAATGTTATTAAAACTGAAAAATAAATTACAAGACCTGTACTACTGACAAACATGTTTTATGAATAATCTTACTTCACTGACACAGAAAAATAGGCAGAAGACTTAATTTTAACAGAATGAATTCAGAAGGCTGTTTAACTTTTTCATAGCCACATCTGAATAAGAAAACTGCATGAAAAAGAATAACCTCAGGAAGTTTCTTTCTGCTTATTATGATGACATGCTTCCCTCCTCCCTGTCCCCAAATCAATGAGAACTTGTATTTTAATAAGACTATATCAAGATGCATTACTGAAGCATTATATTTATACTGATAGAAACATTGAAAATTATCCCCAGTCCCTAACAAACACACTTCAGCATAATTCAATTGTGTTGGCCACATTACAACAAATTCATAAAAATAATCTTTATAATGCAAATGTTGCTAAGTCCATAAGCACAGCATACCACTGTGGGACAAGTTGTCTTGGGAGTTACACCAAGGGAAGGATAGGGAAATAGCAATACACTCAATTTTTCTCCTTTCCAGGATTATAAAATGCTTTAACTTGCCTGTCAGGTGACATAAGACAGGCAAAGCAGTCACGTAAGACAGATTCATTTATTCTTAACAGACAGATGACATAAGATTTACTGGAAACTTAATTCATCTGAGAATTTTGTGGGATCCATCAACACCCAATATTACTGTTCTGTTTTTACATCACCTGCATGCCATTAATTTTTCAATCAGCTTCACTCTTTTTAAGTCTTGTAAGAGTTGTTTCTCTGTCTCCCCATCCAGGACAGCATCCTTCTTCAGATTCTTGAACACATGTACAAGTATGCACGTGCTTATGTTCCACTAAAATTATGGAATTATGTATGCTTAAGTATGATCTTATTTTCTGAAGAAGATGATTTGTATTCTAGGATACTATTTGGCAAAATATAACATATAAAATAGAGACATGATTCTTGAGAACACATTTTGGTGAGCTTCCAGGGACTTACCTGCCAGATGCCGAGCTGGCTCACAGATCTGGCCTCTATCTACTCATCCATCCATCACCACATTGCCTGAATGACTGATAATAAAAACAGATGATTCATCCTTGGTATGTTCTCTGCTCTCTCTTTGTCCTGTGGAAGACATTAACACCTTAATCATAAACTGCCATATTTCAGGCTAAGGGAAACTTACAGCATAAAGAGGGAAGTTTTTGTCTTAGTAGATAGATGTTTATTCCTAATTTTTAGAAGGCAGAGATGGTTAGAAATGAAGTTTTCATCATTAGCTGATCTTTAAATGAGCAGGCATCCATGCTTATCTTCTCAAGTGTAAAATACCACCTGATGGCCAATGAAGAACATAAGCTATACAGTCAGAAGATGCTCTCCCTTTCTGTCTTTTTAAATAGATCAGACTAGAAAGATCATTTTTCATGTCCATGTACTTAACAACTGCTATTCAAGGTGTCACTGTTAATAGCATAAACATCAAGGACTTAGACACCCACAGGGAGGATGGGACAACTTCAGGTCTACCATGGAGGAAACAGGAAGAAGATTTATTTCAAAATATTGAACAATGCTGAGGGACCTTATATCTAACCTTATGTATTGGATTTACACGACAAGGGGGTTTGGTAGCAAGGGACTGCAGGGGTGGCCTCTGTGAGCAGAGCCCAGCAGCTGCCCCATGGCAGATCGGAGCCAGCTCCAGCCAGCTCCAAAAGGGACCCGCCACTGGCCCAAGCTGGGCCAGGGAGCAACACTGTTTGTACCTCTGTGAGAACAGATTTAAGAAAGGGAAAAAAATGGCTGAGCAACAAGCAACTGGGAGAATGAGGAGTGAGAACCAGCCCTGCAGCCCCCAAGGTCAGTGCAGCAGGAGGGCAGGAGGTGCTCCAGGCACGCAGCAGCAGTTCCCCTGTGGCCTGTGCAGGGAGAGGCCCCTGGTGGAGCAGGCTGTCCCCCTGCAGCCCATGGGTCCCACATGGAGCAGATCTCCACGCTGCAGCCCATGGGTGGAGGAGCCCCCGGTGGAGCAGGTGGATGTGGCCTGGAGGAGGCTGCGGCCCATGCAGAGCCCCCGCAGGAGCAGGCCCCCAGCCGGAGCTGCAGCCCGTGGAGAGGAGCCCACGCAGGAGCAGGGGGTCTGGGGGGAGCTGCCGCCCGTGGGGGACCCGTGCTGGAGCAGTTTGCTCCTGGGGGATGGACCCCGTGGTACGGAGCCGTGTGGGAGCAGTTCTTGAAGAGTTGCTGCCTGTGGGCAGCCCCTGCAGACTCAGTTCGGGAAGGACGGCATCCCGTGGGAGGGACCCCACGTGGAGCAGAGAGTGACCGTGAGGGAGTGGTGGAGGCGAAACTTCAGGGACTGACCGTAACCCCCATTTCCCCGTTCCCTTGTGCTGCTCAGGGGGAGGATGTGGCAGAGGGTAAATGGGGGAAAGGTGTTCTTAGTTTGCTTTTGATTTCTTACTGTTCTAGTCTGCCAGCAATAGGCAATAAATTACATCAATTTCCCCACACTGAGTCTGTTTAGTCCATGATGATAATTGGTGAGTTCCTTTCCATCATATTTTCTCCTTTTTTTTTTTTTTTTTTTAATTTGAGGAGGGGGAGTAAGAGAGCAGTTGTGGTGGAGTTCAGCAGCCCAGCAGAGTAAAACCACCACAATTTATAACAGCTTAGCTCTAGTGATGCTCCTGAGTGCAACCAGATACAAAATCTGGAATTATCAAACCAGTCCTTGAGCATGAGGGACTCTCTACTGGAAAGCAAATAATCCGAAAGTATATAGAAGTCACACAGGACAAATCACCAGATATGAGAGCTTAACAACAAGGATTTAGCAACATTGGATGGGTAAGGGGGGACAAAAAACAGCTGTTTTTCCTTTAGATACAGTACCATTCATGCTTGGGTGAGGGTCAAATTAAGATATTTTGCACAGTTCTGTTGTTCACACACTTAAAAAGGTTACTGAATGATTGGTCAGGAACCGTGAGATCAGTCACTAAAAATTATTCATGAGCTGAAAAAAAACTCTTTTCAGTGAAGGCTTTAAGAGCTCAATCTGCTTAACTTATCAGTGAATGAGAGGCAACTTGATTACAGGAACAAAGCATCAGGTACAAAAGCATTCCTTGATTTAATGGACACAGTAAAATGGCTGTAATATTTAGCTGTGATTTGTAAAGCAGAGCCAAGTACTACTGAGTTACAAAACATCAGCTTTCTATTGAATGTATGCATTACGATAGTTTCAGTCACACAATCACACAACATTTTCTTCTAGAGGAGACTTCGCTGAGCATGCAGGATAACTGGTGGTTGTTTGGTGAATGTTTTATTCTCTTTATTTGTGGCCCCACAACTCACTTGTTATACGCCATTTAAACCTAGCACCAAACATAACTCTGCTTCTTTCTGCATTGACTTTCATTTTGCTGTCACTTTAACAGCCTATGAATGTAATTCAATGAACTGAAAAAGATACAGGAAGATAAAAGCCCTCATAACACGCATGTTATACAACGCTTTGCCTGGACAAAGGGCAATTCAAATCCTACCTAAAATTTCTCCTTCAAGTGTTCATAAACTTCTAATTACCTAAGCTAAGCCTTTTCCACTGTGGTAGAAGCACTGACAAGCCTTTTCAAGCTTTTCTGAGAGTTACTTTAAAGATTATTTTAAGAGTGAAAGGCCAAGATCATCTTTAGGTTTGAGTGGGTTTGTTTCCACCACATAATACTGTTGTGCAGATGATACTGCAGATCCCCCAACACATCAGGAACCAAATGGCTTCGGCAGGTTCCTGGCAACCTCTTCCTCCCAGTACCTGCATTGTAGCTGCTGCAGGGTCTACCCATACTTTTACATGCAACTGTTCTACACAATAGAAGCTCCGAGGTCAGATGCCTTTTCAAGGAGACTCTGATCAGGTCACTGCTTGTGAGTCACTAAGTGTGGAATATTTCCTCTCTGTTCATAGCAGCACATCTGCATGAGGTTTACAGATTGGCTATCCATATATCATCTGAAATGGGATTTTTGTCTCTTTGCTGTGAACTGCCTGCCAAAAATGGTTCCCCTGCCTAGGGCACCACCTGCCCTGAAACTATCATGGAAATATTTGGGTTTTCTGACCAACACCTTTTGCTACAGATGTTATTTGAATGCTTACAATGGGTTCCATAAAGACATCAGAAGCCTTCAGTCCCTAACCAGGCCACACACTGGGAAGAACTGGGGCACACAACCTCACACTCACGTATTTTTCTGGCCAGGCCTCCACCAGCCTGCCCCTGATCCAGTACCACCTCAGCCTGACTCCTCACAGGTAGCTAGCTCTCTCCCACCATGCTCTATGAGTCCAGGGCTATGTCTCCATCACAGGCTGCACATCAAACCCTACCTTGCTCCTCACTGCAGCCCCAAAACACCTTTTGCCTTTTTTCAGGTTTTTCTACAGCTGTTCTCAAACCTACACTGTCACATCCCTTTCTTTCTACCAGGTTGCCATTTCTCCCTGCAACCTAAGTAACTCCCAGCTGAAGCAAGAAAGCTGAGATATCCATATGTGCCCCTTCCAATTTCAATTCCTGAACATGGCAGCACCAGTACTAGTAATCTTTATAGACATTGCTTTCAAAACAATACATGCCTACAAACCACTTGTGGCCCTCTGAAAGTCTTAGGTTCGTAACTTTGCTACACTCCAGCTAAACTTCCCAGAAACTGCAGGAGACATCAGAAAAACCTGTAATGAATTTCAGGTCTCTGCTCAGCGCTTTGCAGATGCTGGAGCATCTCAGGTTTTCATGCTACCTGGATGAAACTTACAGTGCTGCTGTGCAATTTAAACTTTTACTGAATGTTTACATGGATCTTGTCTGGTGAGTTAGTAAAGATTTCTATCCATTTGCCAATTTACTGAAAGTAAACCTTCACATGAACAACTATCCACCACTCACTGCAAAATAATTTAGCTTAAGCCCCACCAGACCTGAAAAAATAGATTAAACTGTGAAAGAGATGTGAAGAGACTGTGAAAGAGAGTGAAAAAGATAAAATGGAAAAAGGAAAGTTATGCTTAATGATGGCGGGTTTTGTGCCTAAAGTGCTGTGCTGCATCTTCTCTGCAGGAAAAGAGTGAAACCACAAAGGATTCGGGTTAAAAAAATGTAGAGCTGCAGTAGGTTAAAAGCTGCACATCTTTGTGAAAAAAGCTTGTACTTTTTTGTGTGCCATTGCAAATGATTTTGAAACCTAAGTTACATTTTCAGGAGGCCTTGGTTCTTTGCAGCTTACAACATCATTCTCACACTTGAAAATGTTTTCTTTATACTGGAAAGTCACAACTATTGTATGGTAATGTATCATGTACCTATGCTAAGGTACACATCTGCCAATATTCCATTACTGTTGGAACAGCAGTTTATATTGGATATAAGTGTTTCAGCACACATTGCATGCAAAGGCCACAGGAGAATTTCCTGAGCTTTGCTCTCAGAGGATGCCTGGTACTCCTTAGCAACCTTGCTGGAAGGACTGAAATCACAACCCCCTAGGCAGCAGGTGATAAGTGTCTCTGTATACCTGAAATAGCTGCTGGCTACAGCAAGCATACATACATCTCCAGCAAATCCACTTAACATAGTCATCAAACCTAAAATATAGATGAACATATATTAAACTGAGACTGATTTAGGTAGGAGAAATAGTGGTGAGTACTGGTTCCTGCAGTGAGTGGCATTATATCACTGCTGGAGTGTAGAGTTTTAGAGGGCATTGTCATGACAATTTGAGAAGAGGATTCCTATAAACCTAGTTTGGATGGAGAGGCATCCGATCAGGAAGATGTGAAATGACACAGTCTGAGACAGGATCTAAGCGCTAGAACTGCTCAGACCACTAGAAGCCCTTATACATGTTAGGCTACACTATGGGACACGTCTACAGCGAGCTGTATTGTTCCTTTCTGGTCCTGCCTATTCCCCCACCCTAAACTTCATCAAGGGGAGTCTGCAGTTGTTCCACATGGAATAATTTCAGGACTGAAATGTCATGTAGCTGTGTAACCATAAACATTTTGCCTGTCGTTCTAGCTTTTAAAGCAGGATTGCATTGAGTTCTGATGTTTCTCTCATTCTCTGCCATGCAGCTAAGGGAATAGAAGTCCCCAGGTCTTTATTATACACAGCTGACCTTTTATTTCCTGCTAGTTGCATTCAATTTCAGATAGCCCAGGGTATGGTCTTGAAATACTATTTTCCATCATGCTAAACTAATCTGAGGTCTACATTTTTACACACTTAATAAACTCGAGTTTGCTTTTCAGTGTTGCATGAAAAACAGAGGTCGTTCAGAAGGTTATAACTTTCCAACAAAACAACTGTTTTGACACTTCTGCAAGAAGCAAAGGACAAACACTGATAAACACTGCGCAAGTCATTGCAATCCAAATAAATAAGAAACTCCAGAATTTTTCTTTTAAGAGATCTGAATTCTCAATATAAAATTTAAATGAGATATCATAGCAAATAGATACGGTAAAAAGACTTAACCTTGATTAACCCTCATTTAAAACTTAATTTCAGTCATACATTTGCAAGAAAAGAAGGCTGAATTTTATATGTTGCTTGTGCTCACCATTGCTGAAGAGAGCTGTATCTTCTCTTTCTACCCAACAATATATTTTCACCTTGTTTACTGAAATGGTATTTGTAGCCCCACCTTTCGTTCAATAGTCACTATTTTTTATGTCTCTCAGAAACTTCCTCCAGTTGATACTTACTTAGCTTTGGGGTTCCAATATCCTGATATTTACTTACATAGACTTCTAAATCTCAAAGAATCTGATATTTAGATCACTTGTTACTTAAAATTTCAGTTCTCGTCTATCCATCAATAACTATGATGGGCACACCCTCCTCAACTCACACACCGGTCCCAGTTTGTTTCTTGTTCACATCGCAGAAGATCCTGTTTAGAGGGTCCTCCTGGCTGCATCCATGTTATGGCAGAACGCTGCCCTGGACCATCCACTGGATTATTTCCTAAATCACTCATCAGTGAACCACCATGGCTGCTCCTTAGGATCTTATCATGCAAGGACAGCCATTCTGTTATCATTGGGAAGTTGCTCTGAATTTCCAACTCCTGCTAAAATGCGTGTGCTACAGATGCATATATGTACAGACACTACAAGCACTGCTCAGGCAACTGTCCTGCTCATGACCTTCCTGTCGTCCCACTGACATTACTACCTCAAGAGCACAGAATGGCTAATTCTTGTCTAACTTTGGCTGTCCAAGAGAAGCAGACGTGATGTTTTGGCATCTCTACCGTCTTACCTCAACTCTGTCTTCTAATGGGGGTTGACTCTGAACGCTACAAACTCATCTGGCATAAAACCTTTTGCTACAGTTACTCCTAAAACCAAGCAGCAATTTCATGATTACTCCTCAGTATCAACGCTTTATCTCTGTAGCAAGTAACACATTGAAAAACTACCATCCTATTCCACGTTACTTTATAAAGCCAAACAAATTAAACTTTGTGACCCCACGATTGCCAGGTGGGGGCAAAGCGTATTTATTTTTACAGGGTGGGTCACAGCAGCAGTAGTAGGAATTCTCTCGTCACCAAGGGTAATCCTGGCTGCCCTCAGGAAGGGGGTACAAAGCCGAGCCCCCCGTTTGCAGAGCAGGGTGCTGAGCCCGGGGCGCTTCCCCGTGCGCCCCCCTCGGAGCCTCGGCCAGGGCATCAGGTCAACCCGCCGCCCGAAGGCACCCAGCGAGCCGCTTCCATGCCCCTCACCGCCGCCCCCTCGGCCGCCGCCGCCCGGTCCCTCAGCCCGGCGACCCCCATGTGCCGGCCGGGGAGCGGGGCGCCCCTCGCTCCGTTACCTGCCTGGGTGCTGCGGCGGGCGGGCGGCCTCGGGAGCCGCTTCCCCTCCGTGTCGGCGCGGCCGCGGGCAGCCGGCTTTGTTACTACTCGGAGGAGCGGCGGCTCGGCGCCGTCGCTATAGAAACTGGCTGCGCCTCGGAGCGGGGCCGGCGAGTGGCGGGCGGGAGGCGGGCAGCGGGCGGAGGTGTGGGGTGAGGAGGGAGGGAGACGTTCATTCAGGAATATCCTGGCCTCTTCCTCCTCCTCCTCCTCCTCCTCCACCTCTTCCACCTCCTCCTCCTCTACCACCACCACCCTGCAGCCAGGCACCGCCCCGGCCCGGCCTTCACCCCCATCTCAACGTGCCTCCCCGAGCCGGGAATAGGCTCTTCAGCTCGTTCCTCAGGGGAACAGTCACCCCAAAGCACGCCCGCACTTCCACCCGCTCGGGGAGCAGCCCCTCAGACACCCCGGGGCGGCGGGGGTGCTGGGCGGTGGGTGCCCGCGCCGTGAAATGTCGGGGGTTGACTTGGACTCCCACCACCCGGCCTTCATGGCCCCTTTGGTCTGAGGCCTCCTGACTTATTTACATTTCATTTTATAAGTGATTTAGCTCCGAATCCTCTGGTGAGAAGCTGCTTTAGGGGTCTGCTGGGATCCCTGAAGATCATCTCTCAGAAGTGAGAACTGAGGATGCAGTTTTTGTTCACTGCTGCTTGTTTCATCTGGTGGCCTAAGGGACGGGGAAGAGCAGGGCTGGCTGTCCTGGGTGCTGTGCAGGCAGGCAGCAGGAAGGGAAATGCGTGTGGTAGAAAGGAAGAGGAGGGAGAGGACAAGCATGAATCAGGATAAAATGGATAGTGTTCATCTGCTTGGCCAGCGCAGCAGTGCCTGGGAGGGACAAGCTTGGAAACTTATGCAGCTGCCCCTTCTGGCAGGGGTCTTAACGTTTCCCTCATGGCCAGATGGATGGGAGGTATTGTCGGGTCCTGACACTTTGAGTTTTCAGGTCTCTTTTGTTTTACTTGGAGGATGGCATGCTTTCCCACAGCCTTCTCCATGTCACAGACACCCATCTTCACGTCCTTTCTTTCTCCTTGCTTTGCACAACAGGCAAAGGCTGAGGCAGTTCTTCTTCCCTCTTTCATTCTTCTTTTCCTCCTCGTCTACCAAAGGCTCAGTGGCATTCGTTTGTTGAATCTATTTTCACACAATTTCTCTCAATAATAGTAAAGTTGATAAAACATCCTCCAAAGTGAAAGATGGATCTCTGGTTTATATAGATTAAATTGGTCTTCCAAGTTTACCAGACAGAAGAAACCCAACACGCGAGATGCAGATCAGAGACTGCATTATCAATCTCAGCTACTGCCACTGCTAAGCTACTGGGGATGACTATTAAGTATCAGCACTGCAAGTCACTGTGAGCTGATGAATCTGTGCCAAAAGCTGCTGGCACACTGCAGAAATACTCTTTAGGAAGAGTTTGCCAAAGACAAGAAAGACTCCCCCCCCAGGAGCTCTTCACAAAACAAGGCGCTTACAGCAGAACTGCTGGCAGATCACAACACAGCCAAATGACAATGACAGCGCAAGTGAGGGAGACGGAAGGTTGGGTATGAAAGACAGCGGGGTCACCACATTATTTATCTGTCTAATTTGCATGCTAAATACTAATTCTAGAGTTAAAAGAGAGAAGTCCAGTCAGAGCCTAGCACAGCTGAATGAAATAATTTACCTTAGCAAATCCACTTTCTCTGAGGTGGAAGAAGCATTAGAGAAATAAAAGATCTGCCACATGCTCGCTCCTGTAGTGTAAGAGACGTTCTGCTCCTCTTTATATAAAATATTTTCATCCTTTTAATCACATGGGAGAGCACTACTGATAATTAATATGTTTCTTTAAAAAGCCTGAATTCTGGAAAGCAATTTATATTCTAAAACCTTTTGGAAAAGTAAGGATGCTATTTAACTTAACATGTATTTTGAAAAGAAAGAGTTTTATCAACACAAATGTCGCTGAAATAAATGGTCATTGTTTTGACAGCAAGAAACAGTGCCATTGATATGATGCCTATTCATTTTTCTTACAAAAGGTTTTCATAGCACTTTCTTCCAGGTGGAAGCCCAGGAGAGGCTAGAAAAATGATAGGACAGACTTTCTCTCTGGTCTTCATTGATACAAAGCGCTTAAATAGTGATACTATTTCACATGTTCTTGAGGCTTTTATTCTTCAATGCAGTTTTACACACATGCTTCTAAACAGGTTTCCCTCTCTAGGCTGAAAGTAATTAAAAAGATTTCCAGAAGGTGCAATTGAGACAATTGGGTGATATTTAAAGGACTTGCAGGCAGGCACAATCAGATGCATCTTATTCTTAGTACTGTGCAGATATCTTTGCCTTCTAGATTTAATTTTCATATCAAGTTTATGATGATATTTTACTGAAAGAGATGAGCTGTTTCTGTAGATGGATGTCACCTGTAGCTTTAGGACAGACCCTTAGTTAGCTCACCATTGTCATTCTTGTAAAGTATTTAACTGTTCTTTAAAACTCTACTTGAAATGTATTTAATTTTAACTAGCTTTATGTTATTCGGAACCTAACTTTTGGAACACATTAACAAGGTAGGGCACTAACTGCAAAGAGGCCGGTTTGATACTCAAACTCTTTGCAGTCATGGTATTTCTATGGTTGGGGGGTTGCAACAGAAAAAAATACTAAATTCTTGCATTTCAGTAACTAATCACTATTAACGAACATCACAATTTTCTAACATTTTAACACTAAGCTATTGTGCATTTGTTCTTTAACATTTTGTTCCCATTTTTCCCAGTTTGTGTTGAGGACAATACTTTTAAGTCAACAACTGGAATGCCTTCTGGCAACATTTTTTAAAGAGTGTATACTTCCATGGGGGAGGGCAACAAAAAAAAAAAAAAAAAGAACATTTGAAAAAAAAAAGTGTGCTGATATGTCCACTGCCAACTTCTGACTCAGTAGTGACATGTGCGTCTTTCTCAGCGTGGAGGATTTTTTCCAGTAACGCAGTGTACTGAAGGAGTTCATCGTGGAACATTGAACGAGTGTTAACATTCACAGAAGAACAGCTTTTGATGGTGTCCCCTCTCTCTTGCCATTTGTCCTCTCTCTAAACACCATTCATCCCACCAAATACTTATTCCATCGGACTATTTGTTCCCTGTAAGCAGAGCAAGGTATTCCTAGCACAGCACTAAAACAAAAAAAGAATTCTTCAACCAAAAGAATTACATATGATCTTAGGACACTATACCAAAAAAAAAAAAAAAAAAAGGTTGGTAAGATGTGGTAGAATTGAAATAACAATATTTAATACTTATATTAATTACCATTACTTATATTTTTATTAGGATTGTGGTGCAGCTGCACTGGTGAAGGACCCCAGTGCCATTGTATTCCCACAGAACAAAAATGTACATATTTTCTGCCCCAAGGAGTTTACATTAGAATTAAGTGTTTTTCCTGAGGGCCTGGAATACCATTTGTTACACATTTGTATAGTGGCTAGCACAATGGGGCCTAATTTAATTGTGGCCTTTTAGACATGTATAACGTAAATTTTAAATAATGTAATAATTGTAATAATAATTCTGTCAGGAGACAATGAAAAGCCATTTTCCTGTGTCTATAGGCTGGCAGTCCTCTTGGAAATTAGAGACTTCGGTCCCTGGAAAATGAGTTGAATTGATAATTGAAGGAAGTAATAAAACATGAATATGCTATGATAGGGGATGAACCCCTAGGCTCCAGCTTTGTAAAAGAAAAATTTCCTTTCTGCATGGCTACGTTACATTTTTTTACTATATTGAGGAAATACTGGCATAAGGAAAATGAAGTATCTGTAAATGCATTCAGACTTTCAGCAGATCCTTTAAAAAATAATTATCAGAGGTTTATAAAGGCGCCTTGTGGTGGGAGAGAAGGTACTGCTGAGCATTCAAAACTGCTGGAAAGCAAATATTAGTACTATTTGGTTGACTTTCAACATGACTAGGCTCATGTCTGCCCTTCACAGTGTAGTGCCATGCTGAGATACCGAAGCGACTCTAAACAAGGCAGCCAGGTCGCCCGCTGAGAAGCAGGCAGGGTATGAGTTGAAGTGCGGTGCTATACCATTACAGGCATGCTTGGCTGCGTTTGCACTCACTGTGGGGGGCAGCATAGATATGTCCCAAGGGTATGCACGTACAGGCTGCCTGTGACAACCTGGCATCTCGAGGAAATGTGTGAGTTAAAAGAATATGTTAAAAATATTATTGATTTGGGAAGGGGTAAAATGATGTACATACAGAACACATGCCGTTGTTTAATTTCACTTGGTGTGAAAGAGGCTCAGAGATAGTGAACAAAGACCTCACCTAAGAAGCTGAACAAACACCACAGCAGCTAAAGGGATTAATGATTGGAAAACTTAAATCAGGCTGGAATATTTTGTGTTATTCACACAGCCTACTGGGATCTTAACTGAGCGCAACTGCTCAGAAAAAGTGATCCTGGCATTACTGTGGAAAGCTCAATGGACAGCAGTGTTTAGAAAGTGAAGAAAATGCTAGTGGGGAAAAAATCAGACTGGAAATATTATAATTCCCACAGATCAGTTATCTGCTACATCTTGAATTCTTTGTTCAATTCTGGGAACTCAACAGCAAAATAGATTTTTGCAGATACTGAAAGTATCTGGAGACAGGATATGAAAATGATTAGAAGCTAACAGAGAAGATTTTGTATTTGGAGAAACTGAAAAGATTAAACCTGTTTAGGGATGGCACGAATAAGAGAGAACATGACAGAACTTTATAAAAAATAATGAATGGCAGGGAGAAGATAAAAGCTGCATTTCTAGTTCCATTTTTTTCATAATTTAAGAACAAGAGTTCATCCGGTGGAATTAAAATGATACAAATTTTAAAGCGATGAAAGAAAATACTAGCTATTAAAGTGAAAGCATTCAGCTACATGAGATAGAATTTAAAGAAAGGATTAGATTATATAAAACATGTATAAAGAAGGGATAGAAACCTTCATGAGGCCTGTGATTAAGCCAGAGGTAGTAGGGACAGGGGAAGGAGCATTAACAGAAACTCCTCTTGGGCAAATTACTGAATTTCTTGAAAATTCTTCTGAATTATCTCCATTAGTGGGAGAAGATACAACAAATTGGCTCTCATCTGATATGCAGATTCACTTTCTCATCCAGGAGGGATTAATATTCCCCCCAACAACAGGCACACATTTGTGCCTATGTGAACATCCTCCCTGGCTGCACAGATCATAGATCATCGGAGGACTGCAATATTGGGAAAAGGCAAAACCTTCAATTTAAACTTAGTTGCAAATCTGGCCTTTAGGGACTCGGGTATCTAAAGGCAAGTGATGGGTGTAGTCCTGTGTTTGGTCCATGCTCTAAGTAGTCTGCCAACCACCAGCTGATTCATATCTGAAAACCATTCAAATACAGTACTGTAACCTGCTATGTGGTTCGTCCTTAACCCACCTCAGAGCTGGGGTGGATTGAATTGTAACAGTTGTGTTTTTTTTTTTCCTCAAATAGATGCAAACTTAATAGTTGAAAACCAACAGAAGCTAGGTACTTTGGAGAAAGAACATTTCTATTATTTTCATATGTTACAATCCCCAGTCAATGAGTCACTTTCAAAAATTTGATCTCAAATCTTGCAGACATTAGTCCTACAGAGTCCCTAAATCTTACTGGTGGCACTGGGAGATTCTTTTTTTTTTTTTTTTTTTTTTTTCTGCCATAATATATTAGACTAACCCACTTTTGATACACATTTTTCATATAATGGTGTTTCAGTGCAGCAACACACTAAGTGTGCCTGGCAAAAAAGCAAGGGCTTAAATACATCTTGGGAAAGATGATAATGTGACAAGACTACACATATCCCAAGATGTTTAGACAGCTGAAAACTACTTATACCTAACACAGACATTACTTATAGATGAACTTGAATAATGCTTAAATTTGATGGTGAATTAATGATGCCAGTGCTGCAGAGCACTACTACACCTATTACCCTCTTATTTATAAACTACATCATTAAAACAAGTCCTCAGACTGAAACTATCTGTTCAGTACTCAGGAATCACTATTTTTCCATGCTATTTGTGTGATAAACCAGACTGAGATTGTTCGAGTAGATTGACCAACCTGTACTACATTTTAACAGATTCGAAATGTGCCCATCTTTTCTTGACTCACACAAAGAACCAATTACTGTCTCACAGCTGGAGTCTGTGCAGTAATTTGGTACCAGCAATAGCTGTTTCCCTTTGCATTTCCCATCCACATCATCAAAGATGATGGCACGCTAAAGCAACTGCAGAAAAGTGTAGCAATTGCATTTCAGTAGTCATTTGCCACCAACACTATCTATGTAATGTTTTGTTCTGATTTTCTAAACTAGGATGAATTTCCATAAAAATGTTCATGAACCATTACTCCCCACCCCTGAACCCGAATAAAAGTAAAGGAAAAATACCAGTCTAATGAAGCTCAACTTTTCCCTGGGATGTGATTCTATAACTGTAAGTGGCATGAAATTTGTAGATTTCACATTATGAGCTACCATCTTAGTTTTCTGTAGGTATACTAGTTAAGAGAGGAAGAACATATTCTGTATTATGCCAAGGAGTTGGTAGGGTAGTGTTAATTACATTGTGAGAGTAACAAGAAGCCCTAACGTTTACAACCTGCGTTAATCACATTTTGCTGCTTCTTAAGGTTAAAAAAAAAAAAAAAGCTGCAGCTTTGGGGTTTAAAATACTAAACCCTGAAAACCAAACAAAGACACTTCAGCTTTTCCTGTCACCTTCCTCTTTACTTTGAATTCATTCTTTTCTTGTTCATTTGTTAACTGCACATCAAGGAGTTAATGATGTATATAGTAAGAAGGCCACTGCAGGCAGAATAATATTGAATAAATGTTCCTGCATCACTGAGATCTGTAAGCCCCCAACAGTAATTTCAAAATTTGAATCAATGATTTGTCATTAATTAATTACTACTCTCCTTAAACTAGTTTTGCAATATACTTAATTTAACTCATGTTAAATGTTGCTTGCCTTGTGGAAAAAAATCCTTACGGTAATAGACTATTGGAGAACCAAAGTGAAAAGCAAAGACAAAATTTTCGAAGAGAGGCCATAATTCTATGATTTGAAGTGAATTTGAGGGTAGGGAAAGAGCTTCAGAAAATTAGACATTGGTTAGGAAAACAAAACACAACTTTGTAGTACTATTTGTCTGTGAAAGAGTCAACTGGTGCACTCTAACTTTAAATGGGAGACATCCTGTACTCCACTTTTTTCATTTAAAGATTTACCTGACAAGTATAAATAAATAAATAGATAAATAAATAAAAATAAATGAATAAAATAAATATTAAAATAAATTTAAAAAATAATATGGGGGGGGGGCATAATCAATAAAATTCTTCTAAGGTTGTTTTCGGTATTTACTGTCCTGTTCCACAGCTTGTGGAAAGAGTACCATATACATCCACTATTAGACTAGGAGAGGCTGTACTTTTCTACTCATCTGAAATAACTAGGGTTGTATTTAGAATTGTAAATCACACTTAATTTGGAGGAAAGTATATAGTACCTATTTGAAAGAGAATTATGTGCATGATGAGCAAACAGACAAATGCCTCCTTCTGGAGCTTGTGCCATTCCCACCAAAGGCTGTTGTATTCCATGATAATGGTGGTCTACCAAATAAAATTTGGGTAACCCAGTAGAAGATCAAGAGCTCCTGAAAATGTGAAAACTGGTTTGCTGAACAAAACTTCTTTTGAAAAGGATACAGCTCTTGAGTGTAAACAAGGAATGAAATGACTTTCCTTATGGGGACACATAGATGTTTGGTTTTATTTTAAACGTTATGTTATTCCACTTGTTGGTTATCTGGGACTGCTGGAACTGTAGAGAATGGCATTTCATATTGCACCTAAACAGTGGCAAACTGTTTCATGGCAAACAGGAGACAGCTCCCTCTATAAAATAAGATACCTTAATCTGTACCGAGCAATGTCTGACCTTATTTGAGTAATAATAATAATAACATACTAAAAACTATTTTTAAAACATGATGCTTCATCTTCAAACATAACTTGGCATCTGACATCATTTATGCTTTTCATGTTTCAATGGTGGGTTAAAAAAACAAAGCTATTTTATACAACTTCATGGCACCTTCAGCTTAGGTGTGATGTGGTAAGTTTTGGTTATGTGACCTATTCACACGTTTCAGGGAAAATTGCAATCATCACTGGGAAAAGCTCATTGACATGGATGAAAGCTAGGGGGGAGGGACCCGGAAAAGGTAAAGGATGGTGGTACAGACCCCATACAGTTTTATACTGAAGAGTTAAAGAACACATGATTTAGCAGTTATCAGTTCCCATAATTTTAATTCTCACTGCCTGTAGTCACGTTGATTTTGCCCATGTCAATACTGGATAAGACTGTGGTGAGCTGCTAGCATATGTCTTAACTATCTCTATCTGGAAACCTGTTGGCTTCCAGCAATCAACACATTTCCCCATATTCGCATCAGAGACAGGTAGCATTTTCATTACACTTTGTTAAAGCTCTGTGGATCAAAGAACAAGCTGATGGCAGAAAAGCACATTACTCTCAATGCATTACTCATTTTAGCTTGGCTGTGTAACCCAGTTGTGTTCGAACTGTTGACACCTTGAAAGAGAAAGAAGAGAAAGGAATAAGAGATAGGAGGAAGGACAAAAATTAGAAGGTGACAGACAAAGCAAAGGGGGAACCACAGCTTAAGTACAGTAGAGAAGGATCAGCAGAGCATTGATATGGAGAGGGGAGGAAGGCTACAGAAACTGGGTAGCAGCTTGATGGGAGAAGCCATCAGGGTGGAAAACCAGTGTAGAGATTATGAGCGCACACTTGGCTTTTTGGGAAAAGATGTGGAATGTGGCATGAAAATACTGCTTCTAAGGACTGTGAGATGAGCCTACTCTGGCAGGAGAGTGGGAGAATGGGGCACCTTGCGTGAAAAAATACGAACATGCACATACATGAGGGAAACGAAGGCTGCAAACATGTGAAAGTAGAGGTGACATATGGGATGCCAATGAATAAAAGAACAGAAGTGAGAAGCCTTGTCTGGCGCAGATGCCTCAAGGTGAAGGACTCCTGGAAATAGCAATAGCGTGTAATGAAAGTGCCACTTGTTGCATTTGAGGGTTACCATGGATTAATGTGAGATAGGTGTTGCGATAGCTATACCCAATGATACGTTATCAAGAGCCTCCTCAAACTGTATGGGAGACAAGTTGAGAAGCATCTCAGGGCCTGTCCAAAATGAGTCTTTAGTGCTGTTGCACTCAATACTTCAGGATGCAACACACCTCAGATCTTGGGGCGGTATCTGTGCCTCTGAGAAACAGTCCTAGGATCTTGATATGAAGTGTGGATTTCTCCAAATAAAATGGAAAACACCCACCATAATTAGCAGGGTTATTTTCACACACACACACAAATGATATATTATGATATGCATTTGGACAGTATGTCACAGATATAACCAGATTTTCCAACTGTGTTTCCCTTGCATTTGCTCTTATATCCCCACTTTTTGAAAAATGTATAGTGAAACTACTGCCTAATTGAAAGGAAGAAAAACTAATAAGAATAAGCATTACAGAAAGTAGCTTGACACTTAAAGGGTTAGTGAATTCTACTTCTCCTTTTCAAAGCACCCTTATCCCAGATAGATTTATGTATTCCTAGCTATTCCTCAAATATTAAGTATCATGTTATTATTAGTGTGATATTTTCTCAAGTGACAGAAATAGAAATAGAAGTTTCTATTACATCTCTATTATCCTCTCTTATAGGAAAAACAGTATTTATCCATTTCTAGTTCAAAAATATTATATCTACTAAGTATTTATGCATAAGAATAATTTTCTGAAAACAATCAAGCCACTGGGTGGATGTAACAAACTGAACTTCCATTAAAGTAAAGAAGATTTTTAAACAAAGTAGGAAGAAATCCCAATTCATTTATACATATTTATTTAAAATATCAATCTACCAGGTTTGTAGAGGGTTATAAGATATTGATTTTAAATACTGTAAATCTGGAAAGCTGACTCAGTCTCATTTAAAGGGAATTTCCACACTTCAGTAAGAAAGGAAGAATTGCCTCCAGATGATGCATTTTTACATTTTGAAGGACAGTTCTTCTCTTTGAAAGCAGATTAGAGGTTTGCAATACTGGAAATAGACCCAGAGGAGATTAATCGAGAACAAGCAATTGAATGGGTCAATTATACAAAGCTCATTTAATCACAGGGTTTCACACTTTACCACTATGACAGAGAAGCTTATCATATCCTGTAGATGCCACCAGACACTTTGGCCTTACTACAAATATGATGTTATCACACTTGAAAGATTTTCTGTGGTCATTATTAGTATACATTATGATTACATTGACAGTTCTTTGCTGCAATGGGTAATCAAAACTATTATTATTTTTTTCTCTGCTTTCTCCCTGTGCCTGTGAACACATTGATAACAGATTTAAATATTTTAGGGGTCAGTGGAGTTAACAGTTAAGCTGACTTTTGAGAAAAATGCCAGAACACTGCAATTCATCATACTTAAAAATTTTTATAGAGTGCAAGTGTTTGCTTATCTACTGCTAAGCCCAGGAAGCTGGATACATAGTGAAGAGGGAATGAAATAGGGCATTACGAATCTCTTGGCAGATAATACCGCTTTACACAGAGGATGTGGCAAGCATTTCTGTAGGTATGTGTGTGGCTCTTTTTTGTCAAGGTGATGAAGTGGCATTTCAAGAGCATCGCTGGTGAATGCTACACAACTGCATTTGTACATACCCATCTGTGCACTTTTACAGGCATCATTAAAAATCCGGATGCGCTTCCTGAGATTGCCCATCCAAGCGGGATAACCAAAAGAAAATAGTTTGCTAATTTTCCTCTGTACACCTGCAGTATTATGTCTACAAAATGAAACATGCAGCATCTTATTCAAAATACATGTTGAAAACCACGTCCTCTGTTACAATGAAAACTCACAGAATCTGGAAATGTTTCTAGCAATTTGCAGCTGGTGCAGTCAGCTGGAAAATTTTCTAGAAGCGTTACTGAAAATGCTATAATTTTTTGCCTCTATGTAAGCAGCATTAATAGTCTTTGACTGACTAGGAAGGCTATGCAGCGTGCTGTTGCCACCTACAGTCGGTTCATCAGAATAGAAATTCTGCATGTTATTCTTTTGCCTCCACATAAAGTAAAAGGAATCCTCCAACATACCCAGACAGCTCCCATCCTGCCACTTAGCGTCAGTTTTTCCACCAGAAAAAAAAAAAAAAAAAGAGAGAGTTGTATTTCCAACGTGTTATGTACCTCAAAGTGAATTTCTGGAGAATGCAAGCAGCCAGCAACCTTGTTTTCATTAGGGTCTGCAGATGGACCACTTGTCCCCATCAGTGATTTTGACCATCTTTTGACGGTGGAAGCACAGCTGTCTTTTCAACAAACCCAACTCACTCAGGAGTAGTAAGTGTGTGCAACACAGTGCCAAGGCTAAGTTCATGGCTGCTGGGGTGTTTTGCTGGTAGGTAAAGCTGAATCTAGGGCCATGAAAAGAGTGAGCAGGTGAAACATGAAAGTCCAGTGTTGCCCTGTTCTGAAATGGACCACTGGGAAGCCTGGAGAAATGTAGCTCTCTCCGTGTCTGCTCCTGCCAGAATTCCCCCACTTCTCTCCTGACCCCATTTCCCTTTTCCTTCTTCAGATTGTTGCTGTTGTCCACACAGAGATTTAGATGCACTGCAGACAGGGCTAGGAAGGCTGGTTGCTGTGTTAATTCACATGAAAAGGAAAACTGGTGGAAGGTAAAATCCCAGTGAGGATTCAACAAGCAGTGCAGATTCACAACCCTTCTTTTCTGTAAATGCGGTATCCACTTCTACACTGGGCAATAAAGCACTGACTTCTGAAACAAAATTAGGTTATCCACTTATATATTTTTTCACATTTTATAACCAGAGTAATTGGAAAACAGTAACTGAAGAGAATTGCGTCTAAGATCCCAACATTGTTCTCACTGCTCTCCTCTCACATCAATTGCTAATAAAATCTGAGAAATGATTCATACTCAAATGTCACCTTGGGGAATTCTAGAGCAACTACAACTGGTGAAATCTTCAGAAAAAAGGCAAAAAAAAGCACAACCCAAACAAAAACAAAACCACTATGATATTCATTCTGAAGTGCAACCATTCCTAAGGCAGAAAATAAGAGAGAAAAAGGAGATTAGAGGTATTTGGGCCCATTTCGCTGACTGTCTGGTCCCTCTCTCTTCTCCTGTCTCTATCAGATAAAGAGCATGAAACATGAGCTTTTGTAACCTATAGCTGCCCAACCATGCAATTCACAAAGATAACTTACTTGATTCAAAACTTTAGAGTGGCAAAATATCTGGACAAATATGTAACAAGGGTGAAGTGGTGGCTGAAAAAGTTAGGAAGTCATCTCAGGAGAAATTCAGATCTTTCAAATGCGTGGGAAAAATATTACAGACCTGTATTTAGAAACTGCAGATGAAAGGAGAAAACCAAGGGCTTCTGAAAAATATCAGTTCCATCAATTTCTTCAGGCTGAGTATGCCTTTCAAAATGGGTTTAGAATTTCTCTAGCATAGATTTCCCTCTAGTATCACTTGTTTTTGACATTCATCATTCAGCGCCATCAAGAATAATATATAATCTAAACATTCTGCTTTGACTGCCAGTAGGAAATGTCTCAGTCTGCATGGCATATGTAGCTAGGTACTGAAATTATTGTGGTATTTTAAAATTCATGTAATTCTGCTTTTTTGCTGAGGGAAGCTGACATTTTGTGTGGCCACTTTAGATAGATGTAAGACAAATGCTGTGCCATTTCCTGGGAACATGGCCAGGCTTCCTGTGATTTGTTATGCCCCACCTTCATTTAAGAAAATCACTCACACTGACCAGCTAACAGTTGCTCTGTCTTTGGATGAATGGCAATAACAAGCTCTTCCTTGTAAAAAAAAAGTACCATCTCCCTTCATTCCTCAGCAAAACTGCTCTGACCATTCCCAAAGATAAATAAACCATATCCTTAGCTTAAGATACAGTTTACAGTTTAGAATAAGCTCTAAATAGAAATTATCATAAACAAATGACATATCCACTGCTTGTTTGGGTCCCTTTGACATTTTAAATGCTCATGCAACATTGATTTCTCTTCTGCTTTTGAAACACACAGCCTAAATTGTAATACCCACGTGGATTCAGAGGGTGAGGAAGGAACACAGTGAGCTTTTCAGTAATTCGTCCCAGCCGTACATGGTGACAGATCACTGTTTTTATTTCACCAACACGTTTTTACTACTCTGCTTAGGGCCAGCATGGAGCATTTTGAAGAGATGATTTTCCCTGACGTAATTAGCACAACTCTCTCTGGAGTAACCAAGCCTCCCATGGAAGAAATGGAGTGCTTGTCCTAGGCATGAACACCATCATTTTTAAAGCCAATGGCAATGAGATTAATTAAATGAGGTGTTTTACAATAAGAGCACAGTGGCCCAAAGATATGGCAAAGCCATTTCAGACTTTAATTGGAAAGAAGCTCAAGTCTTTAGAGAAATAGGCTTCTCAGAAAGGCAGAACTGTAGGCACAACTGGTACTGGAAATGACTCAACTTGTAAATCTGCTGTGAAAGCTGCCAGACCAATTTATTGGAAGACTTGGAATTTTCCAAATTAAATAATACAGTAGGTAGAAAAACAGATGTTATCCTCTTTTGGGCCACCAAAGAAAAAAAATTCCAAACATATATTTCAGTAGTTTGTAAAAGTTTACATAAAAATAAATAAAACATAACTTCTTTACAATCTACTTTATAAGCCTTCATTACCAAATTGAAAAACCACGGAGCAGTTCATAGCTGGCTGGCATGCTGAGAAATCTTGACCTTTGGCTCAGGTGTGCTCTTTAGAGTGTGTTTAATCTGCCTCATAGGAAACACACAAACAGCATCTGTTCTTTTTCAAAAAGAAGTAAACCAAAGTTCAAATCAATATCAAATGTAGTTCTCATTCTATTTTAAGTATTCCTAAGCAGCAATTACTCACAAATTTTATATCTAAAGCTTGAACTTCTCTGAGAAACAAATACCCACAAAAAGCAACACAGCTTTTTAGCTAATGAGAAGCTTAGCATCAGTAAAATAACCTCTGCCCTTCAGGTCTCAAGGTACAAGAAGGGAAAATCTAGCACGGAAAATGGTGAGTTCAATTGGGGGTTTAATTTATAAAAGGGGGATGGGGGGGAAGATGATCACTGCAGATTTGAAGATGATCTCTGCAACTTTGAAATATCCGGAATCAAATGTACATAGCCAAACTTTTAGTGTCTGAAAAATATTTATACAAACTCTCCTGCTGAGTCCTGGCCATGCAATCGCTCCTTCCCAGAGAAGGCCATCAAAGCATAAAGTCAAAGCAAAGAAGAAATGGCCACTTTCTAAGTTTGTTTAGCTCTCAAGCCATTAGGGAGGAAGACTTGTGTAGGAGAGCAACATAATCCTCAAAGCAGTAGCTGTCTGCTGGATGTTAACGTGGTTTAAAAATCTATGTTGCTATAAACTTGAGTGCTTTCCTAATACATTAATGCTTTCTGTCTGTCTCTGTCAACATCTGCACAACCATCTAGCTATTCCTAATAACTTTTGAATCCATTGGGCAATTTCAGGTAGTATTAATAGAGGAAGAGAGGTTTCAAAAATACTAAATTCCTACCAGTTTTGTGGAAATAAATAGTTAAGGAGAGGAAAAATAATGCATTAATGTTCCCCATGGAACTAAAGAGGTGGAAGCTCACTCTTTATTAAATGGTTGATTATCTAACTAAGCAGGAGCCATCAGCCATGACTCTCGTGGGACTACTTGCCATTTAGCAGCAGCTCCTCCTACCACGTGCTGGGATAGCTGCAGTCAAAGCTAAAGCAAATCTCCAGAAGCAGAGCTGCCACCAACTGCAGGGCTGGCATCTTTTTGGCTTCTAAGTGGGAATTTGCGCTGAGCAAGGTTGTTTACAGTGGATTCAGCTTAGTTATGCTACTCACCTGTTTGCTGGAACAGGTTTTTCTCTGTAATTCTCCATACAAGCAGAGATGATCAAAAGTGCCGATCTTGGTCAACGCTATTGCCATTGCCTTGAGGACACCACCAGATCCAATACCCCTGATCACTCCAAGGAGCTCCACACACCCTGCCCATGGCCCTGGACCACATTTCAACCCCTGGGGCCATCAGCCCCTGCCCCAGTGACGTTGCAGCGGGGCTGGCCTCCAGATCTTCATGGCCTTGTCCCACTCATGGACAAGGTGGTGGGATGGGCCCTGCTCCTGGGCCAGGCCCTGCTGGCCTGGGATTGCTGCCCAGCTCTGAAGGAGCTGCTGGCCTTCACTGCACTAGTACTCTTCTCCAAATCATATCAAGGCGTTACATCCTGCCTGCACTACTCAGCATGAAAACAAAAGACAACAGAATCAAAACCAAACTTACAGGGCTTTTGTGAACCTTCCACAATGCCTTCTGCAAGCAAGAGTGACAGATGAGTTTGTGAAAAGTACAGGAAAGGAGACCTAAAACCAAGCAAATTGGCTAAAAAGGTGTCCAGGCTCTTCTAGTTCTCTCTTGGCAAATCTTGGCACTTGTCTGGTTAGGCTGTGGTGGCTCAGGAGGTTCCTGACCTCAGCTGGTAACCTGTTGCACTAAGTCTGATAGGGATCAGCAAGAGCCCTTGGCCACCACAGTCCTCATCTTAGTGAACTGAATTAGCTACAGCCACCTCGGCTTGTGTCAATATATCACTCTGGTGCCTACAGCGTGGGCACACTGCCATTTCTGATGAGACAGTGACACGGCAATAATCTGTGGCAACGAATGAGCAACTTGGACAAGAAGCATCTTAAAATCACCTCAGCATGAACCCCCAGAGCTTAAGAGTCTCAGGACATAGGTCAGTTTAGTATCTTCAAATGTATGTATGTCACTCCTTCCTCTTTCAAAAGGCCACGAAATTGTCTGCCCACTTTGCCGTCTTGTTCCATTACACTTAGATGAGCCTATATTTGTCACAGCTCTAGTGAAAACTTTCTATTTTTCATTTCTCCATTTCTCACTGCTCATCCTCCCACCATGCGTCACCTGCTTCCTTAACCTCCCACTCAAGAAACAGTGCTTCCCCTTTCCATCTTACATGCATCATCATTGTTATTAACAGTTTTGCTGATGACAGCTCATATGCAGAGCCTTGGGCTGAAGGAAAGGGGGAGGCTGTCTGAGCTGAGGTGTTGGAGAGCCTGATATCCTACTAGGGCAAAGGGGTTCTCAGGGATTTCATAGTAATGCAGATGAGCAGGCTCCCTTATCTAGTTTTCCTCGTCCTTCATCTCCAGACAAGCTGGGCTCCATCCTAGGACACCCCAATGAAGTTGCTGTTCCACTGACAACAACTACACATCTGGCAGTTCACAGTCCTTGTGGCATGATGACGTTTTGCTGTTGCTGTCTCAATCTTGTTGTCTGCCACAGATGTGGAGCTCTCAGGCCTCAGGGAGCAGGTCTTTGCTTTAAAAGCTAAAGCAGAATGAAGGACCAAGTGTCACCATACAGAAGAAGTGTAAGCAAAGAGAATGAATATATTTAAACCCCTAAAATGCTGTTAGCATAAGGTCTCATGTTTTCAGGTCCTAATTTCTGACTCCTATGGAATGTCTCTGTTCAAAGCAGTTGAACCAGAACATCAGTAAAATGTCTTTCCAATCTAAAAAATGGAAGATCTGAAGCATACCTGAGGGCAAAGCAATGTAACAGTATGCATTTACAAATAGCCATTTCCATCAGCATTCCTGAGAGGGCTTCTGGAGTCAAAATACATACAGTCAGATAGTTAGCTGGATGCCAGGAGCTCCATAGCAGATTCAGCTGGGATGCCTCCTGTATGATGAGCAGGGCTGAAGTGGAGGAAACAGATTCTCAATGAGTGGTTGAAGACAAAGGATCTGAACTCGTTAGAAAATGGGAAAACTTTCAGAACACATGTAGTTGGATTCAAGTAAACTAAAGTGAAACCAGTGATGGCAGTTAAAAAGGTGCTAGGATTTTTTTTTTAATTGAAGAAAGGGAGAATCTGACAATCACTAAAACATGATTCAGAATGGCAGATACTGAGTGAAGGAAGTCAAGAAAGCTTTAGCCTCCAGTGAATAACAACAGTTTTGTGAAACAGGAGACAACAGCAGAAGAGAAATAGTAATGTATATTAGAGAAAACTTTATGCCAAATGAAAGTAATAAACTAATTGTGTTTACAAGCAGCAGAGAATCTATATAGTCTGACAACCCAGGCCTAAGAAACACACTATTCCAAGGTTAGATCAAATGTCTGTATCTATTACATACTGATGGAGATCAGAATTGCTGAAAGGGCTAGAAACGTAACAGTAGCAGGAGATACTAATTTTCCAAGTGCTTATTAGGCAAGTGTCACATCAGGGATTGATGCTGCTGAAGAAAAAAAAAAAGTGTTGCTACATGAAGGAGCCTACAAAAGACAAAACTTTTATACCAGCAGTGAACAACATGCAGAACCTGTTTCAAAATGGTTCTGCTCAAGAGACTCTTTGTAACAGTGACAATGCTTAGATTCAATAGTCCTGCCTATGGAACAAAAGCCACAAAAACAACTACAATGGAATTACATAGGAACAGGAAGACTTGTTAAAAAGAAACTAAAATGGATGCCTGAAGACTACAATGTTTGCATGGTGATTATTTCAACATGACATGTAGGCGTACATTTGCTCTGAGGCTTTGTGTATGGACAAAACCATTGGAAAGACCAAAAGGGAAAGCTGACATGTCTAACAGCAGAATAAAGGAATTTATTAGAAGCGGAAGACTTTCTTCAGAAAATACAAACCATGTCCAAGAACGGATAATAGAGAGGATCATAAACTCTGGCAAGCTAAATGAAAACCACAACAAGGTCAGCCATTTAGAATCGCAGCAAAAATTTCCAAAGACATAAAGGTCCATCACCGATGGCTCTGAAAGAAATTAAGGTACCATGGGACACAAAGAAAAGTCTTCATGTGAATAACCTATTAAAAGAGGAGGATAAATGGTCATTTTTTGCATCTGAGGGAGGTCTCCAGTGATGTTCCATAGGGTTTTGTTCCTGGTCTCCTACTGTTGAACCTGTTTATAAATGAGCCAGAAAAGTGGGCATATGGTGAGAAGACAACTGGGTGAAGTCAAAAAGTTGTTATGCACAGTAGGGGTGAGATGCCTTAAATCTGTTCATGCTAGGCCAGTGTTCTGTTAAAGTGTCAGTATATGCTTGCACTGATCTTATGTTCTTTGAAAGACCCTGAGAAAGCCAAATGGGGACAACAATGAGGAGAAGAGAGGAAGATCAAGGTCAAAGGGTCAGAAATGTACAGATGGGAAGCCAGAGGAGGATGCAAGGCACACCACCCTGAAGACGTCTGAGGAGCCAGTGCTCAGTGGTGATGTGCTGGGAGACCTGAGAGTAAAAGGGAATGGATACAGGCCTGCAGTCACCAGGATCCCCGCCACCAGGCTTCCTCTTTCTGCTGCTGGGGATGGTGGGGGAAGTTATCAGGAAGTCCCATGACTCAGTGGGACCTCAGAGGGGGAAGATATAAAGAAAAAAAAAGAAAAACACACACACAAAAAAAAAAAAAAAAAAAAAAACCAAGAGGTTCTGGAGGCAGCAGGAGAGGGCCTGCACAAGTGGTCTATGTGCATGGTCAGGTCCCTGTTTGCCACCCAGTGATCAGGGCCCCCTGTGAAACACCTGTGCCCCTGCTCCCAGGAGGATTTCCTGATCTATGCACCTGGGGGGCCATGGGATCAGCTAGGAGTGACCCACTAGTATCCTTCATTTTCTTCTGATGTAAGAAGTCCCATAGCATGTATGTCCAGGCAGGACATACAGGGAAAGGAAAAGAGAGAGGAGTACCAGCAGGAGTAGGTATTTCGACAGCATGATTTGGGGACAAATCAGTTGAATGTTAGATCTCTGCTAAAACAGTGCATGGCCAGGAGTGGTAAGGAGATGCAAAGTCCAAGAAGGAGCTCTGCAAGGCCAGGATTGTGTGGGGAAAACTCTTGCAAGATTCACTAGAGACAGCAGGTGGAAATCTGGTCCTTACCTCCTGGGGCAGGCGGCCAGAATGACCCCATCTGGAAGTTAAGCAATGGAGGGTCCACCCAGATCTGCAAACCGTGGTCCAAGACGTCCCTAGTCCCAGCGACACAGGCACCATCTGGCACACTGATGATAAAAGAGAAACCAGGGTTGTGTCAGAAATGAAATTTCAGTGCACACTGCCAGTGGACACTGCAGTTTGAATGCAGCAGCTTGGCCTGCTCGGCCACCCAGTAGCTCTCTGCCTATGCTGGACACAAGATGCCAGATGAGGTGGGACTTCAGTACAGCCTTACTCCAACTCTTACTCTCTTCTGTCTCAGAAGAGTGGCTGTTTGTGTATAATTAATTAGGTGTTATTTATTCAAGTGGCATCAGAAGATAGTCTGTAGTACAAAGCCTGAGCTGCACAGCAGATCACAGGGCCAGTTTTTTAGGTTTTAGTATTGCTGGATTGCCACTGTTTAAACAGCAACGACAGAGCCTGAATCACCATCTGCCATGAAGGGGCAGAGAAGGGAACTTTGTCCTTAAACTTTTCTGACTCCAGTTTATGAATAATCTGCCTACCACTCATTAGCTGCAACCTGGAAACCCTCGGTTGCTTTTAATTGTTGGCATGGTCAGTGTCAAGTTCCCAGTAAGACAGAAAAGTGTCTGCATCTCTGCTGGGCCCCTCAAAGCTCATGACTGCTCTTCATTTGTTGCTCTGCATTCTTTTGTCACCTTTCTTTTGACTGACAGCACCTAGGATCTGACCTTACACACAGTATATTATTTAAAAAAACAGTTGTCTGCTGAAACATAAAACCAAAGCCTTCCTGTTTTTTGTCGGTTGAACTGATGCAGTTTTTATTGCTGCACAGGAGATCGATAATAATAAAAATAAACAACCCCCTCCTCCTCAGTAGCTACATAACAAAGGTGAGGCACATGGACGAATCACGTTCAAAACAGGAACCTAACTGCAGTGGAACAGCAGACCTTTGATTATCATATCTAATGCAGAAAAATCTGTGCCTTGCCAGAAATGCTAAATGCTGTTTTGACATCTCTGCCTTAACCTTTGGTGTTTCTCTGTGGAGAGCTCTGGGCACCTTGTGGAGACATAAGGTTTTTGTTTATTTGTTTGAGAGATAAGGGAATATCCAGCATATTTAACTCTCCAAGAGAACACTCTTTTCCTCCTGATCGACACTGGCAATCAGGGGCAAATATATGGAATAAGAAAGACCTTTTGCAGCCAGGCACTGGAATAAAAAATATGACTGACTCACTATCTAAGTATCTGAGGGAGCCAGAACCTATCTGGTTCACAGAAAAAGGATATGATCCCACAAACAGCATTCTCAGGACTCCAGCAACACTGGGAAAAATATTGAGTCTTGACTTTTTAACTTTGTCCCATGAATCCATCCTACATCCTTGTGCTTCTAGCCTCATTTCCCACAGAGAATGAAATTTCTGTGATCATGCCATCTGGCTGTCTATCAGCCAGTATGTTCCGAACCTGCTTTCTATCAAGCTGACAGAGGGATAGGGGCTCAAAGAGAATTAAGTGCCTATGAAATTCATGAAAATCAGCAGCTGGGTCAAAGACAGAGACCCAAAGGAGCGCCCTTGCTAAAGGAAAGGTAGGCAGAACACAGCCGCTTCACACGCTGCTTGCTAATGTCAGTCATCACGTGCAGGGCTCTGGACTCACCAGAGCAGATGGTGCTCCTTGCTCAGTGAGATCCAGGGCTTCCCGTTGGTGTAGGGAGCGATACGGAGAGGAAAGGGGAGGAAGATGCAATAGGGCACATCTGTGGGAAAGCAGATCTCATTAGGCCCACAGAACGACATGCTTAACGATAAACTTCCACTTACACAGCCATGCAGCCCCTGCAGTTTCTGGGGGCCCTGCAAAGATCATAGATGTGGATCTATTTCTCACAGAGAAGCCTGACAGGCAGTCATTGCCTCCTCCCTTCCACACCCATACCAGTCCCATGGTTTCCACCGAACTCCAGTGGAGAGAAGCTCAGGGTAGCTTCCAGGGCTCTGGAAATCACAGGCATGCTCTTTGAAACCACATGAGTTATTTGAAGTTAGAACGGAAAGTACAGCCCAGTTCAAAGTTTCCCTAAAGAAAAATCCCAGCCAGGGAAAGTTTAGAAGTGAAATGGCTTCTCCTCCCCCAGCAAAGGGAGTTTCAGTTTTTGTTTTTCGTGTGTTGCTCTCTAGCTTCACATGTTTTTCTTTGGAACAGCAGCTGAGCTCAGAAACACTTTTGGAGGAAAAGGGCTGTTTTGCTTGAAGCTGTGCCTGTCCTAGAGGGAAAAACCATGTGTTTTAAAAGTCCTAACTCCTGTATTTTAGCAGAGAAATAATGTAGTTTAACATCACCTTGGCAAGTGCATGTGGCATGTACATTTCCCAGATCAAACCGAACCTTGCCCCTTTATGCTTCCCTGTTATTGTAATTCTGTGTGGGCACATTTGTGACCTCAGATTTAAGCATGCCACAGACCCTCTAGACTACATCTGGTCAGGTCATTTTCAGAAAGATTACCCTGGGCTGACCCACAGCAGGGGCGGTAGCTCGCTGTGGTTTGCTCAGCATGGGTTTCCCCACAGTGGAAGGGGAGGTAGAGGAGGTTTTTGCCTCTAGCTTGGTTTGTGAAGGGTAAACATGCAGCTCTGCAGGACTGACAGAACGAGGCACTTGGGTGAATGCTGAGTGCCCTTCTCAGAGGTAGGCTTGAGGTGACTAACTCATGGGGGCAGAAGAGCCATTATTTTAGTGAAGGACAGATGTGAAATATGGAGCCCTCTTCTCTCCAAGATTTTCTTTAGCAAAAAAATCCCACCCCTCACTTCTGTCTTCTCCTCAAGGGCTCTAGTGTTTCACACAGGAGAAAGCAGCAAGGGCTCAGGATTTTCTCTCCCTCTAGAGAGATACACCGGGATTTACATTTCATTTGTACCTATCTTGTGGACTGAGGTCCTTGAAACTGGGAAACACTAACAGAAGAATAAAGCTCAGAGCCTGTTATATTTACCACGTTGCCCTGTGAAGACAGAAGCCTTAAAAATAAGTAGGCTGCTTCAGCAGTGAGGCCCCCAGTGAGATTGCTGCCTGACTTCACTCACAGAGCAGACTGGAGTTTCCCAAAGCATTACCCACCCACGGAACTCACCAGTCTGAGATGGACTTCTGCAAGCTGAGGACATCTCAAACACACATTTCCTCACAAAGCTTTCTGGAGGTGATTTTGCTTTAGGATGCCCAGCCTGATGTGTCTTCCAGGAACCTGGTTTTCAAAGGGGGCTGACCGTACATTGTCCACCCATCAAATCTAATCAAAAAGCTTGTAAATGACTACTCGCCACCTTGGTGTCAGTAGCCTAAAGATAGCAGCCAGAACTATTTTCCAAAAATAACACGTCAGCAGCTTTCAGAGTTTCACGATTTGTAAATTCTTCTGCGATCAACCTCAGACTTCCTCAAAAATTCTCCAGGGGGAAACAGCTCTTACAGATCACAAGTAAAGGACTTTTTTTTTTTTTCTTTCTTTCTTTCAGATATCAAGAGGGGATATCCAAACAGTTCCTCTGCTGGAAGCTGCCTGTTTTTCTTTTCATAAGGAAATTTTTCAGTATATAAGTTGGAATTATGTCACTCTAGCTGCCCCTGTTTGTTTTTACAGTGACAGAATACACTGGAAGAGATGCTTCTGCTAAATCATGAGTACCTACGTGAATGCTGTAAGCTCCCGATTAGCCCTAAGAGTCGAGTCACAGTGCCCTCCTGGTGTTATGAGCTGAGGGTTTACATGTGGTTTCAGAAATGCCACCGCATATGGCCAACCTTTGCACAAACACTCTCCTGTTAGACACACATAAAAAAGACTGAGAGGGGATTTCAGGAGGCTGGCATTTCACCAGTCAAGAGGGAGGTTCTTCCAGTGCCAATTTTTGGTGCCCTTCACGCCGACACACAGCACCCCATGATCAACAATATCTCTGTTGAGATCAACGCAGGAGGGGGGGTGCTACCAGTGCAGGCGGTTAGAGAAATGGGAGGGACCCGACTGATGTGATGGGAGGAGCACTGGCTCCTACACGTAGGGATTTTCCCTGTGACATGGGGCACCTCGAGATAAGTTCTGTGGGGGATTCCCCAGCCCGTCTCCAGAAATATCACTCTCGAAGCAGTAGCAGTTTCACTCTGCTCTCACAGTCCATCCTGTGAAGAGGCACAGTGCTGCTGCTCTCTAATTTGAAGCAACAAAAGCCATGCCTACAGCAGCCTACGCTCTGCTCATCACCCTGTGCAATGGTAAGTGGGGAGCATCACACTTTTCATCATGTTTTTTCTTCTTTTTTTCCACACTTATTCTGTGGGGTTATGTTTTGGGACGACGGGAAGCATTACATAGGCAATCACTTTTAAATGCAATGTGTACCTGTGCTTTGCAGTGTGGTGCTTGGTCCATGGGGCTGCTGTAGCTGGCCCAGATGTTGCTGTGAGATGTGCTGAAGAAGCGCTGCTGCCCTGTAAAGTTCTTCAGGACTCCTTGATCACCTACCAGACAGTGTCTTGGTACAAAGTAAGAAAAATCCTAAGTTACTTGAGCGGTCTGCTTCGCTTTCCTACCTGATACTGGCTTCTCTTGTACAAAATGGGTTATTTTATGAAGTGGCATCCTCCTGTCAGTGCAGCAGAGATAAGGCAGCAATGAGAGCATTTGAGCTGATCACGGGGAACAGGAGTTTTCCATGTCATTGTAGACAGACTGAGCGTGATCCTTGAACTGCTCCTGGCCTGCTTTTCTGTCTAACTATTGCTAGCCTGCAGGGATCAGAATTCAGGGGATGTCCCATGTACAGCCTGCCAAATACGACTCCAAAGAGGAGTCTTTCCAGGATTTTTCTTGAAACCTTACAACATTATTGATATTGTCGCTTGGTTAATCTTCCCCCAAACAGGAGATTATTTTTTTCTTTGCAATGGAAGAACTAAACAAATAACTGCATTTCTTTAGAAAGATTTAGCTAGTTGGTATGGACATAATGGAAGAAAATGCAGAACGTAGACAGACAGCAAGAAATTCTCAGTTATCCGCTTGTAGTCACAAAGTAAAAGTCACATCTCAGCTGCCCTGGCTCAGAATCTCCATCTCCAATGCACGAGTACCCTGCTTGCCATTTATTTGTGGGAGAGCTACAAGGATCCATCGGCTAATGAGCAGAAAGCACTGTTTACCAATTTCAAGATGAAATTTCAAACTAATTTGTCCACTGGTTGAACAAGCCGTAGCTGACTTGCTGCACAGCACTGTGTGCTTGCATCTCAGTGCATAGTTTCAGTTTACAGTGTGCCAAATTAGCACGCAAAAAGGATAGCTTTGCTGTGTCCCATTCCTCACTCCCAGCCATGCATTCCTGCTGCTTACTGTGGGCTAGCCCTGGTGGTCCTCTGGTTGCCCGCTAATCCAGCTCGTTGTTGATTGTTGTAATAGTGGAAGATCTATTTGGGAATTTAAAATGTTGTAGTTACAGAGTTAAGTTATTTTCCCATCTGATGGGAGAGCAGTGGAAGGGAGGAAGGGGGAAATTATCCCCTCCCCCCCCCCAGTAAATAAATAAGCTCTGTCATTAGGTGGGGATTCTGTGGCTGCAACTTGCAATGCATCTGAATTTCAGTGTTGTTACAACAATAAGCAGCAGCCTAACAACTAGATGATACCTGCAACCCAAAGGTGCCTACCTCTGTCAGATCTGTTACAAACAAGTGTTGATGAGCCCCTCAGCAACTGCAGCATCTACCGTCTCCTTTTTCCAAGATGCTGGGTTCAAAGCAGGTGAGAGACATAGAGGAGGGGATCTTTGGTTGAAAATCACTGTGGAAGCTGGGGCAGACGTCAATTTATTCTTGCTTGCCTTCTGCTTCAAAGTCTGGGTAAGGATGTGTATTTTCCATACCTCTCTGCTTGCCCCAGTTTGGCTGTGTGCTGTTGTCCCCATCCCAGACTTCACAAGGAGGTTAGAGGAAAGACAGGGTTTGACTATGCTACCCAACACAGAATTAATCTTTTATTTAAAAAACAACAACTGAAGGAATAATCAATAAACACCACATTTACCCCCAAAGGGCTAATTAAAAGGTAATTCTGACAAATAGTACGAAATTTCAGACTGTAAAGTTCAAACAGCTGTTAGGGTAAATCTTTTGTATGAGGTCACTTTGAACTGTGCAGTAAATGCAAGCAATTAACCTTTGCTCCTGCTGCTTTAAAAAAATTATGGTGACAGCATTACGGTGCTGCACATGCAGCTGTTTGCACAGGGTGAATACGTGGTGAAAAAAAAACACTTTTTCCCCACTGGCACCTATGCATGCTCCAATCAATTCAGAGATACTTTTAAATAGCTTTATATGGTATGCTTAAAAAAAAAAAGAACAACAGACTGCCATTTTAAAGTACCTGCTTTTTCAGTTCTGTGTGAAGGAGTTAATACTCTGGTGTCAAAATCTGGCTGAAAGTAAAAAGGAAGCTTTACATTTAACAGTTCCTTTGCTGTTGCTAACACCACGTACTGCAAATAGGCATGTATGTGTTTAACCTGTCAAACGCCCAGTATTCTTGGAGCCAGCAGGATTATTTGTAGGCACAAAATCAAGCGTGTGAGTAATCCTGTGCAGAATTAGGATCAAAGTCAGTCAAGCTCAGACAAAATGATTGTTACTTCGAAATATTTAAAGTAAGCATGCCTAGCGCACCGAGAAGGTAGAGAACCCAGTCCTCCTCCTCCTTCTCCTCCAGCCTGCTGCAGGTCTCACCCCATTCACTAAGTGGCCTTGAGAAAATTAGTGAGAAACTTCTCATAACAATGGTGCCCACCAAGGGTGGCCCATTCTTAGGGGCATGGAGCAACCTGTGTGCCATAAAACTATCAGCATTGCAGACATTTGCCAACTGAGAAATGAAAACTAGGGCATTTTTGCATAAGCACACAGGCATTGGCAATTGCATGTGGAAATACTGGTTTGAATGTCTATGGCCCATCTATGAAACAAGAATCTGGGCAATGAAACTTTAGCTAGCTTTCTGCCTCACAGGGCTATTGGAAACTGAACAGTTTCTCTTTGTATAGTACATTGAAAATGAGAACCACTTCATAAAAATATGTAATTATCACTTTATATCCAGTTCGAAAACCAAGTTGAAACACACAAATGAAGTCCCAGTGGATATTTAGCTATGTTGCTCATGTAATACTCAGAACAGTCTTAATTTAAAACATTTTGAGGAAGAGGATAGAAGGCTGTACTACAGTGGAGAGAAGTCTGTTAACTTCATAACACTTCCCCGAAAAATATAAAATTGTGGCAGAGTTAGAGGGGGAAGTCATATTACAAAATGAAAAGAAACTTTATAGATGCTTAACGTTAATCTCACCTTCCTTCAAAGGAAATTACTTTTGCAAAAATGTGCATAGTTATTATCTATTAGCATAGGTAAATAGTTGCTAAATTACTTCAATCTATTTTGTAACATACCCAAAGAAACACAGTCAAACTCAGACATCCATCCAGCTTCAAGTGGCTCCTACATGTTCATGATTTAGGCAGGAAGAGAGCAGTGGAAGTGATTTCATGACCAAAACATTTCTGTTGCCTGACTTGAGCTACGGCATCCTACACAATAGAAAGGCTGTTTGCATGAGTCAGAGGGCTTTTCCAGAAGGGCTGGCTAATGCGGCACATGCAGTTCCTTCACTGCTGCTTTGGGTTTGGGTTTGTTTTGTTGTTGTTGTTTTCCTCTAAAGCACAGGCAGAATTCACTCACATGCACCCAAAACTTATATCAATTTTAGAGAAAAAAACTTTTTTTCCTTCAAATTTGACGCTCATATCTCTACATGACACCATATAGGAACCATATGGATGCACCTTCAGCGCTAATCAAATGTGAAAGTGCTTTTGTGCTGCAAAATGTACCTATTAAGTGGTTTCAGCTCAGTTGCAATTCATTATATGTTGGCTATCAGGCATTGCCAGAATTCTAGATATTTTACTTTCAGAAAATAAATTCCTTCTGGCTGCATATAGAGTTTTTAGATCTCTTTAGCAGTCAGAAATTTCAACTTGGCCTTTATTCATGGTAAATTTTAAACAAAACCATTTTTACAATCATCCCACCCTCAGAAAAAAAAAAAAAAAAAGATTTCTGTTAATACATTCCACCTTTAAACTTGCATCAGTTTTGGGCCTGGACCATTTTGCTTCAAATAAAAATTTGCTTTTATGGGAAAAGTGGATTGTATTGGCAGTTTGATTTACCTGGGAGCCAAATAGCCACCTTAATCTGGGAAAAGTGTGATGAGAAAAGGTGTTTAATGAGAGCAGAGACATGAATTGACTTAAAAACAGCTTGCTTTCACACATACGTGTTAAAATTAAGTTTTAATTGATTAGTTGGGTGCAAGTGCTACAGCATGGGTGAACTGCCTTTGTTTAGTGGCAAATCTTGGATGCATTATTCTACTTATTTCTCAGAATTCATCCAGTCAGAAAACAGAAATATATCAGCTCAGCAGTATTTTCAGTCATACCTATCCCATTTTAATATCCACAGTATCACCACTCTTAACCAATACTTTCCAGGCCAGGAGAAACTTACAGGAATCAGTCAACTGGCTAGAGAACACGTATAAGAAAATCATAACCTCTTTAGACCAAATGTTTCCAAGCTTTTGGGAAGTGGAAAATCTTTCCGTTAAACTCACAAAAATAAGCCAACTAGAGAAGGCTTCTCAGTTCCGTGTCCAGTTGTGTTTTGAATAAGTCCAAGGATGGAGACTCCAAAACCTGTGCCAGTTCCACCACCCTTACAGTAAAAAATGGCTTTCTTATGTTGAAGTTGAATGTCCTGAGATTCAATTTATGCCCATTGCCTCTTGTCCTGTCATTGAAGGCCACTGAGAAGATTCTGGCTCTGGTTTCTTATCCTCCCCTCTCCCCCTCAAGGGGTATTGATACATAGCAGGATGCCTCAAACCTTGTCTCCTCCGGGTTGAACAGTCCCCACTCTCTTAGCTTCAGTTTGTACATCAGATACTCCAAGTCCTTAATTAACTTTGAGGCCCTTTGCTGAACCTGCTCCAGCATGTCCTAGGGTGGCCCAGGAGGCTGTTCGCCTTCTTTGCCACAAGGGCTCATCACTGGCTCCTGGTCACCTTGGTGGCCACCAGGACTCTCAGGTCTTAATTCTGGTCCCTGCTTGCTTCCGGCCCCTGTATATGTGACAAAAACAAAACAACAGAAAAACCCCACATAAACTTGCATTTCTTTTTCTCTGTTTAATGTTCTCAATGCAAATAAACAGAGTGATAGTGCCTGCCTACAGGTCCTCGCTTCCCAGAGAAACTTGTGCTTCAGTCGTCCCCAGCAGCCAACGTGATTTTGAGACTCTTTCAATGCAAATAGGTTCAGTAGTGTTCCTGTGGGCCCCCACGTCTCATGATTTGCCTTTTGGATTTTGGTAAAGCCACTAACAACGAAGGTGGCAGCAGGAAAAGACTAACTCCCCTTCCTCCTGCTGGAGGTGGTGAGCAGGGGGAGGCAGCGTGCTGCGGCTTGCTCGCCAGCACAGCAGAAGGAAAATAAAACACAGACGTAGGCAGAAAGCATTTTGTCACTGATTAAAGGAGGGGATGGTCCCTACACAAATGGATTGCTGTCACCAACAGCATTCGCTTCGATCCCTCTGAGCCTGTGGGGAACGAATCGGGTGAAACCCCTAGAAATTACCTCCGGCTGTTCCTTCACCTGGAGGAGACTTGGCATGAATTGGTGCTGGGTGTTCATAGGGACCTGAGCTGGGAAATGATCTGTCTGTAATTTACAAGTAATTTACAGGGGGTGGCAAACACAGTGGCATTTTTGTAATTTTAATTTGGTTTGGGGAAAAAGTAAGCTTGAATAGAGCAAGACGCAGGCTGCTGAATGCTTCTAGAACTTCCTTTTAAATGACTGAGCCATCCTGTGCAAACTTGCTCAGATGTTTCCTTTCTACTTGTGGAATTTAAAAGGGGAGGGCTTGATGCTTTTTGATGAGATAGCAGGAGATGAGACTGAAATGGAGAAAAGCTTGGTTCAAGTGTCAGAGCAAGGATTGCTGTGACCTTTGAGTAGGGACGGATGCGCTGCATGTAGAGGCTGGGAAGATGCCACCAGATGTCTCTGTAGCCTCAGAAATGTAAGGGAGGCTGCAGGGCACATGGTCAACACCAGGCCTGCTTGCCTTTGCTCCCCACTAAAGGGGAGATCTAATGGAGAACAAGCAGCACACAAACCCAGAATTAAACCTGCACTCATGAACCCCTCCTCCTCCATCCCGACGGCAAAGGTTTGTGAACATCCCCATCCAGGTCACTCCTGATTTCTCCCCAAGTGAGGGAGCCAGATTAGGCCACACAGTAACTCTGTCTTCTATTTTGGGGAAAGGCATGTAGTTCACGCAGCCCTGAGAACGGTGCTTTGCCTTACACAGAGGGAATCCTTCTGGCTTGCCTGTCCCCATGGTGCTGTCACAGTACTTGTGACTGTAATTATGCTTAAACTGAGCTCCTCAAAAAGCTTTGGAGGTAATAATCAAATCTCAGTGCCCCCATAAAAATAAGGAAGATAAATAATATACCAAAATCTCACTGGGAGTAAGTGCACGGTCAGGCGTAGGATATGTGGACTTTGTTTACCTGTCCCTTATACCAGCAGTGGTGATTACAATTGCATACAGAAAGATCAAAGTGTTTTCTGATTCCCAAGTCTCAGCCACAAGAAATCACTGTGTCATTTACCACCCAGGACAGCAATTATTCAAGCTATCAGTGATTTTTTTTTTAATAAAACAAAAAAAGAAAACAAACCAACAAACAAAAACCCAGGGCAGCCAGGCTGGTTCTCCTTATTGCCCTATGGGCAGTTTTATATTTCAGTGAGGAAGGGGATGGTAAAGGAAGTGAGAGTGGTGAAAATTAGATCTGAGGGAGGTCAACTCTATCCACTTAACTGCTATTGACCCACTTGTAACCAGAGCTGAACCCAGCCCATGCACTAGGATTGCTCTGGCTGCGGCTCTGACAATGTGCAGGGCCTGAAGATATTTCAGTCCCTGTAACAAAATGAAGTCCTGACAGCCTGAAAACCACCATAGGTACTGCTTGTCTCTTAGCTGCTTGGGGTTGAGCATAATAAGAAATAGAAGCTGGCGTAAATTTACGGGGGGATTAAGAGGAAGAAGGTACTTTCTTCCCTCTTGCTGTATATAGTGTGGAAAGTCCCAGGGAATTACTGCTCCTTGTTTCAGTTGATGTGCTTAAAAAAAAAAAAAAAAAAAAAAAGAAAAAAACACAAAACTTTCTGAGAAAGAACCTTAACAATCAGGAAAATCTTGTGCTTTTGTCCAATTCCCCAGTTCCTGAAAAGTTCCCCGACTTGTAGCTTATATTACACCACTTTTGGTTTTCAAAGAACAAAAAAATATGACAGAGCATCAGGCCCATATTTCTCTCCAGATTCCCAAGTATGCTTTCCTCGTGCAAACACAAGAAAGAGAAACCAGATACTCCTAGCCCTGTGTTAATTTTAATAACTTGCAGTGTAACAGTTATACCCTGATGCAGTAGCTATACCGGCAGTAAGTAAGCACTGACATGCAACCCAAAAATATGTCTATTAAAATAAAATAATAAATAATAATAAAAAATCTTTGGCTTATGTTAGTTATAGGTTTGGCTGAAAAGCTGAGCCTTGGACTGTATGAGCTAGCTCTGGCTCTGCTGGTCCACAGAAAGCCTGAATTCATTACCAGGAAACCTTCACAGAGGGCAGGCTGCCTCAAATCCCAGGGAGCAGCATCAATGAATAAGAATGGACATGGGCTAATTCAAACCCTTCTCCCATCTTTCAAATCAAGTTAGGGATTCCTCTCTACTTTGTGGTTCCCAGCCAATTGTCATTTTCAGTGCATCCTATTGCCCTGCAGTACAAGCTGTTCTGGGAATACGCTTCATTCCTCCAGCAGCCTCTCAGCAACGCCAAGGAATGTAGCTCTTCTGGTTACAATTAAGAAATTCAACATACAAATGCTCCCAAAGCACACCAAAAACCTGCTTGTGACCTTCACGCAACTGCATCCAAAGGAGTCAAAGCAATTTGTGCTCTGTGGTTCCAACAAAGAGCTGAGGGGAGAGGAGCACTCCCACCCCTCTGGAGAGGCGCCGTGGTTTCAGGGGCCAGGGTCACAAAAGCCAGTGTAAAGCAACGCAAACCCCAGGCCTGCACTCCCTGCCACGCTCTCCTGGAGAAGCCTGGTCCCTAAAGCCACCGCTCACAGCTGGGTAGGCGGCCTCCTGCTGCTGCAGCTCCCTCCCTGTGGGCTGTCTTTCCCTCCTGGAACCATTCTGGGGCCTCTGCTCAGAGTCTTTGAGAGCAAGTTTCTACCACTGCCTTTCACCACGTTGCTTCTCGGCCAGCATTTTGTCCAAGTGAGGCAGATTAAGAATAGTTCTGCAAGTGTTCTTAAGCACTCACTTTCTTAAATGCAGTGTTTATTTAAGCAAAAAAAAAATCAAATACTTTTTGGTTGGAATGTGAATGTATTGAATGCTTTTGAGCTTCTTTCCCCACCTCGCTTCAGCCTCTGCATTTTCAGTCATAAGCCAGCTTTAAAACCCTTTCTCCTAAAGCTCAGGATGACGTGGTTGCCCAAGACAAGAAACATATTTGTGTTTTCCAGATGGCTGGAGATGGTGACGGAGTAGCATGGAAAATCCTTGATGTGGAATCTCATTATCCGAAAGGACTTGGAGGGTCCCTGGAGCTCACCAATGACACCTTTTCGCTGAGGATCAGAAACGCTACCAGCCAAAACAGTGGCACATACAAATGCACTTGGGGGGAACAGGGAGGAGAACACAATCTAAGTGGCACCGTCACACTAAAAGTAACAGGTATAGTTACGGTTCTTGACTGATTCATAGTCTGCGTGGTGTTTCACAAAGACAACGGTTCAAAAATATTTTACAGACACCAGAACAGTGTAACACCTTATTTTACATTTTAGGTTGCCCTGGAATAGAAGACGAAAAACTGAAAAAATATAAAGCTGAGCTTTTCATGCTGACTTGCCTCGGGATTTTTTACTTGCTGCTCATCTTTTTTACCTGTGTAAGTAATTCTCTTTGTCACAAATGTACCAACCAACCCAAACCACCAGAAATGCCCCGCTTGTTTTCTCTGCTCGCACCACCTTAACAAAGCCAGACAGAAGTTGGCCATCATACTTAATTTATGACCATATCCTTTAAATACTCACACAGTATTTTCGAGGCTAGACAGAAACTCAGGTGCACAAGTAACACAGGATGGAGTCCCAAAGAGATAAAACATTTCACTCCACCCTAAGCTAACTTAAAACAGACAGTTATTTTCCTGTACCCTGCTGCTCATTTCTGCTTCCAGTTACTCCAAGCGCAAGTTGTTCTCTAGTTTAAGAGCTAAGAGTTCAACAGCCTTTCTGGTTTGGTACTTGGGAGCAGAATTTGCACAGACAGAGGCACAGATGTCTGGGATCCTCTCCCCACCTATGACACTGCTTTGTGTGACAACCTAGTGAACAAATTCAAGTCCACCTATTTTTTGCTTCAGCTCCTACACCTAAAATAGTGACAATCCCATGTCAGATGGGCATTTTTTAATCAAGTTCTTTGTTCTTAAACTTTTATTTAAGATCTTTCAGGGAGAATTAATCTGGAATTTAAATTAACATTACAAGCAAAGGCAACCATTAATAGTTCAGCAAAGCATGCCATCCATTTCCTTAGATTCACTTGGCAAAAAGCTGATAAGTGTACTGAACAGAAAAGCACCAGTGTAGAATCATCAGAGGAATACATTGCAACATAAATACCCATTCCTTCTCTGAGGAAGTTTTATCTCTACCCTTAGGTCTTACTGGTAGTTCTGGAGAAGGTTAGGAGAAGATGGATTATGGAATGCTAGCTCACAGAAGCAAACCCATGCCCTGTCTGTGATAACAGGGAAGTCCCCCCATTGTGCACAAAGCCCGACAGGCCTGTGGTTTCTGACTTAGGGGCATCATGTGCCTCGGGTTTCAGTGCAGTGCAAAGACTAGCTACATCTCTAAACAATGGGCTTGTTCTGCCTTCCCCTTCTTCTGGAATTGCTATGAGATGGAGTTACAGGTAGGCGTTATTAAAAGCAAAACAACACCAACATTTTGGGAGGCCAAATTTAACTTTTGTTGCCTATTTCATATTTGTCTTATTGTTTTGTTCATCAGCAGATGAATCATAACTGTTGATTGGAGAATATCTAATTAGCTGCAGCTAAATGTAGCTTTTCATGTACCTTCAGGGAGCAATTAAATTTATGCCTGTCTCCTTTTTAGATTGACAATCCTGCCAGTAATTTGTGCCATTCAGACTAAAGTTTGACAAGATAAATCTTGTAGGAATTTGTTAGGATGAAAGTATGAAAGCAAGGATATCACTCAGAAAAAGACAGATGCCTCAGTTCTGCTCAGTGTCCTGAAAGAATTTCAGATCTCTAAAGAAATCTCCCATTCCCATAGATAAAAAAAAGTCCAGTTTTAGTGGTGCCATTAAAAAAAAAAAGCAGAGCCATATCAGAAGATAAGCATTCTGATGGGATTACCTGTAACTTACTCTTGGGTGAGAGTCCATTCTCAGGTATCAACATAGCTTTCATCAATGTTTAATATTGCTCTGTTCTCACAAAGGAGCTTCATTATTTAAAACATTTGTTAAGTTCTTACAGGTTACCTTGTCCTCCCTGTGCCTGATCTCCACTAAATTCAAAAGTGGCATTAAGTTTAAGATTGGTAGCAGGACTCGGGCTTCACCTTGACAACTTGATGAAAACACTTTGGAGACAGGCCTGTATTGAGGACAGGTGCAAACACACTTAATGCAAAACCTATTCGTTTAAAAATATGAATTAAATAGAAATTGCCCTCTGTGACTAAGGGTTTTGCCCTATAAAGCTCACTCACTGCACAAGAAACAACAGCTTTTCTTTATAGCGGGTGCTTCTGTTGACAAATAAATTTAAAAGGTGTAATGAGCTATGGTTAGCAAGGAGAAAAAGCAAATTTTTTGAACTTTGAAAATTTTGTGTTTCACAGGAACTCTAAATTTTAAGCTTTCTTTTCTGATTTTTGTTCTAGACATGCCTAAGAAAAGAGAGTATGTCTCCCAGTTATAAGATCAGCAAAGATGAGAAACACATGCTCACCCTCATCAACGTACAAGAAATGAAAACTTTCCAGGTTTTAAACGGTGACAGCATACGCAAAAACGGGGTTACTTCAAGCTCTGTCTAAGTTGATGTTGTTGACGGCACCGTGGACTCATCGGTAAAATATGACGTGAGATGGGTAGCTGGGTGGTACGGAGAGGAGAGAAACAATGACGTACGGCCTCTTCAGGACTGCCTGATGGTACGGGTAACCCATCAGTTATGTGCTTGTGCTGGACAAGCCTTCAAAAAGCACTGGTATGCACTACAGTAACTTTTGGTGCTAGGTGGCTAACAAATGCCATTACAGCTACTCAATGGTATCATGATGCTGTTAAAGAAGCTGGTATCAACCTTTCTCACTCTGCCATGCAGCCCTCTTGTTCTGAGCAAGATGGACTACTCCTGTGATATGAGGACCAGGTTGTAGGGACACCATGGCAGTGCAAAGCCTGGGTATTAGGCCTGCCAGTGAACTAATAGTCCTGCAAAGGCAAACACCACAGCTGCTGCAGTATTTTCAGAAAAGCTAAGTGTGCAGGGCTTTCTCTGTTCCGCACTACGAGACTGATCCTGGGAGGAGTTCCTTTACTGCAAATGAGATGCGACTTGTACGACATTCAACTGTGGTGAAGAGGTAGCTTCGTGCTGTTGTCCTGAATGATTCAAATCAACATGCATTTTTAAATCTTGGAGTGACAGACAGGCTGAAGCATAGGAAGGGAGAAAATATTCTAGGAATCTTTTTGGACTGAGAGGAACTTTTTATCTCTGCAAGAGCAGGGATGCACTTGCATAATGGGTCCATCAGTCGTTTCCTAGAGACATCTCTAGATAGGTTAATCCATAGGGAGCTTCAAGAAGACTGTTAACCTTAAGGAAACAAAAATAAGAGGGACGCAGCATGTGATGTTCAGGATACACAAAGACAACTTTGTGGTTTATAAAATAAGAAGCCAAATACATGAAATGAAGCCTATGTCAGTCAAATTACACCAGTGGTGACCAAATTCACGGCTTGGAGGAAATCAACCATGAGTATCTTTGGGATGATTTGGGTCAGCCACGAGACGCAGGAAGAGAAGATGGGGCAAATGAACTCCAGATTTTGGTACTGACAGTGTGTAGTTTATGTGAAACAAGGCTATGAGAGAAGCTGAACTCAGACACGCAATATAAGGGAGAGGAGACTTAATCTTTTGGGCTGAGGAAGACGAGACATTTTGGAGACTGAAATCAAGTAACCCTACTTCCTGTGCTGCCAGTGCAGAAGGCCAAGCAAGAAGGATTGAGAGTGACAGTGGGTGTTTATGCCACCACATGAGAATTTGTGCCAAAACATCAGAATTTGCAGACACACGAGAACACAATACCTTCTACAAAACAAACCAACCAAGAAAACAAAAACCCTTTGAAAGCTAAACTGCAGCTCTGGGATTTTTTTTTTTATTGCAGTTTGGAATTCCTGGCTGTGACAAAGAGGCTCTTTCTATAATATTTCAACTAATTTTGAAGTGTTGATAGGAGGAAAGCACTGTGCATCACTAAGTAGCTTCTCTGTGGGAGGGGTAGATGTGTCTACGTTGATGGAGTCCAAGGAGCTCCTGACCAGAAGAATGGTTACAAGGGATATGCAATTTACTTAGGGCATGGTGAATTAATGTCACATTTGCTTTTTTATAATCAATTTTTACATATAAATGTGTGTAACGTACTTGAAATAAAAATTCAGAGGTAACCTACCATTTGTTTTTTCTGTGCGCCACATATGGCAAATAATCCCAGCAATACTCCGTATCAATTGCATTTTATTTTACAACCAACTTAATTACATCAAATAATGTAGACGCCTGATCCAGCCTCTTCTGTGGGAGATGGCATGCATGTGTGAATAATTGATTAAGCAATGGATAATTTTATGCATTTCTAAGGAATTAAGATCATTTGAATTTTCCTCAAAATTTCACTTTCTTTCAAAAGTACATTCAAAAACACCTGTCCCCTTCTGACAGGCAAGACATTAGGACTGTGTTCACTTTTTGACATGGGTCACCATCATGGATGACCTGCACGTTTAGATGGCAATAATACGAGCTGAATTGTGGATGTGTAATAATCCCCTAACTAATGTAGGTAATTCATGATTCTCCATGTGGCCAGAAATGTATAATGCCTGACAACCAGCTTTTTTACTCTTTTTTTTTTTTTTCTTTTTATTTATTTATTTATTTTTAGGACAGTGGACAAGGGGAAAGAAGAGGTAATTCACTTGAAAGAGGCTGATAATAGTTGTTTCAGCAACAAAGGCTGAAACACTTTTAAAATTATTTCTACAGATGTATAAATAGCATCAGATCAGATAGGACTGAATGAAAAATGAGACTTTGTGTAAACAACTATGCCCCCCCTCTTTTTATTTTTTTTTTTCCTGAGCCAAACTGTCTGCAATACAGAAGATTGGGCCTGAGGCTAAACACTGGGAGTCAAATTTCAGACTCAGAAGTTTCAGGCTGGTTGATTCTGAAGATTTGCTGTAGGCCCAGCTGTGCTGAAGAAGTGATTATGTTCAAGGCCACTTAAATGTGTTAAAAGAGTTTAGAAAGAATAAGCAGTGATAAAGCCTTATGCTTGACTGAATCACAGAGCTGGAAAGAAACAGGCAGCTTCCTAAAGTGGTGAAGGTGCCTGGACATCTGGGATGTAGAGAAACTGTTAATGAATGTAAATGAAACAATGAATGTAAAGAAACTAATAAAACTATTAATAATGAGAACCAGACACCTGAAAGATAAAAGCTAGTATATTAGAGGGGCTTCAGCACTAACACACACACACACACAAGAACCCAAATGCCATGCCTTGGCTGACAGTCTTACAGAGTCAGCTACACATTTCTCAGCATTCTGTCTCAGAAGAGATGTTCTTTTCCTTGTAATGTGGACCTGTGAAGCTAAATAGCCTATTTCAAACTTACTGCCCCAGCTAGCCCAGCACACACGGGCATGAGCACATGCACATATTTTTCAGACTTTTAACACCCCAGTATGGCACATCTGTCTGTTGCACAATCTAGAGGCTGTTTTGATTATACAAAATAATTGCTTTCTTGGACAGAAACATTTGTTTTCTTCACCACCACTCTTCTTATTGATGCCTTTAGTTTTGTAGATACTATATTAACATACGTGCATGCTAGAACCATTCTTTGTACTACTTTCTTACAATACTCTTTAGATCAGGAAAAGATCTTCAGTTGATCTCAATAAGCCCATGAGGTGGGAAATGCCATGATCTTTGTTTTTATAAATAAAAGCTAAAGACACCTGGAAATCAGAATGCTTACGAAGCTCTGAAGCACCAAGGGTCAGAATCCAGAAGCGATCTGAGATTGCTTGACTCTCCTGTGAGTGCCTTAGCCACAGAAGCTTTCTTGTTAATATTTCTGCCTGGTTTTATACCTTTTTCATTGATTTTATTATTCCCCACCCCCACCCCATAACCTGTATTTTTGTATTGTTTTGTCCAAAGGTGAACCATCTGCATTCAAAGATAACAATAAGCATTATGCGTAAAATTACACATACCAAGCTAGTTTGTATGCCTGTGATTAAGGAATATGTAGAGAAACAGTGCACCACATGGGGAAATTTGCCCAAAGAGAAATTGCATCAGCCGCACACTGAACCTAAATGAATATACAAAATGCCAATGAGGGAAAGCTAAAGGACGTAATCCACAAAACGCTGGGTATAAGAATTATAGCCCTTAGCTAAGCCTGATTTGTGTGGCTGGCACTTACACAGCAGATAACCTAGGCTGACAGTGACCTTGAGCACTGCCACATTATTATTTGTGGTGAAGGCTGCACAGTTTTCCACCTATTTCTCCTGAGCAGGAGCTACAAGCGGGCTTGTGCTCAACCACGTGTGCCAAAGCAGTCCTTGGTACATGCCTGTGAACAGTACAGAGAGCATGGCGCTTTCTACATCTGAATGTCTCTGTCCCTCCTTTTTTTTCCTGAGACAGCTTTGGAGAGCATAAAGATCATCTCCCTGGTGCCCATGGTCCCTCTGCTTCCCCATCCCAGCGCGGAGCTGAGCAGCAGAGCTGCACAGGCAGGGTCTTGCTCCAAGTCTATTGAGCAGCCGAGGGTGTTCAGCAACCTTCCCAACCAACATGGCTGCACTTCGGGACCTGTGATTGATTTTTGTCATCCCTATACATGAAGACAACAACTCTACATCGTGCTACAGCTACGTAGTTAAAGGTAAAGTGAGGGTGCTTTCCCCCACATCTCCTTTTCAAGTGAGCATCAGCAAAACCCGAACTCTTAGTTATTTGTAGAACAGTCTACTGGGGAGGTTAAAGAGTTACAAACAAATGCAATATCAAGGTTTTTTGGTTAACAGTCTGTTCCCTCTCATTTCCCTGCCAAGACCTGTGTTTGCAGTTCTCAGCTTTTCGCTGACTACAGCTGATATTATTTCTGTGTAAGGCTGTGGGAAGAGTGCTGCTGGACCTCCAGAGCAATCACGTAAATCCTGAAAAATCCACCAAGGGAATGGGTGGTGGCGAGCCTGACACGGGTTGCTGCAAGGAGTGGTGGGTCTTCTGAAGACTACATCTTACATCCAAGCCCTGCAAGTCTTCCCACCCTTTGATGGAGAAAGCCAAGATAGATGTGCATCTTTCATGCCATAAGTGGACGTCCTCTGCTGATTTTAAGCCTTCACTCTGTTACAATGCTTCCAGACAGATGTTACAGACAGTGCAAAATAAAACAAGTAGCCCACGGACAAGATTGAAGGCGAGGGGCAACGACTAAGAGGAGAGACAGGTCCTGAGGGAAGCACAGATTGCAAAAACCCGGCACAAACTTGGGATTTACTCTCTGCAGGTTTTCAGCTGCCTCTGTGAAGGGAGTATAAATACACTATAACATTTTTGTTTGTTTTTTAAACTTTTGGATGGCGTGCCTCAGTTTACCTACCTACAAGTGTGAGAGAATGAGTTGAAGTGTTGTCTCGTGCAAGGGGCAGGGAAACTGGCAATACTTACACCTTGTTGTCTACCTGGAGATGAAGGGAAGTTTATTCCCACGTTGTCTTTCAGGTGAGAAGACAGGAGGTCTGAAAAGCTGCATGTCACATGAAGGAAAAAAGGTCCTGCTGATCAGAGAAACCGGAATAATGGAAACTCATAAGAATAAAAGGCAGGAGTGTCTGCAAATGCTGGGGTCTAGAACAAGCACCTGCAAAATAAATGTGTGACAGTTTCCACCCACTCCCTTTTGCTATTTTCATCCCATATGAATTCCAGCTCTGCCAATTCACTCTCACATCTGTTCTCAGACTTGGTATCAACACCAATTTAATCACATTCTTTCCATCTACTGAGCTGTTAGTGCAGGTTTACGTGCAAGCCAGGAGAAATTAACCCTCTGCCTTTGTTAGCCCCAGATAGCTCTCCTCCCTTGCAATGTGGCTGCTGGTGGGGTTGAGGAGGGCAACTGAGCTGGTGGGGAAGCTCCAGCTCCCCTGATCGGTCAGTGTGCTGAGCACAGCACTGCTCAGATGTGTCTCATACAGGCTGTGCAGTCTCCATCCCTGAAGGTTTTAAAAGCCTAAGTGGATGAAGCCCTGAGCTACCTGGGCAGCACCACAGCTAACCCTGCTTTGAGCAGGAGGTTGGACTAGAGACTCCTGACATCTCCTCCCACCTCAGTTATTCCATAGGTCTATACTATTCATGGTCAGAGGACCATTATTCATCACTACTTTGGGAGATTTCCATCATGTATAGACCACTCCAAGACATCTGCTCGCTGCCACTAATGACTAAAGGTATCTCAAAGTTGTGTAGACTACAGTACAAAGAATAGCTGCAAGATAGGAAAATGAACAATGGACAATTTTGTGCCTCAAAAAAGGACAATGAACCCTTGTCCATCAGTTAAAAACAAGTGAATAAAAATGTAGGTTAAAAATGCAGTATTGGTTGCAATAAACTTGATTTTTAAACTCCACCTCTTTGCTCAAGGACAAACATACAAGAAGAAAAGGGACACTAGCAGAGGCACCTCTCTGTATTCTGTCTTTTTTCAATATGAAATACTCTTTTTGGTAGCCCTTGCAGAAATTCAGTCTCCAACATCTCTGCAATTCAATTTTGCAGGAGTTCATAACATGTAACACTTAATAAAGACATTTTTTCCTGCATCCCATCCCTAGATTTCAGAGCTGTACAATAGCAATGGGCAAGAGGCTACAAACATATGCACTGGTTTATGCAACCAGGCGATTGCTGAGCCACACCAGTTTTTACATGTGGATAAGAAAGCCCACAACCTGTGGCTCAACTGTGGTGAGTGAGCCTTCTGCTCACAAGCCAAGGACACTTTCCCTACGCTTGTGGTGCTCTACATGGCCTTTGTCCTCATAGACATTTGTGCTCAGAGACTGCAGCCTAGTGGAGCAGCGCAGCAGGAGGTCACTGATGGAGCGGGACACAAACTGCTCTCATCTTTCTCCGTACTGCCTCACACAGCTCCCATCCTATATGAACACCTGCTAAGTGTGCAGAGCAGTATCTACAAGCAAATCAGGTTGATGGACCCTTTGTCCTACTTACTATAGAAATACAGTGGAGGGAATCCAGGCAGTTGTGACCATCTCACTACCTTCTGCTTAAAAGGAGGCTAAGACACTGGTTGAAGTACTCCTTCCCTTGGAAAACAAAAAAAAAACCACAACTCTCCCTCTCCACACAAGAAAAGCATCAGCAAAGAAGACATGAAGCACTCCTACAACATTTACCACCTTTCCTAAAAAACAGAGTATGGCAAAGTTTGCAGTGACCCTTGAAGAAGAGTGTCTCTTAATTCATGCTTCCTGTCACCTAAACAGGTGTCAAATCTCCTGGGTTTGTCTTCTCACAGCTTCTTTCCATTTCACTTCATCTTAACAGCTGTAAACGTCTCTGGCAAATTATGCTAGTACATTTCCATTAACATTAGTAAAAGAAAAAAAAGTCAACTCTGCTGACAACAATTGTCAGTGTATGAAGATTAATCTTTATACAGCACGCAGAGCGAGAGTCTGTTCTACATCTTCCAGCACAGCCCATACCTTGATTCTTTTCAACAATCACCTTCATGTGAGAGTTGCCGTATTTTAGCACCGATATGTTCACACCACTATTCTCTCAGGCTTCACAATTCATGTTGTGGTTGGCAAATTATTTCTCTTCCAACTCGCAGCACAGAAGACAAATGAAGTTACCCAAATTCCTAGGAAGCGAAATACGGCTTTGTTCCATTTTTGCAGCAATACTCACTGGCTCAGCTTATTTATGGCTAGTAGCACGGAAAGAGTTAAAGCTTTTGCTGTATTAGATAGCAACACACGACCAAACATGCAGGAGGCCTACCCTGACATAGGCGCGATGGCATGGCAAGCATTAAAGCTCTGTGTATGGTAAATTAGGGCTTTGAAAACCACCTCAGTTGGGAGCAATTTTGGTAAATTTTTAAACATGTATTACCAACTCTCCTTCTCCTCCCCCTTCAAAACAGTCTTTTAGGATTGGTCACTTTGGAAAAAAAAAAATAAAGTGTTGACACTTGACATACTCGATCCATCCATAAACGTAAACATGCCTGAACTGCAGTGGGATTTTTCTTTTACTAAAGAGCATGTGGAAGCAATTACCTGAATGTAAATGTGATAAAGAATGGATGAAATGCAAACCAAATGATGCCTTATTACTTAATATAAAGAGACTGTTCTGCGAGATCAAAGTTGTGCAGCACAAAATGTAATGGGCTTCACTAGAGAGAAAGGCTTCAGAGATTTGTTTAAAACATGGCTGCATTTTAATGAAATGCTAAGTAGACAAAATTGGGATAGGTTTAAGGAGTTTACCAGAACCTGACCTATGGTCTTCAATAACATCTTTTCTCTCCTCCTGCCTTCTCCCACTCCATGCAGTTCCCAGATGCTGCAAGCACAGCAACAAGAAACTTTCCTGGCTTCATCATAGTAGGGGATGCGAACCCCCCTGTGGAGGGGGGCATCCCCCGGTGACCGCTCTGTGTCCAGGCACTGCCTCAGCACATATTTGTCCTTTGAATCACTAGAAATGAGGAAAAGCAGTGAGATAACTTCTCCCAGAAATAAAAGAACTGAAGCAGAGAAGAAACCTAGAGGGTCATTTCCAAAGGTTTTCCTACATTATACCATTTAATAAAATAAATTCCCATCAAGAGCCTTTTAGAGAATAATCTCTACCACCTTCTCCAGCATTACTTTTACTCCCAGTCACTTTGTAGTTATTTATCTTTTTCAAAAGCTGTATGAAACAGGCAAGGAGAAGGGATACTGGGAAAATGGTGTGGTGGTTTCTGCAAAACTCCACCACAACAGCGGAACTTGTCCTCTTGGCCTTCCCTCCCATGCCCCTCCCTGCCAGGGAGCTGCTGTTTATTGCTTTAGCCCAGCTGTTGTTTCCGATCATGTAGATTGGGCCATCATCTTTGTCAGAAGTCCACAGAGTACATAGCACAATGATTGATAATGCTTGGTCCTAGCAGAATATAAATCAATAAGCAATAAAGTTATGCATCCAAGTCACGCTTTGGGAAAGTGACCTGACATTGGACTGTAAGCATTAATTAAAAAAAAAAAAAAAAAAGTATTAAGCTAGGAACATTGGGTCTAGATTTACTGAAAGGATTAAAAAATAATGCAAGTTAAAAAGAGCATGCACAGAATTAATGCTTCCTATCTCCCAAAGCATTAGCTCTTTCAAAGAAATTCTAAATGTTAAACTCCTGAAGGGACTACTTTCTTCTGTTTTTCAGTTACACACAATAGTAAGGACCATTTTGTGAATGAGTCTCATGCTTACACCTCCAATAAAACCACAGTACTGCTAATTTAACAAGCTTGTAAAGAAAACACTGATCATAACAAAATCATGATTGAATCAGACATTTTCCTTTCTCGTCAGTTACAAACTGTTAAGCATTGTTATTAAAAACTCATTGTCATGCATTATTTTTGCAGCAGTCACAGAGTTCAAAGAAGCTTAGGGAGCAAACATGGAACATACACTCCGTGTCAAAGGACACAGAGTTTAAGGTGGTTTTGATCCTGTGAACACTAATTCTTTCATTTTAGATTGGTTGTTCATGGGAATAAATATCAAAATGATACCAAGCACGTGCACGGTCAGAACATAATTAGATGTGAGCATGACAGGTTGCAAGACAAAAGAAAAGGGAGAAAAGAAAATGGAAAAATACAGCAATAGAGTACAGCTCACCTGGGTGAGTTACGTGCTCATCCTGATGCTCCGGCAGATTTTCTGGTTTCCCTTCTTCCCGGTTTGCCTGGGGCTAGAAGCAGCAGAGGGCTGGGAAAAATGGAATGGGGTAACTGGGCCAGGGCTGAACCAGCAGAGCAGTTCAGGGTAACAGTGGCATGGCAGACTATCAGCTGAGAGACTTCCCCTCTTACAGCAGCAATCCAGCTTTCAAACACAGCCTTACATTTTTTAAGTGCTTATTCGCCCCATCCCACCATTGTTCACACCCCACAGGAAAGTTAACTTAGAACCAGACAAATGCAGGGCTTGGGGCTGCTCTCCCTCCAGCAGCTGAGCACCTCATCATCCTCCGCAACGCGAAGAGGGTTGGGCCGTCTCCCACAGGAGACTGAAAGTTGGTCAGCAGCTCCTCATTACCTTATTATCTTCATTATGTGGGGGGAATGGTCAAGGCAGAATAATTTGATAGTATGTGGGTCATACGCTTGGAAGCTCATTTTGTACATTCAGAGCATCAGCAGTCCATTATTTCACGGACTACTCATTTTTAAAAATAAAACCTGTTACCACTGCCACACAAGCTAACTCTGAGAGACACAGCTGGTCCAAAGCACCCCACATGAACACCCTTGTAACAGCACAGTCCAGTCTCTCCCTCACTATGGTGCTGTATAAAAGTGGATTTTTTTTTTTTAATTTTGGCATTTTTGTTATTTTCTCTAAGCTTTATTTATTTATTTATTTCTGAGATAATGATTGGGCTGTGAGGTTTTTTTTGCTCTTCTAAAACTTTTCTAGGAATCTCACACACATGGCAGTGCTCTCAGTGAAAGGGTAAGATGCTAGCTGTGGGGATGGACTTCAATTTAGGATGCTTGCTACATGCTTGGTGGATTTGTACTATTTTAGGTATATTCTAATTATTTTCTAGGGCAGGACAGATCCCTTGCTAAACAAGCCCATACAAACAGAGCCGCTTTTGTTGTGCAATCCCCCTTCCACTTGCAATGATACAAACGTGTCTTCCTGTGGGATTAATTCACGCCTTCAAATTCATAATGCCAGAGCCTACTCTGTGCCTGCAACACCCAGTAGCGGCGTTGATTTCACACAGCTGTAACTGTGAGCAGAAACCGGCCTTTGAATTTCTGATGTGTGCAGATGGGCAAGGGGACCAGGGCTGGACAGCGCTCTGGAGACAGGGTTTGACAGTTCTGCTCCCAGTTAAATAAGCAGCAGCAGGTTGCTAAGGCAGCTGGAGAAGGTTCTCTGTCCTCATCTGACACACACCGCTTGTTTCTGTTCTCAAGAAGGCCCCAGTGCCTGGCACAGCGTTTGAGTCAACTACTAGATCCACTTCTGCCACCAGCCACTCGTCAATCCCTAGTGTACAAAGGGAAGCTGTACTATCTGTCCTCCTCGGCCATGGACACACACTTGGATTGTGGAGAGGTGATCTTTAGATACTTGAAACCCATGGTTTCATTTCCTTTTAAAAACATGTTCAGGATTTCTTCCTTTCCTTTTTTTTTTTTTTCTTTTTCTTTTGGGTGATGAGCACTTTCTTTAAACTGAAGTAAAATAGGTTCATCTCCAAGGAGACGTGGGAAGCTGTTTTTGGAAAAACTAATTTTGAGAAGAAGGTAAAGCTAACAACAGGAATGCATGAAAAAAGGCTGTGGTAGCACATGTGTCATTTCTGGCTCTGACACCAACTCCCCCGAGACCTAAACAAAGAGAAAAAGCAGAAAAGTGGCCATCCACCCCTGTCATACAGCCTCAATTCCTTAGCAAGGACAACTTGCTTGGAAGTGCTCTTTGTCCTGCCCACACGCATCACGGATGGTCTACTTCTGCAGAGCAGAAGACACACACCTGCTAGAGCACACTCAGGGCAAGGGTGTGTGGGAAGCCAAGGGCATGCACCCAGCTCCAGGGTTGCTCCAGGTGTCCTTTCAGGCCATCCGCTTCTCCCACCTGCTTTTATTTGTTTCAGAGAGTTGACTTTGCCCTTTTAAACAAAACCTGTGCTGCCTAATCACATGAGGACGTAACCTGGTGTCTGCAATATCGCAGCCACTTCCGTGATGAATTGGATTTGTCAGCCTCTGGGCTGTGGTCTTATAATGTGCTATATTATTAAGTTTCTGTGCCTTAAGATGCCGGTTAATGGAATAACCTCTTTGTCTTTATTAGAAAGAGCCCACAGCTTTATTAAGTTACATAATTTACAACCAATAATGTAATCAATAAAACATTAACAAACATGTAACCTTAGACAAACCTCCCATATTGATTTATTTAAACATTCTCACAAAGCCTGCCTTTGGATGAAAAATAAACCATACAGACAGGTGGCAACCCCAAAAAACACTTGACGATTTAAGGTGCGGGCAGTGCAGGACAAAACGAATGGAATTGGAAATACACCTCGTTCTCCTCTGCTCTCCATGAACCCCTGTTAGAAGGGTCACTGTTTGCCACTTGTACACAGCGACAAAGCTGCAGGCTTTCCTGAAACCAGCCTGCAAACGTAACCCATCATACCATTTAGCCCAGGGGGGTGGAGGAGGTATGAGAGCCCCGTGAGGCAGTGCCCTGGTGCTGTCCCTCACACAGGCTGGATGCAGCATCTCCTTCGTCTCCTGTTCCTGCCCATGAGGTTAGAGAGAGACTTCCAAACTGAAATGCCCAGGACAGGCACAGAGAATTTTCTTTGCATCTTTCAGTTTGGAAGGAAGCTCCACTTTGCTCTTTAGTGCCCCCGCTTTACGGGGAAAATAGTGCATGTTGCAAAACACAGTAGTCACTGCAAAGTTAAAAATGAATGAAAATATTCTCTCAACACAGACAAAAATGGATGCCTGAAAAGCTGTATTATTTGGCTGGGTTTGACCCTGGGGTTTCTCAGGCAATCTTTAACCAGCTGTGGTGTTATTAAACTTGACCTAGACCTGTGTCTGCATGAGGTAGTAAGTTGTATTTAACAGCAGGTAAGCAACTCATCTCTCTGCTGAAATACCTTATGTACATATATTTTCCAACCATGCAGAAAGCTTCTGATGTTTGATGAGCATAGTTTAGTGGATGATACCGATATACCTGAAGTTATGGTTTTGATGCAATCAGGAGAGCTAGTATTTTATTATCCCTACCTCTCTATTTTCAAGACTGTGGAAAAAAAAAAATCAGACACTGTCTGCTAGCGAATCTATGTGCGTTATAGCACGACAGAATTGCATCAATGATAATTTCACAGGTAATTTAGAACTAGGCTGGAGAAAGCAGCAGAAAAAGCATCATAGGGAACATTCCTGCACAGGAAAGGACAGAGAGCAGACATTTATCTTCTCTATCTTCAGTTTCAGTGATTTTCTGAATGCATACACTTAATTTCTGGAACACCTAAATGCTTAATCTTTTTGTAACCTATATCCTTGAGTGTTACATTTATGTAAGAAAACTTTTAAGGACGTTGCTTTAAACAACAGCAACAAAAACAACAGAAAAATCTATTCATTTTGAAAGACTTTGAAAGGTTTCATTTTCAAAACGGATGCAGTTGAGATGGAGCAATAAAGCTTCCCAGCAAATATTGGGGACTGGTGTGCAGAGTTCCCACATCCCCTTTGGAGACTTTATCATTTAACAGCCACAACTCCCCTTTATTAGATCACTATAAAACAAGTGCCTGGAGGGAGTCAGAAATGAATTGAATTTTGTAGATTTAAATGATTGTGTGGGACCTTTTTGGTTTAATATATACCCTGGAGAGGTTTGCTGCTAGAACTTGGGAACTTTATAATAAGAATAATTCCTTAGCTAGAGATCTTTATCTTGTTACATTAATGATTCACTGGGGGGTTCTACTGCAAAATGAAGGGAAAATTTTAAAAAGGCTATTAGATCAAATGTTCTTATGGAGACGTGTGCAGGGATGGTCAACAAAGATTTATAGGCTGGTGAGATAAGGAGTTTACTGTCCTTGTGCTGTATGTACAGGACAGCTGGCGGCTTCAGCATTTGGTCCTCTCTGTACTGTTACTGTCAGTGCTGTTTCCAGCTCACAACCAGCACGTAGCAAAGTAGAGCTTTGCAGATTGCCTCCCACTTGTGCACTGCAAAGTTTGCATGTAACAAGGAATTCACATAACAGTAGTTGTAACTACCTTAGCTTCAACAATATAGACCAAATTCTGCATCCGGACCCATTTTTTTTTTACATCTTTCCCTTTATCCCAGAGGTTTTGAGGTACTAGCACTCAGCCCTGCTACATCAGTTCCACCATGTACTATTTATAGTGCCTGCAGTTCCTGCTGGGTTTGGTGACTGTTCAAGGTCTCTAAATAGCAACTGTGAGGTCTCCCAGGAGGTGCCATTTGGAGAATGCAGATTCTGATCGTACTTTGTCTATCCAAAACATTTGCCACGTTTCAACCATTTATAGTTGCGACTGTAAAGGGCTTTGAAAGCCAGTTTCCTCTATCACACCTGTGATCACGGCCCACCAGTTTTAATAATAATATCAGAGAACTGCAGGATCAACTGCAATTCCCATGACTGAAGCTAAGCACCCAAAAATAACAAGATGATTAGGAACACATGGAGTGAGACTTTAGGCCTGAGGAGGGTGATTTTTTCATCCAGAATGAATTCCCATTGACACTCAATGGAATTGAAAAACTGAACACCCCTGTAGCCTTTGCAAGTACAAGCTCTTGAAACAAAAATGGAAAGAAATAGGGAACACAGGGACATACATTTGCACTTTGCTATCAAGTCTCTATCAGAATCTGAGAAGAAATTGCCCATAATGGATATATTTATGGTCACAGCCAGCACCTGGAGTTTAAACGTGACAGTGGAGAAGGAGAAAGCAGGCTGGCTTTTAACTGATAGCGGCTGCAGAGACAGCTGCAACCATCAGAGATGTCCAAGGAGCCCAGCTTAGCCCATTCACTAACAGCATCTGCTCCTGCTTCTGGAAAAGTGTGGGTATCATCCCAGGTGCCATATACCAAGCTCTCCTTCTCCCCTTCTTTGTTGTTAACACCTTGTCCTATTGTCCATGATGGCTGAAGGTTATTTCCTGTGGCTACTTCCTCCCTCCTTTGCCCAAATGTCCCAAGGTAGCTGTAAAGCTGCATGTAAGAACCTCAGGAGGGTGGAGGAGAAGGGACCAAGGCTAAACTCCACTGCAATAGATATGAAGACAAAAAAAATCTGTAATGCTCATTTGAAGCTCAATGGGAGCTGCGGAAATCCTATACCTCTTGGGATCAAGTCTCCTGAGAATGATTTTGAGTTAATCCTGGACAAAGAGCCCTCTACACTCAACGTTTTTATGAAGGCAGAATGAGACAGCATTGTGAAGAGTGTAATGTGCACTTTACTCAGTATAGATTTGGAAAAAAATGTCAAAAGAAGTGAATTTAAATTCCTCTAAATGCAATTAGAGTTGACAAGATTTCTCATGGTGAGAGACTGCGTTAAAGCAGGAGCTGAAAGTTCCCATCCAGTTCATAAAGCCTTAGGTAGCTATTGGTAATAAGAATTAAATTAATCAAAATGGGTAAAAGCTAATGATCCTCTTGGGAACAAAATTAGCTCCTTAATGAAAGAAATGGAGTTCAGAAATTATAATAGAATATTAGCAGATGTGCCCTTTGGAAATTATAAATTTGCAAAATCCCCTTATGTAGATATTAGTTTGAGTCAAATTATCACTAAATCTGACCCTAGAGATGTGATGTGAATATGCACACTACGGTCTGTCTGTTCAGGAGGGCTCAAAACCCTCTGTCAGCAGTTCTGCTGAGGTAGGTTGGGTGCCACAGGGCACTTTCCCAACTTAGTAACAGGGCACAGTCAAAACCCAAACTTCTACGTGTAATCTGCTAAGCTCTTTCTATGGAGCCCTACTGCCTCTTGTGGACTTGGGGTTACTGAGAATAATTATCCCACAGGGGAGATTTTAAGGAAGAGTCACATCTCAGTATGACGCAGGTGGTCCCTGTCCTTGGGGCCATCCCAGACAATGGAAGTTCTGCCCTTGATGTCTGTCCCTACCTTGACATTACAGCATGAAGGAGAGTTTATCTGCATGGGCTGGTGTAGTGAGGAACAAGAGGCTCATCAGGGATCCGAGACACAGCAAATCATAGCAAACAAACAAAATCCCAGAAAATAAACAAACAGAAATATGATGAATTACTAATGTTGAGACTACAAAGAATTTATTACATGTTTTTATGGCTCTTTCCAGTCAAGAACTTTTCTCAGCCATTTATGGAAAACATAAAAGCCACTGGGAGTTAAATAGGATAAAAACTAGATTTAAATCATCCTTACACATGCTGCTCACATCAGCATACAGCTGTTTTTCAGCATTTGGAGTCCTTGAAACTTTTAAGCCATTTAGAACAGCATGTGATTGGTATGAAAAATAGCACAGGCTTTCTTTTTATAAAAAGAAATCACGCTCCAGGGTGCTGGATACAGGGACTCCAGAAGCCAAGAAAGATGTTTGAAGTGCTTATTGGCATTCCAGGACCCCAAAAACTCTTCCTGCCTCACGCTATCTCATAGCAATCCTGATGCTTCCATCCTGGGAACAGAAGGAGGAAGAAATTCCCTCTGGTGCAGATGGCTAATGTACAGCACAAAGCATTCTTGAGTCTCTCTTTTGAGGATGTAATGTGCATAGTTTAGGGAATGAGGTCTTCCTTTTATTTTTGTACCGATGGCACAAGTGGCGGCACTGTCAGCTTCCTCATGCTGTCCTGCCAAAGTTGATTCAGCTCTGCTCAGGCTGCCAGGGGTTTGCATGCTCCCTTCAGTAAAGCACCGACCACAAAAGCATCTTGGACGAGGGAAAATCCAATGGCCCTCGGGAAAGTAACTCCCACCAAAAAAGGGAACAATTCCCAGCTTGCACAAATAAAAAGTCAAAACAAAAACAAGTACATTAGACAAATACAAAAAGAAAGGGAGAGGGCCCAAAATGTGCCAAAGGCAGTTCTCATAGAAGAAATATGCCCTATCTCATTCTTTTGAAGTCTGTGAACAAATGACTAAGGGAAAGAGAGGCACAGCTGAAAGCAGTGGGATTGGGATGGTGCCTGAGATCATGTAATGTTAACCCAAAACACAGAAATGTGTGATTTTTTGGTGCTCGAATAGAAAATGCTTTGCAAAGATGCATCCATGACATTATTCCCCCTTTCCAGAGAGGCAAATTGAAATATAAATAAAATAGACAGACTTTGCCCAAGTTTTAAAGAGTAGGAGTCCTGTTTTATAAAGGTTTTTCAGGTTTCAAAAGTTGACTTCATTCTGAATTGCAATCAGACCCCCAAAGTTTGCAATTCTCAGCAAAAGTGAATAAAAAAATTCAACATACTTCAGGTTGATTGACAGATTTTGTTGTAATTGAAACTGAAACATTCAGTTTTGACTTCAACTTTTTAAAGTTAATATTGTTATAGCAAAAAAAGCTAATACAAAGTAAAAAAAAAAAAAAAAAAAAACAAAGACAAAAACAAGGCAGAATGTTTCAGTTCCTAATTATCAGTACTTTTTCTACTGATTTTCTTCCAGAAGTCTGCTGAAAGCAATTTTCTTTTGCGAAGTCTTTTGATTTCTGATGGCATATAGTTCTTTTGCAATTTTTCTGACCAACTGTGCCAAGAACAAAACTCTGACAGCTCTCTTTGCCATCTAAGGCCACATTTTAAGAATACTTTAAGACAAGAAATAATGTTTCATACCATTAGTAAAAGGATATTAACAGCGTGTTGAAACTACCATACTGAGTCTGTCCTGAAATATGTTCAGGCCCATGTGTCTCAGTCATTCATAGCCCTAAGTTGCCTGATCTGTTTTTGAACCTGTTTTTAGTTGGCATCTGCAATTTTTCTGTAGCAATGAGTCCCACAGTTTAAGAGTTTATATCAATATATGAAAAAAAACCACCTTTTGTTTGTTTCAGTCCTGCTGCTTCGTTGTTCCATTGGGTTCTTGTACTGACAGAAATAACGAATCATCATTCATCATTCATCTGTTCCACATCACTGTTCTGATATTCTCCCTCAAATGTTGTCTCATATTTTGTTATTCCAAGTAATTTTGTCTTATTATTCTGAGCAATTTTATCTTGTTTGCAAAATTGGCCACTTTGTGATTCGCCACTTTTGCTGGATAACACACAGATATGCAGAGCAAGAGATTTGCTGCCCAGCAACTCCCCCTCCTCACGTCCCTTGCCTTGTAGACTCCACAACAGCCTTCCTTCCATAAAAAACGATGGTGAGAGATCTTGCCAAAATCATTGTAAAATATAAGTTCTCTATATGAATCAAATAAAATTTGTTAATGTGGCTACTAGCTCCACCAAGGCTCTCTGATATGTTCTAAAGGTAAAACTTCCCTTTACAATATCTGCGCAGTCCCGTGTATTTATTTTTGTGTCTGAGAATTCTGATAATGACTGTTTCTACAAATTTGACTAGTCTTTAATGGAGATTTACTGATCTGTAGTTCCCAGAGATGCTCACAGTCGTTTCTAAAGACTGGTGATACATTTGCCACCATACTTCTGTTATTCTGGGGAAAAAAAAAAAAAAAAAAAAAGGTTACATACCACAGTTAGTTGTTGAATAATTTTATATCTGAATTCCCTTATAACTCTTGGATGATCTCTGTCTTGTTCTTGTGATGTGTCCAGGAATCTCTTCTCTTGACAATTCTGTTCTAGGTAACTTCTTAGGCTCCTCAGCATTGAATACAGTTCTGGTGTGAGACTGTGTCTCACAGGTAGTGAATAGTGAGACCAATAATTCATCTCCTCTTTCCTTGATACTTTTTTTGCCTCTTTATCATCTACTAGTTTCGTTAGCCCTTTGCTGTTTCAAAGGGGGCTAAAATTGTTATTGCTGATTATGCTACTTTTATTATCACTACTACCTTTTATGTTCTTAGCAAAGCTCCCCTGGACATCTCCTTGTCCTACAAAATTTAGCTTTACATTTAGCATTTAACATGCAATAATTTATCTTTTCTAGCTCTGTTATTTTAACATATTTTAGTGGGGACAATATATATATATATATTGTTTCTAATAGTTTTCTTTTGCTACAAACCAGGGTGGTTTTCTGAACGGTTGTGTTTGTATTTAGCATGGTATCTAGATCCATCTTGCTGTCTACAGATATTATACCCTTTCACTTGCTCCTTCTACTTTTCTGTGCATGGGTGGCTTCAGTATTAAACAATATTTGGTGACAAATACTGAAACTTACTGTTGATACTCAGCACATGTATTAGTCAAGTGTTATTTTGTGACTAGTACCACCTGAGGAGAATAAAACAGTAACAGCTACCGGGTCGGTTTAATTTCTTTGTCAATTGTTGACGTTTTTATTTCAGCACTGTAAGCTGTGAATGGGTAAATGCAATAAATCCCTGATAGAACACTATTTATAGTCTCCTAGTCTAGTGACTTATCCTCTAAACCATAACATTTTTAACACCCTAGCTTGCTTTTCCTAGGCAAGTGCTCATGAGATCTAGATTATTTTCTAGTATTCTTATACATTTCCCATCTGCAAATCATCAGATGACCCATGGATAAAGTGAGAATGACAGAACTCCTACACTTTAGAAACATGTGAGATGACTCTAAACATGAACCATGAAGCTACCAACTCAGTGCATGTTACGTGCGAGAAAGCTTTTCTGCTCCCTCTTATGTGATACTTATTTTCTCTGGAACTTTCCAAACCTCAACCCTTTTATTTACTTATTTTGTGAAAATGGAGTCTCCTTGCTGAGGTGTAAGCCCTGATATTTTTGAAATAGATTCACATCTACTGTTAAGGATTACCTATGATTCCATTTATTTGGGAAGATAAATCAGCTTTGTTGAAATAAACAAACTTGCTCTGAAGCCCAGTGAAACACAAGAGAAAATTTTGTGCATAGTGGGAAGAGTTAAGCCTCCTGGAGTCTGAGGTGTTATGATTCCTATGAACAGCCTTAGGGGAAAATTTGAGCATTTGTGAGCCTGGAGTGAACCCATAAGCAACATCTTATCATCATTTAAACACGAGGACCATAGATGAAGTGCATGCAACCTATTCCAGAAGAGTGAGTGATGGACCTATTCCACAAACAGGTGAGGAGATGCCACCCCTGTGCCCTGCTGCTGCCCCACTGCTGGGATTCAGATGCTTTGGAGAGCCTAGCCAGAAATACTCATTATGAAGCACTTGCCTTCACAAGCCTGAGACATGAAAGAAGTTTGATGCACTGCTTACCATAGCAGGCATGGTCAAAGTGTTGTCTCTAAGGAGCTCTGGGCTCCTGTCGCAGGGCTGGAGCCCCCCTAGTGGTTGTCTAGGTCTGATACAGGGCTGACAGAGTGCTAATGACTGTTTCTAGCTGTGTAAAACCATCCAGGAAGAGTCATTGTCATTTGCACTAGGAAAATCTCCTTGTCTATTCCCATTAGAAACAACACTGTATTTACACATATATATCTTTTTTATTTTTTATTTTTAACACAAAAATTGTTTTTAAAAGGGTCAATAACTCACAGACACAGAGAGAATAATTTATTATAGTATATGCTGCTTTGTTCATCTGGAGACCCTCTGGGCAAAAAACATCAAGGATAACAAGCACGCTAAATACTAATAGTCACAATCATAAAAATTACATACATGAGTAAAATGTCTGTTTCAAGGCACTCTTACATTTGCTAATAAAAGTCTCCTTATGAATATCAAAATACAATTTCCCATATGAAAAAGACAAGCAAAAACCAAATGGCATCTTAGCCTTATTTGCAGTGACCTTGTGAGATTTCTAAAACCTGACCTCCCCGTCTCTTAAATGCATTGAGTAGTGGGGAATGTATGTCAATGATTCAGATAAGAATGTCAGATGTGAGATATATCAGCATTGCTCGATTGTACCAACACTGGAGAGAGAAAAAGCAAGTAATGAAGACCAGCACAACTGGATTCAGGGGGGAGCAGATCTTTTGGGCAACTGGGCCAGTGAGCAGAAAATGCAATCTGAATTAGACAAATGTTACATCATAAATCCAGAAGCAGTGAACAGAGACAACGAGAAAACATCTGAAGCAGGAGAGTAGTGCAGAGTGACCTGACCAGGAGAGGACTCTTCTCCAGGGGCTGTTCCAGTGATGCCAGCCAGTCTGAGGGCAGATTTTTGGAAGATGACTTATGAAGGGTGCCTAGAGCAGGGGATCTGCTCAGGGGAGAAGCAAGCCCTTTTCAGTGGCAACATGAGATCCCTGGGATGATGAAAGAGCAGGGCCGTCCCAGGCGCCCTGTGGTGAGGGACCTGTAACCAGACCTGATGACTGTCTGCTCCAGGCACGGTGCTGCTGGCTGCCAAGCAGTGCGACACCAGGACATGGAAATCATAGGCTGCAAATCCCTCAACAATTTTGCTCTGAAATCCATGACAAAATATGCCTTTGCATCCATTAGCTCAGGGTTTCACCATATGATCTCAGAAGCAGATGTTTCAGGAGAAGGGGAGAAGACCAGACACACAGACTACTGTCAGTCTTTGCTTTCCTCCCAAGCCCAAGGCTAGAGCTTGAGCAAAAGCCTTGGTTTGACACTCAGACCACAAATGCAAGCACCACCATCCTCCTTCGGATTCGCTATCAGACATTTTAGTGTGTGTGACTGCAGTGCAGTCTCACATTGGGACATAATGGGGCATATAAGCTACTAGCTGCTACTTGCTAATTGCACTTCCCTGTTAGCCCAAACAGTGGAGACCTCTGCCAGGCAGCCAGGGTGCATCCGAGCATTATACTTTTAGCATATGGACCATTTAAATTCCTAGCAAAAAGAACAGTTTAAACTGCTTGGTGCTCTAGTAAGATTTCTGCCATCTGGTACCCTGTCTCTTCTGCTGGCAGAAGCCAAGGTTGGATGCAGCTCTAGGATAGTAATTGCAGTGTCATTTCCATACAAATGGTGAGTTTGGGGCAGGCCTGTCAGAAAGCATTTGCCTTGTAAACAGTTTGTCCTGCCTCTTGCAAGATGTGTATCAGGAGGCCAAAGGAAATAATTGAGAGGATCCTTCTCAAGGATATTACTGGCATATCCACAAAGTGGACCTGGAAGGGGTGAGCCAGAGATGTCGATGTTTAGTTTGTTCATTCTTGCTGAAGATGGAGCCAGGAGTGCTGCAAATATCCCTCTTTTCTGGAGGAAGGATCAGCCAGCGAGAGCTGTGTTACTGACTGGTCAGTGGTGAGGTTTAGAGCCCCTGTCAGAAGCAGTCAGATCACTTTATGACAATGACCAAGAAACAAGTCTATAAGAAGATGACAAAATTACGAAAGGAGTGTAGCTGATACTTATTTAACAAGCGGAACAGACACACAGTTCATAATAATAGGTCCTACCTTCCCTTGAGTAAAGCCTCTACCTACAGTCCTAAGCCACTCTCTGTCACAGATCACCACTGGACACGAACCTGAGCCCCAGCACATGTTCAGCAGATGCATGTGCATGCTCTGGGGTCTCTCTTGAACAAGGCTGTTTTACTTCTTTAGGGGCTACAGCAAAAAGACGGTCTTGCTCTCCTGAGGTTAGTGAGGCCATCTGTGTAACCCGGTCCTCAAATAATTTACACAGGTAAAATTGAGTTCATAATTCTTCCTCTTTTTAGGCTGAAAGGTACAAATATCCCTCCTCCCCACTCCAGAAAGGATCTTTGTACAAAACTGATGTCACTGTCTATGTAACAGCACTATTTTCCAGGAGTTATGCTGAGGATGCCGGGTGAGCACTAGAGGTGTCCTCGCAGAATGGGGGCAGCCGTGCTCCACACTGCTTCTCAAGGACCTGCATCCTCCTTCAGACACATCTGATGCCCCAGGGAGACACGTCCTCAGGTGATGCCTATCTAAAAGCTGCTCTGTCTGCAGGTGGCTACAAGCACGTTCAAGGGCAGTTCTAATATTTTATCCCTCACCAGCTGTAGGAGTAACACCACCATATGGGATGCTCACACGTACGCCGCACCTAAAGGCATCCTGTTCAAAATGCAGATCTTTCCAATACCTAAGTTTAACTGAATAAATAACTTAAGAGCCCCCTTTTGCCTTTGGTTACAGAGGTGGGCTCTAGGGGGCTGCTGGCTGAGCACATCTCTGCACTGCAGCCCCAGCCTGCTCCGTTGCCAAAGGCTTTTTTGGTGTAGGCAGACAGAGAGGCCTGCTGGGTGAGCTGTCTACACCACGCTCACAGCAAAAAAGATGCTTCACGAAGCAGCCTCCACTTCTGTTAAAATCTTCCACCTATTCTAATATCTATACAGTTGTTAAAAGCTCCAGGGTTTTATCAAGTATATTTATTAACAGATATGAGAGAATGGAGCCTTTGCTCAAGTGCTAAAACATCCAGGCAAAATCTGAAGGACCTTTGCTGCTGGTGCCTGTAAGAAGTTTTCCACCAGAGACAGCTGAACAACAAAATTGACACAAATAATATTGCTAAAGGTAGAGAGGTGGGAAGGAAACAGAGCCCTGAAAATAGTCATTCTCAAGTCTTTAGACCCCAACCCCAATCAAGTGGCAAAAGCATGGAAACCACTTTTTCCCACTTTTCCTTTGTGTCCCATATAATACTAGGTGTAAAACTGGCGCCTGAGCAACAGCAGATACATCTGCATGCCAATTGATTATCACATGTGTTTTGCCTTCAGTGTGGTATCATTGGACCTGCAGTAAGAAAGCAGGAATGACTTAAGCTTTCATAAATCCACCCTCCAGGCTTTTCTGTTTACTTTTTCAACTTCTACTGCCTTTTCACTGAGGTGCAGCAGTGCCACTTATAATTCCCCCAGGGTATGCTAGATAAATACATGGCTTATTTAAGCAGCCTTACAATCCATTTGGAGGAGATGAAAGCTTAACCTCCCAGATGGAAGGTGTTTGTGGCAGTCCTGTGCCCAGCCTCCCTCCCTGCCCTTCAGAGGTCGGCATGGACGGGGAGACCAATACCTGCTGGCTCTGGTAGGGTTTTCACAAGGCATCTGCTGAGGTCCTTGCATGACAGGTTGGCTGGAGGGAAGACCTGCACCTTGAGTGCTTGGAAGAGCAGCTGTGGCTCTGTGATTCCCCAGTGGGTATTTTAAAACAACCTTTTATCTGTTTGTTTCCAAAGAATTCTTGCTTTTTTTTTTTAAATGTGATTTAAAATCACACTATCAGTCCCTGAGTGGTTTTCTTTTTCTGTGATAAGTCTAAACAAAGCAAATGCAATGATCCTCAGACCTTCTCACCTCAAATCCTTTCACTCAAAAGACCTTAGGTGGCTTCCCTCATCCTCAAATACCTTGAAATAACGTGTTATTGTGACCTGAGTCTCATTATATTTGTTGTTTTTCCTTACAGCCCAAGTTACTGGAGAATCTCAGGTTCCATTTAAAATATTTTTGAAGTAGGTAAGTGCTTTCAGAGAACAGTCTGAAAGCACAATTTGAGCACAAGCTAGGAGATCAGCAGCCAGGACTTGGAGTGCAGTCACACACAGCTTTTGGCTATTAAGACACACTTTGCAGCTGTCTCTTTGCTTTCAAATGTTCTCTGTCAGATCAGCCATCCCCTCCCTGCCCCGTGCTTTGAGAAGCTGTCCCATTCCCCTCTGCTCACAACCCAGTGTTCATGGGACGGGGCAGTCCCTCCCCAGGGCTTCCCTCAGCCACCTCTGCCAGGGGAGCCACCAGCTCCACCATGACACATGGAGGCCAAGAAGACATTGCCTCTTCTTCACCTGCTGCTGCGCCGACTGAAGAACGACATTTTTGCTCCATGCTGAAGGTGCCCAGCTAACTCCCTGGTGCTGGGGAAGTCGGTGAAGGTCGTGTGGCATAACCTGGGTACAGCAGTTGTGCTGCCAGTCATAAGAATTTTTTGTGGACTGGGTAATGACATGGGTCTGTCAACTCCCACACACAAAGTGCATAGCGGGAGAGAGCACCCACTTGATTTGCCAGAACAGTTTGGAGAAGGAGTTTCCTATTTGTGGGAGCTAATAGCCTTCTCCAGAAGATGAAGTTTGCAAGGGAGGAGGCAGCAAAAGTCCTGACGTAAGGAGGCCAGGGTATTTGACTCAGAACCAGGGGAAGATTTGGTAAACTGGCTGTAAAAATATCCCTTGCGTAAGCAAGTCTCTGTGTAGAAATGAAAGTGCTATCAAAGCGTTTCTGGCTACATTATTTTTTTTCCCTATAAATTAATACATTTCTTACACCTGGATTTAACAGGGAAAAAACTTCCAGCTCCAGTCTTGCCAGTCTTGACTCACTTGTGGCTAGGTGGTGATTGCAGGTTCCCTATTAAATGCCACACACTCAGAGACATTTCTGTGGAGCTCTGCTGACTTCACACTCCCAGCCCTTTGGCACAGCCTTGATTTATTCTGCAGAAGCACGCAGCTGGCTCGCTACCTTTGCACCAAAGCTCATTCCCCAGAAATACTGCTGCTCAACCTGGGCTTGACATCAAGCTTATTACTGGCTTGTGGTGTGTTGGTTTTTTTAAACCCCCTTCCCCCCATCTTCTCTCTCCCTGTCAGTGACAGTCACCATCTTGGGGACCTGGCACAAAAGCTGGAGCAGCATGACGTGCCTGATGCAGGCAGGAAGCCAGCACATTTTGTGTAGGTTAACTGTCCTAGGCAGAGCGTGTCCCTCAGCTCAGACATATGCCAGCAGCCAGCCATTCCTCCACTCCTCCTCCACTCCCCAGTTATTCCTCCCACTTAGACTTTCATGCTCAGCCCAAGTTGATTAAAACATTGCTGTCATTAAAAAAAAAAAAAAAAAAAAGTAGGGGGGTGGGTTGAAATTTCCTTGCAGCTGCTGCTTCTGTCAGCCAGCAAGTTGCTTTTAAACTCTCCCTGATAGAAAGCAGCAGCACGCTCTGGTTTTCCTTTCCTCACTGCTGAAGGGCTCCTGCATGCAGACATCTCTGTGCCAGAGCTGCCTGCAGGAGCCTGCCCTCTGTGTGTGATGGAGAGTGGGATGCCTGCCAGCATCCTTCCCTGCTGGCTCCTGCTGGATGCCCATGGCTGGGTGGAGCCCAGAGCAATGACATCAGGGTGCACCATGGTGGGACAGGTGGAGATAGGTGGTGTGGCCCCATGAAAGCTGACTGGTGGGGAAAGCCAAGGTGGTGGTGTTGTCGCAGGGGCAGAACCATGTGTGGAAGCCTGTAACCCCTCTGCCATGCCGTGTTTCATGCACCTAGGCACAGGTGCAAGTGAAGCCTGTGGCTGGGAACATATCTGAGCTCTGAGAGTGGTTTTTTTTTTTTTTTTTTTTTTTTTTTTTTTTTTTTTTTTTTTTTTGTGGAACACAGACTTGAATCTATGTGTTGTCCTTGGAGCAGGCCAAACTCCACCACAGACATGTATTGTACCTGGCCATTGCTGGGGCTTTCAGCATTCAATCCAAACCTTACAGCCTGGGACATCTGCTCATAAGTTTTTATAATGAACACAAGAATGTGATTTTGTTTATTGTTTTGGCTTGGGAGCAAATGCCAGTCCTCCACTCAATCCGAAGGAACAGCTAGTGACCTCCGAAAGCATGCAAACACAGGAAGCAGGTTGCTAGAAGTGTACCATTGCTTTGACAGTCAACTATTACACTTCACAGAGTCGTAGAATCACAGAAACATTAAGGTTGGAAAAGGCCTTCAAGATCATCTGGTCATCACCCTAGGGTCATCACCCTACTACCAATGTCACCCAGTAAAACATGTCCCTACACACCAGGTCTGATGTTTCCTTGAACACCCCCAGGGACGGTGACTCCACCACTTCCCTGGGCAACTCATCCCAATGCCTGACCACTCTTTCTGAGATGAAATGTCTCCTTATTGTTTTAGTTGTTGCAGAGCAGTGCTTACACTGAGTCAAGGACTTTTCAGCTTCTTGCTCTGTCCTGCCAGCGGGCAGGCTGGGTTTGCAGCAGGAGCTGGGAGGGGACAGACCCAGGACAGCTGACCCAAACTGGCCAAAGGGGTATTCCATACCACATGGCGTCATGCTGAGCAATTAACATGGGGAGGCTGGCCGGGGTGGAGGGACCAGCTGCTCGGGGATAGTCTGAGCGTCGGTCAGTGGGTGGTGAGCAATTGCATTGTGCATCACTTGTTTTGTACACATTATTAGTAGTAGTGCTATTGTCATTATCATTATTATTTTCTTTTCTGTCCTAATAAACTGTCTCCATCTCAGCCCACAGGCTTTCTTTTTTTTCCTGATTCTCTCCCCCATCCCAGAGAGGGAGGGGGGAGTGTGAATGAACAGCTGTGTGGTGCTTTGCTGCCGGCCGGGTTAAACCACAACAGTCCTTTTGGTGTCCAACATAGGGCTTGGAGTGGCCACTGGGGTTGGAGTAGCCGCAGGACCCGTCATAGGGGTTGGAGTGGCTACAGGGGTTGGAGTGGTGACTGGGCCTGTCACAGGACTTGGAGTGGCCGCAGAGCCTCTCACAGGACTCAGAGTAGCCACAGGGCCTGTCTTAGGGGTTGGAGTGGCTGCAGGGCTTGGAGTAGCTGCTGGGCCTGTCACAGGACTTGGAGTGGCCTCAGGGCCTGTCACTGGGGTTATAGTGGTGTTGATTGCAGCTTGGTAAGCATAGGCCAAGCCTCAGCACATTGCAGTGATTTGTGTATCTCTGGTATTGCCAGAGTGATGACACAACTTTTTCAAGCATTCTGACAGTTTTTTAGGATTTTGCACCTGTTCAGGGGTGAATTTCCAAAGCACTGGAGGTGCCCACTGCTCTAGATGCCTGCCCGTATCCTCCCACACTCCCTGCCTCTCATAACTATCCTGAGGCAGGGCAGATCTCTGGATGGCATTCCTAAGTAGTTGTTTAACCTTGAACAAAACCTGAAGCTCACTCTGGAGACATAACAATAACAACATGCTGGTCTGAGCATCCCAAGGATATTCAAAGACCTGAAGAGCTATCGTAACTAGCCTGGTGGAGAAGAGGAGGATGAAGGAGAAAGGGAGAGTGACCAAGTGAGAAAAAAACTCTCCTCCCGTGTCTCCATAGATGCACGGAGCATCCAGGCCAGTCACAATAGGGTGCTTTTGCCACTCATTCCCCATTAGGCTCATGCTGGTATAGGCCTCGGGGAGTTATTGATGCTCTTATGATATCTTCCTCTTTGTCTTCCTGTTCCTCTGATGGCCCAGCCACTTCGGAGTAGCCTATCTTGTCGTCTTCTTCCTTCCCAGTCTGAGTAGGAGTTCTGCTTTCTAAATGACCTGACTTTCTCATCCCTTTTTAAAAAGGGGCGTGATATTTCCCTTTTTCCACTCACCAGAGACTTCGCCCGACTGCCAGGACTTTTCAGCTATGATGGAGAGGCTTGGCAACTACATCAGCCTGTTCCCTCAGGATCCTGGGATGCATGTCGTCAGGTCCCATAGACTTGTACCTGTTTAGATTCATCAGGTGGTGTCAAACCTGCTCTTCACTTAGAGTAGGTGGGACTTTGCTCGCCCAGCCTCCATCTATGGGTTCAGGGAAACAAAAGACTTGGGAAGCCCGTCTATCAGCCCATCTTCTTTGCCTCTAACAGAGGCAAAGAAGCTGTTGAGTACCTCGGCCTTCTCTATGTCTGTCATTACCAATTGCTCAGATATAGAAATTACTCAGATATAGAAACTCACTCCTAATATAAGAAATTAGCCAGCTATAATTACACATAAACACATTACTCTTTTCACCCCTCAGTCTATTTTCACAAATGGTAAAGGTGCATGGTGGCCCTCGGGGACTCTTCCTGTCACCCCAGCACAGCAGACCGAAGGGAGCTGGGTCCTCTCTTGTGCTCCTCCTCAAGCCTCTGTGCAGAAGGGATGCCACCTCTCGCACAAGGGCTAGGGGATGGGAAAGAAGCACTCAAGCAACCCCTGAGAATTGGCAACCGAGTTCTTTATTGCCGGGACATCTTGCAGGTGACCCTGCGGGATGTCCGTGGTGTTTGTTGGCTCCAAGTTAATGCTTGGGATGGAGCCTGCACAACGAGTATGGAGCTCGTCGGCCACTCCTGCGACGCTGTTGGTGCACTCTGATGGCAGGGAGCAAAGCTATGTCAGGGTAGCCCCAGGTCTGCTCTGGCCGAGGTGTATCCAGTTCCACTGGTTCCTCCACATCTTCTGGTGGATCCACCTCCATGGGCTCCACGGTGTTTGGCAGAAGGACAAACCAGTCCTTGCCCGGACTGCCCAAACGGGATGCCTTTGAGAGTTTTCAGGCCAGGGTGCCGAAACACAGGGTCATCCACTTCCATGCCTAGGTCCCATGCCACTGTCCAGTTCATTTCTATGCGTGGGTCTGATGCTGCCATCTGGTTTATGGCCAGGTCTGGGTCCCACACTTCATTCCGGATGATAGGCTGACCTCTGCTCCACATGGCTGTCTGGCTGGCGCTCCTGCCTTTGCTTCATGCCGCCATTGCACCAGTGGGAAGGTCCAGGCCCCCTGTGGCTGTGTGTGTTAGCATAAGGCCTGTGCCCCTCACTGTTGCGGTGCCAATGGTAACGTCTGGGCCCCGTGTCATTGCCACGCTGATACATGTCTGTGGGCTGCATGCCAGAGGTCCCTTGAGCACTGGTGTCTGTTCTTATGCTGCAGGTGCAATCCCTCTGCCCATGCCACTTCCCCTTCCCGTCAGGTGCCTTCCCTCTTGCTGTTTCCTTGGACTGTATCACTGTCCTCTCACACCGAGGAGGAGGCCTGCTGCTTGCCTTTCTGCTCCTGGTATTCTTCCTGCCACATAAGTTAGCTGTCAGAGTGCCTAGAAGCTCAGCGAGTGGTGGGCCAGCTGCAGGGGTCCTGTTTTATAGGGCCTGGAGAAAAGGTGGGGCAGTGGTGGCCACTCAACTTCAGCAAGCCTCTGTGATGTCCAACTTGAGTGGCCCATGCATGGCCAAAGGTGGCCGTGTTGGGAGCAGCCTGGAAGATGCCCTCATGTGGAAGAAGGAGGAGGGTCGGTGGGGCTGAGGGCCCCTTTTCTGGGGCTGCCTCCCCTGGGCCATTTGGCCTGCCAGACAGAAAGGCTGCCCCTCGGCCACAGGGACTGCCCTCCACCTCACATCCTGTGCTCTGGGTTTATTTTTAACACTGGTTTTTAGGTAATTTCATTCTATTTTTTATGGAAAAGAACAGAAGCAAGGTGCATCTTCATCCCTAATTCCCATGTGCACTTTGCATACGTGCTTTGTGGTGTAAGCGGGTAGGTGCACACGGATGTTGTCATGTTCCAAAATGGCTATTTTGCAATATAAATAATAATAATAATAAAGAATAGGATGGTACCTACCACACATTGCTACTTGTAATAACAGAAAAATACTCAGATTCAGAAACTCAGTCCTAATATAAGAAATTAGCCATCTGTAATTGCTTACACACTACTATTTTGAATCATCATAAAATCATAGAATCATTAAGGTTGGAAAAGACCTTCAAGGTCATCTGGTCCAACCATCACCCTACTACCAATGTCACCCACTAAACCATGTCCCTAAGCACCACGTCCAACCTTTCCTTGAACACTCCCAAAGATGGTGACACCACTACCTCCCTGGGCAACCTGTTCGAATGCCTGAGTACTCTTTCTGAGAAGAAATGTCTCCTCATTTCTAACCTGAACCTCCCCTGGTGCAACTTGAGGCCATTCCCTCTAGTCCTATCATTAGTTACCTGTGAGAAAAGGCTGACCCCCAGCTCCCCACCACTTCCTTTCAGGTAGTTGGAGAGAGCAATAAGGTCTCCCCTGAGCCTCCTCTTCTCCAGACTAAACAACTCCAGTTCCCTCAGCCGCTCCTCATAGGACTTGTGTTCCAGGCCCTTCACCAGCTTTGTAGTCCTTCTCTGGACACATTCCAGGGCCTCAATGTCCTTCTTGTAGTGAGGGGCCCAAAGCTGAACACAGTAGTCAAGGTGCGGACTCACCAGAGCATAGTACAGGGGGACGATCACCTCCCTGGTCCTGCTGGTTACACTATTCCTGATCCAAGCCAGGATGCTGTTGGCCTTCTTGGCCACCTGGGCACACTGCCGGCTCATGTTCAGGCAAGCATCTATTAACAGCCCCAGATCATTTTCCTCTGCACAGCTTTCCAGCCACTCTCCCCCAAGCCTGTAGTGCTGCATGGAGTTGTTGTGGGCAAAGTGCAGGACCCAGCACTTAGCCATGTTGAACCTCATCCCATTGGCTTCTGCCCATTGATCCATCCTGTCCAGGTCCCTCTGCAGGACCTTCCTACCGTCTGGCAGATTCATAAATAATAACAAAATATGCCCAACAAAAAAGAAAGAAAAATACAATCAGGTTCGGCCACCATCCCAATCCTGTGCATGCCTTCACCCTCCCTGTTCCTTTACTGTTTCTCAGAAAGCCCTTCTTCCTTTTGGCCTGTCCCCATGGACCTGGTTCCCATCACAGTGAAGTGGACAGAGCTACATAAGATTTGTTTTCATAACTCAGAAAGCCCTGATGTACCACAAAATGCATTTATTAAATAGTCTTTCAGCCCTCCACAACTTAAAAGTCTGGAAAAAAAAAAGCAAACACCCTTTTTTCTTTTTACTTTTACAATTCAAGGCGCAGAAAAAGCACATTTAGGACATTAGGAGATTTAAGCTTGGTACTTTATGTATAGAGATCTACTTTTTCAAAAAGCAATAGAAGAACATGGGCTCTTCAAAACAGGCATCTTGAGAGAAACTTGAGACTGGGCAGACAACTGTCCTAAAAAGAGATTTAATTTATTAAGAGAGAACTGTCCATTAAAAAAAAAAAGTAGATTAGTTTTTCCATGATTAGCATGATTAGCCACTGCAGACTTTAGGTCCAGCTATTTTATAGCATACCACATATAAAAAAGAATGAGCCATTTAGTTGGTAGAACAGGACTACCAAAACCTTTTCTATTTCTTTGTTACTCTGCTAATGGCACTTGGGTTTCAATGTGTCTGTTACATGACTTTCTAACTTACAGCTGAACTTCAGAACTTTTCTAATCAGAAATTAATAATGAAATAATAGGAATTTTCCATGTACTCCATCAATATGACAATGGATTCAAAATTTCTCCTGAGAAGATTTTCCAGGGAAAAAACTCAAATCAAATGACAATATATATTTTTTTTTTGGTATGAAAGTATGTTTCATTTTCTTTTCAACTTTGAAAACAAAATAAAAAATATCTTCTAGAGGACAAGCAAATGAAAACTAGGAATACCTAGTTCTAAAATACTTTGAAATAAAGTGTTCTCACATCCAAGATTGTTCTTCTTTAATTATTTTTCAAAACAAAGTATTGTCAAACTGTGCTGAAAAAGTCTCACAGAAGATTTTGTGTGTTTTTTTTGTTTTTGTTTTTTTTTTTTTTTCCCCTTACCTCCTCCGCCCCCTGATACAGTAGTTTTTTCAGGTAAGAAATGGTACTTTGGGTGACACTAGGTGTGCTGAAACTGCACATGTACTGGCAAGGATGGGCATGCATGTCTTATTAAGAGGTCACAGGCCAACATATGCCCTTGTGGGATCCAAACAGTTATGTATATATATATATACTGGAAAAATGGTTAATGTAATTACTAGCTGGCCCATTCCAGCAGCAAGCATGTTGATGTTAGAATTATACAAATGACTGCCTGATGAAAGGATGCATTTGTTCAAAGCATATTTGCCTAGCTCACTAATCTCTGTAGATATCCTGTTGGGAAATCCTTTGAATCCAATACCTGATAAATGCATTTGGCAAGTGAATAAACATTTCACAAACCTATTACAGAAATATTATGCACCTGTTACAAGAATGCTGCCATGCATTTATTTTTGCACAGTACCATTGCCTTTTAAAAATGGTTTTTCATGATGGAAGTAAGAAGAGCTGATGTTGAAACTAAGCTACCATCTCTACATCGTCTTGCGTGCAGAGTAAGAACCCACGTGCTTGGATGCGTCTCAAGAAAAGCTTGCCTTCAGTGGGTCCACCTCACAGCAGGTCCCTCTGCTCAGGGCATAAGTCCACTGGAGTCAATGCCCCTGCCCTACACCTGGACAGACACGTCCAGGAGTCCATCCAGCTGCCCATACCCAAGGCCTGTGTGAATTTTGTTACCCTAGTTGCGGGAAGTCAGACACAAAGGGAAATACTCTGAAGAGAGTGTGGCCATTTAGAGGTGGAGGAGCAGGTAAAGGTATGCCTTAGGTTTGTGCTGATTGTAAAATAACCTTAATCTTTACAATGAAAAATGGTAGGCATCATGAATGCTTCTTGGTGAATAAATATCCACCTTGCCAACAAGGACTTCAGCCAGTAGGAATCAGCTTATTGGCAATGAATTTTATGACTTTGACTTTAACAACTGTGCTTCACGGCTGCTTTGATCAGGCAATTGATATTCTGGAGAGGTTGCCTCAACGTGGAATAAGCTTTAGCGGAGGACTCTGCACAGGTCTGGTGAAGGAGAAAGAGTGGAAATTCCCTGAGCACACCAAAGGGGAAGGCTAACAAAGGCACAGCATGTCAGGCACAGGAGGGGAAGCGCTGGGCAGACTTTCCAGACTGTTGTTCTAGCAAAAGAGTTGCCAGGCAGAGTTATTTCTACATCATGGTTAATAACGTTCATGGAAGGTGACCTCTACACTTGCAAAAATGAACATCATTTTTTTAGAGGCACATATTAAGAGCCAGTTGTTTAATCAATGAAGAACATCAACTTAGTTCACTGAAAAACTAGAAACCAGAGCTTACATTTCAAACTGTGTGGGGGTCAGCTACATGCAGAGAAATCATTCACTGTCTAGCAGCTGAATGCAATAAAACTGTAAACATTTCATAGATAATTTGCAAAAGAAAAGAGGCTAAATTAATTGAATAATTATTTCCTGTGAATCATTCACTCTGCCCTAATTAACAGGTGCTTGTATACTCAGCTCTTTCTGCAGTATCTCCATGGCTGCCCCTACGGGTCAGAGTCCTGGAGAAATTCATCATCTTACTTTCAAATGTATTTTCATTAAGTTATAGTTGGAAATAACAACAGAAGAGATAGCCTGAAGAAGAAAGGAGAAGAAATTATCACAAAGACTTAGTAGCAGTCAAACTTCAATTAGGGTCGGCATTCCAGTTCTTCACAGAAATATTTGGGTGCTTATCTGAACTCCTGCCCACACCACTGGATGAAGGACTTCCCAATAGCTCACCCATTCCCAGATGCCACATTTCCCCTAATTAATCCTCCCCTGGACCCTATAACCTCAAAGCTAGCCTGCGCACTGATGTCTCTCAGAATTGCTGCAGACATGATTAGCCTGTACATTAGAACAGTTGCCAGGAAATTAGAGGGCAGGCATAGATTAGCTTGCAGTGGAGGGCACTGGGGAATAAGGGAACATCAGTTCCATCATGGGCACCAGCAGATGAGTGCGTGCTTAGGCTGCATGTAACACAGTCATTGCAATGCAGCACCTTCCCTGGCCGCACTTCAGGTTAGGTTAGAGAAGCATCTGCCTCGATACTGTCATTGTAGAGAGGTTAGCTGCAGGGTTTTTTGTTCGTTTTCTTGAATAGTAACATCCAATATGGGAGTCACTGACAGCCAGCAGAGCACAATGGTGAGCCGTCCAGAGGACTACAATGGAGAAGCAGGCAGCCCAGCTTAATGCTGGAGATGAGAAAACTGCTACTGCAAACCAAAACCACATTCCTTGTACAGGACTCAGTGGTGGATACGGAGAGAGGGAAGAGAGGAGAGCAAGAGGAGGGGCTGGATGAACTACTGCTCTTCAGTCAGGAAAAGGAAGTAACATCAAGAGTTCAGCTAAGGTCTTAGATTTCAAAGAACACTTTGCTCCAACTTCAAGCCAGTAAACATTGGAGAATTTGGGGGGGTTTGTTCCATCCTTTCTGCATGCCTTTTTTTTTTTTTTTTTTTTTTTTTTTCCTGGACATATTAATGACTTCCAGCACATTCGTTTTAGTGCCTGAGGGCCCTAACCCACATCAGAGCCCAGAGTGCCAGGCACACAGCAGCAGAATGACTTTACCTGTGAGGAATTCACACAATAATTAGGCAAGGCAGAATGAAGGCAGAAAGGAGACATGGTGACACAGAGGCAGGCCTGGGGTCTCAGCAAAGTTGCTCAACTTGTCAGCGGAGTGACCAGAAGCAGGGAGCCATCTCCTGTCACTGTGCAAGGTAGCCTCCTCCGCCAGCACCAGCACCTGCTGGTCACTACAAACCCTCTGCAGAAAGTGGCACCAGGAGGATCCTACCTGCTCCCTGCCCCAGGGAAGAGCCAGGAGGTTGTGTGTCGACAGCTGACTGCAGCTCGACAGCCAGCCAGCTATCGGGAGTCTTGGTTTTGCATAGTTTGCCAGCACACCAGAATTTTTTTTCTGTCCATCTGATGGAGAGGAAGTCTGAGGGGAGACTTAAAAGGAAAAAAGTTCACGCAGAGAAGATCATTTCCTCTTGTAAAAGGACCCTTGGTACAAGCCAAATATTACACTGAGTGGAGAGAAGCAAAATTAAGACAAAAGTCATTCCTCTGGAAAAATGAACTGGGATTGTGTTCCTGGAAAAAGCTACCTTGTCCCTGTGTAGTGACAGTCAAAGAGAGGTCAAATAATTAATATTAAAGTAATCCATGTAATAGGATGTGTAGAATCCAGTTATAAACATAGATTGCATTATAAAAACATCTTCTGACAAGAGACAAATTATAGTTACAGGATTCAGAGTTGCTCTTCCAGAGGGTATGCACAATTACCTCTGGTCTGGGCAAGCTATTGGAAGAGCACATTAGTTGCAGAGCAATTATAGATAGGCCCACTTGTTTCCTGGCTTCCTCTGGTATTATTTTGTTTACTATGACAGAGACATCTCGTACTTATAGAGGCATGAGAGAAGAGTAGGGCCATATGTTTTGGGATAAATATGCAAGCATACAAGCAAAATAGAAACAAGTTTGCTCATTAGATCTCTGGCTGTAGTTTATATTGCTCTGAGCTCATTCTGAATTGTGATGCCACCATGTCAGGGCCTCACAAACACACAGGATGACCTGCCTCTAGTTTAAATGTGTGGGATTTTATTTTTTATTTTTTTAGAAACCAAGAGGCCACAGAGTGGCACCAAGGTACACCCCAAATTTCTCCATTTCAAAGAGACTTCAAAAAGCTGAGGTGGGTGGGTGTACGTGCTTCCAACATTGAAAATATAATTTTGGGGGAAAATCAAACAAACAAAATAAAACTTTAGTCAGCTCCCCAGATTGAAGGTTTTATAGCAGGTCTAAGCTTAATAGAGGTCTGAGGCCTCTGCTTTGTAAATAAGAACAAATCCATGCATTTTCTTTTGCTTAGACAGCTCCCTGTAGTCTCAGGTCTCTACTTCCCTTCAGGCTGGTTGGTGCTGATGTTGAAGCTTGTATTCTGTAGGTTAACACCATGGCAAGTATCATTTTGCCTAACTCAAGGGATTGCAGGAGAATTGTGCGTTGCACCTGTCAAAGGGCAGTGCTTTACATGAATGTTTTTCCTTGAAAGCTGAAGTGGAAACTGCAGGGATCAAATCAAGGAGTATGTAGAAATGCCTCGACTCACATTACGAATAACACTCTATAGGTTGTACTTAAAATGAAGTGTTCAAGAGGGAGGGGATCTGAGTTTCTGAAGAGCCAGGCTTAGTGGTCCTTGATTATTGTAAATCATATTGCTACAAACCAAGTATGTACAAGCTATATACAAGTATATCAAGCTGTAGAAAGGTGCATCAAAGATTGGATGGAAGCCTGATTTAAGACATTTTTCAAACGGCTAACTGGATAGGCAACTAAAACTCCCCAGTACAAAGGTTTAAATAAAACACATTTTCTTTCATACTGGTTTTGCGTTTCTTGGTGCAAAAAGTATATCAGACTGTCCTGTTCTATTTATTGCCCATGATCTCCTTCTCTGGGCTGAAAAGATAATAAGGGGACTGATTTTACTTCTACAGGGTTTATCAAAAGATAAACAGGGGACTGATTTTACTTCTTTCCAACCATTTTCGTTCTTTCTTTCTTTCTTTTCTTTCTTTTCTTTCTTTTCTTTTTTTTCTCTTTTCTTTCTTTTTTCTTTCTTTCTTTTGTCTTTCTTTTCTTTCTTTCTTTTCTTTCTTTTATACAATTAAAAAGAGTCTTGGAAATATTTCTAGTTCACATTTGGTTTTAGAGAATTCAAGCTGTGTGTACAGGAAAGTGGTTTTCCATACAATTTACTAATAAATACTGAGTTAGATCCAGTTGCTCTAGAGACCTAAGATGTTTTTAATACCTGCCTAATGTTATAGAATGTGCATAAGTTTTTTTCTCATTGGGAACAACCTAGAGCTATTTAAGTACTTTCTTCAACACCAACCTAAGTGCATAATATAAAAATAACAATATCCATTATGCTAATGCTCTTCCTAACTTAACAAAAAAGTTTTTGTGCCTGCATCTTCTCAGCTATGGAACAACTACTTTCATCTAGACTGCTGCTTATTATCTTCTTTTCAGAGCCAAGAAATCTTTCTGGGCTTGGTAGTTAAACCCATGTTAAAAGGCTTTTGTGGTTGTCCACAACATTTGTTGTTTACTCTTAACACCCAGAGAGATGAAACTTGACTCACTTGATGCAGATGATTTAAGGGACATTCGAGTCAAAACTCCTGTGACTGTATTAATATGCTTCTCCTTACTTTTTATCTCATCAGCTTGGTGAAAGTGTGGCTTTCATTATCCTGCCTTTGACTTGTGTGATTTTGCACTCAGGCATATAACATTTCCAATGCTGGCCACATTTTAAAAAACAAAAACTACCACATTAGTAAGAAAGTCTGGAAGAGATTTTTCAGATTCATATCATAGAATTTTTCATCTCAACTTCATAGACTGAGGCCAGGGGCAAATCTGCCCCTCCCACTTGGAAATGATGCAGAAAGTCGCCAGGCTCCAGGACTGCTCAATGTTTCCTTCCCTTCTTCACTATCCTGATCCTTGCTACATCTAAAGGTGTATTTGACCTGTGGTATCTTTGGCACCAGGAGCCACGACATAACTTAACACACAAAATAATTGTTTAATAAGGGAAAACACATTTTGAGACAGAGCAGCCTATCTGCATGAAAAAAGCTATGCTAACTGTATATTTGGGTTCTGGCAGCTGTGGCCCACTTTCCTCTGCTTGCAGTTACCAGCTCCAGGCTGCACGGGATGGGGATCATTGCACTTCTGGGCCAAGGTCCTTGCTGACCTTGCAGCACCAGCAACCATGCAACTTGCATGGCAGCCCCTTGGCAGGCTCCCAACTGCAGTCCTTCCTCCCTTCTGTTCAGTCCCACTTTCCTTTAGGATTTTATATTTTTCTTCTTTTCAGGTGTTTGTCTGCCCTCTCATTTCTGGTGCCCCAGGGCACAACATGCTGACCCTACCAGTCCTTTGCTAACACCAGCCTCCCGCATCTTAGTTACCCAAATAATCCCACCAAAACCTTGGCTTAGTTGGAGCCCCTCTTGAACCAGATCACTGGAAATAAGGAAATGTGATAACAACAGAGTTGCCTTAAGGTGGCTGTGGCTCCACTTACTACAGCCTGCAAGTGGCAGGATGCTAGACACTACTACACACTGCAGCAAACCCAGGGTATCTCCAGTAGCAGGACAGCTGGCATTCAGAGCCACCCTGGGATGGCATTAGGCCATAAGATATGGCTCTTTGCAGTGCCAGGTGTCCTGAGTCAACAGAGTACAAAAACTGTCTTATTTTTCCACATCAGTGAAGACACGGATAAAATACATTAAAATTAAATTCCCCAGTTTGACTTTAAGACACAGTTTGTTGGAACAAAAAAAATTGCCCACAAGACTTCAGACAATAATCAGGATTACGTGAAGCATTACACAGAAATTACAAACACCCCCATGTTAGTTTTTAATCATGTATTCAACAGTTTTTGTACTGCACCGTCAGCCATTTTCAGCAACAGCAGTTACACAGCATAAGCAACAAATCAAATTAAATCTTCTACTCATTTCTCAGGTTGTCTTCTTTTTCCTCCCCTCAACTGAGCAACTAGAACAGCAGTAATATGGTATCTGTTGGCTTATGCCTTGACAAAATATTGGAACGAGATGCCAAAATACAAAGCCGCCTTTTAAAGCTCAAGACGCAATGGCAAGATCCTGAAAAGTTAATTCCTAGCATTAGGAATAAAGTCAGTAGCTGGAGAACAGTGGTCCCAGCTGTGAGTCTTACTGCTTGGGAAGAAAACATCTGGAGCCATACCAAAGACAGGAGGCATTATAAGAAAACCACGTCTGTCCTTGATGTGTCATGCATTCCAGTTAAGAAAAAAAAGATATAGATATATACATATATTCAGATACATTACTTGATATGAAATAGGGATGTACTACTGTTTATTTATAACCCAAAGCTTACATATAAACTAAATGAGATGTGGATAGATTGATAAAAAGAAACCATATTTGACATCCCTCATCTTGAACAAAGCTAAACCAAAGGACCTTTCTGTCAAACCTACGGGGCTGCAGAACGGTCTCACCCTGCTGCACACAGACCTTGAGGGTGACAGCCCCAGGAGCGCCTTGCTTTCTGCAGGACCACTCTGTGCAGAGCCAGTCACAGCAATAGGCATCACCAAGGGAACACTGGCAGCCCAGAAACCCCTAACATGAACCTTTCCTACAAACAAAGCTCATTCTTTCCTACTGAGTAAGGCATTTTATGCTGACAACGTTTATTCATCCCAGCTGCTCTGCATTCTTGCAACAGAGTCCTGATTTTTTCCCCCCATTTACCTGCAAAGTACAATTTCTGGTGCATTTCTGAAGAATACTTGCACCCAGACTTTAGCAGAGCTAAAGCCACTCATCAGTAGGGTGGATTATTTTATTTATTATTTATATTATGGAAATAAATCCAGTGATCACCATCTTCCTCTTGTCAGCCCTTTGCTTGCAAAAAAGTGTGAGCCATTTCCTCTCTTCCCCCATCCCCTCTCAGAACCCATTCTCCACTTTTATTTCATGTCTGCCCTGTTAATATAGATGACACTTTGAAAGATAAGCTTTACTGAAAGAGACGTTTGCCAAACACCCCCAAAACACCCCGATACCCAAATGTAGAGAACAATGTACTTGCTAGACTGCATAGAAAACATCTCTGTGATGTCCACACATAACATGTTAAGAAGATTAAAATAATAGGTAAAAATAAATGAAAGGGAGTGCAGAAAACAAAGTGAAGGGGCCTGGATGTCTCAGGGTGTCTGATGGGATGGAGAGACCGTCACCTTGAGATCAGCCGCCTGCATCCTGCATGAGCTCGTGGCAATGGAGCTTGGATGCTGCACGTGATTGACACTGACCAGGATGGAATAAGTTGTTATCCCAGGTTTATCCCCAAAGGAATAATGGTCAGAATTCCTTAACCAGAAACTCAGCCTCTTGCACTTCCTGCCTTCTCTTGCAGGGGCAAAGCAAGCCCTCGTGTACCGGCTGCCCAAAGCAGTCTGACCCAAGTTCCTGCCACACTGGCTCATGTGTCATTTACAAACTGATTTCCAGCCAGGCAATAAGAAGGAGGCACAGCAGAGGTTAGTCCAGAGCCCTCCAGTAGCTGGCTAGGGCTGAAAGGGCATCTTTTATAGGGAGACAAGTAGAGGGAGATGACTTGCAGATACTGGACAGGGATGCATTGCTGGTCTCTTCCAACTCAAGATATTGAATGACCTGGCTGGAAAGCCAGAAATTCTTCATTTTGGGGGAAAACATGAGAAAAGTATGATTGGGACTTTTTTTTTCCTCCAAAGTGGCAACACACAAATGCTGATTTTTTTTTCTTTTTCTTAAGTGCAGAAAGTCTGAATGATTTCATTATGGATGTAGTGAAGTTAAGTTCTGCATGTTGAAAAAGCTGAGGTGATATTTTTTGTTCTCACCTTTTCAACTCAATTTTCATTACACCCACTCAGGAAAGCAACAGGAAGTTCAGGTGTTTCTGACAATAGCAATGTGGCACAGATTTCAGAAAAAGATTCAAACAAAAAAATAGCAATCTCACAACAAAATGTAACAAAAAACCCCACTCTTATTATGAGTTGTTCTTGAAGAAATACATTGACAGATTAACATGGGACCAAAAAGATTTTTATTTCTGCAAAGAGTGTGTTTCTTCAAAAAGGACAGATGTTTCAAATGGGCTCTTTTCCCCAATGTTTAATCCCATAATACACCCCAGACTTGCTGTGTGATACATCACATGAGTGATTTCAGTTGACACCCCGTTCCTGCTATGTCAGGCAATCCACGGGCTTCAGTGCTGCCCGGATTCCTCTCTAAATCCTGTGCTGCAAATCCTTGAATGTGAAGAAAGGGTAATAGCCCAAGGCTGCAATTAAAAAAAAAAAAAAGAAAGAAAAAAAAGAAAGAAAAAAAAGGAAAAAGCAAACAAACAAACTAGGAAAGACATTTTTACCTTGCATTGCTTGTATGGTCTGGTATTGCCCATAATGTTAAAGGAAAAAAAAAAGTCACATCCTTTCCAGCATAGCCCTTTCCATTTGAGGCTGGATTTTTGTGGCTTAATACCTGCATATCCATGCTGCTGGAGTGCCCCTAATCAGCTCTGAGAGGGATGGAGGGTACTTTTTTCACTGCAAATTTAGGGCACAAATTTAGTGGCAACCGGGTGTCAGCACCCTGCCTGGCTGACTGGTTGGTGGCAACAAGGTGAACCCTGCAAGATCTATGTATAGGTGACATGTATAAGTGATCTAAATCAGACAAAAAATTATATTGATGTTAAGAAACTAGGGCTCAGTGTGCCCACATGTCTATATGCATGCATATGTACAACTTTATGTGTATACATGTGCATATGAGACTGAGCTGTGCTATTGCCTCTCTTCATTCTTTTTTTTTTTTTCTTCTCATGTGCTGAGGCACTGTGATCAATTCAACAAAATGAAATTTTTGTGTTGAAATTTTCCAAGATATCCACTAATGCTGAGTGTGACCCTGAGTGATCAAGAGCTGGGCATGAGATTCAGATCCCCTGTTGTCATTCAGAGGAAACTGCCACTTTCTGGAAAGACAGCAGGACCCCTGCAACAGAACAGCCTGAATTAAACACTACCTCTGTAATTTGGGCAAATCTGACCAAACCCAAGTGATCTTGCAGATGTCATCATCTCTCACTATTGTTATAACACTGGTGCTGCCTATGACAGAAAACCAGGCAAAGCAGAACTCACTGAGACTTTTAACATGAAAACTTACAGTGTGTTTTGAAAAAACCTTCCCATATATTGCAGCCAGAGTCCTTGAAAATGATATGGTGTTTTTTTGGAAAATTTCATAGCTTTTTTCCAGTTTTTTATTCAAAGTGGCATGGAAAAGAACTCAAGTCACTGACATATAACAAATCAAGTTTTCAGCAGGTAACATGGTTTGATGATAGAGTTGAGAAATGGGGTTGAAAACAGGCCCAATTTTTATCATTTGAGACAAGCCCTTTAGTATATAACTAGTTCAGCATTTATCTGATGGTAAATCTCTGCCATATTAGCATCCACAAGCCTTCCTGTGTCATGCACAATTTTAGCAAAATGACAAAAGGAACTGCTTGTTTCATTTATTTTTCAGGAGCTGGATATAAGTGATTTTAATCAAGATCCTGTGTTCCCAAGTCAAGCATAGCTCTGTATAAGGAAGGACAAGGATGGCATTGGTGCTGATGTGCTCTCTGCTGAGTTCACAGATCATAATCTAAAGCTGTCTGCACATTGACAGCCCCATTTCCCGGTAGCTTTCAGGGCCTTGAAACTGGTTTTCATCCTTCTTGGGAACAAAAATATAAAAGGCTTCAACTTCTTTTTTTTTTTGGAGAAGTAATAGCATCAGAACAGCCATTTGGGGGTCAAAATTTTCATCTTCTCTTTCAGAAAAGGAGGAGGTCAACACAAGGAGAAAGGTCATGAGAATCTGGGTTCTTGCCCTTGCTCTCCTATATTCGGAGTGGCACTAATGCGGTGAAGAACCTGGTTTCCTAGATCCAGAGCTATTACTTAAAGCTCCAATTTAGCAAGAAAGTTCCTGTCTTTGGTCTGTTTCTTTTCCTCTATCCACTAAATGAGAAAATTAATCAAATCCAATTAATTGCAGGAAAAATTCACTTGGCTGTGTGCATTCTGAACTGCTTTGCCATCAGCCCAGCCCCGGATGATAGGATTATCCGTGCTTATTAATGTGAGTCCATTTAACTCTGCTGCTGTGTGATACTCTGGGGTGCAAAACTTTGTGCAGCGAAGCCTGTATCTGGGTGAAAAAATGCCTCTGCTTTATAGAGTCTTTTGCATGCTCTGAGATTTACAATCTTTTCTTTCCCTATGCATCTCAAAAGCAGGCCTAAGCCTTTGCAGGACTGGAGCCAACAATGCACCAGATTCCTGTGCAGTGCATTGACATTGCTGACACACAACATGCTCCAGACTCGTGCCAGCCCATGGATTCTCAGCTGCTGCCCTTCGTGTCCCCATGTACCCTGCTGCTGAGGCCCCATGGACTAAGAAGCTCATTCTCCCAAGGCTCTTTCCAGCCGGGAATCGTATCTCCAGATCGTCACCAGATGGGCCATTTTTTACTTACTTGTGTGATAACATTAATCTGGTTGATTTCTTACCATTCACTACCCAAAGATAAAGAAAAAATGTCATAAATTACAGCTGGCCTAGGCAAATGAAATACTCTTGAAAAGATAATCCAGGATTGGAAAGCAAAGATAAGCTCCAGAAACCATAAATCTACAGATTCTCGCATATGTCTATGCCAGCCTGTGAAGTCACTGTCACACATGTCATTTAAGCCTCTGTGCCTGGAGAGTGAGTGTGATGGGTGCCTCTGGAGGCACCCATCCCGCCGCTCCATCCATCACAGATCTTCATTATGTGGAAGGAAAAGACGGCAGCTGGCACAGGATTACTTTATGCTATTTACAGGGCGATAAAGAAAGCTCAAGCTGTTTCCTTAGGAGGACCAGAGACCAGCTGATGGGTCCGTGTAGCCCCATGTCATCTCCTAATTAGCAGGGGAAGAACTGCAGGAGTACTTTTTCTCTCCCTTTTCTGTTGTATGCTGTTCTTCAGTGAGCTGGATGTGACTTATGGTTTGGATACCTCTAGCCCCAAGAATAAATGTACATGAATGTCAGTAAGTTCATTCCTACAAACTGTTTCATATTTAAATATCTGTTTCAGATGCAGCAAAATCTGTTTAGCCCAGGCATTTTTGGGAAGGTACTGGATGGAAGGATGCTTATAAGAACTGAGGAAGAGACCTTGTGGGATCAGTACTGGTAGATCTTCCAGATTTAGTGAAGGATCACCCTGGGCACATCTAGGCCGTAGCTAAATAAGGAGTTATGGAGACATGTCAATGCAACAGAGAGGAGAAGGGGTCAAAAAGATGGAGATCTGAAACATTCCCATGCCCTCTGCACTCTGACCAGGAGAAAGTTGCATTTAAAGTCTTGGTCTTCCTATTTATAATTGGGATAGTACTACAGGCTCATATTTGCTAAACCCTGGGGTTAGAAAGAAAGGGTAGCAAATAAGAGTAATCTACTTTGACTTAAACGGGGCTTTTCAAAAACATTTTCAATAACATTCTAGTGCACATTACATGTCTCTATATATTCTTCACAACAGCGTTTAGAAATACATGTCATAGTCTTTATTTGATTTAATTGTGCCGGTGTCACTGTGACGTGATTTTATTTGAATTATAACTCCAGTGGAAATCAGCATGTCACCTCAAAGACAAAGGAAGTCTTTGGGGGACAGTATAAGAGAGGGAGTAATCTGGGAGGGAGATTTCAGAGCTGTGGTAAAAGTATTATGATTTGAGATACTGTCTGGAGCCAAATGACACATTTGACTTCCTGCACTGGTCAATAATGATCTATAATAGCCCAGTTTTAAAACCTTCTTGCATTTTTTTTCTTGTCTTACCAGATTATGTGGCTCTACCTCCAGCTGCCTCATCCTTTTCCCATGGGAATCTCCCATCTCATTTTCAACACCACTATTTTTATTGTGTAGTTTGCTCACCACTTAGCTGAAAAACTTAATTGTATTTGACTTCTTATTTAGCTCACCCAAAGTTAAACCAGTATTTTTGTGTGTCTCCAACAGAGAGTAAAAGGAGGCAGAAAGAGGCAGGGTCAGTCTACTACTAGTCAGTCATATCAGGAGTAGATGATGGAAATAAAAATCTCACATACTACAGTGAGACTCTCAATAAATACAGATTTTTGTCCTTTTTGCCATGCATTGATAGACACCCAAGAAAGACTTCAGGAAAAAAAAGTAGAATGAGCTCAAAGAAATTAAATAGGTAAAAACTTTGGTAGCATTTCACTATCAGATATAGCTACTGTATTATTCTGCTTCTTACTGTTATTTCTTTGTCTATAAATTCTGTAAGAAATCAAACTTTCAGAAAGAGTTTTGGCTTAAATAGTTAAAATGACAAGTAACTGGAAGTGATCCCAGGCAAAGGAGTCTTTATTTCATTTCTCCTTGAATGGGTCACTCAAGACACAGGTTGGCAATGCAACAGCTGTGACATGAAATGCTTTTTTGTTTGCAATTCTATTATTTTTCTATAATATATTCTATATATCAAATGTATTCTTTACAGCATATCTGGGGACATATAAAATGTAAATCTATGAGCATTATAGACCTGTTTAGGCTACTTCCTTGGAAGAAAACTCTTTACATTTCTCACAATAGCTGTTCCGTAAGTCAGAAACAGAGGAAGCAGACAGGCTTCGTATCATGTGCGTACTTGTTTCAGACAATAGGAAAAGGAAATTCCAATATTGGGGCCATCCCACCCCAGAAATGCCTCTTTTAATGCCCTGAATTGTAAGTCTAAGCTGTAATGCTCATGGTTATAATGATTGTTTTTATGATTGGTCATCATGTACCGGCCAATGCAACTCAGAGCGTTGCAATCCCCAGCTTGGACTGCTTCTATAAAGATCAGGAGCCCAGTGCAGTCACTGGAATACTGATTTAGCAGTCTTTTTTAATTAACAGTGCTAAATAATTGGGATAATGGACTTCGAGGCTTGTGCTACCCCAAACTGAACTGTAGTTGTCACAGGTAGTAAGTTGCAAAGGAAAGACAAAGCAGGAGGAGACTACACTCAGACTGGACATCAGTTCTACCTTGGGCACAAGGAGCAGACACAAAATCAGAGAATCAGAGAATCAGCGAAGATGCTAGCTAACTCCTTTGGTTTAACAGCACTCTCAAGAAAAAATGGCCAGAGATGAGCAAGCAAAGTTGTTGCAATCATCTTTCTTGGCATACATACATCTGTTAGCAGAGAAAACTGTTACAATTATCGTCAGTTCTAACAATCTGATGAATCTTTGTAAATGTAGGTCATGTTTAATATTAGTTTTGTACTTGTAAGTATCTGAGGAAGATGCCGATAAAAAAATCAATTGTTACTAAATGGTACAATATCTTAAAAATGGACAGGGGACTATGTTGACATCTTTGAATGACATTGGTTTTTAACAACCTGTAACATGTTACTTATTCCTGTAATATCATGACATCTATCAGGATAAAACATCACCCCGATTTAAATCCTAACTAAATAAGTCCATGGGAATTATATGGAGTAGAGAGACAGAAAGTGAAAAAGCAGCTCACTGATTTAAGGAAGAGGTCATCATAATGTCTCTTGCAATTACACACTGTGGTAAATGTCTTAAAAAAGAGGGCCCAACTGGCAAATTCGCTGACTGACTGAGGCAGTGCCACACTATAACAGAAAATCTGGGGGAAAAAAGGTTTTTGATTTTTAACGTGTAACATGATAACACAGGAAGAGACTGAGGTGCTGCTCAGCACTGGAAAGTTTGAAGATACATGTGTTTTCTGAAAAGCACAAGGTTTTTGACAGATATTTATCACCTGGAAATGCCACTACTTAATCAGCCGACAAGGTGCTAGTGGATGAAGCACAATCTGCTGTTCCTGCAGAAACAGGAGACTGGTTACCACATCAAACTCAGATCTCTCACACTGTAGCACAAGAACATGACTATAGGTGGGGTCAAATATTTACATTTAAAAATATTAATTTGCTTCTCCCAAGAGGTTCTCTAAGCCCTAATGCATTGCTATTTTATTTCTTTGATTCATATCCTGGTAACTCTAAACAAACATGTGCTTGCACATTTACAGCCAATCTAACATCCATAAAACTGCATATCATGTAACCCCCTGCTTCCTTTTCTATCTACATTATCAGTTGGATGTGTGGGCTGGGAACACATCTGTCCCTACTCGATGGTGAAGCACCTAATTCAAGTTTTGGAGCATTCAAAACTGAGGGAATAACCCAGTACTTCTGTTCCACAGTAATCCGGCAAACAAATTCTTCCTGAGAAGTATGGCGCATGGTTAAACTTGGAGGCAGATAGTTGCTGATTCAAGTAGCTAATGGGAAAAAGGTAATGCAGGAAAAGGAGGAAACATAGCTCCCCTGTAGGGTTACCCTTGGTCTCTGCTGGCTTTCTAATGACCCAGGAATAAGACAGCTGGAGGTTGTTTCCCATGGAGAGACTGCTGAGTTTACAGGCTTTTTGGTGTGTTGTCTGGAGACAGCTGCAAGCAAAATCCCGAGGCTGGCAGCTTCAGAGAGAGATGCCAACTGAAGATTGAATTGGGATTATATCAGTGTGTTCATTCATTCTCCATCACTCTGCCTGTCTCCTTCTGGTCAGCTAAAGCTTGCGTCTCTGCATGCCCACGCAGCGCCGTCCAATAGACAAGAGCTGTCCTGCCAGTGACCTTTTTAGTCTTTTGATAACCACTCTGACCAGTATCCTTGGAAAGGGACCAAGCCCAGAGGACAATGGTGCAAAATGTACTTAAGATTTTTCAATCCTCTCATCTAAATTAAAAGTGGATTAAGTGTTGTCCGGGCTATCTGATGGATATTAATTCTACCGTTATTCATAGAATTATGGCAAAATAAAATGATTTGATTATATAAAAGTTTCCAATTCCAAAATCAGTACATGTTAAAATCAAATCCCATCAAAACCTAGCTCTAGACATTTCTACAGCAGGGGATCCTCTTAGGGGAAGCCACCAGCCCACCTTTATGTCAGTTTATGAGCTCTTTTGTAGATGACTCTTACAGAAAATTGTCATCGAGAGGCCCCAGTAAAAAAGCTCTGGAAGTTTAGAAAAGGTTCTGATTCCATGTGTGCAGGGGTCAATCTATCCCACCCAGTGCCAAAGTGATGGAGATGCTCAACTGGCCCAAGAACACAAACAAAATGATTTACATACCAGACCTGAGAGCTGGTTTGTATCCACTGCACACTTAAACCTTGCATGTGTTGATTCATTCTTTACACAAATTGTAATCTGTCTGCTACTAAGGCAAAAAATATTTTCATGCATTTAGTCAACCCTTTAGCTGCATCCCCAAATAGTCAACTGAGATTACATGAATCTTGTCACATTCTATTTTATCTTCCATTTATGGTAACTGCTACTAATAGGATTACTTGGGAAAGCAGCATCCTCTTTCCATGGGCTCTGCTTTCCAGGGCAATGAGAACAAACAGTCTCTCTGCACTTTCCAAGTTTTCCACCCAAATCAGTGCGGGTCAGGCCTCCCAGCAGGGTTTTGGAGCAGCGGTGTGCCCTGTGGCTTGACGAACATGCACAGGCAGTTCTGCTGTAACCATGCCTCCTGGCTGAAGGGTTGCAAGGGTCTGTATTTATCTTTTCTTCCTGCAGCTGCCTCCATCCCTTCAATTGCTTCTCCTCCCTGTTGGTGAGGCTGCTCCAGGTCACCCCAAGTGTTCACACTGCCCAATGCCTGACAGCCCTGTGCCAGCCCAGGCCAACCTGGCTCTGAGAGGTGACCTAGAAAGGAATAATGAATTGCATGCATGTGAGCCTTATGTGTCTTTATAAGATATTTGTTTTGTCTGATCTGCTAGGTTTTAAGGATTTAATAAATACATTTAGAAACTCTGCCTTTTGCTCTCTGTGATGCTGGTTTTGTTGTGTTTTTTTTTTTTTTTTGTCTTGTTTTGTTTTGTTTTGTTAGAGTATGAGTGGGATAAATGCTTCTTGAGAAAGCATTGAAAAGTATCAGAAAGGCAACAAAACTTCCAACTGTTAATGAATTTCTTTAAGGCCAGGGCTAGGACTTCTCTGTCCTTTCTACCTGCTTTTCCCACTTCTCCTGATCCCATCAAAACTCACGGACCTCGCTGGCTGCCTGCAGAAAACGGGTGCTCTGAGGCAGAAGCTAGGCTGGAACACATCAGAGGGGCAATGGACATGGAGGGCTTGTGAGTTAGGAGGGAAATCAAGAGGAAGCAGGTCTGTGAGAAAGGATCCGAACACAGAGCTGTCATGAATTCAGAAAAAGCTTTAAAACTTGACTACCAAATGAGCTTAGGCAGCTTTGTGTCCCCTTCCACATAAATCTTACTAATCTGACTGAGACACAAATAGAGGATATTAAACTGTAGGCACTGAAAAGCAGCTTTTGTGGCCTGATTTTCCATAGGACAATCAGACAAGAAGGACTGAGTGGAGGAAGGAAGAGGCATAAATAGTATTTACAGTATCAAATGCTTGCTTTTTATAGACATGACCAGTGATGGCCAAAAGTTGAAGCCACGGTGACTAAATAGCCCTCTCCAGAAGACAGACACTTTATAAAACAGAAAGTATGTGATGTTGCCTGGGTCATGGTGCTGGCTTTGTCAAGGACACATGAGGGGTGTGGTGGAGTGCTGGAGCCATCCTGCAGACAAAGCCCAGGCTTCAGATCTGAGAGGTCTCAGTTTACTCCAAGCTTTGCTGCTTGCTCTCTGCCTAGGAATAGGATAAAAAAGATATAGCATCGCTACTTGATGTTGATCTCATGGACATGGGATGGGGCATAAATGTCAAGGTCTTCAAGTGGAAAAGACTCTGGAAATGTAGGGTGTTAATTATCTACTTATAATGAACAGTAGAGATTTGGTTGAGTATAAAAATACTTAAAGCTGTCTCCACCTTGCAAAAATTTAGTCCTCATTTTTATGACAAAAGACCATCCTCAGCTCTAAGTGTCAGCAATGCATTTCTCACTCCAGGTATTTATCTAGTACAATTAAGTGTGGAGTAGTGTATAACACTGCTGAAATGCAATATAAATTAGTTCTACATTCAATAACATATAGTCACAAGAGTGTATAGGTCATTACTCCTCAATTTTAAAACATATTTGGCACTTACTTTTCTGTGACAATCTCCTGTTTCACTGGTTCTTTGCCTAAAAACTAACATCCAACCAGCCATTTATAAATGTTTTCTATCTATAGCATCTTTATACCTCTATATATCTTTTCTATTTCCATGATGCATACAGTATATATTTTCCACTTGGTGGGAAAACAGATGAACAATGCTTTGCTTCTGCAGCTGTTGATTATGCGGAAGGGAGGCTGCTTCAATTTCCCCAAAGGGAGCTTAGAAAGGTTTCTTTTCATTTCTTTTTGTGGTCTGCCTCTTCAGCCAGCAATTCACTCAGCACCTTGACCATGAATCCCTTGTAAATTGGCATTTGCTCAGCCTGTTTTTAGGCACAGTACTTAACACTGGTCTTAGGACGTTTCTAATTACTGGATAAGGGGCAACATGTGACAGGTTTATAGTTTATTATACTGGGGTGGGCCAAGTTGTAACAACATTTTGGGTCAGGCCAGGGTCTCAAGAGATCATTAAAAGCTGAAGTAGGCCACTTGACAGTAAATACCAGTGCAGAACTGAATCTGATTCCCATAGTTCTGAAGGAAAATAAAGCCAATTCATTAACTAGCTGCCCTGGCTGATTTCATACTGTACTATTACTTTGTTCTTTTATCTGGCACAACGATGTGTTCTGATATTTTACTGGTTGTTAGAAAAGACCACAGCAAAGAAGCCTTCACGTGTTGGTGGAAAGCATGCTCTGGCCAGCAATGAAACATTTATTTTGTATTTCACATTTTTAACAAGAACGACACAAGCACAAAAAAAAGAAAGATAAGGATTGATCAGCTGGTTTCCATAAAAACAGAATCTTTGATCCTTTGCCCACATTTGTACCAAAATTTGCCAAGATCAGCATTTTTGCTTCCCCTTTCCACACAGCTTCTCTGAATTGCAAGAGGAGACACAAGTAGGTATGATTTTACAGCATCTCCAAGGACATTATGTATACACACCTTGGGGCTCATCATCTTGCTTCTCTGATTCTCCAATGTCACTGTGTTTAAAACCAAGGCAGTTAAAAACTATACCTCTTCTGGGTACAAAGAGACTGGCTTAGAGGTATCTGGAGAAATATTGCTTATTTTCACTAATGTATCCACATTTGCTAACTTATTTCTCTAATTTTCTAAAGCAAACCAAGGGAACAAATATGTATTTGAAGACTATTCTATTAGAAGACACCTAAAAGGGGCCTAAGTTAATGAAATGACGTTGTCTTATCCATGGCCCACATCTGAAAGCTATAAATTGGAAACTAAATAAATGGATAGACACAAAAAGGACTAGACCAAGCCATGAGGTTTGCATCTAGATATGAACTCTCTCCAAGTTGCTGAAAGCAAACCAAGAATGTATATTTGAATTTAATTTAGAGAAATAAGGCTGGGATGTCTTGCCAGGGTCATGTACTGGAAAACTACTCTCTCAAATACAAGTGTCCCTTCTAATACAACTTGGTTGTTTTTATGTTAATTAACTCATCCTTCCCTCCTGACTTTTCCCTTTTCTCATAAGGCATTTCTGCATTTTCTTTTGATCTGTGCCTTTACCTCCCAGCTTGTTACACTGCTTTCCCCTGGCAGCTGCTTCTCACACTGCTGATTTCTACCCATCAGTGAGCCTGTGGCCACCTCCCACCTCCTCCTGATGTCAGCTCTCTGGGGCAAGGCCTTGTCCATCACCCTGCCCTATTCATGGCTGGGCTCAGCAAAGGCAAATGGTTATTGAGTGCCAATCATTAACGTTGTAGGGCATAGCTCTGGTGGGATAACCCAACACCAGCACCAAAAGGGTGAGGTGGGAGCCTCACCTCCCACCTCTCCTCTCCAGCCCTGCTCCCACTTTCACATGGGTGCATCCAGCACCCATCAGGCCCTTTTGCAACTCACGGTGTCTTGCAAAACAGCAGGAAAGCAACCAGCAGACAAAGGGGGAGGGGAAGGAGATGTCCCTGTTGTGCCCACATCTTAGCTAAGTGGCACAGGAGAAGGGGAACAGGAGCATGTGGCTGGAGGCAGGCAGGAGGTGGGGGGAGCGTGCCATTAGCTGGCAGCACCGACCCACGAGAGACAGGCAGAACCGTAACATTGCAGAGGAAAATAGACACTGGGAAATCAGAGAGGTTTTTTTCTCAGAGGCCTAAAATTAAGGGACCCGGAAACACACAAAGCAATGTCTAAGTGAGAAACCAAGTCAATGGAACAAAGCCAATTTAAACTGACTAAGTAGGTTTGGTCCCTGAAGCTCACGGGTTATCTTCAAGAAGCCTCGCTCTCCAGCCCTCTGCTTTTCCTGAGGATCACTTCAATGTTTCCTTCTGCACCACTTTTGCACCAGTGCTTTCTAAAGACCCCCTTGTAGAGTAAGGCCCGACACTGAGGCTGAGAAACATGCCCTTTGCTCTCGTGTTTTATCTTCCAAGTGGGGCAGCAGGCTTTCTCAGTGCCGGAAAGGGGAATATCAAATTAATCCAGGCATGCACTGAAGCGTTAGGCACATCTACCGCAAACCTGACTGAGCTCAGCCACCAAGCACAGAACTGCCTTTTTTTTTTTTTTCGTGCCTGCAAGTATGATACGGTGATTTAGATGGATTTGAGGTCCTCCCTGTGTATTTTCCTGTTACAGCTGACAAAGGAGCCAACCTCTCCTAAGCCTGCAAAGAGTTAACCTTGGGTTAACAACAGAAGGAAGGGGAGAAAGCAAAAAAAACAACTCATAGGGTGGAATTAAAGCCTCATGCTATTAAAACTAGCAAGGTCAATAACGCTGCTCGCTGAGCTCATAACAAGCCCTAGCTTTTCCAAGCATTCGTCATGACCTTGTCTAATCCAAGCAAGGTGCTCCTGTAGTTGGTGACACTTGAAGAGAAGGGGAATCTTATTCTTAGAAGGGGAGGGAGGGAGAGAGGGAAGGAGAGAGGGGAGTGAGCAGGAGAAGGAGCCTCATCCTGAAAAGGATTACAGCACGTGCAGATTTATTTCATGGTCTGCCAAATGCCCCTCGCTGTGTCTCTGAATGGAAAATGGGATGGAAGAGTGAGCTGGAATTTACAGAGCCTTTGAAAAGCAACTGGTGTCAGCATGTGCTCCAAATATGCCAAGTACTTCTTTCAATAGAGAAGGCCTCTTTGGGCTTTTATGGGGCATATGACGGTGGGCAGAAGACAACAAACATTATGCTGCTATGACCCCAGCAGAGAGAGAAATCTTCCCACATCTCTCCACCTACGAGTCAAGCAGAAGGAAACACGATCACAGCTATTTTGGCTGTGTGTGCGTCTCACTGCAACTCCGTAGCCAGCGTCTGCTAAATGCAGCTTAAAACCTCTCCCTCTCAGACTAGATGGGGACGTGATGTGCAGCCTATTGGATTCTCACTGGGTACGTGGTTCCTGCAGGGCAGTAGGTCTGCTTTCTGTCTCAGAGTTTTTCCCACGATGGGGAGAGCTAGAATTTGTTTTGCATTTTAAGGTGAGGTGTGATTTTGTCACATAACCAACCACCTCTTGGAGATAGAGTTTCCAGCACTGACACAAGTGAGAGCAGGCAGCAGAAACACATCCATTGTATGGGCATCTTCCACAGCTTGGATGTGGCTGTAGCCAGACCATATGGGCAGAATGTGGCTTGGTGGTTTTAAAAACCTAATACAAAGCCCCACAAAGCATCGCACAAGTTAACATGTAACAGCACGTATAAACACGCAGTCCCTTCTGGAACATGAGGACTAAACCAGAGGAAGTGCCGTGAGCAGCAAGAGGAGGTGAGCTCTGGGGTGGTTGCTAGACAGGAGTGGAATTTGGGTGGAATTATACCCATGTGTTTATAAGGAGGTTGTATGTTATTATTCCTTCTCCTCGCAAGCTCTGTTTATTGTTTTTGGAATGGGATAAAGAGAAGAAAATTTGGATTTAAAAATAACTCGCATGGTCTGATGTAGAAAGATAATATACAGGACAGCCTAAGACACAGATTTTGGGAAAGAATAAATATATATTTAATTATATATTATTTTCAGACATAAAAAGTATGAAGAGTCTGCTCCTCCAGGCAGAGAGGTGACTGTGCTTAGCAAGTGCTTCACCCAACTTCAATAAAAAAAATGTGACTCTCACAAGAACTCCTTGCACAAGCCTTTGAGCAGTGCCTGAGACCCTTATTACCTGAAGGAGAATCAAATGCACTGACAGTACTTGTCTGAGTTGTGTCTGAACTTGTCTTAAGGTCTCGCCCTGAGCAAAGTGTACATTTCTTCATATAGGAATAACAGGCACACACGCTCGGTGCCTCTCCTCCTTGCTGCTGCGCCTTGTTTCTATGGCAGTTGCTGAACTGTTGGAGCCTTTACAGCGTGTCAGTTCAGATGATTCACTTTCAATCACAGCGGGCCTGAACGTAAAGTTAAAAGGGGTGTGTGTGCGCATCTGTGTGTGTGAGATCCATGGCACCCTTGATTACAGCATTGTTTGCAGAACAGAAAGTTTGGATGCTCCTTTCCAAGCAGATATGTTAAATGCAAAAGCACAAGTGCTACTGCTAAAATTAAATATGCTCCAGGAAATGAAAAGGCTGAGATTGTCCTGGTGGTTTCTGCTTCCTAGCACTATTCATAGTGTTGCTGTTAAGGCATGTATATTAGTGCAAGAAAAAGAAGCTCCCAATGGAAAAAAAAATAAATAAAACAGAGGGGAAGGATGAACAGAGGTGAATAAAAATTTCACACAGATTTACAGGCGCTTTCTCACCCTTTTCTACAAAAAAAATTGAACTGCTTTGTCCAACACAGAAAGTTTCAGTCAAATGGAAAATGTTTACAGAAAGCTTTATGACTGAGAGCAATGTCCTGTAATACAAACTGCAAGACTGCTGTCACTCTAGCAGGGGGCAGGTCTGTGTTAGCAACCCACCCTCATGAGAAATCCTGTACTGTAACTACCCCACAGGTGAACCACCATGTGAGAGAACAGGCTAATGTCATGTTGCTGGAAGTTGCAGGGTTTTTCACATTGAAAATTCCCCATAAGTCTGTCATTACTTTCTATTCACATCAAGGACTAAAAATATTAGCTTCACTGAGAAACAATGACAGCATAGTACGTCAGTAGAGTAGCTATGTCATAACTGGAAACAAACACTGGTGAAAATGAACCTAAAGAGGCTTGTGTTTCATTTGGCAAAACTGACTTCAGTGACATGATCTCGCAGGACTTTGCAAGCGGCAGGACTAGAGTTATAATGTGAAAGTGTGGGACAGAGGATGTAAGTGCCTGAAGGTGGTCTTCAGATATTACATGCATTTACCTCATCTGTCCCCTACTGCATTTAAAATATGTTTTCAGTTATGTGTCAAAGCTTGATCTTTACAAAACAGTATTGCTACGCATATGCTGCTTGTTTGAAACACGGTGCACAAAGGGACGAAATTCAAATGGAAATAAATGATGATGATGATAGGCAGACTCAACAACTAAATGTGCAACATCCACAAGGATGTTGTTGTCTAGCCTTCAGGAGACAAACGCTGTCAGCCTACTTTAAATGTTAAGTCTCTCCACACAGTGCATGGTTGCTATGAGCGGGGTATAGGAAACCGCTCACCGTGCCATCTGCATCAGCACACGTGCTGCAGCACATGCATTACACCTAGCTGTGCTCTGTACGGGCACGGATATTATATGGATATTAGATTGTACACATGCCTCTGCCAATGTACATGTGGATTACATTAATTGCATATCTATTTTTCCAATCTGTTATGAGGAACTGGTCACAGCTTCTCTCAGCAGTCCCTGCTTGGAGAGAAAACATGTTTTTCTTATAGATACATCTTTGCTCTTCACCTTAATTCAGCCTTGAAACTCTTTGGTCTGGAGCAGAAAAATGAAATCTGGTGCATTTTAGTATCTGGCTACAAGCAGCCCAAGCGTGCTGGAGTTATGAGCTTCCCAGAGCCTGCCTCACGGCAGCTCGCCGGTTATTTACGGCAGCCTTGGCGGGGGGCTGGAAGCCAGGCGTGCGCTTTAAAAGTGTCTCGAGCTCCCCAGCGGAGGCACCTCCGCCCAGAGCAACCCCACAGGCCTTCCTTTGTGACTTTCTCTCCCGGTCTAGACAGGGCCAGGCTAGAAACCCCCATTCCGCAACTCCAGCCAGACTGCATTTATCATCACCTTGAGCATAATGCTAGCCTGGGACCTCCGAATAATGAATTGGTGCAGCTACAGCTCTGCTGAGAGCTTGCTACGCTCCGATCGGCATCTGTCAGCTTCTGGAAAAAACTCCCTTACCAAAAGAAGCCTGCATTTGCTGACAGAAAATAAAGCCTAAGCCATTCACGGAGCCAGGCAGGGTGTGGGGAGGTGGATGCTCAGTTACATCCCTGCTTGTTAGCATCCCTCCTGTCAGGCTTTTTGGTGATGTTGCTTGATTTTGGGAGGGAGGGAGGAAGGGAGGGAGGAAAGGGGCACATGTTTTTGCCTGAGCGGCAGTCCAGTAGATGCACAGACATTCTGGCTGGGTAAGAAACCACCTCTCAGCAAAACACAAGCGCAGCAAGGCAGCTTCTCCTCGTTTCAGGAGGCCACACTTGTTTTCTAGCAAGAACTAGCTCTTCCAGTGACACCCAGGCAGAGGTGGCTTCTCCCTTGGCTGCGGGATCCAATTCCTCATGTTCACCAGTGCAGTGCTGCTCTGCCACCTCAACCTAGCCTGAGGAGCACAAGCGCAGCACCTAGGCCAGGCCCTTTGTGCCAGCATCCCCAGGGGACATGTCCAGCTGCACAGCCCTGGCCAGAAAATGAAAGCCAGGCCAGTCCGATTTAACAAGCAGGAGTCCAAATCTCCCCTTCCTCCTCCCCTCACTCATTCCCTTCTTTCTGGAGGCTTCCAGTGAGCAGGGATTTAGGGAAGCACCTGACTTACAACAACGTTTATATTGCAGGACTGGAATGAAGAGCAGCACACCCTCACCTCTCAGGCTCTGCAAACACTGATGAATAAAAATGAAACACTCAAGCCAATAAACAGCTCAGTCTTTATGAGTTTTCAGAGCCGGTCCTCGTAAACCCAAGGGCTCACTGGGACCAACTGGAGGCTCATATGTCTGCCAGAGCTGGAGGACACCTGACACATGGCAGGATCAGACCCTTCCTGCCCCAGGCACTGTCCCACCCGTGATGTCCACCCTCACAGTCAGTGGCAGAGGCCCAGCCACCCACAGCAATGCCAGGTTTTATCTGGAAAGAAGCCAGAGCACAGGGCTCATTCTGTTTTGCAAATCAAAGGATGGGGGTGAGGGGCGAAGGGAAAAGGAAAGAACAGGAACCTTGACCACTTCAGCAGCAGCAGGGCGGTATTTAATTTTCAATCAAGTACCTAAAACAGACTTCAAAGTGCATTTAAGCTGACAGTTTTATTTTCTCAGGGAGTAGGAGGAAAGATGAATAAGCAAGAGTCTTTCTCAAAATAATTGCAGCCTTGACATATCTAAATTAGTTTGTAAAAGAAAATTCAAGGGCAGTTGATCTTATTAATTAGAGATGCACCAGGACTGCAGTTATACCCAGTTACTCAAAGGCAGCCCAGAGCTACTAAAATAAAATAAAACAAATCTTCCTTCTTCGCCAGTGAAGTCAGAACAAACTCCCCTCCCTCTTCCCTTTCCCCATTTTAAGTAGAAGTCATAACAAATACCTTCAGTCTGGAGGGGGAAGGGGAGATATGTCTATTAAAAACATGTCATGAGTTCCTCCTCCCACCCTACATGTTTCATTGCATTTATGATAGATTGCACTGTCGTACGTGTAATAGGTTTTGTTACAAATGAGTGAGAAAACAAGTATCTTCGCATTTAAAAAAGCATTACTTAAACACTATTAAAGCCCTTTGATGTGTTTTTTTTTTTTATTTTTCTTTCTTTCTTCTTTCTTTCTTTGTCAAGGAGGAAAATAAGCAGCATTCATTCTGATGAAGCTTACAGATGCTCCTTCTCCACTGCAGTCATTTTATCTGCAGGACTGAGAGGTCTCCACATGGAGCACTGCCCGCTGGGGAGAGGAGCCTCCACCTTGGGGAGCTCTGAGCCCAAATATGTGGAGCAGAAACTGAAGGGGCAGGAGAAGAGAAGTGCAACACCGAGCCTCAAGGAGCCCACATCCCACCAAACATCACCGCCCACAATTTCCAGTGCATCACTCTGTGACAGAGCCATGCATTGATGTGGCAGCAGGCACAAGCATGGCTCTGCCCCAAGAAGATGTGCTGTTTTTGGGCTGAGCTGGGGCTGCAGGGACCCCAGAGTCATGGCACCCACACAGGCTTTAGAAGGATTTGTCATGAATGCATTACATCGCAGACACATGTTGCCAGGGCTTTGAAGGGCACTTCTTTCTGTCTGGATACTCTGGATGTTCAGAGAAAAATGCCCCATTTCCCCCCAGAATGAAGGTTTTCAGGGAAGCCAAAGGGCTAGAATCGATAATAAACTTGTTTGTCCTTTCCTGCCTTGACTAACAATGGATGACTGCAAATGAGTAGACAAATAAAACGGTCTGTAGGCTTGTTTTAGCTTAGTTAACCATGTGGTCCTACATGCTTTTGGAGCTCTAGGAGAAGACATTAGCAACTGAGAAGCCAGGTCTCTTTCTTTTTGTAAAAGCCAGGCAGCTAGTGGTAAAGTTTCCTCTCCGCAGGTTGCCTGTATCAGTGAAATAAAGGCTAAACAAAGAAGGCAAGAACAGCTCCTTCTAAAACAGAGACATTTAGGAGTGGGATTCTTTGCATGGGTATGTAAGCAAAACAAATTGGAATGGGGGACAGTCAGTGAGCTCATATTTAGGATTAGAACCATAGTTAAAATTATCCTCCCTACAAAGGGGGAGAAACATCTTTGCTCTTTTCATCTCTCTTTTCTTTAATTGAGTAACAGCTGTTTTTTTTTTTTTTTTTTTTTTTTTCATTCATTAGCTGAAAGTCTTCCAAGCTACCCTGAAAAGATTTGCAGTGGTTAGGAACTGCAGGCCTGTCTCTGAAGAAAATAAGAAAAGGTAAGGAGTAAAGCACGTTGCAGGTATCCTGGCCCCAAGGTCTCCGGCCTTAAGGCCTCCCTGTCGTTCTGGGAGACCCTCCTTATCCCAAGGGAGGGGCAGAATTTTTGAGATCCCATTAGGAAAATGCTGCACCACATTTCCCAGCTAACATGGGAAAAGCTGTCTTTTCCTGTGAACCTCAGCCAATGCTTTCACTACAATTGAGAAGCTCCTCTGAAAATCAGCACAAGCTTCTCCCATAATGCTGGATTCAGAAGGTTGGCAAGAGCCGGTTGGGCTCCAAGGAACAGAGATAATTTTTCAAGTGCCTACCATAGTCCTCAAATGAAAGCAATAGTTATAGAACCTTGCTGCGTCTGGGGATGGTAAATGTCATGCAAACCAGACTAACAGAACTGCACTGCTACAGGAAACATGAACAAAGCATTGCCCATGTTATTGAGATCCTGAAGGTGTTGTGGTCCTCCGGTTCACCTGGACTCTGGCTCACTGTCACCCACACATTTTATCAGGAGTTGTCCATAAGGAACCACAACAAACAGCTCTTTGTGCTTGTGACAGGAGTCATTCCTTTCCACAAGGATGTCAGTGATCTTTAAATTTCTAATTCTTCTTCTTGCTGAGTTAAACTTGACTCATGCAAACCTGAAAGCCAGGCTCAAAGTCCAGAATATTTAAAACAAAACAAAACAAAACAAATAAACAAAAAAAAACAGAACTCAAACACAAACTTCAAAAACTGCCTGCTATTTATTTTATAAACAAGTATTTGAGAATTTTAAGCAAATGCATGGGTTTGTAGGCGGGTTTTTGACACATTTTCTGAATGCATATGTATAAATAAACATAGACAAAATACATAAATAAATCTAAAGATTAAATAGACAGCAATTGCCAGAGATGGTGGTAGTGATAGAGATACTAAACACATAAAGTTTTTCTGTACTTTGTCTGATGTTGGACACCATCATCATACAAAATGTTTACTCTCTATGGAAAGCCCAGATGAGTTTCACAGAAGCAACAAGACAAAAGGCAAACCTTTCTGCACAGCCACATTGCTTTTCTTGTATTTCATTCAAAAGTAAAATGAAAACAAATTCCCATGCCCAGGAGGCTGTGGCAAACTGCAGATGTCAGCTCTGACTCCATACCCGGGGGGTTTTCAACGGAAGCCTCAGCCCAGGAAACTCAGCAAGTGGTTGAGCCCCTTCGCAAATGTTTTCCTGCAGCAGAGCTGTGGACATTTTGGGGGAAGAAACCCTGAGACACAAAGACAAGAGATTTGTGTGCACATGAGAAAGGACATCCTCACTTGCTCCAGGTGGTTCACATCCATTTGTGGACTGATCCACCTGTGCAGCAGGACCCAGAGCTATGGGCATCCTTCCCAGCTTGGGAACAGGCCGGGGCTCCCTCCCCTCCCCACATATCACCAGGAGGGAGATGGAGCCTGGCAAGGGGCTGCAGGGCACAGGGAGCTGAGAACAAGCACAATATTTTAAGTTTAGGGCCTAGGGACATCCTCCACCAGCTGAAGTGCCTGGTGAGACCGCAGGGCCCTGTGTCTCCCTGGCGATGGGAGCGGTCGCCATGGAAACTTGAAGATTGCACACATCAACAGATTTTAACACGTTGGCAGTTTGGAAAGTGACTGTTCAGGCATGTCAATTAGGCCTGATATTTACACGTTTAAAGGTATCAAATGCTTAAAATAAAAAATAATTAAAAAAAAAAAAAAACAAACAAAAACCAAGGAGGAAAGCCGATCCGAGAAAGCCTAAGTGGTGCCAAATTAGAAAACAAGCCCTAAATATATCTTCAACAGAGACACATTTAAAAAACAGCTTCTAAACACAAAGAGGAAAAGAGGAGCAAAGAAGGAAAATGAAGCTCCTGCTGAAAACAAACAAGCTGCTTTCACTGCCACCTGCAGCGTGGCACCCGGTGACACCGCTCCGCCGGTCCCCAGCCAAGAGGCCACTGGAGGAAGACACGGCCAGGGTCCCACCATGAACCTCCTCCAGATGCCTGGAGGTCTCCTGGGTCCCCGTGCAGCTTCAATGGCACCAGGCCTTTGCGTGCGAAATGCAACCAGCCTGGTGCTCCTTGTGCGGCTCTGCTTGGTATCGATCTCAACTGTTACTCCATTTCCTGTATATTCAGCATGCCAAGAATGTTGTGACCACTTTTATGTACAGGAGTGGCTGGGAAGAAGGTGGAGGCTTTGACAGATGAGCTGAAGCCATTGAATTTGGGACTCTATCTCCTCGGACAGCGGCATGAAACTGTGGGAGACACGCTCTAACCAGAGCCTTCAGCTAAGAAGAGCAGCTTTGGGCTGTTACCAACACTGATTATCAAATTGCCATTTTAAGTTTTAGACTTAACCACTCCTGGGAATATATAAAGCAGTTTGCACTTCTCAGACCTTTTGTTTCATGGAATAATTGTGTTTACACCTAATTCATGTTTGCAAGTTATTTATTTACAACTGGCTAAAGCTAGAGATGTGAAGAAAGACTGCCAAACTCTAAAGGGATACTAATTAAAAAAGGACCATTGAAAGCTTTGATCCTGGAGCACCATCATGTTTTGAAAGGGTGCAAGCTCTGTGTCTGCAGAGTATGACAGCCCTTTCACCGTAATTAAAGGAAGGATTGTGCACTCTGTTACCAAGGAGGAAGGAACTGCCTCCAAGTCAATGAAAACTGAAATAATTTAATTGCAATGGGAGAGCATCACCATGCAGGCAGGGGAAAGGAAAGATTCCACAGATGACATCTTCAAATCCATGAACTGCCTTCCTCGCAGCCCTGTCCTCTTGCTAGTCTTCATTTCTGCAAAGTCCCCTCTCACCCTGACCCACCTTCAGTCCCCATAAACCCACCATGTGTTTCTCCCCAGACCTCCCTCACCCCACCTTCAAAGCCACAATATCGGTTTGCACCTTCCTCACCATTTGTGTTAAATAAAGGCCTACCTCTCACCCCCCCACCTGCCTGCCACCCCTGGCTGCTGCTCCTACCCTTCAAGTAGGGCCCCTCTCTACTCTCCCCTCCCTACATACAGTCATCCATGCATCCAACCACTGTCTGCAAATATTTTCTTCTAATTGCATTTGGCTTGCTGTCCCACCTTGCACTCAGCAGAAACCTTTCTGGCCAGAGTTTCTAATCACCTCATCTTGGCCAATGGTTGGCGCACTGCTCCATCTTGAGCTTCCTTGACCCATAAGGCATCTGTGAACGTGTAACTGAGAACAACTCACAGGTTGTCTCTTGTCCCACACTGCCAGCTTCACAACCTCCAAACACAGCCACCCTGCCTCTTTGGCCCCTCTTAGCTATGTTTCTTGGCGTTTCAGACTCAACTGAGTAAAAGAAGAGTTCCTAAACTCCTTTGATAGCTTCTTTTGGTTGCTGTGTTAGCCTCTGCTCTGACTTGTATGCTGCCGTCTGGGCATTGTGTTCACTGTACATCTCTCTATATTCTTGTTTCCTGCCTGTGGCTGAATCGTGTAGATTGTCTCTGCGTGGTATCTCTGTGTGATGCCACGCTGCTTAAACTCTCATTCTCTTTCATCTGCATCACTGCTACACCCTTTTATCTGGCCTCCTTACAGTTACTCAGACAGGCTGTTCCTAGAAAACCAATGGTCCTTGCCCACTATCTTGATATGCATATATATATATATATTTTTTCCTTCCCTTTTTCCTCCACTGTTTTCCAACTTCCTACTGCACATGTATGCTGGCTGTCTTTAATATTCATGCTGACCACCTCCACGTTAAGTCTCATGCTCAATACCTAAAGACGGTAATTTTTCAAGCAAACACTTCCACAGTTCCTTCTAGGAGCTCCTTCTCCAGTAAGAAATCCACACTGACACCTCATTAACCGCCTTGTAATCTTTAAAACTCTTCCTCATCACAGCATTTATACAAAACATGGTAACTGTTAGACTGCAGTTGAGATCTCTGTCCATCATGCTGAACGACACTGTGCAATGGTTTGTGTGCATTCCCTCTTGCCTCATATGCATACTGTGAGCTTCTCAGGACAGTGACAAGGTTTTGATACACTCAGACCAACCTTTGCTACTTGTACTTGGCACCTCTAGGAATTTACATTGTGATAGCTGTCTCAAATTAGACATCTTGATTTAAAAACACAAGGCCTTCTCTTAATATTTGTATAATGTGTCTAATAAATTGGCATGAAAATAATTTCTTTAGATTTGCAAGAAATAGAGGACTTAAAATAGTCACTATTTTTATCAAATAACTATAAACAGAATAAATTATTTCATGAACTCCTTTTTACTCTAAAACAAGATCTTTCTTTCTGCATACCTTTCCTGCTTAATTAACTACCATATCAATAAGCCAATGAAATTATGGGAAATTGCATTTACATTATCAAATCTATTTAAAATCAATCTAATTAAATTGGTGCATACCTCTAATGTAGACATTTAAACCAGTGTAATCCTTACATGTACTGTTTTCAGCTTGCATTGATAAATCAGTGTAAACTGATTTAAGCAAAGGATTAAATTGGTTTATGTGCATCTAATTAAGATGTTTGTACTGGTTTAACTAGATCCATGTTAAACTGACTTCTGGAAAAGTGGTGCAAGTTTTACATATAAACAAAGCTTCGGTTTCCTTTCCCTCCACTTCCCTTGCAAGTCCTAAGTCATGGTCCACTGGCCATTCAGCGATGAGGTCTGAGGAGCTGACAGACCACATGATGCTAATGAGCCCCAGGGCATTTCCAGGCTTTTAGTTTCTTTATTGCTAGGAGGAACTCCAGGTCAGTAAAAACAGCAGGAAAGAAGGAAGAGCAGTCAACCTAAGCTGACCTGTGTCTCACCAGCTCACGGGTCTGGTGAGACTGTGAGAGTGATGCTGCTGAATGCCTCTCCCAATGTCCTTTAGTGCTCATCCTCCTCCTCCGTGAGAATTCCTCATGAATTGGTAAAGTTGTGGGCCAGCTCATTTAATACCAAAACTATGCTGTGCTCATTCTCCTGAAAGTCGTATGAGAATCTACTCTGTTCCTCCAGATACAGCATGCATGAGGATCTGGCTGGTGAGAAGGGGAAGGCTTTGAAATTTGTAGACTCTACTTTAATATACTCTCTTTACCAATATTAGAAAGACTTTTTCATACTGGGCTGCAGGTCTGCTGGACACTTCCAAATTTATATTTTTAATTCCCAGATCAAATTCAACTGCAGTTCTATTCATTTTTTGTAGCTTATTTAAGCAAACAAAACAAAACCAAAAGAGAGAGAGGGAGGAAGAAAGAGAGAGGAGAAGAAAAGAAGCAGCCAGTTTTTTGGGAGATAGCTTCTTGTCACACATTCTTAGCTATTGTATCTCATCTGTATTATCCTGCATCTAAGGGCTTTGTCTGACTCAGCTGTAACCTTTCAAAGCTTCTGAATGAAGACAAGGAAAGTCAGGAATTAATCTTTATGCTAAAGCTCTTTAAGCCATTTCAATTGCAACATTTCTTAACCTATAATTTGGCATAATATTGTGGGGTGCATCATGCTGTGGAACTAACTGTTCTTAAATTGTTCTATTTTAACGAGTGTATTTCTCCATTTTAAGGTTATGTCATGGTGAAAAACAGTCTTAATTTTAATGAAACAAATATTTTTCTCTCTTTGTGTTTCTATGGTGAATGTATCAGCCTAAAGCCTTGAGGGTGCCGCTCTTTTTTGCAGTAGAATGTCTCACTCATAATTTAATCATTCAGTTGCACAGAGTAAATCTGCAGCCCAAATTACTCTGAAGTGGCTGCCTAGCAGGAGGGACATTTACGTCCATTACACTTTCTTATCCAAGTAATGGCTAAGCACAACTAGGGGATGTGGCACAGTTTTATAGCTTTAGCCTTTAGGAAGGTCATTAGACTGATCAAGGAACACAAAGATGACGAAGAGGGGAGTGTTGGATCTCTTTCAAGCTCATCAAAATATGGCTAATACTGTTATTTCCAGCGGAAACCCCACAAACTGCACAACACCAAGCATTCATAAGCCAGGTGCTAGGAAGGGCTGAGACACTCATGATCGAACTTATAAACAATATTTCCTTCTCAATGCTATTGTCTTGGTCATTGCGTGCATGAGACTTTTAATCTGCTTGCCAGCATATGCTTAATGCAAAACAATCTGAAGGGCTATTTAACCTTGTTGTTTTGCATGCAAATGGAGATTTATGTCTGCAGAACAGGAAATTCGGTATAATGGCAAATGTCTTATGCCATTAAATGTTCTGCTGAACATTACTAAACTTACTTGGAAGGAGGTAAAATCCCTCTGTTGCTCACTATGATTTGTTATAATGATTGCTTCCTTCTTGTTTGAATTATTTATTTATTTGTTTGTTTGTTTGTTTGTTTATTTACCAGAAGAGGGTATTTAGACCTAAAAACCAACAGGTGATGGAAGCTGGAAGTCAGATAATCAAAGCAAAGTTGATCCTGATATGCAGAAAATGATTGTGTTTGTAAGTCTGACTTATCCTCGGCAGTAATCTCTAGCTCTAAACCCAAGTACAAAATGCTAGCTGAATGCAAGTACAATTAAATTGAGAGTGAATCAAGCATTAAAAGCTAGCCACGTGCTTAAGTATTTGAGTACTGAAGCCGGCAAAACTGGAATGAACACTTCTAGTGGAATTCAGCTTGTATTTGCAACACACACGACCATCTGAGAGCAGCGCACACACTTGCAATCTGCACTTTCTGAATTCCCCCAGCTGCAAGTGAACAAATGTCATCAGTTTCAACAGACGGCAAATCAGGTAGGCACAACACAGAAACCTTTTTGAAAATCTGCCAAAACAGAATCATCTCGAGATCTAGCTGCCATTTAGCGCACAGACTATTTTGTGTGACAAGGATGCAGACAAAACCATGAAAAGTGAACAGCTTCATCTGGATACATTTCTAATCAATTCATCTGAATCCCCAATTGTAGGTGAAACAATGGTTAGCACAGTTGTCTACAAAACTAAATGTAGATCAATGAACACCTCATAAACTGGTGAAATAAATCTTGCCAGGCAAGATAGATTTATGCTAGTCTGGGAGGGCTCCTTATCAAGGATGCTTTCATATTCAGCGCTTCTTTTTTAAGAGTACATTTTCATAACATGCCTGAGAGGGAAAACTAAGGTTTGCACAGGAGACCTTGTTGGGGGCAGAGTCCTTCCCCTTTGCTCATCCCGCAGGAAGACCTGAGTTACCTTTGCTCCAGCACTTCAAAGCCAAACAATATTTAGAAATGTCACATGCAGTTTCCAAAACCTGTTGACCTTAAGCCCACTGTCTTATTTGGAGATTTGTCTTTTGAAAAGTGTCTCATATATTGACAGCTATGGGTATGTCTAGACAAGAATTCAGTGTGCCTTCAAAAATATCTTTAGAATACCATTTTAAACCTCTGGTCTAAGCTGAGTAAGTTACCTTTTGATGTGATCATTAGGCATACATATTGCATCCTATAAATGATGCCATATAAACAATAAATACACACAGAAGTAATACATATATTTATAAGTATATACATTTTATAGATATGCAATACAGAGAGAGAGAGAAGATATCAATCATTAAAAACAAACCGAAACTCTATCAGTTTGGTGCAAGACTATACAGACACTTTGTGTTTGAAATGCTGCTCAAAGGTTTGAAACTTTGTCACTGTGATTTATTTGAGAAGTAAAACCACACAAATCCTTAGGGTCAAAACCGTTGTTCATCTCATCCAGTGGGATTTTTCCCTGCTCTACCCCCTCCTCAGTGCTGCCTCTAACGCCAGATAGTCCAGACACAATTTTACAGATCCCTTAACCTTCAAAGCCTAAGTTTATTATGATAATTTCCTTCCTGGCTCACTGCCCTATTCTATGTGCAGCTGAAGAGCCATATTTCATCGATGCTTCTGAGAGTTGTTTTGCAGACAGGGGCACTGGAGAACCCCCATACAGTGTTTTTTTCTTAGTTTTCACCCAGCATCAGAACATCTGAAATTCCAGCACCTAGTCTCAAACCTAGAAATTTCCAGTGCTAAAAGCTGACTGATTTTTTGTTCTCCTTATAGCTGTTGCTAGATGCCTCAATGGGAAGGGAGGAGGAAGTCCTTAATGTTTAACCCAGCCTCTGCGAAGATGTCAGTTCAGCAGTTCAAGCCATGAGACCCTAAAGCTTTATGTTCGTTCCTTCCTGGCAGCATTAACTTTAAGTATAACCTCTCTGGATAGCCTTTTGCATATGAATGTGCAGTCCCTATCTGAAATTTGCTGAATTCTTGACCTTTGTGATCTTCTCTAGTAACCAAGGTTTTACACTCTGTTTAAGGAGAAAAGCACTTTAACCACAATTGCATTAGCACCCCTTGATTTCAATGACTATTTCATAATTTTTATTTTATCAGACAGGGAAGAAATGTTCTTATTCAACTTTATTATTATTATTTATTTTTATGCTATTCATTCTTGCATAGACTGTTATCTTGAGACCTCTTTTTTTTTCTCCTTCCAAGCAAACAACCTCAAGCTTTTCAAATTCAAGCATGTAATGTTACATTATATAGCCTAAGACCAGCATCTATTGTACGAAGTCAATTAAGAAGTTCTTTAGCCAGTATCAGTAATGTGTAATCGGAGCATTCCCTTGATTGCTAATGGCTGGGTTTACATGATGTCTCAAAGCACCAGTTGTAGGAGTTGGCAATAGCACAAAGTTAGGACTGTGATTATCACTATAAATTAAGTTTATGTTGACATAATTATCAGTAGAATGCTAAAGTAATATTCACATTGATCCTAACAAAATCGATGCTGCACCAGTGAAAACATACTTTAAAAGTTAGTACGATGTGTGTCATGGGATTCCAGATGTATGTTTGTTCCAAAAGGTGGAAAAGACCAGATGTTGAGATGGCCCTGGGGCTTCTGTGGGGGCAAAATCTGCTCCTTTGAGTAACTTCTTTGGGTGTGGGAATGGGAAGAGCCCTGGGGAAATCTGACCCTGAAGAGCAGGGTACGATGTTGATGTGTGCTTGCTCTAGTTCTTTGACGTGCTTTTACACAGTCTCAACTACATTGATTTTGGTGTACTAAGGCACAGCCTGTTGTTCACTCTAAGCCTGTTACACAAGGATTGGGAAGATGGGAGCCTGCAGCATTGCCACTGGCTCGGAGCACACAGGAGAAGACAGGATGGCCACGCTCCTGTATCTGGCTCACCTGTGTTTAATTAGCTTGTCTCAGGAGACAGCTACTTCTTGAAACTGGAGAGCTTGCTATCTGGATTTCTTTGCCTCTCCCAGAAAGTCTTCTCTTTGTTCAGCAGACGTCCAAAAATTTGTGCTTTTGGTTCTCTAAAACATCTCGCAAGGCGTCCTTTCACTTTGGTTCATCACCTAATGTTGGCAGCAGTTTACATTTAACCTTAGTTTAATTGCACTGTATAAATAACATTCATACTGCAGGAATACCTGCAAGCCCCGGCTAAGTGGTACAAAGAGCATGTTAATAATAGCCCTCAGAGCAAACAGCTCCGTGTCTCCATGCCAGTTACCTCAGCTACAAAACCTGGCCAGACAAGTCTCGAGGTACATTTCTCCTGCTCTTTGTAGGGCTGAGATGCGCATTATGGGGGAGCTGCAGTGTTGGTAGAAAACCCAGCTGAGCATGCACAGAGCCTCCTGAGCTGCACACTCATCCCTCAGTCCATCAGCTGAAGCACGTGCCAGAGCTGCAGGTTGTCTGAGCCACAGGCTGCCTAGGAGGTGTCTGTCCTTTGGATGAGACACCAAGTTTCCTAACTTGAGTACAAAGGAGAGGCTATGTAGCAACAGCATCATTTAATTTTTATTTATTTATTTTTTTTTGTTTCGGACTGCTATAAACGAGGTGACGTATCAAGAAGAAATTAAAAAAAAAATAAAAAGACCCACAACACGTAATTATTTTAAATTAAAACAGCTAAAAAGCAAAACAACAACAACAACCAGGCTGAGCAAACCCTTCGAATTGGAACAAAAACAGGAAGCTCAGCTCCCTGCTGGCAGGACTCCACTGAAAGCAATGTTTTGCCAGTGAAGATTTTGGCTCTGAGTTTCCCAACAGCAATAATAAAGCAATAGATTTATTGCCTAAGTAAAAGAGCAGATGCTGCTTTATGTATTCCAGTGTCATGCTCCCAAAGCTTTCCTCCAGGTGAACCAGAGCAGTCACAAGAATTTGCTGCTATTTCCTAAGTAATGTGCCGATGGTGGAGTGAACCAAACCAGCAAAGTAAACTTGAGGCAAAGCAGAAAAGAAATCTGCGAATAAAGTTCCAGGTAATTACATGGCTGTGGAAGTGAGAGAGCTTAGTGTTCCCACTTGTTTTTACTGCATGCAGCACAAGGAAGAGCGTGATTTGGGTGAAGGGACGCCATCCACCACTACGTAACCAGGCCAGAAATAACCACCTTTTCCACAATGTGATAGCACAAAGGCAGTTCAGGTCACACTCAGAGAGGACATGCTAAGCAGAGCGCAGCTCCCATGTTGCACGTTGCTCTGCACATCCTACAGAACGCAATTTCTCTGCCTGCATCTGCTCTTCCACTTGGCTAATAAGCCTGCTGCTTCACTGCTATGCCGCTGCTTGGGGAGCTGGAGGTTCAATCTGGTGCCTCAAGGGTCTTGTGTGTGGGGGTGAACTGCCAGCACGTGGGAGAGATCTTTGGAAAAAACACAGCTTATCCACTCTAGTTTTGCACACTGGGATGATAAGAACCGAGAGAGAGCACAGAGCACGGCTGCCTGTGGGTGCAGGAGGCACAACAAATGCTGATCCACGCCATTGCGACGACCCCAGAGAAGCCCCCCAGCTTCTCAGGGACAGTGAAGGTAGGGTGAGCACCCACCCATGGGATGCGTGGTGCTTGCGGGCACTGAGATGAGAGCAGACGAGGCACCAGGGGAGGCTGGCTCGGGGCTGTCCTCCCCCAGCTCGTGGCAGCCGCCAGCTTGTCAGAGCAACGAGGCCGCCGGTAACATTGGGAAATGACGATTTTGGCTGTTTCGAGATCCATAGCGTTTTATTCTCTCTGTTAAAACATAACCAGGGGAGCAATTCTGAGCCTTGTTAATCAGAGAGGGCCTTTTAAAGAGTCACACTGTCAATATAAAACTTTATGAAACTGCATTATAAATGCCAGCTTTAGACAACTAGCACATTTTAATAATGCTTTAAAGCGTAATCTTACTTTTACCATTGCTAATGAGAGGCAGACAACTGAGGACAGGCAAAGCCATAAACAGATGCAAAGAAGTGACCCCTTTATTTACAGGGGGATGGAGATCCTCCTGCACCGGTGCCCTACCTGTAGCAGGAGGGCTGGCTTTTCACTGGCTGCCAGCCTCTGTGGCTCCTTCAAGAGCAAGATGGGGTAAAGGACTACTTAATGAGCATATAATCTTCCTGCAAGCAGAGGGATTTGCCAGCATTTAAGAGTGGCTTTTAGATGGTATGGTCAATGCAACTGTTTTTAGGTGGTTCAGGATCCCACGCTGCAGTAACTAAGGACATTTCGGATCCCCAGCTAGCAGCTATCCTCCAGAGCTGGCCGTCACTGGGGCTTTGCCCACCAATATCTGCAGCATTCCCCCAAATCCTGACCCTTACCCAAACTGCAATTCAGAAGTCACTGCGCTTCACACAGGGAAACACCACTGAGTGGAAGCATAGGTCCCCAATGTTTACCTAATTATTTGTACACAATAAATACATGATAAAAGCATTGTGCTGATATGAAAAAATGAGGCTAATCACAAAACACTTCCTGCTTAAGAAGTTGGAAGGAAGTCTGTAAACAGAGACTAATGTGACCCTGGCATCCTCCGCTCTCTGTGCATATCTCAGAGGTGAGATGTGATATGTTCCAGAGATCGAAAATGAGGAGAAGACACAGACAAGGACACACACGCACACATGCGTTAATCATGAAGAGAACTGCTGGCATATAGTGTTTTCTACCATTAAAGCATGGAGGCTAAAGTAGGTAAATTTAGGGTTTCTAAATAAGATGCAGCTGAGAAAACTCCCAGCCATGTGCTAAGAATGGGTTCCTGCCTAAATAGGGCTGAACAGAAACCACAGACCATGCCAAGAAGCTCATCTATGGGGCCACACTTCACATTTCAGGCTCATCTTTCTTTCCACACATCATCATATGGATGAACAGGGGCCAAAGAAGGAGGAAGGCACCACATGAGATCAGGAGGAGTGAATGGTCACATCAGCTCTGCAGTTTAAGGCTTAAAGGGGCAAACCACTGACTGCTTCATGTGGTGGCCAGTTCCTGCAGCAGGAAGGAGGCTCTCGCTGCAGCACAAGTATTTAAGAAGAGGATGCCCATGAATACCTCTCAGGGTTGGTTTGCATCTGGAAACTGACATTGTTCAACTCTGGATTAATTTGACCTTGCGTGGGGACAAAAAAGCCTTTTCCTTCCAAATTACAAATAGGCTACTTTTTTCTTCCTTTTTTTTTTTTTTTTTTTTAATTTCTCAGATGATCTGGCAGCCTCAGCCTGCTGGAGCTAGCTCTTGGAAACAGAATCATTTCAGCCTAGAACAAGTTCTTCTGCAACAGGCTTAAGACGGACACCACTCCATTTTTTGTGAACAGCTTTGATCCAGGCAGGCATCCTTCCACAACTGCAGGCTGTATGGCCATCCTTCAGCCAATTACCTGATTGTCTCCAAGTTGGGGGACGAGCAGAGGGGCTGCAAGGAGGCTGAAGGGAAGGGCTGGAGGGCTCATATGGGTTTTGCCATCAGTATTTCCACCCCACATCTGCCTTTATACAACCCCCACACACTTCCCAGGAGGGTGAGAGGGCATTTTATAAATACAATTACGAACCTGTTGGGATCAATATCGGGAGGCAGATGGACAGCTCAGCAGAAACAGATAGATTAGATGGTGAGATAAAATAGATTAGTCAAATTGATCAGGGGCCAGTGAGACCAGGCCCTGGCGGAGCGGGCGGCGGTGGCGCATGGGAAGCACACCTGCCCGACCCCACTGCCCGCCACCACCGCTTCACACCATGCTGAGCCACAAGAACAAAACCCAGCAGAAGGAAACACTGCCGGGAGACTCAAAGCTCTCTCCTCTCCACCACTGCCACCAGTAGCAGGAGCTTTTGTTTTTTATTTTTTTCCCCCTAAGTTGCAATCCCAAAGTTTGCTGCCGACAAGAGGAACAAAAGAAGGAGCTGGGAGCTGCAGCTCTGAGCCTGAACAGAACGGTGCTGGATGCCGAGCACTCCGCTTGCCGAGAGGAAGCCTGCTACTAAAATACTGTTTTGAATCATATACTACATCTAGGAGAGTTACACAAATCCCTGTTTTACTCCGAGGCTCGTCGGGGAGGTATGCATTGCGTACACGTATTGCAGGCACACTGATCCTTCATTGTCGTCGCAACATGACTGCCCACACGTTCCTCTGCCGAGGTTGTCAATAATGAGCAGGCTACCCCAAACTGCACCTGTCCATCAAAGCCCAAGGAAATAATAGAAAATACTTCTTGCTTATCACATAGCCAATTTACCATTGCAGAAGGAATCTTACACTTTGGAACACTTTTGAGTGCTGAATTTCACAATCTCTGTAGATTTATTTTTAAATTCCTCCCACTTCTTTCTTTTCCCCCAAGGAAAAAAGAAGAGAAAATGAAAAATCCAGAGACACACTGTTTTTATAAATGCAGTTCCATCAGCAGTGCTTGTAAATTCTTTTACCCTTGGCTATTTGGCTCACATGACCGACGTGCTGCATGTTACAAAAAAAGCCACTCTTGAGAGAAGAACAAACATGCTACTTTTTTCCATCCCATACTGCCTCTGCCCTACAGCTTGCACCGCCATTAAGGAATAAATGGATGGGTATTTAGTGAGGCCAGAGGGGGAACTGAGCCTTGCTTTACGCCCTCAAGGACTCAGACCTTTGTGTGCAGATCTGGCCAAATGGTCAGGGCCCAATTTATCTATCAGAGTTAATGAAGTGCCCTGTGCTACCCAGCAGTGTTGTGCTACAGCAGTCTGGGGAGAGGATGCTGTGGAGAGGGGCAGCTGCATCCCCCTCTCCTTCCTCCTCGCTGCTTGTGTCTGCAGGCTGCTGTCTCTTCTCTCTTCTGACCTTCTGGTTTCAGGGGCTCAGCTGGGAGTCAACTAGCTCTGCCCAGAAAGGTGAGGTTTTGCGTGCTAGTTTAGCCCTCTGAGATGGCTCGCTGCAGGCTCAGACAGAGCCAGATGGGAAGGAAGGGGCAGCTGGGGACAGGAGAGGGAGAAGGAGCAGCAACAGCAGCAGCATTGCCCCTCTGAGCAGCTCACGGATGATTAATTCAGCTTAGCTGTGGCCCTAAATGACACCCTAAGCCCTAAAAATCCCAAACCAGGTGTCTGGCACAAGGAGATGATAAACTCAATCTTTGGTCTTGCGATGAGGTCTGCTCTGAGAGATCTATCATTGTTCCCTTCTAAAATAGCACCATTCAGATAAAAAGGAAAAGAAAAACCACAACACTAAAGTTTTCTTATGGCTCATTTCTTTACAAAGAAAGATTGAATTTATCAAAGTTTTCCTTTGAAAGGAAATATGGGACAAGAAAGTCCCAAATCAAAATACTTCTATCCAGAAATCTTAGAGCTGCAGAATTTAATGGAGCCCAAGAGTCCCTCACCCAGAGCCCTGCCCAAGACAGGATAAGCTGTGCTCACAGTCTCCCCCGATAACTATTTATCTGGCCTCCAATACTGAAGATTTTGCCTTAGGAAAGGTAAGCCCAAAGCCTTGTGCTTCCTTTTTCCCCCCATAACTTTGATGTCCTGCCCAGACCACATCTCCCTAAATGTATATAGTTTCTGTGAGTAGGGAGAGGAGCTGGTTTCATGACAAATTATCGGTGATGAGCATTACAGCAGACCTAGTACCTAGGGAGAGTTGATGTCCTTCAGCAGCACAGGCACACAGAGAGATTCTCCCTGCAGCAGAGCAGCCCTGCTGAAGTGTATTCAGACTAACGCTGGTCTAAATACTTTTGGATTTTGACACCCAGTTCCAGTTTTCCAGTGTTAGCTGTCTCAGCTGTAGCTGACAGGTAGGCACATGCAGGAAGCCCGTGGCTATCGCATGCTGTTACACATACGGATTGCCATAGTCTCCTGCTAGTGGAAGAGTTAATGCAGCGCTCATTTTGGTTGCTGGCTGACGTGAGCAGACGGTAGCCCAGAAGGTATGGAAAGTGGCTCTCGCCCTCGGGCAGAGCAGAAATATGCAACGAGTCTCCACGTGACTAGCAGGGGAGCTTCTTGACTAGTGTACACCAGCACAGCAGCATTTTGTTCTCCAGAATTTAAGGCCCATGATATTAAAAATATTATTCATTTCTGGTTATATAATAAATTGAAAGCCTTTCCCCTATACAAATATGTTTTCTGTCCGGTTCAGAGTGGTTAATATATAGAAAAAGTTATGTTAGGAAAAAAAAAAAAAAAAAAGAAAGGCTCGTCAGCTGTTTAAAGGTGTGACATCTATGAAAAAGCCAACTCAGAGAAGTGTAAGTGATTAAAGCAGCCAAGTCAAACAAGATACAATTAAAGCCACTGCTTCCCCACCAGTTCCCCAAAACTTCCAAGTAAGGCTTTATGAATCCTCGGGGACCAAGTTAGCCCTAATTGTATCTTGTTTGACTTGGCCAATTAAACAGTAAACTCTTTTCTGAATTGGCCCTGTCTGCAGATATCACACCTTTTTTGCTTCTGACTTCTTTTCTTCACTTTTTTGAAGCATATATGCTATATATTTTTATTAGCTCTTGGGAATGTGTTTCCAAAAATGCCCTTTGGTTAATACTGATCACGGCTACATGAACAGTATTTTCAAATGTATGCTATTTCACTGGAAAAGTAGGAACTGTGACTGTGACCTGTGGCACCCTCGCCTGTAGCCTCTTTAAACAGAGGACATTGATGGACTTTTCAGCATGATTTGGGAAAAGACCTGGGACACCTCTTGCCTGAAGTCAACTTTCCCACCAGGCTGGGATTGAGCTGAATGCAAGGAAAGCAGGCTGGTGCCACATACATTTAGGACAGACAGAGCAGATACTTTTCAGAGGAGAAAAAGTCTAATACCTGAATAGAAGAAGAGAGGACCTCATTTCCTCTGAGATAAGGGAACAAGAGAGAGACAAATGGCCTCTTTTCCGTATAAATTACTAAAAGATGAATGGGAAATGAGGAATTTGTTACTGCTTTTTAATAATTAAACTCATCATTTGGAATTTTATATACCTTTACTAATTAATAAAATACATACAATGTGTTTTTAGAGGACAAACTTGTCCTGTCCATGCAGTAGGATTTTTTGGCTTGTTTTGATCTGTTTTGAAGTGGAGGAAGTAGTCATTGCGGTTATGTGAATGTTTCAGAAAATGATATGAAGCTTCAGAAGCTCATATAGTGCTCGGTTTTATTACCAGCCACTCTGTATTTGCATGAGGATTACATGCTGTGCAAAAGACCAGCCTCAAAAAAACCCCAGGTCAAGTGAAACCCTTACCTGTCTTAAACAAAATAATATACAAAGACAGAGGAACAAAATATCTTTCCTCCTACTTTGGAGAGTAGGGAAATACGCAAAGTGACTAGAAACGTCAATGACAGAGGCATGCCAAGTCCCACAGCTGCGTCATATCACCACTATACACTGCAATCCAGCCCACCTTGAGCAACAGGGTCAACACGTCCTGCTCTGAGGCAGGAGGAGAAAAGAAATAGGCATTCAGGGCTCTAACCCCAGCTCTGCTCAAGACTCATCTCAAACAGCTTCTCAAACTTGTTTTCCTGTAAGTGATATGAGGATAAGTTTTCCATACCTCAATGAGGAGTGGCAGCTGATGTTGGCTGATAATGTTGGCTTGCCACCTTGAGAAAGCCAGGTGCCGCACATGCATACGGGATGCCAAAAACATAGCAATTTCACTCTCAGTACAAAGAAGAGTGCGTGCCTTTGTACAGGGGCGCAGCACCAGCACAGTCAGGCTCCTTGTGAATTATGAGTGATTAGGAAACACTCTCTTTAGTACTGCTTTGCCTTCCATTTCTTAAAAATCAAACTGCTACTGATAAACTTGATTAAGAGCACATTTGGAAAATGTTTTGATTGCTGTTTGTTGAAGTTTCCTACACATTAAAATGCTAAAGAGTTTTGTTTTTTTTTTTTAAATCACTCATGACAAGATGCCTAAGAAAGTATGCTAAGAAATGCAGAACAATAATAATGCTCCCAGAGTGCCTGATGAGAGAGCTTTACCCACTTGTACAGGGGAATCACCAGATGGCACTGTAACATACAGTTTTCCAAATTCTTTCTCTAACTAGGCAAGAACTGCTCAGTTAATGAAGAAACAATACCTTCTTGTTGTTATTGTCATAAGTAGTTTTGGGGATGGTGGTGAGAGGGGTACCTGTGACAGCTGGTTGCTGCTTCTGGTCTATCTTGACCTGAAAACTTGGGTTGACTCATGGTTGGGAACTCATTACCTGCCTGGAGGTTGCTTGGGTGTCTCTGGCTTATGTGTACAGTTGGAAAAAGAAGATAGATTAACAAGCAGAGTCTCTAAGTCATCTTCTATTCTTTTTTTTTTTTTTTTTTTTTTTTTTTTTTTTTTTTTGTGTGTGTGTGTGATTTTGAAACCCTTGTTAGCATAGAGTGGGCATATATACCTGTGTACATATGCACATCATTTGAGTTAATCAAAACACAGAGCCTTCCCTAAGGTTACGGAGTGAGACAGTGGCAGAGCAAGAAATGGAAGCCAGAAGAACTCTCTAATAAACCGCTGTAACAGAAGTACCTTATTCATGCATGAGTCACTAACACATACTTACTCAGATAACAAATAACTCATTCTTGGAGAGATCCTCAGTTTTGATTTATCACAGTTTCAGTAAATATGGAAGAGCTGCCAAATTTGCCTATATAAATCCCAGTGATCTCATATATTTAAATCAGAAGTTTTGGAAAAATAAGACAAAAGGAGCTTTTTTTTTAGCTTATTAATACAGTGCTCTGGCAAAAGGCTGTTTTGAACTCTGCTGGAGGAGCGAGCATTTTAGAGGCCTGCATATGACAAGATATAACTAATACCAGGGAAGAATTAAAGGAGATTTATAGAAAAAATATTGTACACATTTGGAGTTAAATAACAATTTGGCCTCATTAAAACAGGTTTCCACTTGTGACTAATTTTATTCCTGGTTACAAAGGCCATCGTTTGTCTGAGCAAAGATGAAAAAGTAGCTGTTAACACAGTGCAAATGAGAGTGAAATTGGAAGGGACATGTATGTTAACGAGCATCTGAGTGTCCTATAGTGTGCAAAAGCGAGCAGAAAAAAAATTCCCTTGATATTGTTGAAAAGCTAATGATTATTTGGCATGGCAAGGAATGCCCTGAACCCTCAACCTTCTCTACATGAAGATGTAGCTGTTTGCAGGATCAGGGTCTACCTTAGAGCACTTTGAGCATAATACTAATTTCTTGGGTTGCTATTAATAATTCATTTGCAATTTTGGAAATAATTTCATTTCCTTGCAGGGGAAGATCTGGCAAGGAGTGGCCATTAATTGTGCACTTAGAAGCTACCCTGAGTCTGCAAGCTCTGGTGCCTGTATATGGCAATGTACTTAGCTAAATCCCTAGATGTATATGCAAGCTGTTGACTCTTTCCCTCAATGCAGCATGTATCACTGAGCTTGTGAACACAGCAGAGAGAGACAGGCACATTGCATGCAGATTTATGCAGTGTGCACACTCGTCAAAGCCAGAGGGATCACATCATCCTAAAGCCTGAGCAGAATTTGGCCTAGCAGATTCACACTAAAACTGTATGTTGTTGTTTTGTGTACAGGACTCCAAAATGATTACTGAAACTCTCCATCGACTGAAGAAATCTCACTGAAAGCTCAAACCTCATGTTGCCAACACCCCAAACATTTGGACTTGAAAAAGACCAGAGGAGCTCTGTCTCCCTGACAGTGACTTGAACAGTGAAAGATTTGTCCCTTTTGAAAGGACAGCCCATGAACAGGAGGGCAGGAAGGTTTGCAGGCAGGACATCATTTGCTCATCCCAGCAACAAATGGATTTGTTTGGCGAGCACCCAGAGCTCTGCTACGTGTCCCCAGGTGCCACCTGCTGGCACCTGAGCTGGTCCGTGGGCAGGCCTGTGGATGCCTTACACACCCAGATGAACGAGCTGAGCACTTCAAACACTTCTCTGCCCATAGCAAAGACCAAAACCCCTCAATTGACTTGGAAAATGTCACAGAAAGTGTGCATCAAATTGCTGGTAAAGCATGTTTGTGACAGCCTGAATTTGCAATGAATCTCTTGTCTGTCTGCTGCCTGGGCCACAAGCAGAAAGAGCTCTTGGACACACAGCCAACCTACAAAGCACTGTTATCTCTAAAGCAATAGTTTTGCCTGGTTGTAGAAAAATCGAAATGGTAATGTCTCAATCCAAACTGCTCTATTGTTTTAAATGTTGCTGTGTTTATTTTACCCCTTCACATTCGTTATGCAAAGAAACACTGTGAGATAAACAAGAAGCATGAACAGTTGTGTGGAGTCTGCCAGAATTCCCAAATATTTCATATTTTGGCCCCCAGGATGAATTCAGTCTCCAGACCACCTAACTAGAGAATGAGCTGGACATTGTAAATGCTTTTGGCCAAGAACACAAAAACTTTTTGAGCTAAATCATTTCACACTGCTCTGCTAACAAAATTTCCTCAGCATTCTCCTGGTTTTTTATATCACACCTTGCCAGGGGGTGGTCTTGTGCTTGCACATCAGCCAGCAGCAGAAATCCTGTGGAAATACTGATGTGGTGATGCCTTTTGCAGCCGCATCTGCCAGACGTGGAGCCTGTGGAGAGATCTCCTGCGTACAATGGGAGATAACTGGCAGCCTGTCACCCTGGCAAAGGGCTTGCAGATGGGGAGCCAGGCTCAACAAGGGGTTTAACTAACACCATTCACAAGCCCTTGTGCAACCCAAAGACCTTTCTTTGAGCTTTATCAGCTATCACATGCAATTGTTGAGCAGATAAGCATGGCACTGGGAACTGATCTACACAGCAGGGCCCAGGCGACCTGGCCATGTGTTGAGACATGTAGCTCAGCCATGCTAAGTATGAGATAATTGTCCCGAGGACCACATCCATGGGGCATCTATCTTACCACTGTGGCATTAGATACACTGCCCTGCTGAGAGAGACTTTTTTTCCACTTCTTTTTGTATTGTTTCTGATCAGTCTCTAATGCTGCCACCTCCTCTGTACTCTGTGCAGGTGTAGTTTGCCAGGCTGCTTCATCCTTTCCCTGGTGGGAAATAAATTTTTTCAGCAGAGACAACAGCCTGGTCCCATGCCTGTGAGTTTTTTTCACTTTTCTAATTCACTCCTCTCTCCCTTCCCCATCTACTCTTAACAGGCCATTTTTGGAAGAAGTTTCTTCTTTTTGTTTTTGTGTCAGACTTCTTGCACTGGCTAGGAAGAAATACTAGCCACATATTATGAATTTACTCCACATTTTCTGAATTTATGTTGTTTTCTCATATTTTCCCCAGATTTTTTGTGTATGCAAAGGCAATAGACTGCTAAAGTTGATATGCTTAAACACATCGGTTCATCTTTCTTCCATTCAACTGTCTGCCTGGACACACAGCTCCCCACATCAATAAAGGATTTAAAGTGATGCTGTCAGTCAAATGTCGATGACACATCCTCACAGCAATTGTTTTACTGCGACCAAAGCTGTTGTACACGGTGCCCATTCACAGATGTCGGCATTCACAGATGTTCCACTTCTGTCTCTGCATCGATGCGTGGTTGTTCATCCTTCCTGGCTGGAAAATGAGAGGAAAAGCTGTGGCCATGCTCCTGCATCAAGCTGCACGAGCACAGCATTTCAAGGGAGCGGAGAGGGAGCCTGCGGCTCCATCCTGGGGAAGGAAGGCGCAAAGATGAACCTCTCACATACTCACTGCTTTTAGCTCTGATTTACCAGCAGCTGGCAAAGGAAGACAAGTCACAGTAGAGGAGTTCAGTAGAAAATAAACTCTTTCATGTGAAGACATTCTTTCTTCACTGTGAAAATAGTCACTGATACCTCCTCCTGTGGCAGACGGGGACGGCTGTACATCGCAGCAAAGCAGCACCATGCTAGTAGATCTACAAAAGACTTCAGAGAATCTGACCTGTACATCAGCAAGTCTGCAGCCTATAAACTAAACAAAGAGCTGGATGGAAAAGCAATATAAAGCCTTAAGGAAGAGAGGCAGTGTGATCAGAGGCCATGCTTCCTACCCATCCCGTCTCTGAGAAGCTGAAGCCCCCTCAGTTGCTTCTCATCCAAAGTATTGGAAATCACATCAGGTGTTCCTCTATGCATTAATTGTTGCCTTTCACCTTAGCTTTTTAAGGATAAATATCTGCAGTGCAACTCCTCCTGTGTGCACCTTCACCATCACTGCACGTACAGCAGCTGGAGAGCCCAGCAGGCTTCTTCCCCAGGCAACATGCATCCCTTGCATCTCTACAACAATGTGCCTCTGTGCTAGCCCCCCACCACACCTTGGGCCTCCCTCCCCTCGTGTATTCACACGTGAATGCACAGGCACAGCCAATGGACCTGATCAGAACAGAAAAAAAACACAGGTTTTGCTCCAGCTTTGCTCTGCGATTCATCTTTCAATGCCTGTAGGATGGCAGCGTGCAGAACACCAAGCAGAAGCACCTCCCAGGTGGGACGCACAGCCCCAAATCAACCTCATGGGGAGGAGGAGGGCTTTCGGCTGTGATATTTTGTTCAGGAGTAATCCAATGTTGTTTTTGCTACTAACTTGTCCTAATGAAAGTTGGAGGTGGTTTGCCCTTCACGGCACTCCTTTCCAATGAAGTGGCAACATGTCTGACTCAGGTCCTTGTACGTGGCTTTCCCTGGGCCCCCTCACCCCTACTTGTTACTGGATTCCTGCTGATTTACAACAAAACTTTGACATTTGGTCTGCTCCTTAATAAGGGCCTGTGACATTGCCCAGGTATGAAAAAGGGGAATAAAATTATGTGGGTTAAAAATGATATAGCTCTTTGAAGGGGGAGACAGCAGAACAGAGCTTCAAAGTCCAGAGAGAAAACCGATACCCACAGAAGGCTCTTTGTTCAGCAGGCTCCACTGGCATAAATCTCCCCGCTGCGGCTCTTTGTACCACCTCTAATTATTTGAAACTCATTTATCATTCGAACGTCAAGTAATTAGAACTGGTGTGAAGCAACAGAGAAGAAGAAGACGGAAGGAGAGGAAAAAGGAAGGAAAGGAACAGATACTGCAGGCCATTCGGTTGGGTGATTTTGAGCAGGAAGACCTTATTTAGTTAGTTTGATAAGGTGATTTGAGTAATTCCTGAGGTTCAAGGAAAAGCACACCGGGTACCTTTATTGCTCATATTACAGGAGTATTCAAAACCCCTGGGCAGCAAAGAAGAGGTGAAGATCCAAACTATGCGTCAGAGCTGTGGTAACTCCTTGAAGTTCCCATTTGAAAACGTGCTGCTTGGGAGGGCTGCCTTCAATTCAGTATAGCATTACAGGTCTCTGGTGTAAGAGACCTAAAAAGGACCATACGTGCTCTTGCACACAGTAAATGCCAGCCTAATTGAGTTCCTGCACTGCAGCATGAGCAATGCAATGATCAGGCACTTTGTTCAAAATTTCCTGAAGGGCTCAAATCCTGCCCTGACTTACCCTTTTGCAAAACCACCAACTTCAAAAAGATTGCAGGAGTTAGCAGGGAAAACAGAGTATTTCTTGCTGGGTGGTACATTATTGGTCTGGCCAGGAGCCAGTGCAAAAGTAACCCCATGTTGTTATTCTTACTCAAACGTCCTAAAGTTCTTCTTCTATAGAATTACATAGGGAAATTCACTGCCCTCTGCCTCCATTTCTTTTATTACTTCTCTGAAAAATTTTAATACAAAGTAAAGTTGGGCTGTTATTTGGTGCGTGGAATTATGTGCTGCCCTGGGGTAGAGCAGGATATGGGAAGACAACATGAATTTATGTGGAAAAGGTGTGCCCCTCTAACATGACATCTGCATCTAGGCAGGTGGCTACAAGGATTGGGTAAAGAGAAGGGCATCACTCTGTTTTGACCTATTAAAGTTCAATTAAAAGCAAAGAAAAAGATGAGAGGGAAAATGCATTAAGATGGAGAAGAAAGCGTAAGGGGATTGGAAACTGGCTAGGAAACAGAAAGCACATGAGGATTGAATTTCCAGAGTTATGCGAAAGGATCCCTGTTATCAAGCACAGGGGTCAAAGTGAGATAGCCACAGGTGCCAACGTGAGATAGCCACAGGTGCCCAAGACACCACGCGAAGATGTCAAACAGCCCCTGGGAGGACGGGGAAGGAGGAACAGCCCCACGTCTGCCAGCAGCATCTGCTCCCTGCTTCCACCGAGCTCAGCCCCACCGTGGGGAGCTGAAACATGGCTCTGGCCCAGCAGCAGGCCCTTATCTCAGCCCATCAGCCGACCGACGGGTGGCATCCTGCCTTGTTGAGCAACACCGCCTGGCACCTGCAGAGACACTGCTCCCCTTTCTAAGCGGTAATTTGGGGAAGCAAGCGCTGCCTGGTATGACACCGCTGACCTGGGAAGCTGAGTGAGCTGAGGAAAAAGAGAAAAAACGCTCTGGGTCTGCCTGCGAGGGAGATGGGGGGGAATCAGGACAGAAGGCATGCTGATAGAGAAACGTGTTTTCACTGGATGCCTGCTGGGACCATGAGCATCAGCCCGGGCCAGGGAAAAGATGCTCAGATGCATGCAGCAAATAAGGGAGCAAACACCCTGCAGTGGAGGTCTGGGCTCATCACCATCTCCTTCCCTCCCTGCGCTAGTCTGGGAGCTCGAGGCCTACAGATGAAGCACAGTGGTAGCCAGCTTGCCTCCCTTCCCTTTACCCCCATCCTCCACGCAGTGACCCCCCGTGCTAAAAATATCCCCACACACCACTTGGTCCAATAGATAAGCCTGGCAGAGCGCTTGTGGGAGATGCTGTGGCTTCACATCTGCTTGTTAAAAATATCCCGTATTATCAAAAAAAAAAAAGAAAAAAGTTTCTTGTGACTAATTTCAACAGCAAACCATATGGTCTTTTTAATTCTCCTGCACTCATAATAATTAAATGGCTAATTTCCCCTCTTAAACTACCTTCGGCCCACAGAAAGAAACAAAGGAAATCACAGCTATTCAGCTACAAAACATCTTGTTAAAACACAGCAAAGAGTTATGCAATTAACCCCACAAAAGCTGGAATTTCACAGTTATATCTAACACTCTGAGTTAACAAGAACAGGCTTTAAATTGAGCCTTTTTTTTGTTGTTTCTGTTTGCAGGCACAGCAGTCACAGCTAAGGTCAGGTGTCAGACCAGATTTAAGCCATAAATGTCTGTTTCCATGTTTCTGTGAGCCGGAGTCAGCACCGTATTGTGATTTAAATCAGCTGCTGGCTGCTTTGGAGGAGGCTTCCGTGAAACCGACAGACAAAGAATATGATTGCTTTTGCGGCACAAATGCCTGCATCTCTCCCCATGTGTTGCTAACATTGCCACAAGAGCCCTCGATGCTGTCACACCGCCTGCACGACCGGCACATTTTATAGCTTCATTCTGGGGCTCCTGCCCGCTGGCTGAGCTGCGGCCCCTGCTGCATGTTTGCACCAAAAACCCATTTTGCAGTTCCTGTCTGAGTCCGTCGGGCCATTGCCTGGGAATGGTGGGACACGAGGGATTTTAGAGAGATCATTAAAGTATCTGAGGAGGTGCTTGAAGCAAAGAAGTGATCCTCCATGCTACAGCCCTAGACCAAGTCAACCTCCAGTGAAGGAGATCACGCTGCGGAGCAATGCTCCTGGGTGATGTGTTGAGCATCGTGTCTTCTCACAGGGCATGCACGGTGGCCATGAAAGGCACAGCAGGGTGAGAGAGGCACTGCTGCTGAGCACCAGTAGCTCTCTGTGATGCTCTCTGCAGTCAGAGCTCCAGACCCAAGAGCTGCCCCCTTAGCGCTGGGTATCAAAACCTGAGCCAAGGCTCTCAGTGCATGGTGTGCAGAGGACTCAGCAGCTGTCCCATAAGGTGGCAACTTCAGTGCAAAGCCCAAAGCTGTCATGTTATTGTCCAATTATCTTTCATTCCCTCCTCATCCTGATTAAACACCCACAAGGTCTGCAGTGCGGGACCCGCTGGTGGAGCCCGGAGACCCCTGGGAGGGATGGGGTAGCTTTGGGACACTGCACAGGGCCACATCCCCTGTGCCCACCCAACTGATGAGCTCTGCTGGAGGAACAGCAGCTGTTCCGCGAACAGGGATGCTGGTGGCATGGTACAGTGAACTGCAACGTGATTGCATTAAATGGGACAGAATGACTCAGTCTCTGAGCTCAATGTCTGAAGCGAGGGTGCCCATATACCTATTGTGTTCAAGTGCTCAGATTGGTACTTAGGAGACTGAAATGGGTATTTGGGTGCCTAAATGCCTGTCTGAAAATTAAAATTTAGAACGGGGTGCCTTCATTTAGACAATCAGGATTGAAAATTAGGGTGAGAGATTGCATGTCTGAGTATAATTCAAAGTGCAGGCTCATTATGGATATTTTTATTGTTTAAGAAAATCCTTCCTGACTGAAAATGGGGCAATGACCAGGACTGCAAAGACTGAGGGAAACTATGATGGCACTGGATAATTTTCTTGATAAGATGAGCCACTAGATGACACTTTGCATAATAATATGACGGACTGAATGTTTCCATGCAGCGTTTTAATTTTCTGGCTTGGTAAAGCCTATTATGGGTTGGTGCCAGGCAGCCCACAGACCAAAAAGCTAACTAGGGACTTCGTAAAGTACCTGCCTTCCCAACAAGGCGGGTGGCCTTTGGCTGTCCCACACATTCGATCAGCAGAAGGAAAATAACGAGCAGAGAGAAGAAATAAGCGGAGGAAGGCTGACCATAGAACAACAGAGAGGAAGGGGGGAGCCACAGCCTGGGAGCTGGACGTGGGGGCTGTGGTGAAGAGGAGGCATTGTGCACAAAAGAAGGGCTACATGACAGGACACAAAGTGATGGGGACAGGCGAACAAAGTAGCAGCAGCGTCTGAGGAGATGAAGACTGTTGTCAAAAATAAGAGTGGGAATGGGGAAAAAAAAGAGTAGTAGAGATGAGGAGGATGGAGCAGAGGACACAAATGCCACTTGGGAGGAATGAGAAGCTAATTATCATCTTATAAATTCGCAGCAATATAAAACACCAGGATATCAGTCAGGAGGAATGCTCCAAATATTTTCCCAAGCAGCAGCCTTCAAAGACAAGACAGAAGAAAGAACAGGGGAGAGCAGACAACATGACTGTGTGTTTCAAGTTGGTTTCTTATATTTCAGACAGTTTATTTATGTATCTAGCATTAAATAAAAAAAGTAATAGATGAACATCTTTTGATTGTGCCATGAGGTACACTTGCCACTGATTAAAGAGCTGACTTTAGAAGGAGATGTTCAAACAGAAAATAGCTGATTTAGATTTCTTACATTACACTATTTATCTATGTCTGTTTAAGAAAACAAATACACACATCCACTGGAATTTTCTTGACCATTTATCAGCATTTCTCCCTCTGATGTGGATCTAAATACTTCATTTTTTTTTCTATGCTTTCTGTATTTATGTTCCAGCTGGGAAGTGACCAAGAACATAAGCATTATCACAAAATACCGCAACGTTCAAGTCACTTGTGCCAGCACAGTTGGGTTTTGTATTTTGTTTTTGTTTGTTTTGTCTTTTAAACTCATTTTCTGAATGACTTGTTGGCTTTTAGTGGAAACAACTAATTCCACTGAAGTTGGGTGTTGTGAAGGGTTTGCAGGAAGCTGCATGACAGTCATGTCCAGTGGAACTGCAAGTGTGGAGGATGTGCAAGATATTTGAAATAGGCAAGGAGCAGAACAAATACCAAGGAACCCTTTACTTCCTTTGCTAACTGCCTTTTGTTGCTACATTTGCCTAGCATAAGAGAAGCTTAGTTTAATACTACAACTCAAGACAGCGGTCACAGAGGTGCTGTGTTGGTAATGCTTACAAACAACCTCTGACTGACACAGAAAGACAATTGGCCTGAGCACAAAGAGAATTTTTCAGCTTTTCTCTGCTGCTGAGGTGTCCATGTTTCTGCTGTGGCTCTTAGGAATACCCCACTTAGAAACCAGTGCTTCAGAGTCACATAATGATGCCAGAAACACTTGACTTTAGGAGTGGAGTATGAAGAACTGAAGAATTTGTAAATGTGTACATCCACAGGATAGTGGAAATGCAGCTTCTTACTGTTGCTCAGAGTTGCTAACAGAAAATTGCTGGGTGCAAATGGATCTCCAGTTGTAGCCCACTCCTCCTCCATGAGCTAATGTAAAGCCAGCATTACCTTCCCAAAACACTTTCACTTTCCTTTAGGGATACCTACTTCTGTTTTGGAAAAAGAAATCACAGTTGCTTGGAATCTAGAACACAGCAAAGTCATAGCAACAGAACAAATTAATCTAATTTACCAATGGGATTGGTCATATTTTAAAGGTGAAAATCAGTTTACAATTTCCATCTGTCCCCATGGAAGTCAAAATATGTTTTGACTTTCACGTCTATGTCTGACAATCACAATCCATAATACGATGGTAATACAATTTCCCTGCCCTATAATGAAAAGGTACCCAGAAACACAGGCATGCATTTATCAGCTCCCTCTCCCACCTAGCCAAATGTCGACATTTAAAGTTAAATACTCCTGTCAGGAACTACAATAAACAGGCCATACAGCACCTAAATGTATTTGCTCTTTAAAATGGGATTTTAGGCTCCCAGTTGCAGGTTCTGAACTTGGAAAACTGTGAACACGTTACTGTTAAAGTTAGTACATTCAGCTTCTTCTCCAAGGGTCAGCATCTGATTTCTGTGCAGAAAGTGAGGTGAGTGGCTTCAGATCCTTTCCTCTAAACTGATCCCTGTTTTAGAGCAAATGGAAACCTTGGCTGAAAATATACCTGCAGCCATTCCTAGGGAATGGTGCATCGAAAGAGAGTTACTTGGCTGGAGAAACAGGTACTGAGAACTTACCTTTTTGCAAGAAATAGCAAGCAATCCTTACCTCTTTGCATGAAATAGCAAGACTAAGTGAGATCTTAGTGAAAGACTGAAAGACATTACTCAGCCATTTCCCACTGAACTCTAGCATAAAAAAAAGTGCCAGCAGGAAATCCTGAAATTCCCAAGCTGAATTTTTCTTATCAACTGAAGGCTAACAATTTTATTTTTATATTGATTGTCTCTTGCATTCTGAAGTCCTTGAATGAAGGGCATTTTATAAATGTAAATTTGATGGATGGACTGATACATTTATATTCATGAGAACATAGCCAGAGCTAAGCAGGTTAGTGTTGGTTTACACTCCAATTTTGTCAATAATAATCAGGAAAAGGAGGGATTAATGGCTCACCCTCATAATCTAATCATATCAATGCTATCCACTAACCTGGGCAATGCAAAAACATATCTGTTATGTCAGCTTGCATAAGCAATGATTTTCCAAATCCACAGTTAACATTTAGATGATGTTGCCTACGTGTTGGCACCCGTGTTTCATCTACCATTTGCTGCAGGAACACTTTTATGTATAGCAATGTGCAAACAATTCAGGGTTAATATCACGGAGGGGATAAACTATGAACATGAACAAAAGAAGGATAAGTTTACACAACTGAGCTGCGGGTGGACAACAGATGTTCATGCCATAGAGAGAAATAAATTTAGAAAAGAGCTTGTAATGCAGATGGGTTCAAGTTAATTTGCCTAGGAAAGGCTTGTAGAAATGAGCATTTATGCAACTAGCAAAGCTCTACAGTAAGTATGGTAACACCCCACAGGGGCAAAATCCACAGTAAGAGATTTCCATATTGCACAGCTACTCTGGTGGTCCACTGATCACACTCGCCTTAGAAGCACTGACAAATACCATGCATTGATATTTTATCACCCAGGCTCTCAAACCTTGTCTGGTGTCTGGAGCAGAAGCTGCAAATGCAATGGTAACGCTGGCAGCTGCTGCTGGCACCCTGTCTGTGGACTGGTCAACACTTACGTGGTGGTGGCAGTGGCACAACAACAGGAGGTTTCTCAAGCAGTATTATCCCAGCAGTCTACCTCCAGACTCTCTATTTTCCTTAGTGCAAGTGTTCATAGGGTCGTTTCCACCCCACCCCCCTTTTTTTTTCTTTCAATTTTTATACTTTAATTGAACTAGCATTTAACCTAACTTCCCCTGAAGTTGTTGGGTGGAAGACAAGTCTTTTGGCTCTGGCTGGAGATAATACTTTGACCACTGTGGAGAGGAAGTGTGCATTGAGCCTGACATCTGTCTGAGCTTGTAGCCCTCTGTTTGTCTTAGCCAGGAAATACAGCCCAATTTCTATGCTGCTGTGGTCTAACTGACAAGCTGGTTTCTCAAGCCCCTTCGTAAGACTTGATGCTAACATCCTTCTTTCTCAGGGACCTTTCTTACAAATATATGTTATATTACAATTCTGAGGCTGGTGCTGTAAAATGATAGTGGTTCTTTTTCTGATCTTTTTGTCCCATTTTTTAAAACAACTACAGCAACAGGAATGTGGGCCACAGCATGCATTGATGCTGCTACTCCTTTTACTGACACAGAAACCAGAAAATGGCTGGAGTTAAATGGCACCATACTCAAAATCTGACCACCCAGATGACCTCAGGCCTCTGAGAACCACTGCCATCCACACATCGAGAGAGGAATTAATGAAGTAGTAGGAAACAAATGCATGCGTACATCATATTGTACTGTATTACATTAGTGCACAAATTGCCCGAGTGACCTCACTGAGCATTCGTGTGATGAGAACACCCTTGTGAAGTTACAGCTGTTTTGAACTATTAAGTGTTCATAAGCCAGACATGATTTTCCTGCAATGTTGCTGCTAAATGAGCGGCTATGTATTGCATTAGCATTCCCAGATGCCCTCCCTCAGCTTAAGAAGCCTGGGGGTAAAAAGACAGGAAGGCTCTGGGATGCACTTCTGTGTCTGAGAACGATGGCGCAAATCACCCTAATTGTTTGTTAGATGAACAATGATCACTAATTAACGTTGTTAAAATGTCATCAATGATCACTAATTAACATTGTTAAAATTTGTTAACAAAGGAAATTTAACAATATCTTAATTAGGAAGGATTTCTAATTTGCGATATAGAGCACATTAGACAAACAAGGCACAACTCTCCCTTTGTTTTTCAGCTCTGCAGCAGGAGAGATTACATGATATGACACAACGCCGTCTGCATTCGCCGTTTATCATTCTACGTCCTCTACGCAACTCTGCTGTATAATTACAGCTGGGACTAATTTTACCTGTGTTATTGTTTGCCCTGTAATTTAGAGAGAATGGGCCGTGTTGACGCTATGTGATGCAGTCTGGGGCAATCAGCTGGCTCTTTGCCACAGGACTACCATTCACATGCTCCTGCAATGAAGCGTGTGCATTGCGAAATAAAAAGAACCTTTCAGTGTTTTAATTTACTTAATGATATGGTGCAAGGGTAGCAGCTTTCTTCAGGTTTTCTTTTTCTAAGTGTAATTTATCAGCCGCTAACCTTTCAGGACTGTGTTCTGCTTCAAAGCTGCTGCACATTGTTGGGAAAAGTCCCCTTGTATTATCTGTTACTTAATTATTAAAAAGCCTCTACTCTGTTTTCATAAATTATCTATGTATCAGGGAGGTTGGCATATGAGGAAGAAAGACGTGCATACACACATGCATACAGGCTTGGGGAGATTGCAAAGTTAATTATTCTTGATGGAAAATTAATAGCAGTAATAATAAGAAAACCTGAAGAGATTTCATACAATGCTGGAGTCAGACACCAAAAAGATTTTGAGAACTTTCATAGCAAATTACCTTTAAACGTAGCAGAGTGAAATTGGGACACTTGCCTATATTACGCTCTGCCTAGCAGATTGTTCCAAGAGACTGACGCTGGCCTCGAAGGGAACGCTGTTATCATGTAATGCCCAAATGTACATCTAGGAGACTCCTGATAGCCCATCAGAGGGAACTTTATTTGCCTATTTGTTTCAGTGGAACTGACATACAAACCCTGCTTATAAGGGAATACAGCCTGGTGGTTAAGGCTCTGCTCATTTTCATATGTAGGAATAAAAGATTTCCTGCTTTAGCACAGACTTGCCAGTCTGGTCTGAGCTCGAATTCCATATGTTGTGTGCCAATCATCTGCTTGGGGTGATGGATCACCTTTCCTTTTCTCCATTTTTTTTGTGTTCCTGTGTGTTTTCATCCTCTAGAACCCTTCTTTCTAAGGACTGGAAAGACTGGGGTTTAGGTTTGCACGAAAATGGTCTTTTGGCTCCTGCCTTCTCCCCAAACATACTCAGCTCCTCTTCTTCCCAAAAGCAACCTGACGAGAGCAAGAGAAATAACTTTTCTTAAAAGCCACTTCTCACATTCAGATTGACCTGGAAGGCTGGGAAAAAGTGTTTGTTTCCTTGCAGATCCTTCTGCATTCACCCTGGTGTTCATCTTCAGATGCAGGATGTGCCACTGATGCTGAGGGTCACGTGAGATGTTTTGGGGAGGAGAAGGCTCCTTCAGCCCCTCTGCAAACACATGCAGATGTGAGGGTGTCTTGCTTCTTGTGCCAGCAAATGCTTTCACACTCAAAATGCAATAACTCCTTTCCCCTGAGATAAGCTTACAGCCTGATGGTTGGAGCACCTTTGTGGAAAATTACAGATTTCCCCCAGACGCAAGGGAAGTCAAACTTTGGACACTCCCCTTTGCTTTCCTTGCAGGTGTCTGGAGTTGCTTAGAAGGCTTCCTGTCCCATGATTTGTTTTCAGGTTCTGTTTTAGGAAGAGAAAAAAAGAAAAAAAAAGAAAAAAGAAAAAGAAAAAAAAAGTTAAAATATGATTCACTGCTATTTTTCTCTTTTAATTCCCTGCTTGCTTAGGGAATAAAAGCATCAAAAGTAATTATTCTCAAGATCTTGTCTTGTCTTCCAAAAGCATTATTTGAAATCCAATAACACGCATTTTCTTAGGAATGACATTGTTTGGATTAAGTTATGTAGGGATGCTTTGTCCCTTCTATCTATGCTTATTGCACTCTTATGAAGTGCATTGCCTTAGTGCAGTACTTCATGAAGCCATTCTGGTATTTGTTCTCAGTTAGGTTTTCTAAAAAAGACCCTGCCTTTTTTGACCATTGCTAAAGTTGTTAAAGCCTGATGTACTTTTTTTCTGGAAATTTCATTTATTCAGACTTGGTTGACCATGTAAGTACTGAAAGCAGTATGTATTGGTGCCTTAACTGGGCCTCAGATTTTTTTTTTTCCTAAAGAATATAATTGCAAGCTCTGTTCATGAATTATCCTGTTTGCCAGCTCATCCTTTTCTGCTTCAGACATCACAATTACATTCTGAAGTTCATCTAAAATGATATTCCAACATTTTAAGCTTGCTGTAATTAAAACAGACCTTTACAAATTAGAGCACGTGTGTATTGTTTTTAACTCCTATCAGGTTCACCACCCACTAGTGTTTATCTCAGAACACTCTACCTGGTTTCTAAAGCTCTCCTCTAACTCCTTGTATTTTGCTGTGTGACTTTCCATTTACTTCTGCCTCTTTCATGTGCCCCTCATTGTGTTCAGCAGCTGGGACTGTCACCTCTCTTGTATACATGATGGAAATGCTAATCTCTCCAATTTAACGTGCTGTCTTTATTTAGATAGACTCTAAGATCCTCCTTTTCTCACTAGAGTTTTAACATTATTACTATTATTATTTTTTTTTTTTCCAAATGGGAGGTGTGTCGGGTGTTAAGCATTCAGGAGAAAGTCCTTCTTTGCCCTTGTGTCATGATCCTGTTTCACCAGTCTGTTCATACCTAGCCTCCCTTGGCTACAGATATCAAAACCAACAGGGAAAAGCTGCTTTGACAAAATAGTCCCTCTCTTCTCCTCCAGCTATCCTGTTACCTGTGCCTTGAGCTTGTCATAGAAATGAAGGGAAAATTTAGCAAAAATTGAAACAAATATTTTGTATGAAAAAATATAATGTATGAAATATATTATCAGTATAATCATTGAAGGGATATTTGAAAGTGGTTTGAAATTAGACTTTTCTTGCTACACTTTGAATATATATATATGTATATAATTAGTATGTCAAATTGAGTTACTTTTTTTCCAAAATATTTTATATAAAGTCATTCCAATTCCTGTACATCACAGATGAAGCTTAGTGTTGGCCCTTAATCTGATGCTACATTAACTACAACACACAAATGCACACAGAGGTACCTATGAATGTCATGCTGATTTTTCCAGAATTCTTCTGTAGAGACTGGATGGGTTTACAGTAGCTGCATGATTGACTTTCTGCAATATAGCCTTGCTTTTGGTTTACAAATGAACCATTCTATATCCAGGATATTACTTTCCCTTGAATTTTAGCGACCAAAAATACATCTAAAGTACGTAAGTGCACAAAGCAGCAGTCTCTGAGAGCAGGCATCCTTGGTCTGTTCAGAGGTAAAGAACTGATGCACTACATACACATACCAAGCACTGTTTTATACACCATAACCAAAAGTGCATAAGACAGTTCAGATTCTTAAGGAAATAGGTAAATATATAGAGAGATACATTAATTTAACAAGTAACTACTGTAGCTTTCAGTTTTCTCTGCCCCTGTCCAAACAGGGAGGGAAATGGGAAAACCACAAGGGATCCTTCTTTCTTCCCATATTGCCAACGTTTCCAGGAATTTCAAATAATTACAGTCTACCAGGAAGAGGTAGGTGAGAGCTCTGGGTAAAGGTGGGTTGTACTCAGTAGGGATGCGATTAGCATACAACAGTCCTTCTTCAGTGCCAATGCACACCTTCTTAAGAGAACTCCACAGCAGCAAAACCATCATTAGCAAACTTACTTCAAGAGAAAAAAAATGGGAATATGTTTCAGCCCCTTTCATTAAAAACTCTAATACCCCAAAGCATACTTATATGCATAGATATGTATTGAAATAAAAGCTAGCATGAAGACAAAGGTTAATTATGAGATGATGAAACTACATAGAAAAAGTAAAATAGTAATAATATACCTGAAAAAAAATAGTTCATGCACAAGTTGCAGACAGATGAGAAAGATACAACTCAAAATAATGGAAGGTGGTGTAGGTTGGCAATAAAGGATCGTCAGGGTCATCATCAGGCACAGATGGTAAAGGAACAGGGAGGCAAAAGGGATTTTGGTGCAACAGGCTGAATTCCACTTGAAGCAGGAAAAGAAGCAGTGAAAGCCAATGGGTTCTTTAAAAAAACAATCACATGAAATTAATGACTTCATTTTTGTTTATACATTTCTTGATGAACTGCAACAACCTTTAGTAATCTTTGTTTTCAAGCTTCAGTTCATGTTCAGGTCTATTTCTAACACAAATTAAATTAGTTATATGCCTTCTCTAGCAATTTAGAAAGATTTTTAACTGTTAACTGTCATTCCACATTTTTATCACCCTCTCTCTTTTCTTCCTCAGCTCTCCTTCAGTGCGTTCAGCTCCATGTAATTCTCTTGAATACCTGTCTCTTTTGTTTTATCAGATGCAGCTCTCCATCAAAGCCTCGCTGTTTGAGCTACAACATCATCTTTTTCCTCAGACCCTTTGGAGCTGCGAGCGTACCCCTTCCATACTGCTTTCCAAACACCATTAATTGTCTTGGTAGTTATCAAGTCCCACGCAGCAAGAATGTTTTCCAAGATGTGTCAGATGTTGAAACTCTTCCAAAACTCACTCAACCTGTGACTTATTTGCTTTGCCCATCACTCCAAGTAATCGCATCAACATTTGTCATAAATAAAACATTTTAGAGTTAGCAATTGCTCTTTGGGTGCGTGGTTGTGTAACTGAGGTGGTGGTGGAGAAAAAGCAACTTGGACATTCAGGTGCAGATCAGCTAGGTGAGATGGATGGGCAAATAAGTGTGTTACCAAGGTCGGGCAAAGCTTTTAAATGCCAGCTTACTTGCATGACAATACTGTTCAACTTCACGGCTAAAGTTGTTTGATAACCAGTTTTGGTAACACTGGAAATCTCCTGTGCCTTTTTCTTTGAAAGCTAGTGAGCACATGGCCTTCAAACCCTTGGGTTTTGCGAGTATCTGCAACATCACCCCACATCAGCTGGGCTGTGTTTTGCAGCCTTGAATCCTGGTGCTTACTTCTCGCTTGAAGAAATAAAGGTTCTCGGTGATATATGTTTCCACGAGGGTTCTCCTTTGGCTGCATTGACTAGCTGCTGCTGTGTGTAGCACTGTTGCGTAAATTTTCAATGATTTCTGCCAAATAGTACCAGAATACAGTGGGACACAGCTCTGATTCCCATTCTCCATCTGCACTGAGCACATTTTTTGATCAACACCTCCTCACATGACCAGTTATCTTCACAGATAAACCACTTGTGTTTTGTGCTGGTTTTAGTGACTCTGCATTTCTGTTTATTGATCTTAGGCTAGATTTATCCACTTATACACACAACCAAGCGCTGATGCAGATTCACCATTTGCCCATGTTCATTGTATTCCCATCTTTGTTTCTAAGGATAATAGCTTTCTTGGACTTTTTAGATATATAAAAGCAGCTGAAACACACTTTTTCAGTGCCACTGGACTTTTAGGGCTATTGTACGCTGAAAGACCATGAAGGAAAAGAAATCTCCTAGACTACACAAGCACACAATTTGAACACCTTCAGCCCTGACAAATTCACATTTTACCCACCATCTATCTTGCACTGCAGCCAAAGTACTTCGTGTAAACTGACATGCTATTGCAATTGCTTGCATTTTATGTTTTGTTCATTGTTTGGTTGTTTTTCTCCTAAACCACTTCTAAATCCTAGTCAACGCTTGTGAATTTGGTAACAGGGTGGGAAGGGAAAGGAGCTTAAAAAGTAAATTGTGTAGGTGTGAAAACAGCAATGTGGAGGCTTTTCTTTTGGAGGGACTTCTTTAAGAGCTGCAGAGATGTGGCTGAGGCACTGGGTTTGCTGAGCATGCAGCTCCTGTGTGCTGTTAGGATGGGTTGCTGAATGTGCAGGTTAAATCAAGGGACAAAGTACAGAGGGTGCAAGAGGAAGGGTTACTGCCTCATTTCCCTGGCCAGCTGGAAAGGCCCAGTTGAGTGCTGTGAGCAAGCTGATGGTTGCCTTTCCAGAATGGCATTGCCAGGAGAACACAGTAATTTTTCTATGGCACATTGCAAAACCCTAAGCTGAGGCTGGGGAACTTGCACATTATATTGCATTGTACTCCTGGCCAGGGTTGCTTTGTTGACAAAGCACCCCCTTAATCCCATGGTCTTGTGTCACAACCCTGTAAAGTTAAACCCCAAATAGAGCCCTTTCCTGTGTCAAGTCTTCTCCCCAAACCAATCAAGAAATAAACCTAATGGCAAGCTTGTGTGAAGGTGTCGTCTTCTCTACTTGATTCTGATCCCTATAAATCAACTCAAGTTTGACTTCTTAGCGGAAGGTGGAAGCGAACCTTGGAAGATTACTATTGATGCTATTAGAAAAAATACCTGAATTCTTAATAACCATAACCAAAATAACCTTTTTCTGATGATTCAGCAACCTGTCCACAGGGGACAATTTATAGGTGTTCTTTTGAAAAAAAAAAGCTAGGTAGAATCACAGAAGAAATACTACTTAGAAAAATAATATATGTCTCTTGCATTTTACATGTTGAAAAGGTTTGACTGTAAATTCAATTTTTGACATTCATCCCCGAGCCACTTTAAAGGCAACCCACAGATTCAACAGGGAGACAGTAAACACTAAATCATAATTACCTCATAAAAGGGGAGCCTGTTTCTCTGAATGCCTGAGATCCGATTTTGCTTTGCAAAAATAACATAAATCTATTGTTCTACCCGGTTTTATTTAAGGCCAATTAGTGCTTGTATTAAAAAGAAAAAGAAAGAAAAACAGAAACAACACCTTCCAAACTTTACTGTCATTTGTCTAGATATGAAACCCTGATTCTCTGCTCTCATTAAGGAGCTGTTCATTAGAGGACAGCATGTTCCGTGAGAGCTGAGGTCTTACATTAACAGTGAACTATGGAAAATCTCTCCCATTTGGCAGCCCGCATTAACATTTCTTCAGCAAAGGGATTTCTTTTTAATGTGATGCTAGTGCTGTATGCGTTACTGTACAGAAGAAAAAATATTTTTCAACACAATCTTGACTTGGTTTTAATATCCCACTGGGTGACATCTGACACTGTACTGAGAGAATAACACCTCTCTGGGTAATCTTTCCAACAGAGCCTGAAAATGAGCAGTCTGTGCCATTAATATGGCCAATGTAATTAGCAGAGCAGTATGACTGATCTTTTTTTTTTTTTTTTTAAATCAACATTTCCTAAAGCTATTTCTCCAACTGAAGTGACTCTGGCCTGTGGAGCCAGGGAAAGCTAAACTTGAGTGTGCCCGAATAGGTCGCAGTTTTGAAGCACAGGTAGGGAGATCAAAGATAACGTAGCTGCCTGCCTTGGACATGATTTCTGAATAAAGCTCATTATGCCGTTACCAAGAATTTGAAACAATTGTTTCTAGGTGAAATCAGGTGAAATTAGTCATGCCACAATAATGTTTCAAGGCAAAGAAGCTTTTTTTTTTTTTTTTTTTTTAATTAGGGAAAAACTAAAAAGAAATTGATTTGTTGTTCTTTGTCAGCATTGAGCCAAAACTGTGGGGGAAGAGTGTTCTGTATGTTCAGTGTTCATGCTGTACATTCAAATATGCTGGGACTCCATTTTTGACTAGTTTTGATACAATCACATAATTTTTACACCTCTCTTCATTCTGCTTGTGTAGGAAGGGCTTCTCTCCTTGCAGGTGAGCATGCAGCCAGAGAGACCAGTCACAGCTTTATCTCATCCCCCTGTAGAAGTCACCAGAGACACCTTTGGGAAGGGCTGATACCCACCAACATATGGTACCACTGCAAAGCAGGCAGATGGCCTAAGTTCCTGAGAAGGGTTTGCCAAGTGGCAGAGCCACTGCTAGTGCAGCATCCCCAGAGGGTGGCAGACACCTGGGACCCCAGTGGTGTGACAGGAAACAGGACAGAGGCAGGCAGGGCAATGACTGCAGCATTTGCATGGACTCTGTTTCCCTTTGTAGGCAGGGCTGTGCTGGAGAGACGAATTGTTGAGGAAGATGATGGCTGTTGGCCCATGGAGAGCTGGACCTGGCTGGAGCCTGTTCTTACCTCCTGGGAGAATTAAAGAACTGGCAGCTGCACATCCTGGGGTGTTGAAACCACACTGGCTCTCTGATAAGAACATAGTCCCATTTTCTTACAAAATCCAGATGTGGTGGTGGTGGTGGTGGGGATCCTCTCCCTTCAAATAATACCCAAGCCCCTGGGGTTTACACTGACCTTCCACATGCAGTGTAGTTGATTCAGAACTGTCGGGTCTGTATTCAGAAGTACTAAGGCACAAAGTTCTTTTTGAAACATAGCTTACAAAAGACAATGAACTCATCCGAATGAATGCAAATGTCTTGACTCAAAAGTAGCCTATCACTGCAAAAGACACAGGTGCTAAGAAAAACCTGATAAACAGCTGATACATTGCTCACAGTTACTATATCTGTCAGCTGGCAGAAGTGATCATAAATGCATTCTACTTTGTCCATACCTAGGGCAGAGAGGCAAAAAGGGCAACATCATTAGGACTCTGCTGATCATTAGGTCTTAGCACTGTTCTCCAGGAGTATTATCTCAAGACATCTGATCTAGCTGTACTGAATAGCCCTGGGGAAAATAAAAGCTCAGAAAAGGAAAACATCAGTGGTTGAAAACAGTTGCATACAAGATGTATTAAAAAAGTAGGCTGGATTTGGCACTGGCATAATAATAAGGAAGTTTCAGTGTACCACTGAGAGCAAATAGACAGCAATGAACAAGCCCTTGGCCCTTTGGAGTTAAGGGCCTTATGGCAGCAAGGTCTGGTGGGTCCAGGGTGGGATCAGCAGGAATGAGGTCCTGAGGTATGATGGACTAATCCCAGATGCAAAGTCAAGGGAGGTGTTCCCTCTGAATTCCCACTAGTGGGTGGATTTGGATCTAATTCTGGTTCTCCTTTTGATTTGGTAGGGAAATCCATTCAACCACTCTGTAATATGAGTGTTATTCTTGTCACATGCAACCTTTAGACAAGCTTTAATGGAATTCCTCATATGCTAGCAAGTTCTTTGTCTCATGAAGACAGACTGCACAGACTTAAATCTCCAATCTTCTGTTATGCAAGGTGTGGTTTCTATCCAGTTCTGGATGAAGAGTACAGAAGGAAAACTGTCTGCTTTGATCCTTGATTATTGCAACTCTTGGCCCAAGATAGTTTCCCAGAAAACAAGAGTATTACAATTAGGCTGAAATTAACTTTTCTATCTATCTGTCAAAAATAAGTAATAATTAAAAAGTTTGTGCAAAATTTAATTACCTTAATTCAACAATGGCGCAATAAAGCAAGTTACGTTTAAGCCATACTAAATGCCATATTCCTAATTTTCCTTCTTTATCACTCCTTAAAAGAGTGCAGCAGGGAGGGAAAACTCTCATCATTTTCCTCAGGACCTTTATAAATCTTTATCAGCTAATTTTTTAATGTTTATCAGTTAATTATAGATCTTTATCCATTTAATCTTTAAAAATTAAGCATTCCAAATGCAAAAAGTATTACCACATATTCAAACTACTGAGCGTTAATATGTAAAATTTCCCCCAAATGTTTATTTTTAACATTTTAATTTTTTAAAAAATAGTATATTAGCAAACACCATCAACATCTTATCTGCTCACATGATGGCATCACGCTGTGATTAAAGTCCTTGATTTGAAACAGCCAACGGACTGGCAGCAGCCTTACAGCTGTCATCCTGGGACTGAAGGCTTTCATGGGGAGGGAAGGCGAGAAGGAAGGGTGAAGAGTGGAGGAAGTACACATCTTTGAAGAAAGAAAACAACGTCATCAAGTAAAATAAAAAAGGCTGTGCAAATACATACTTAGCATCAGAGGAAGAAAACATGCGTTCCTGTATTCATGCACAGGAGATGTGACTGAACAGTGAGTAATGATTTAATGAGCCTAAGCAAAAAAAGTTCCAGACCTGTAAAAAATATTATTCCTAACAAATATGAACAATTGAAGTTGACCTGCCCTGGTCACTAAGATGCAGAGTGAGAAGAAACCCAGACTGCCCACATCCATGTACGTAACACTTTCCTTCAGAAGGCCCTGCACAGGAGAAAATGCCATCAGCATGTTAGCTGCTGGGCAGGTGTCTGCCTACATATAGAGAGAGTGGTCTTTGCTTTTTAACATGAAAAAGCAGATAAAGATCATCAGATTATATGCCAATTCAGGGTGAAAGGAATCCAGGAGATCTCTAGACTAAACACTTGCTCAAGCAGGGCCAGCTGTGGGATCAGACTTGGCACTACCTCCTCCTTCCTCCACCTGCCCCTGGAGGACCATCCGGGGGGAAGTATGTTGCCCACCACAGATGATAATACAGGAGTCAGCTTAAAGGCCTGGAAATAACGTCTCAGTAACACTTATTTGGAGGATTCATGCAGTGTGGTTACTGAAGTTTAATCAAAGCGGTAGCTAATTATTTCACTGCTGACCACAGCATAAACCTCCTGTAAGCCTTATCCATTGAAATTGAGCATCTTATGAACTAGAAGAAGATGCTACCCCCACTGGTGTCTCTCTGCTCTCTCTGATAGATTTTTACAGAATTGTACTTACTTCAAGTTTAAATTATTTCAGGCAATTAAGTTCCATGAGTTGTCTTTCAATGGTAAGTTCTCCCAGAATTAAATTGATTTTTCTACCACTTCAGTTGCTAGAGGTCATAATCAGGATTGATAACCGTTCTACTAGACACTGTACAACTTCCAAGAGTTATCCTGTTTGGAGATCTGTGCAATCCACACTTTTATTTATTTTATCTAACATAAACAGCCATGCTAGAGACCATGAAGAGAGTGCCAGGTACTGAGCAGGTTTGTTGCAAAGCCAGCATGGTACATTGCTTGATTCAGCAGTGTGATGAACACCAGGAGCATCTTCATTTGCTGAGGGAGGACCCCTCTGTACTAATATAGGGCAAAAGAATCACAAGGTGCTGGAGTACAACATACCGATGCAATTAGCTCGCTTGTAGGTGGCCCCTTGATTTTACAAATTGCTGCCAGTGATACCCTCTGGCAGCTCACCCAGAAGGGAGCAGCCACCAAGTCAAATCCCCAGGCCCTGTCCCTGCTGGCCCCAGCCAAGTGGCAGCATCCTGCCCTCCCACTCCTCTGTGGGGCTGGCAGAGCCAGCGTAACCCCCACTGTCCCCACAGCCCCTGCATCCCCTCCCAGCCACGCTGGTCCAGCAGGCATCCTTCCCCCACTCCTTCCTCGTCCCCGGGTGAGGCTGACAGCCCAGGCACGCTGCCAGCAGCCCAGGCATGGTTACGGTCACACATGCTGGAAGTTGAGAGAAAGCTTGTGGGATTTATTTTATTTTGGGAGGTGGGAGAGGGGGGGAGAGGGACTGGAAGGCTTTTAAGCAGTCAAGGCCTCTGACGGAACAGGATTGAAAGCTATGCACCATATTTCATATAATTCAAGGCTGGACTGCATGCATGTGTTATTAGTTCTCAAAACCATTGTGTACAGCAATTTCTCCATCCCCAGTGAGCTTTTCTGGCTGCGAAGCCAAAGGAATAGTTGGTACCAGGCCAAAGGAGTTTAGGAATTTTTCCTGAAGAAGGGAGGGAGGGAGGAAGTGGGGGGAAATGTGGGGCACAAAGCAAGAAGGGCTCTTCTTTGAGTGCACAACAGCCTCTGCTGATGTTTCCTAAAGTTTCCAGGGTCTTACCCCCCCAAACTCTCTAGCTTCCCCTCTCTCCAGATCAGGGACAAATTCCCATGTGGTCTGTGATGTCCATCCCTTGCCTCCCAGGGACAGCTATTGCATGGCCACAGGACAGCAGCAGCCAGAGATGCTCTGACAGACTCCCGGGGTCCTCGCAAATCAGGAGAAATCCGTTACCACAGCTTTGACAGATGTCTTACACTCATCTCTGGAGCTTAGGAGGGAGCTGAGGGAAGAGGAAAAAGGAGGAGGAGGAAAGCTGAAAGCCTTTTCAAAGTCTATTGAAACTGAGGCTTTTTTTTTTTTGCCTTTTTTTTTTTTTTTAAGCAAGACAAGAAATTAAGGTGGGGAAAATACTTTAAAAAAAAAAAAGTTTATAAATTTGTAGCTTCACTTTAACCACAGCTTTATTTCTCTGTCTGTCTCACACCATGTTTCCATTATTGTCAGGAGAATGAACTGCCTGCATGCCAAATCAGGTCATTCACAAATATAGAACGAACGTCTGTCATTACAGATTTACCACTCCGACTACAGCATATCCCTTCTGTCTATAAAAATCCCAATCCATTAGCAGGGCAAGCTCTCTACATGTCAGCCCTTTAACACCCTGTGCACCTCAACAAACAGGAGGTACTGCCTTCCTTCAATAGGCGAGCCTATGCATTTGTTTAAAAATTATGGCAGGATGTGTGGGTCACGTCCATCAGCTCTACGACAAAATCAAATTTCTTCATGTGGAAACTTACAACAGGCTGAATCATGGGTGAGCTCTGCACAAATTCTGGGTAAGGCCCACAGCCAGAGGCACCACCACCCTCTCACCTTCCTTGGAGATGACGTAAGGTCTCCAGACCATCAGGTCTCTCTGCTTTAGCCTCAGAGCAGCTGGTGCTTGGAGCAGCACGTGTCAGCCTAGGCGTTAGGTGCTTCCCTCTACCCATTCAGCTTCAAGATGCACTGTCTAAATACAGTCTTGAAAACAGCTCTGCCATCATACAGAACTTCAAAATGACCCTGGGGATTCTTCAAAACGAATCATCACCTCTGTGCAGGAGCTGATGTTCACCGTGAAACACTGGCAGTCAGTCAAGGACCAAATTCATGCTGGATAAAGCAAGATTTTCATGTGGGGAACTTAGGCAAGGAGAGACTAAAGTCCAAATTTCCAGACTTCTTAGGAACTTGACCTGTCTCTTGCTGAAATGCCCTTACCTTGATGAATATGTGTTTGTTTTTTTTTCCAATTCATACAGGAAATCTGAATTGGAGCCCATCTTCCAAGATGTCCTGGTGAATAAACAGGTCTCTCCTCTCTGATCACACCAAATTCTCACAGCGATGCCTTAGTGTAAAGTACTTGCTCTCTATATTGGAGCACACAAATGGTCTTTCAACAAGTACCCTAGTTAGAGAAAACAAATAAAGACATTAATAAAAAGGGGCAATGCATTATTTTGTCCAGGAGATAAAATAATTCACACACACAAAAATAATTATCATGATAAAAAATGGATGCACATACAAATCTGTGCTGCAGAGACAGTGCTGTGTGTCATACAACACATCTAGTTTGAAGTCCGAATTTAAACTTGAAAACCTCCATGGATTTATTTACCATCATGGAGAGCAATTAGGCTTTCTCCAATGGACAAAGGATTGCTGTTAGACTGTCACAAATGCTAGTATTCACAGTTCAAACAGCACAGTGGATAAAGCACCTGTTTAAAGCACCACAGTTAAACCTTTGTGCATTTGTAGTTTTATTTTTGAGCTTCAAGGGATTTTTCATTTTTAAAAGGAAAAAGAAGAAAGCAAGAAGCCTGGGTAAAGTGTGCATTTACTGATGACAATGCAGCTGACAATGTATAAGATTCCTGCTAAAGCTAAGCCTCTCTACAAATCACTTATAATCTAATAGGCAGACGTGCAGAATACTGAAGGGGAAGGGGGTGAGCAGAGGACTCAAGAATTTACTAAGTTTGTCCCATTTCCTGAGGAAATCACGGGAGAGCTGACTCTTAACAGGGATTAAAAAGGAAAGAACAGTAGCATGGCAACTAAGGAGGGAGGCAAATACTGCCCCTGGAGAGAGCATTACAGGAAAAGGCAAGGGGAAGGCAAACAGCCACAGTGTTCCCCGGGTAGTGACACTGTGTACAGCCATGTGTGACATGGCCTGAAAAAGGCCTTTGGGTTTCCTTCTCCCCTTTTGTTCCTGAATGTCAGGAATTAACAGCATGGTTGCTCACAGTCATGCTGCTCTCCCACCAGCTGATTCACAGAGAGCAATGGGTTTCATGGCAGGGTATATTTCGTAGGTCCCTACACATGGACACGGTAACCTCCATGAACACAGGCCATGAAGCAGCCACAGCTCTAGATTCAATGCTCAGTGCCGGGGAGAGGAGAGGAGGGCAGAAAAGTTGTAGCAATGTGCCCCAGCAGGATGCATTGTTTTTTCCATCCTGATGCTTGCCAGAGGAGAAGGGAACTCAAATACAAACACTTTGTAGAAATGAAATTAATAAACCTCCTTAAATATAATAAGGTCATATAATAAAAACACCTCAACTGAAGAATTCAAAGGCTGCTCTGTGTTCCGGGGGAGAAATACAACTACAAGGTTATGAGTGAAGGACAAAACTGTCAGATGAATCGTTGTAAGTCTTGATTTTGTACTTCCACACCAATGCCACTCTGACATGAAAGGCTTTGGAAAGCCACTAAACTTTAGATTGCTTATCATTATCCAGGTGTGGTTGTCTCACCCTGATGGGCAGCTAAACATCAAAACTGCTTTCTCACTCCCCCTCCTCAAGGAAAATAGGGAGAAAACACAATGGAAAGGGCTCAAGGGTTGAGATAAGAACAGGGAGATCACTCACCAATTATCATCACAGGTGAAACAGACTCAGCATAGGGAGATTAATGTAATTTATTGCCTATCACTAGCAGACTAGAACATTGAGGAACTAAAAGCAAACTAAGAACACCTTTCCCCCATCCACCTTCTTCTACATTAACACACATGCACACACACACCCCCGAGAGGTGCAGGGGAACGGGGACTGGGGTCTGCGGTCAGTCCCTGAGGCTTCGTCTCCGCCGCTCCCTCACGGTCACTCTCTGCCCCGGCTCCCCGTGGGGTCCCTCCCACGGGATGCCGTCCTTCCCGAACTGAGCCTGTGGGGGCTGCCCACAGGCAGCAGCTCTTCAAGAACTGCTCCCACACGGCTCCGTACCACGGGGTCCATCCATCCCCCAGGAGCAAACTGCTCCAGCACGGGTCTCCCACGGGTGGGCGGCAGCTCCCCCCAGACCCCCTGCTCCCGCGTGGGCTCCTCTCCATGGGCTGCAGCTCCGGCCGGGGGCCTGCTCCTGCGGGGGCTCTCCATGGGCCGCAGCCTCCTCCAGGCCACATCCACCTGCTCCACCGGGGGCTCCTCCACGGGGGGGCTGCAGCGTGGAGATCTGCTCCATGTGGGACCCATGGGCTGCAGGGGGACAGCCTGCTCCACCAGGGGCCTCTCCCTGCACAGGCCGCAGGGGAACTGCTGCTGCGTGCCTGGAGCACCTCCTGCCCTCCTGCTGCACTCACCTTGGGGGCTGCAGGGCTGGTTCTCACTCCTCGCTCTCCCAGCTGCTGTTGTGCAGCAGTTCTTCGTTTTCTTAAATCTGCTCTCACAGAGGCACTACTGGTGTCACTGATGTACTCAGCTCTGGCCAGTTGCAGGTCCCTTTTGGAGCCAGCTGGAGCTGGCTCTCATCTGACATGGGGCAGCTTGTGGACTCTTCCCAGAGCCTCTCTGCAGTCCCCCCTGCCACCCTCCCCCACTACCAATACCTTGCCATCTAAACCCAATACACCCTGTTAAACAACAAAGTAGGGTAAACAATACTAGTAAGCTATTTAAGCCAGCCAGCTGCAGCAGTCTTAGGCTTATGAACATAAACAAGCCCCTAAACCAACCGTAGGAGCTGTTCCACCAAGATAAAGGGGTGCTGCCTAGAGCTCATGACAGATGGTTTTAGAGCTGGTCCGGCATGTGGTATCTACACAGCATCTTGTAGCATATGAGAAGCAAGTTCTCTTACACACAGTTTGCTCCAGCTGAAGATTTTATCACCACATCATCTTCTGATCCCCAAAGGTGACAACGAATCAGTGTCCCATTTCCTCCTAAGTTGCAGTGACACACTTCCTCAGAAAGACAGGAGTGGATGGTGAAAGTCTAAATTCTTTTGCTTTATCAGGCATAGATGTTTAGGTTAACTGCCAAATACCCCTGCCTAAGAGCTGCCTCTCAGTCTAGCATAGTCTCCCACTCTTCATTCTGTCCCTCAGTGATGCCATTAAGGGTCTTTCCCCATGCCCCAAGGCCATGCAAGTAACTTTGGTGCAGGTTACAAATAGAGAGGGGACAAAAGTGGAGAATATGTCTGTATGTTAAACTCACACCACCTGGCCAGTCTGCCTTGACACAGTTCTGAAAGGACAGTTTCTAGCAGTGGGTGTCTTTGCAGCACCCTCAGAGAATGCCCAGAAAAGCAATATTTTGTGCTGGGGGCAATGGGATGTGTGTTTGCTAGGGACAGGAAAGAAGATGCCCAGCTTATTTCAGGTGCTAATGATGTTCACCCAGTATTAGACCAGGTCAGCAATGAACTTCTGACCTAGAAGGGAAAGACTCTGCAGCCTGTTTTCAATCCCCTGACTGCTCAATCCCACGATAATGTCATTTCTGAAACAGCGCCAATGGAGCATAAAGCAGCAGGCAGGACAGAAGGCATCAAACGCTAATAGCCACTCCTTCGCAGAAGAAAGAGACTAAGCCCTGGCTTTGAAAAGCACTCAGCCCCCGCATGCTAAAAAGAGGTATGCCAGAGAGCTCTACCCAAGTGTGTGCCAGAGGACGTGGGATAGCAAATGCACGTGTACCTGTGAATATGCTTTTTCCAAGTGCATGAGGAAACCGTATGTTCCCAGGATTTCAGAGGCACAATTAAACCAGACCTTTATTTCAAGGGCACTGCCAAATAAGTGGCTTGTTTGAACTCGACTCAATCAGGAATTGAAAACAAGGAAAAGAAAACAGGAGTAAGAGACCGGATGAGGCTCTGCAAGAGAATTGAAGTCTGACAGATTTATGGAAACCTTGTTTCCATATGGATCAGTACAGTTGCCTCCAGAACTCCAGAGGCAGCAATCAATGAACACAATACTAGCTCCGGCGGATGTCTGCATGTTTAAAAAAATACGTATATGTATTTTTACATAGAGGCTAAGTAAATAGAAGTGAAGATCTCCAGTGGCTTCCATGCTCATTTGCCACGGCAGGCATCCCATGCTGGGGGACATGGGACCCTGTTCTGATGTACAGCTGTGCTGGTGGGAGGAATCAAAAGAGTGGGCTGATTTACTGAGTTATGAGACGGGGACATAGTGTGCATGAAAATGAAAGGAAATGTATCCGGACAGGCAGAGAGCACACGGCGATTGGGGGCGGGTGGGAAAAGGCAACGTCATTAGGTCTGCAGTTGTACAGTTACAAAGTCAAATGGATTTACACTGCAGGCTAGGAGAACTCTAGTCTTGCTGCTGCATAAATACCAAACGAGCTGTAACTCTACTGCACTAAACACCTGGTAGTGATTGGAGTCATGAAACACTACTGTCTCCATAAATCACTCTGCGTGTGTGCATACACACACATATGTACATCTGAGAACTGCTGGTCTTCAGCAAAGAACTGCGATGAGGATAAATTTGAGTGTGGAACAAATTCTGATGACGTCGGTGGTGTAATACTGAGAACAAAGCTGAAAAGAGTCATGGTGTTCTTCTCTGTCAACCACGCTTGGAGGGATCAACTGCAGCCAAAAATGGGCATGGCCTGTACTCTTCCTTCAATCGCCCTTTTCTGAATCCAGCATCTGCACGCATCAAAGAGGAAGGAAATTACATTTCTACTGTCTGGACTGCTGAGTAGAGGGAAAATCTGCAATTGAAGCAAAAGATTAAAAAAAAAAAAAAAAAAAAAGTGGAACTGATAATTTCCAAGTAGTGTAAGAAATCAAGTTTTAGAGAAATGCTTCATCTTTACAGGGAAAAGCCATTTCTCCTTTACCTGCGTCTTAACCATGCCACCATTCCCCACCCTTGGCATCTGGCCATCCTACAGAAGAGGAAGTGCTGTGTCTTCCAAGAACACTTCCTCCTCCTGTTTAATTCAACAGTTCATCCATGGCTTTCCCTAGAGTTTTTCCACAGAAGCAGCCGAGTTACCCTCAGTGATAACCTACTACACCCGCTCCATACAGATTGGAAGTCAGGTATCCACAGCCGAGTTAGACAAGTAAGCAAATCTGACAGTAAACGAAGCACAGGGAATGATGCACATAACACAAAACATACACTAAGTAAGAAGGCACCCGGGCATACATTTGTTTTGCATAATGCATTCAAGCTGTTACAAAATGCAAACCAAACCAAATGAATCTGACCGATCAATATCAATATCCCTGGCCAGTGACAGAGATCTTAAAAGCTGTGACCCTTCCTTGCCCAGTACTGGTGAGCAAATTTCAGTGGCAGCTGAAGGGGAGACAAAGCTGAGAGGGACATACTGAACATGGTGCTGTTCCTCAGGAAAAAGCAGGGAGTCTAATACAAGGCCAATGCTTAGAGATGGAGTTATGGCAGCCAACATGAGATACGCTGGTTTCCACAGGAGGTATTTTACATACTTTAAGGTAACAGAATGTCCACAGATAACAGAGTTCAGACTTCAGAGAGGTAGGATGAACTTCTTTAGGTATAGGGAAACTATCTGCACACCACAGACCTTATTGTTTTTTTTTACCATGAGAAAAATGGGAATAGTTGCAATTCCTTCCTCAAAAGCATGTTGTGAAAATGATACACTTAAATTGGGATATGATTCTGTTATGGGGGCCATAATGATAACCAGAATAGAGATAGGCAGGCACCCAATATATCTCTCTAGCTTATATAAATGTATCCCTGAGGGCAACGATCAGTGAATAACTTACGAACTGTCAATGCATTTGCTCTATGAAGAGAAAAACACCATGAGTTTGCCTCACCATAACCTTCCAAAGTCATATTCATGTGCAGCATGGTCTTCCAGTTCCTAATGGAGAAATTAGCTTGTAGGTGCATATATGACAGGGAGAGAATTTAAAGTATGGGGAAAGAAAAATAGGGATTCCCACCTGTATTTCAATTGAAAGAAGAAACTTAGATTCCCTATATTGAATTGCCTTACGTGGTGCTGCAAGATGCAGCATTGTAACTGTTTGTTCTGAAAGTGGATCATGGTAAACGTGTAACAGCAACACATGCATATAAACACATATACTGACAAGAAAGAGAAAATATCATATTTTTGAAGTATCTCCCTTCCTTGCCTCCACAATTACATTTACATATGGTGGTTTTGCATCCATCCAACTCAAACATTTGCAAATGGGGTGGACCCTAACGCTCTAAGATAACCCAAGTGGAACAAAAACATATGAAAGCACATGCAAATGCTATGGTAAGTAGCATATGTTTTAGATACTGCTGAGGTCATATGTTGATATGAACTAACACAAACCTCTGCTTTTTATCATAGACTACACTCGCTACACATAGGTAATCTATATAAAAATATGGTATGGTTTAGATCCCTGTGACGCATGTCATTTGCACATGGCAAGTATTCAGAGAGAGCAAAGGTTAAAGACAGAACATACGTGAAATCACTGCTACAAAATTATTTTCTCTTTGTAGCAGCCTCACTTACTTTCCCTTCATCTGACAGAGCACATCAGGTTCTGCTACCCTTGTAATGTTCCAGTTGCTTTTAAAAGCGCGTATTTACTTACTAACAGCTGGCTATAGGGAGACCACATTTTTCCTTGAAGCCTGGGAATGTTAAAGATGGGGGCAAATCACAAAACAGGGAGCTGCAACCCAGTGCTATCTAAGGGAGGGAGGAAATGCAACTTCATGAAAGCAGCATCATTTCCTCGCTCAGGGCTGCAACTCGCCTGCATCACTGTGTGTATGCAGTTCAGTTCAGTCAGTGGAACTTGCTCAGGTCTAACAAACAGAATTTGACAGACTTTTGCTTCAAGAAGGATTTTTTCTTTGCATGCTGCAGAATATCACCCGAATAACTTGAGTCGATTGCAAGCAGAATTTATATTCCAGATCCAAACAGCTCCAGCCTCTGTAGATATTTGAGCCTAGCTCCAAATCTTTTATACTAGTCTGTGCTATAGTCAGAGTTGTACAGTGAAATGGAATCACTCGATTTGTATGGAGCCCTATTCCACTGGAAGAAGACATTCTGCAAAATCAAATGTTTTTAAGAATCAAATATCATTTGAAATGACAATTAGGAAGAACACAAGAAAATATGTGACAGCCTCCAAAGAAGCCGTTTAGACATTTTTGGAGTAAACTGTGGTCTTCATACACCCTGAACTTCTTTGTGAAGGACCTTGGTTTCTTGGGTTTTCTTGCTCTGCAGAACAACGCTAAACCTCAAAATCCTTAGTGAAACACCATATGCATCTTCTAGCCACTTCTATGAGAAGAGTGAATAAAATACTGCAATGAACAACTTTGTGTACACTTGTATAATATACAAAACTCTTGGAACTCAGAACAAAATAAATTAATGTGACACTACTGGAATTGAATGAAAGATCTTTCACTGCTTTGAAGTTAGTAAGAGGTTATATGCATTTTTTAGCTGAGGTTATGTTGCATAAAGCCATATTTAAGCATTAATTCAAATACTCATTTTTCATTTAGGAGGGATGGAAATAGGCCTCCTGAAGCAATATTCAGAACACCAGTTTTCCAAAAATATCATGCTCAAATGATTCCAATTGCACTTTGCTAACCCCTACTATTCAAGCAGTCCAGCTTACATACAGATGTGCAGCATAAGTGACAGCATTTTAGACTGCTTTCAAAATCCTTTAAAAAATACACACAGGATTCAGCTTAAGCTGTAATGTTTGCTTACTGTTTTCCAATCAGCTCTTCAAAACTGCTTTTTTTTATTCAATGAATGGGCAGGGACAGATCATTAGCTAGTGTTAAACAGCACCTTTTTTTTGGTCTTCAGTCAGTTTCACTTTTTTGGCACCCCAGAATGGTTTCCAGAGGAGGCACAAGTCCATGTATTGGCAATTTAAGCCTATTGACAGTAGAGTCTGCTTTTCTTAGTTGCTTTTTGCAGACTCTTTCGAAGCAGTCCACAGAGCCTCTAGGGACTGACAGACCACAGAGTGAAAACCACATTTCAGTAGAGTAGCACCAATTTACAGCAGATTAAAACCCCAGGTTTTAAAGCTGGCCAACGGCAACCAAATAAATAGCTGAACAGGAAGCGCTGCAAGAGAATTGCACAGCCAGCATACGTGGGCTTTGCCCAGCTCAGGTTTATGTTGGAAGGGTGAAATGTTGTTCCACCCCTCTTCTTGCCTGGGGCAATAAAGAGTTCCTGCAAAATTGAAGCTCTAATTAAAACAAATTTGAGGCATAGCCATTTCTGGCTCTCACTAATGCCTACCAGCTCCAACAGAGTTGCAAAGAACAGCCCAATACAGGTAATGGTCTTAGGTTTACGGCACTTCGTGCTGTGAAGGCAGCCTTTGAAGACATGAGCCAGAGCATGCCACAGTGCTGAGGCTGCACAAGAGCAATGAAATGACAGTGGTGTCCAGAGCAAAGCAGGAGACCCTTTCAGTGCCCTAAAGCTGCAGAAAAGTCATCTGCAGTGTTTGCTGATGAGTTCACGTCTTGTCAGGCATATAGGTATGGGATCCACATTTTGCTCTCCCCTCTGTTTTTCTGTGCTCAGCCTCACAGGCTGAGGTCTAGTCTACCACATCGCTGTTACCTTACAGCTTTTTCTTGTTACCAGTTTTGGCAGTCCCCCTCTAATCCTGGCCAAATCCTATGGCCAGGTCTAGTTTCACAGCATCAGTCCTCTGTGTCTGTCTTACTTTTCACAGTGGCAGGGGGGCTAGCAAGGCTAATTCTGTGGGGCTGGCTTCCTAATTATTTGTTTTAACCCTCATCCTTCCTTTTTATGCCTGGCTCTGGCTCCAGCCTGGCATTTGGGGCTCCAAACTTGTTTGCTTACACTTGAACTGCTTGTGGAGGTGCATAATCAATCTTCATGGAGGGCCTGAAGTGCCCAAAGGGAAACACAAATGAAAAAGAAGCTATTGCAGAAAAAAAAATCACAGGAGAAAGGGAAAGGTAAAGCATCTTTGGAGGAGGGAGATTTAGCTGCAAGAAAGGTAAAAGACATTGTTAGAGGGAGTAGAGCAGCAGCTGTTGCAGAATTGAAGCCTGCCCTGTCCAGAAGGGAGAGGTTTGATGGGATGGGGAAGGAGACATTTGGGTAGGGAGGAAGCGGAGAGGTGGGAGAGGTAATCTGACAAGGGACAGAGGGGATCTGTGAGGAATCAGTGCTAATTAATAGGAAATGATGGACAGGGAGGGATGGTGTGTGTGTGTGTGCGTGGTAGGGGCACATTGTGCTCATGCCTGAGCAAATGGCTGAGGGGAGAAAAGTACAAGGCTGCACATGCCAAAATGTGCAACTGAGGCTGAGCCGCCTTGGTGCAGCTCTGCTCATGGGGAAATCCTATCTATTTCCAGCAGAAGTCGACCACAGCTTCCCTGAAAAAGCTGACAGCCCTCCCAGCCCTGTGCAGTGTGGAAGGATTTCTTAGTAATAGCACAAATTCAGGAGACAAATATCTCACCATTATTCTAGCATTTTTCACACCCAAGAGGATCTTTAGCTGTGGACTGACAGTGGCATGGACTCTCACTTTTGATTAATCTTTTATACCATCTGCTCTCCCTCCACCTATCCATCATCTCGCAGCCCGAGTGATGATTACTTCAGAGTGCAAATCACCTAACATCATTCTGGCTGATAAATTATATATGAAGGACAGGACATGGTGAGTAAGACTGAACCCAGCGACATCGGTTTAAGTCTAAGGATAAGTGTGGGTGCTAAGATCCCCTAATGCTTGGCACAGTTGAGAATGCAGGTTAGATTAGATGGACGGGCTCCAGTGGAGCTAGTCCACGTTTACACAGGTGTAAGTGAGATCAGAATTGGCCTTCAGACTGTGGAAAAATTCACCAGTTATGAAAGGAAATTTCATGCGCACGGAAAACAGCCTATCCTAATTAATCACATGGAAAATACTAAAAATATGGACAAACCAGCAACATTGGCAGCTTCTCTACGCTAGGATCATCTCTGAGGTATACACCTGCTTGGCAACTACTGGTGTTGGTTAATCAACTCGCTATCTGGGGAAAAAGGATATAATTGTTTTGTTTTGTTTTTTTCCCTTACCTGCATTAATGACAAAAATGTGTGAAAGAACAGCTTCAGCTGAACCGCACACCAAGGCAGGGAATTGCTGCAACAAGCACTGAGGATGCTCCTCGTACGGCAGTGCACAGACTCCACAGGCATGTGGGCTTTCGTCTAGAAGGTGATGACAATAACAGGAGATATTTGCTGTGTTTTTATCTGCTTGCCATCACTCAGTTGCCAAACAAAGAGGTAAAGGATGGAAGTGGAAGGAACAGACCAGTTGCTCTTCCTCTAGGAGGGCAATCGGAGTCGGGGACTGAAAGAGCTTGTTACCACTGCTAATGTCTCTGGTTCTGCACCAAGCCACGGGCAATCTTGATAAAGCCTGCCAGGATGTCTCTCCTCTTGATTTGTGTGTTCTCCACATGTCAAGGTTAACCTTTATTTGTTTTAAATACTTTCTAACCTTTTTTCCTCCTTTAGAAATAACCTACAGAGAGGAAAACCAATTACGGAGGCAGAGAATTACCATTAAAGGATTCCCCAGAGACATGAAGTAAAGCACCACTCCCTACTGTCTCCACCTGCAACTGACCCTTGAGGATGGTGAAGGGCTGACCAAGGGCAGACAACCCATTACACACCGTAGGGAGCCAGGCAACAGCATGACAATGCAAGGCCACTGCAGGCTTCCAGCCTGCTGTGTGCAGGTGGCTGGGCTGGCCCCTCCGTTGCTGTCTGTGCATGGCTGGCACTCAGTCGGTAATTCAGGAGGTTTTCAGACTCTGTGTTGACTCTATTGTCTTAAGCAGAACCTACAAGTAGGGCAAAGTGACACAGCTTTGCTACCTAACCCATGAACCACAGCCATGTGTTGTAGCTGATCACAAACCTCCTGACCCACTGGAAAAACAGCTTGTGCAAAATGTTACAGCACATTTTCCTACCAACATCGGCTAGGGGGAGCAACCAAACCCGCCAGCCAGCCTGTAAAGTCACATGCTGTAAAATATCTAATCAAATCTGATGTTAACAAGAGGAGAGAAAAAAAAAAAAAGGAAGAAAAAAAAAAGTATAAGGATAAAAACATCCCAGTTTCTTCTCCTCTCTAACCTCAAAGCAAAACCCACCTCTACCCATGCAGCTCTCCCATGGGAGGAAGTATGAAGGGAAGAGCACATCACAGCTGCGGCCACATCATTTAATACATTAGTGGAAGAAGTTCAGACAAAAGAGGGCTCTGAGAAGTACTAGAAATGCATTCTGGAAGAAAGGGACAGTCATACAGTTCATAAGTATAAGCCACTTTTGGGGGGACAGAAGCTTAAAATTAGGCCAATTATTCAAAACAATATCTCCTTCAGAACTCTAGGGGGATACAGGGAGAGAGGAGGAAGGACACACCAGGGCAACAGAGTTTATTTCTGCGTTTCCTGAAATCAAAGAAACATCCCTGGATGCCTGCACTCTGGCATTACACTACCCTGAGAAGGAAAAGAGCATGTTCAGGGATGCTCTGACAACACTGGCAGTCCATTTTACAGCACTCTGAGAGAACAGGGAGGCTTTCTGTGCCTAATCACATGGGAGATATCTGTTTCCTCCATCCTGAAATGCTTCAAATAGTAGTTGCTTCTAATGGGATACACACTGGGTACAATTAAAGTCTCTGATTGCAACCTTCAGTGACACCTCTCCCCTGCAAGCTCATCTTGTGCCACTTAGAAGAGAGAGCTGTGAATAACAAATAAAAATGAGTAGTTTCTTTCCTTGAATTGTCTTATTTCCACCTTCAGTAAAATGTTGAAACTAAAAATAAGCGAAACATATTGCTATTTGAACATCAGGCTTCATATTTTTTTTGAATAACTGAAAGCAGCATATCCAAAAATATTCAAAATAAGTGAAACACATTCAATTTGCAGTAGGTGAAGTTCTCAATCTATTTTGTTTTAAATACCACTCAGATGGTTTTATTTTTCCTATTGAAGAAAAAATAGGGACTTCATTATTTAAGCTTCTGGTATCCAAACTACCATAAAGAGTCAGCTGCTAAGGACTTGCATTGCCAGTGGTTTGGGATCTTAGCCAAAATCACAGATTACCAAAACAAATCTAGCCCTGCATAGGACGGAATGGAATGGTTCAGTTTGAGAAACCATGCTGGTCATTTATTCAATGAAAATTGAATAAAATGATAAAAAAATAAAATAAAATAAAAATCCCTGAACCCCAAGCCCCCTCCAATTACAAAGCGTCCCAAACAGTCTTGCTGTTTGTTTTGGGAAACTTTGAGACTGGGGGCTTGAACACTCTGTTTGGAGGGAGCGGGTGTTAGTAGATTATGTTACATCAAATACTTGTATCAGACGTAGGTGCTAGCCCCATTATGTTTAGCATTCTTTCCTCTACTTGTTTATAGCTATACATAGGGTAGAGTTTCTCAAGCCTATGCTTTAATAGGAAAAAGACATATTATATCAGGTTACAGGGCACCAAAGAGAGAGCCTAACCCTGGGGTTTTCTGCCTTACTCTTATCTACAGAGCATCACAGCATCCTAGTGCTTTCCTCAAGAAAAGAATGCAAACACGTCTGTTTTTTTCCAGCTTCTGAGAAGGAAGAAGCTCACCTGTGGATGCTTGTTTTTGAGAAAAAGAGAAAAAAAGTTACTCTTGCTGCTGAAGGAGAGAGTCGGAGATGTGTTTTACATAAAGCACCAGATCTGGCCAGGGTAGTGATTTGCCTGACTTTGCCTGACTGTGGCCACAGCCTGGCTCACGTAGACAGTCATCTTCTCCTCCTTGCTGACAGCGTTATTCATCCAGTGAAGCAAAGCTGTCATCGGAAGCCTTTGCCAGGGAAGGAGCAGTGACCTCTCAGGTGGTTGGGATCGACACCAGGCAGAGTCAGACAAGCGCTGCCTGCTTTCCCCTCACATGGGAGCCAGTCCCGGGGGTACCAGGCACTGAATTAGCAGAGACCTCATCTTTCAGTTCATGTTGTCTAATGCAAGACCAGTGGGGCATAAAGTTTCTATTATCTATGTTTTAATAATGGATGAACCTCCCCTTCTCCTGCTCCAAAAAGCCCTGCATTTAACCCTGCTCCAGGCAGATGACGCAGCTGGTCCTTTGTCTGCTCGACTCCTTCCAGATGGGTATCTAGTGCCACCTGAGCTGAGTAGGCTGAGGGAACATTTTGTTTCTTGCCTTTGATTTCAGACACCAGAGGCTTCCCCTTCTGAGCTCAACTTTATTTAGGCGTGTTAGTTTTGCGTTTATGTTAGACCTGAGGATGATCAGGGGATAAAAAGTGCTCCTGAGGCTCTGAATTTTCAACTTCACTTCCTCAGTTATTGCTTACTTATTGACCAACTATCAAGGATGCCAGGGAGTGTTATTTTTCTGGGTGACAAAAGTCCGTTCAGACAACAGGTCCTCATATTTGGATCTCCAGATCTGGCCTGATCCAAATACCTTCCTGCCAGGTTGCAGAATGACGAACACTGAAGCTGTCACCCTTTATGACTGCTTTTATCAGCACCAGGACACTCTTTCCTCTGACAAAGTTAATTTGGAAGTCCAGGTTATTAGCACAGAGTTAGGAAAATGCTAGAAACAGTTGAATGATTCATCGTTATTTCATAAAAAATATTACACTACTAAAGAAAACTATGTGAAAAATTTTTAAGTGAACCGGGAAAAATAAAACACAAAACATGTGCAGATGTGTAGAAAGTTGTAATAGAAGTGTTCAGGTTGGCCTGTGGAGAACAAGGGGGAGTGGTGAGGCAGGAAAGCACCAGAAGGAACAACAGAAGGTTTTGCTGGCACTTAGCTCTGCAAGTCATCATAATGACAGCACATCTACGTGCTGCTTCTGAGGAGACCCAGGTGGGGAAAACAATGGACTGCCTAGAACAAGGGATGGCAGTAAAGAGAGGATGATGAAGGAGATGAAGAAAGGTTGGAGCTCTTAGATACCCAGAGACAGAGATTAGAGACAGTGAGTAAACCCAAGTGACTCACAGAGGTGGGAAAGGATGGAGAGATAAAAGTTCCTATTCACAGCAAGCTCCTCAAGAGTTTAAAATGCTTGTGACTATCAGAAGGGGAGTGTGAGCAACTAAAATCAGCTTGTTTTATAACAGAACTACCTTCCTTTTCTGTAAAGGCTAACTCTAAGATGTGCTACAATTGTAATGTTATTAGGCATGTTTAGGGCTTGTTCAGGTGTCTGTGCGGCATAGCTCCAGCCTCCATCACTTAAATTTTTGGCAAAAAAAAAAGGCAAAAAAACAAAACACGATACATGTGTACAGCATACATGAATGTTTCAATCTTCAGCTGACAAACAAACCCCACGGGAAATCGAAGAGGTGGTCTCTGTTCCCCATGCCAGCCATTGCTGGTGCTGTAACACCCTGCTGGTTAGCATCAGATGGATAGCTTCATGCAGTGCTAAGAATACCTTCTGCGTGCAGATCAGGGGTAGTACTTCATAATTTATGCTTGATTAAGCTTGATGGGACTGAGCCATAAACTTCAACATTTTGAAGCTCCAAATTCACTTCTTTAGCTTGGGCCATACATCACTTAAGCAAAAACACTTTGATGGCTGTCCTAACAGCTGTGGATTTCTAGCTTTTTGCCTAGGGAAAACACCAGAACATTTTCTACTTAACAGTTCATCACAAAAAAAGCACAAATAAAACTAATTTATTTGGTTCAGAACTGTCAGTCAAGAAAAGAATTATAGACCTGTCTTGTTTTCAAATACGATCTGTATGACAGAGGATTAATCAATAACCTACCATTCACAAAGCACATTTCAGAAATCATGTCCAATTTTCTGACTCTCAGACAAAAAAAAATGTACACAGTCAATTTTAATAGTGAAATGACTATACTTATCTCTTCTAAACAAGATTATATTATCAGAGGAACTCAGGGAAGACAGAAATTGAACTCCTCTCAAGCAAAGCAGGACAGAAGGGAAACGGCACATGGCCAGCAGGAGATGTTACAGCCTTATCCCATCTGCACTCAAGAAAGTGATGTCCTTCCCTTAGACGTTGGATGTGTCCCACAGTGACTGTCAACAATAAGGTCTAGATCGGAATTCTCCTTGAAAAACACCTTCCTCTTTAATTCCCAGAGCTTCAATTTGCAATGAAGCAACTGTGACAACTATTGGGTAAGTGGTGAGGTGGTTCTACCATAAAGTGCAAACTCACATTGTCCCCCCCACCTTCTGCTGTAAGACCCCACACATCTGTTCAAGGGAATTAAAAACTTCTGGTGTCTGACACAGAAGTCACAGTACCTTGTATTTCTGGCATATCTCGGTATCTACATTCCACGGTGCTGGAAGAGGTCAGATGCAGTTTGCATCTCTATCAGCAGTGCTAGCACTAAAACAGTGGAAGTACAGAGCCATTTTAATGGAACAATAAGAATCAATAACATGCAAAATGTATTACCATTCACTCTAGGAGAAACAATGATGTACAGGGAAAGAAGTGTCTTTGCTGGTTCTCAAACCAAATCAACCATGAATACATTTAGAAAAATTAAAATCGAGTCATCCTCCTGCCTCATGCACGCCTCAATCCACATTACATTTCCTTATTTAGTGGTGCAGCTTATTGGGAATCACATATACATTTTAATTGATTTTCATTTGTGTGCTTTCATGAGAAGAGCCAAGCTCTGCAGTTGGATACCAATGGCTGGACAAGCTCTTTGAACAGCTGAGCAGGTTCCAGTTTTTCACTTTGAACAAATAAATGAGGCCAGCTGAAAAATCTTAGAATGACAAATCAGAGCTGGCCTTTCGCTTTTATTTATTTTTCATGCAACAGCAAATGACACATTAAATAAAGGCTTGTCTTATAAATTGTTGTGCTTACAATGTAACGTGTTCAGGGGAAGATGTTATAATGAAAAGGCTTACTGAAGAAAATTCTTACGGTTTGTCTCCCTGTGAAGAGGTGCTGAGCTAGAAGGCTAATGGAGACTTTCTCACAAGTTAAGAGAAGTTAGTGTTACAGTCAATCATAAACCCAAATTTAACTCTTTCCATCTGAGTGAAGGAGCAGGTAGGTTTGATCATCTTTTTATGTACATGATCAAATTGGTTGAATTTATCTGTGTTTTATAGGAGACATATTTTACTCTAATGTTGCAGAACTAAGTGCCTACAAAATTGACTTAGAAAAATCAATGCTTGAAACCATAAATTCTGAGTGTTTATACAAGTCAGAAACTACCAAGGCAAAATTATTAAGTTGATTTTTTTTCCCCAGATGATTACTCAAGCTCCAGCTCTTCAGGCTTTACCTATGTGGTCTGGCTCACCAATGGGTTCAGATAAAATACATGTATGGATCAGACTTCTTGTGGTGTAACTTAACTCCAAGAACCCCAATATCATCTTACATCTGACATAGCTTTGGCCTTGTTAGTCCAGATGTCTTTCCAGTGCAGGGATGTAGGACAACTACATAGAATATTTTGAGGCCTTTGCCTCTTAAGTTAATGGATATCCTCTAAGCAGGAACGGTGGTTGGTTCTTTCATTTCTCAGCAGTGCAGGAAAAGGAGGACAATTTCTCAATGCTCACAGCCTTGCTCAGTACAGTACAACTCTCTAGAAAGTCTATGGGAGTTATGAGTGCGCAATAATTACATGGCTGGGACTTTATGAAGACAGCAATAACATTAGTAAACAGCATGGCTAATTTGCTATTCAGGGATTTTTTTTTTCTGAGTCATTTTTAATTACTATTCTTGTTTCCTTGCCCCCCGCCCTCTCCCCCGCCCCTTCCTCTCTGAAGAGCTGTGGAATTTCGATGCTAAAGGAGAAGCTGATTATGCTGCACACTGGCACCGAGCTGTCCAGGCTGCACACAAAAGATCATGAATAGGCAGGCGTGTACTTGCTCCAAATATAGTTCAGACGCTACTTAGGCATTTAGAATCAAAGATCTGCTACTAGCAACAAGTCCTCCAAAAGCGTGCGATTATGGCATGCCTGGAGCTGTTAAGTGGATGCAGGCAAAAAATGCTGAAGTTATGGGGAAAGAATATGAAGGGTGCTAATTGCCATCTGCCAATGCCTCAGAAAAAAAAAAAAAAAAAAAAAAAAAGTCTTTTGCGATAGACCTTTCAGCATGGGAAAATGTAATAGCAGCAACAAAGTGTTTATTAGGAGAATACATCTAACAAAGCAAGAAGCGCTCAGACTTAAGGGACACCTGGCAGCAGAGGAAAATGCTTCTATGCTATAAATCAAACATTAATGCTTCTGCTCCGATGTGCATCTGTTATTCTTTATTCTTGAGAATCCTTAGATATAAGGTTCCCTCTCTGAAACACTAATGGGTAAAATAACAAAATAACAACAAATAATAATAAATAAAAGGGCTGGTTTCTACAACATCTTGTGCTGGCATTTCTTCTTCCACAATTGCATTTTTAGCGGACAATCAGATCTGAATACAGTGATGAGTGGCAAGATGCTCTGTGCCTATCACACACCTCAGCTCTGGCAATCCTGTAATGAACTGAACAACCTCCCTGCTTTTGCTCAGTAAAATCAGAATATTTTAAGCTGTGTGAAGTATACTCTTGATAACAGCGATTGACCTTTAAATTAACCAGTAGGGATATTACCCTTTCCATGCAGGAGTGGTTGGGTGAGTTCAGCTGGGGAAGATTGCCAGACCTTTTCCCTCTTTAAAGATTAGAGGGAATCTTGGCTTACTATGTAACAAAATGACCTCAGAAATAGAGGGCTGTCATCTCAACTTTTGCCATTGAATCCCAGAAATGTTTGTGTGGCTTTTGTCATGTATTACACATAAAGTGGACCTTCAGCTCCAAAAATATGAGGGATTTCCCAGGTGGAAATACACTCACGATTTTAGTAGCACACCACACACAGTGATTCCCATGATTTTGGGGCTGTCAGATTGACACATATGTAAGTGTGATCCTTTTTTCACTGACAGGCTTAGTAGGCGTTTGTCAGGACAGATGGCCCACTCCTAGCTGTGCACCATTTCCAGGCAGAAACCCAGAAGCCTTGTTCTTTCTGAGACTGGCCACTTGAGAAGTTGTGCCTACATCGCAAGCAAGCATTGCATGGTCATACCTACATGCATTAAAGCACCTAAAGTCTTCATGAACTCCAGCCTTGACTGGAGTGCCATCCAGCAAGAAAGACAGCAGCTGCTTGCTCTTTGTAGACCATCCAAGGTCCAGCTGAAGCTCTGAAGAAGCTGGCCTAGCCCTTACCCACCGGAGCATGTGAAGTGACCCTGGAGCAAGCCCAGATGTGGCCAACCACGAGAGGGAGACAAGCTCACACACTTGCCCAAGCACAGCCCTTGCTGTTGGGGCGGCTTCAGGAGGTCCACTTGTGACTGTGAGTGATGGCAAATTTGCGACGGGGTGGAGAAGAGCATGCTGTTGCAGCAGGTCTCACAGCCTGCTTGCTGCCACAGTCTCCAGGGTAGCCGAGCCATGTAAGAACTTGTCCAAAGGAGATGGAGGACATAAAGATGCTGTCCTTTTTTTCCGAGACCCAGCTTGGAAAGTATTTTCCTCTGTCAAGCTGCTGGACAGGCTGATTACACTGGAATTATCAGGCAAAGCCGGATTTGTTGGTCTTATCTGATGGTTGTCCCAGGTTTTTCTGACTGAAGGAGTGGGACTCATGGGGCAAGAAAGGCAACAAAGGCAGGCTATTGGGACATTCAAGCACTGCGGGGATAAGCGTGGCATAAAGATAGATCAGATTAGATAAAATAGGCTGGATCACAGACTGCTGGAGAAAAGAAAGGATGTGAGGCAGGTCTGTGAAAACAGCCTAGAAAACACAAATTTCAGCCCAGTCATGCTCTATCTGCACAGAAAAGTATTTCACAGAGAAGAAGATAGTCTTACAATTGTCTTGAATTTATGAAAAATGGGAAGGTCACAGCTGAACCTTTAGAAAATGTTTTAGACAGGCTGAGCTGAAGACAACAAATTGTAGACGAATTTCAAGTCTGACATCCAACTACTTCTCCCTTTCTCATCATTGAGTTTTAACGAATTAGGAAATGCATCCAAGCACATTTCCTTTATGAAACCCATGTTTACAACATTTTAAACTCATGTTTTCCTTAGGAGGATATAACCAACTCCTGCTATTAATCATCAGGACCCTCAATTTTGGGAATATTTTAGATAGGTCCAAACTTTGTGATCTAAGCCCATGTCTCACTATTAGGAAAATTCCACATTTCAAATGTTTGTCACCACTGGAAAACAGAAAGGTCAAACTATTGAATCAACGTGAAAAACATTCTTTCCTCCAAAACAGCAAAAAAAAAAAAAAAATGAATTAGATCAGCCAATCTGCTTCTGGTATTAAATAAAGAAAATGATTTCTTTTAGATCAAGCAACAAGCAAAGATGTTAATATTTCAGTAGGGTATAGCTGTAATTTCATTTGACTTTACAGTTGCTTTTCTCCTTTATTTCTGAGAGGCACAGGAGTTTTAGGGATGAAGAAAATCAGGTCTCACATCCTGTAACAAAAGTGTGATGCACTAGCATGCAGTGTCTTCTCAAGGAGAAAAATAACTTAGATTGGCTACAACATGTCTTTGAGGAAGATGTACAGGCCTGAAGATGAAGATGAAGGTGGTGCAAAGTGACACCTACCCACACCATCATCAGAACTCATGATTCTTGACTCCTCTCCAGCTCAGTGAGGCTGAGAGGAAAGGCTGGTGGGAGCACAGAAACAGTTATACCTTGCATATGAAAATGTCACCTACCTCCACCTAATCTCATCTGCAAGGTGCAGCAGAAAAACATAGCCAGTACCCATTTTGCATAAGGCTCAAGCCACACATAACAGAAATGAAATCTATAGCTGGAGAAAGCAACTACTAGGAGATGCTGCAACAGTCTTGTGCATTTCCTCATGTGAAGGTCTTACACGTCTTTAAAGTCATGACTCAGACATTTTTCTGTTCCAACACTGAAGCCTCAGCTCTGGAGAGGTTGCATTTTTACACCTGGCTTGGCAAGCAGGTGTGATCTTTTTTTATTGGTCTCATGACAGTTAATCAATGCCTTTGTCACCTGCAGATTAAGCTAGTGTAATGCATCATAAAAGGCTGCTAAATTCTGTCATCGTCAGAAACAACTTTTAGCACCTGATACTGGCATCAGGCCTTGCTTCACGCGAGAAGCACATTGTACAGTCATGGTCTGAGGGCTCTCTTGGTGTCTGGCAGCTCCCAGGGTAAAAGGCAGTCTGCTACATCAACATATAAGCAGCTAAGTGATCTGGGACGTGTCTACCAAAGAGCCTGACACTTGCCTTCTCTAAACTTCATTTGCTGCTATAGCAGCTGTCGCCTACACCAGTAAATACAAGCAGGCCAGGGACCTGTGTGACACAGCCTGGCCCCACGGGGCTTCTAGGCACCACGTGGAGCTCCTCTGGCACCAGGAGGTAATTACTTTGGTGTCTGTGCGTGGGGAGCGGGATTGCTCAAAAATGTCTGCAGTGCTGGAAGTGTTGCTGCCTCCCAGAAACAGGATTTTCATGGCGTGGGTGTACTGCACACAAGGCAGTATGGCATGAAGGCATGTCAGAGCAGAGTTTTAGGATGCGAGGCCTCCGAGGACAGCACCAGAGGACACGTGGGGCAGAGGGAGCAAGCCTCACTCATACTGTCTGTGTACATATTGAGGACAGTCCCAGAGCTCCTAAACCATGTTTGGGCAGTGTACTGTAGAGAGCTACACCACACAGCCCAAATGTTACTCCTCAGGTCAGCAGCACTGGCCTCACACAGGAGCTTGCAAAGCACAACAGGTATTGCTCCCTTACTTGCACCTCTTGCCCTGAGTGCTTTCCACCCTGCTCTTCATGCTGATCTTATTTATGCTGTGTTCTCTGAATCACACAAAGACACTGATCTCCCCCCCACACCACACATTAAGGTTGCAAACTCCTTAAGACTTTTGTTAGCACGAGTGGCATTTTTAGAATTGCGTGTATGGGTGGTGCGTGTTCCTCCAGTACATGAGCTGCTTATCATCATTTAATTGGGATGTCTTGGTCTTCACCCAGATGGTCCCTTTCACGCAGATACCATTGTGTTTAAAACTTTGGATAATTATGCCCTGTAATGGAGAGTGCAAGATTTGTTGGCTGCAGCCAGCTCATCTTTCTTCTGTAACAGCCTCATTGTCTAGTCACTGCCTTGTTCACAATGGGAAGAGATCCATGCAAATGGAGACACCCATTTAAAGATGCCTCCTCAGCTGGGTAAACAGCAGCAGGAGCCTCGCTGATAGCAAGTCCAGGAAGGATTAAAATCTATCAGTAAGTTTGACTCTGTGGTTTTTCTTTCCTTCCTTCTCTGGGCACACAAGTATCTATGCTGCTCTGTTAGCTGATTTAAAACATTCAAATCCTGTCTACACTGGCCAACAATACCCTGTCAGCACTCAGTGTTTTTTTTTTCCTTTTTTTTTTTTTTTCTTTTTTCCTTTTAAACAAAGCCAGTTAACCAATTCCTGAGGGAAATGGGCCCATCGCCTCTCTGTTGTTGCCCTCCACAACACTCTGGTGAAAATGCAGCTCCGGGCAGAACCTAGGCACTTTTACCAGCACATCCTCTGCTCCCCTCAGATCAGAGGGTCAGCTCCACTGAGGGCCCCCCAGCCAGCTCTGCTGTACCTGGGCAATGCCACCCTCCTCCCTGGCCTGTGGGCACCAGCAGCTGCTCCTCAGAGCCACAGCTTCTCCATGTCAGCCCCTGTCCTCTGCATCACATCACAGTGCAGGGGACTGCTCAGTTCTGAAGTTTAAAAATCACCTATGTCAAAAGGAAAGATTAACCTCTAAACAGATTGATGGAAGGCAACGGTAAAGAGCTGACACAGCCCATGTCTTTCAGAGACAGTTAATGCATACAAGTCAAAACAACTGCTGTTGAGATCCTACGGTGCCCTCCAGCAAGGGAGGTCTAGCATCCTGGCTTATCCTGGACACAGAGTAACTGGATTTGCTTAAGGACACCTCAGTTAAGGCAAGACCATAACATAGAAATCTCAAAAATAAAATGTCTTGCTCATTGCATTCAAAAAAATCTGAATTCCGCTTTCTTCCATAAGTTTTATTAGGCCAGAAAAAAGAAAAGAAAAAAAAAAAAAAAAAGGATGTGCTTTTTTTATTACTTTGCAACCAGATTTTCTGATTTCCTGTAAGATTCTTCCATGGATGGCTGGAGGACAGGCTGGACCATAAGACTCAGAGGGAGTCAATTCTTCATCAAAATCCAGATTTGTATATGATATAACTTTTTGGGAGAACACCTATCCATAAAAGCATCCACATAAAAGAATTTAACACTCACTCGATTGTAAGACAAGAAAGCCTGAAGCTCACCTCTGCAACCTTAGTGTAAACCAAAGGATATCAGAATAAACACAGGTATTTTAAAGTTTACATAAAATATAAACAAACTTTTGGATAAAACATTTACTGTATTTTTTCTGTTGGGAGGATATGCAAGACTTTGTGAGGAAAGGTTCCTTAATTAAGGAGTTGAGTTATTAGAGAACTTGTAGATTAAACTATGAGTTAACCACAGTATTTAAGTGACAATAAGGTGTGCTCAGAAACGATGTGTTAGGGCTGGGCATCCTCACAGAACTTTACCAGAGTTCCTATTCACAATTTCTTCAGCAAAACCTTCTCAGAACAGTGACATGCGAAAATTAACAATAGGTGTTTTTTAGGGCAACAATTCAGAAGTTCACCAGAAGGGACCAAACTTCACGAAGGCTTAAGCATATGGAGTAACTCCTCTGAGTCAGAGTCTTGTCATACACTGCAGGTGTTAAATTAGGCAGAAACTGGCTACAGACTTCAGATTTCAAGGACTTCAGTACAATCTGTTTCTGTTGCTACCATCACAAGAAGTGACCACACTGACTACACCATCTTGCAAGGCTCTGATGAAACCCTAAGAACAAAACTTAAGGGATTGCTCAAATCCATGGGTTCCTGCACTGCATTTATCTGAGCAGCATCTTGTTGCCTCCCACCAGTGTGTTAAGCAACATGCTAACATCTGTCATGTATCTACTCTACCATCTTTTCCCTGGGGTAGGAGTGCCTAGAAGAGTATTTTGCTTTGGACTACGTGTGCGTGTGCACGCACTCACGCTCATGCATAGGAATAGCTAACCAGTGTTAGAGAGAGAAAACCAAAGAACCTGAAGGGGACTGCAGCATCATTTGTGATTTCTCAGCTATGTCAAGGTTTCAAGGGGAGCAAGCCTGCACGCCTGTTTATTACTGTTCTGACTTCAGTGGGGCTGCTACCATGCTTTGTGAAATTGCAGCCTTGCTTCTGCACTTTGTGGCTCATGCCTGATTTCTAAAACTGAAAATAATCACAGTGTTATCTTTTGCACAGTATTGTTTCACAATCACAGTATCTTTATTACATATGTTATTTATTTCCACTGATAGCGGAAAAAGGAAAGTTAAGATCCTCCACTATTGTTCTTGATTAAGCTATTTGTTTACACAATGTTGGAAAAGTATAACAAAATCACCTAGAAAAAAACAAGCCACTCCAAATGGGAATATAACTGCTTCCTACTTAATATCAGGAATTACATTTAATTTACTTGATTTAAACAGATGTGCTTTACTAGGAGTAACGCAGTGAATTTTGTTCATGGCACATGGTAAATAAAATGGGTTCTCTGTAAGAGAAAAAAAAAACATTTCTCTAAAAACAAAGGGTTTTATTATTGTTGCTCGGTCACTTCAAACAGCAGTGAGTTTAAACAAACACAGCGTTGACATCACTTGCTACTTATAAAATGTCCAAGTCTGCACTAATAGCCAATTAATAAAATAAAATCCCCATGTTCTCCTGATCACTCAGGGTTAGTCAGTGCATTCTCAAACTTTTTTCCTCAGTGATTAGGTTGCTCCATAACTAATGGAACTGTTTTATTACATTTTGAACAGAATAATGCTAGACTAATAATGTCAGTAATTGAGAGCAGCAACCGAGGATATTGGATAGTACCATGTAATTATATAACTTTCTAATATATCAGATTTTTATCAATAGTAGCATATTTTCATTTAATCTTATTCCGAGTTTTGTCTTTCTCCTTAAACATGCAAAACAAGCTTTCAGTAGAGGTTGCTATCATTTTCAGGTTTTAAAGTGCTTTTGTGGACTGCAAATTCATGGACATTCACTAAAACATACAGCTCATTTCTAACCCATATTTTGGTTTGGTTTAGATTCATTCTACATTGATACAGCTCTCACACTCTGTGTCTGAAAGCAAACAGAGATCCTAAGATACCATCACAGTAAACACCCTGGAATAAAAAGAAAACTCAGAGAATTTAGCAAATACTTGCTATTCTCCAGCACTAATGAGGCAGAATCTCTTCCAGATTAATAAGTAACAGTTGGCTGTCTAGAAAACAGAGGATGGAGAAAGGTGGGGGCAGCGGCTGCTTTTCTTAGCCAGGCTGAGCGGAACAAGGCAACCACTTTTGCAGAGGTGTGTAAAAACTGACAGCTCTGACCTTAACCCCCTCAAGTTTGCAAGACAGCATTTGTCTGAAGCTTCAGCTACACCCACTCTTCCCCTTCTGGTTTAAACATCCCCCCACGTTTTAGTTTAACTTTCAATTTTCTAAATTAAAAATGCTTGAGGAACCTAGAGGCTTTTTAAAGTCTTTTGCCATCAAGTGATCTGCTGGACGTAGCCAGGTTGACCATTAATCCCAGGCAATCTGCTAGTGGGTACATCTGAGTATTGGGAGGATGGGGGGGTACCACTGCTCTTCTCTACAGCACCAGCAAAGCCCATCAGTATTTCACTGCTCTGGCTCCTCATCACAACCCTGCCCTCAGCTGCCCTCCCTTGACTCACTCGAGGAGGCCCTTGTAAACAGAGATAAGCAAACTTCAAAAAGTCCAGATTCTGTTTGGGTAAGTGGCCAAAAGTTCAGAAACGGGCTCGGAAACACAGTGAGAATCGGCTTTCTTGGGAGATGGCCAAACATTTTCCACTGAGGCTGGGCTATAAACACTTCAAGAATAGCCTCCCTCACAGTATTTCGGTGGTATTCGTTTCTCATCCTGTCTGGCTGGGAAAGTAAAGCATCATAAAAACAAAAGGGCTCAGGAATAAATCTTCAGGCCTGCTTCTCTCTGGTCTTTTGCCCAAGCCCTGGGTGAACTGGGAGCTGTGACTCCTGCTCCCTTTGCCCATGTCACCTGCAGCATGTGGGAGCGGATGGCAAGGGCACAGCGCGTCTTACAGCTTAGGCAGCTAAAAGCTGCCTGCTTCCCAGCATGGATCTCCTTCCCCTTCACCTTGCTCTACATCAAAAGCCTACTGAAAATAAAGAGGAATGGAATATTTTTTTTTCCTGGTCATCTTCCCTGCGTCAGCTCACCATGGAGTTCAGACATTGCCGGAGTTAGCGCAAGGGTAGGGGCAGGACTTTGCAAGGCTGGGGACAGCAGAGAGGGAGGGGGACCAACCCTGCTCAGCAGGGTATAGCCAGCTATAAATGGGAAACCACAGTCAGAGACCTTGAACATTAAGTTAAAGTCTGTCCTTGTCGTATGGAAACATACTTCTCTGCTTTTAGGAACTGAGATGAGTCACCAAATTCATTCAGCCAGCAGTAGAAACTAGCCCTCCTTTCTGAAGCTCACCCACAGCTCCATCTAGGCCATTGGCTCAGATGGCATGGGCACTGAAGTGGACAAGCATAACCTCCTTGCTCCATCTTGGGGCAAGCCACCCTATAGCCCCTAAGGACACACATCACCAGCAGCAGTGCAGCGGGGGCTGGGTGGGAGGGCACAGCTGCCACCATGAATGAGGTCCAAGCAGGATACCAAGGCAAACAGAGCAGATGGAGAAAACAGCAGTCCTGGATAACAACACAAACACTTCCTGGAGAGGGGTAGCGTATGAAACCTGCCTGGTGTGTGTCACGATTGGGTGGCACCTGAAGCTGAGCAAGCCACCTGTAAAGCAGCCTCTGCACCTGTGATGTCTCCTGGGCTTCTCAGCAGCCTGAGGTCTCTGCAGCCATCTGGGGAAAGGAGAGCAGGTGTGGGGGAAAGTAAGCCTTGTACCCATCTGCCCAAAAGTGGGGACTGCTCCCCCTCTCCTCCTTCTTCCCTTGTGCCAGACCCAAGGCTCATCTGAGCCAGTCCGACTTGGCAGTCCAGAAGAAAAACGAGCCAAAGAAGTCCCAGGAAGTGAGGTGTTCCCTGACAGGTTGAACTTTTGGATCTTGGCCTGCAGACAGGATACCTCTAGGGCCCTCTTTCAGCCAGGGCACGTTTAGGGCCCTCTTTCCTCTTTCACCCATCTCCACACAACTTCCACTAGCTGCAGTTTTTGCACCCTCCAGCTCTTGGCACTGGAGCAATGGCTTCGAGGGCCGCTGCAGGGACATGGAGCAGGGGGACAAAAGGGGACAGGCCACTAATCACACTACCCCCGCCCAGCCATCCCCAACTTTCAGGTGTGACAGCTGCCCTTGCCCCCACCCCGGCGGGTGACATGCATGTGGTTTCACACGGCTGGGCGGGCGGCCAGCGCCAGGAAGCCAGGGTGGCTTGGGCCCATGGGGTGTAAATCGCCCAGTGGCAGCCGCTCGTCACCTCTGCCGGGAGACTCCCTGCTTCACACCAAGCACTCTCAATCCTTATCTGGCCTGGAGAGCCAGCCCCCATGCCAGCGTCTCCCCAGGCGAGCGCTGGGGCTCACCGAGGAGAGGAGCTGGCGGTGCAGTTATTTATAGCTGCCGCAGCTTCCGCAACAGCAACCGGCAACAGCGCAAGATGAAACCCGGCCAGCAAAAGTATTTTTTCATTGAAAAACAGATGACAGCTTGTTTATGCTGGTCGTAGGAGACGGACTGTGAAAAATGACCATCGGCGGCAGCAGGTTTTGAGGGCAGCGTCTTGGGTTGTGCTGTGTACCTGCCTGTGGCCGCCCACCCCACCCCTGATGCTCTCTGACTGTGTCTCCAGGCAGAAGTCTGCTGCCACAGCATGGCCTGCCCCTGCTGGCCCTCCGCTATCGCCAGATGTCATCTACGGTTGCCCCTCCTCCCTCAAGCAAGGCTAATTAGGGTTGCAGTTTGGGATGCTTTGAGATTTGTGGTTTCAAACACTACGCAGGAATGCGCGAGGGTTGTTTCATTATTATTCATGCCTTGAGTGTAAGAACTTGCTCTTGATTTGAACTTGTGGTGCTCAAAAATTGGCTCAAAGGGACATCGGGATTGAGGGTTATAACAGCTAGCCAGAAGTTGTAGCCTCAGCATGCTCTCCCTTCCCTCCCTCACACATCGAGGCCATGTGAGAGGAAGCCAGGTTCCTCATTCCCATGCTGGGCTGCATCAAGCTGCCCAGAATTTAAACGAATCTCCTGTGATATTCAGCTAATACCACGGTGGTGGTGTGGGGGATCTAATTTTCTGTTATGTCATGGGGCTTGGAGGCCTGGCATGCCAAAACTTCAGCGTGATTAGGTTAGGCCTCCAGAAGAAGCAAGGCTGGTGCCAAAGTCACGGTGAGAGCAGCTGGAGAGCAACAGCACCTCTTCCTCCCGCTTGGTAGCTGGTGTGTGAAGGCGATGGGCTCAAAAGAGTGGCTGTTAAGGGAGTTTACAGAAAGGATATGAAAACTGATGAGGGAGCCTTTTCTTTTCTTTTCTTTTTTCTTTTTTTTCTTTTCTTTTTTTTCTTCTTTCTTTTTTTTCTTCTTTTCTTTTCTTTTCTTTTCTTTTCTTTTCTTTCTTTTCTTTTCTTTTTTTTCTTTTCCCTATGGCAGTCATCCTTGTTGCATGAGACTGCTTTGAAAATATATTTAGTGTCATACTGCTCCGTAAAGTAAGAGATCATTTATTATCCTCACTTTACAGTCAGGAGCAGAAGGAAGCAAAATATTAGGTTGCTCTGTCTCACTTTTTCTTTTTTTTAATTGAATATTTGTTCTGGACAGCTCCATTTCTGAGGTCCTGGCTTCAGCCAACTGTCATGTTACGTCTCTCCCTAAGGGAAAGGAGCTTATCAGAGGCAGGTGGAAGCCCTAACAAATCTGACAGGGGTCCCTCAAAGTCACCCACCACCCAGCCTGTGTGAGGGCACCAGACATGGCCACACTCTCCAACATCCGAGTTCTCTGGCGCTCTCGTGGGCTGTGTATGGCTGAGTTGTAAGAATTTACCCAGAAGGGTTTGATTTCACCTGGAGTAATGGGAGGGCAGCACAGCTGCAGGTCTCACAAGGCACGGTGATTCAGCAGATGCTGAGGTCAGCAGGGAACATGCACAACATGGTCTATACCAATGCCATAGGACAGGCATTCCCAGTCCTGTGGCTTATGGCCTGATGGGAGGTCTTCGTCAGGGACCTGGCTGGACACTTTACAGGTTACGGAGGAACCTACAAGTGAGGATGTCCCCCCTTGCTCCCAAATCCAAACTCACATGAGAGTGGCTGGGAATGCTGTTCTCAAAATCCCTTCTCATGTTCACACAGCAAGTAAATGCGGTAGCAGCCAGAGAGGAGCTGTGTGTTAAAGATCAATAGTCCTCCTAAGGCTGGCAACGATTTATTGGCATGCTCAGCCCACACCCCTTCCAGTCCTTTTGACTCCCAGTCCAAACAGCCAGACACCTACATGCAACCAGGTCATCTCCAGAGCTTCAGCTGGAGTCCTCAGCTGGCTGGAAACCTCCAACTTAGGCCCTCTGGGTCTTACTTTAAACACTCTGCCACCACACTTCATTTATGGGAGAGGCGGGAAGGTGATGCATGCTTCCTGGAACAAAAGGGTGAAGGACTCTGAGTCATTCAAAAGCCAGCGCATACTGCAAAAGAAGTTTGAAAACCTCCTGACCCCCAGCATTTATTATCCATTACAGTCTCTCATTCACTGCCACTGGGAAAAGCTCTTCTGACATAAAACACTCCTATATTTTGGGTAGACACAAGCAAACAACAGCTTACCCTGCCCTGAAATTGCTCTTTTTTTTTTTTTTTTTTCCCTGCAATCTTGCAAGCCCTTATTTCTGCAGCCAGATTTGCCCTCAAAGCAATTGTATTTTCAGAGCAGGTGAGATGGTTGGTTTGAATTATTGACTCACACCTTTATGAAGCACAACACGACCAGAGAGCTGTTGGAATTTTCGTGAACAGAGCTCTGCAGCTCTGCCAGCAGAATGCAGCTCAGGCTTCGTTGTACATGTTCACAGTCTGATGAGTCATTATGGGACAGGGATAATATAAAATAAAACCACAAAGTGATAAACATGGAGTAATATAAGTAACTCTGAAGCAAAAGAAATGCTATATATCATGAGTGAGGCCCCCTAATGAAAGATCCTCTATACAGGAAATGACCTGGGAGCTGGCCCATTAGCCCTGCACATCTGTGCTCTTCAGAAGCACAGTAGAGGCCTAGGATCAGCTCCAGTTTCTCAATTCCCAGTTAACAAACATCATCTGCACAGACAAACCACAGAGGGAAACAGGCCAGGCAATTCTGCAGTTGTCCTTCTGGCTGATATATAAGCTGCAGGAAGAGCCACCGAGCAGAGCCGAGTGACAACTGTATCGTTTGCCCTACTGGAATTGCTGTCATATTCAACATTTATCCCACCTGATAAAGCAATAAAAAAACAAAAACAAAAAAAAACACAAGTCAACAAGTGAAAATATGAGGATGGAGAAGAGGGAAAAAGAGAAGCCTGAGACGCTCAATCAAAATGCTTGGGTGATTTTCAAGTCTTTCCCTTCAAGTTTTATGACCAGACATATTTGTTTTACTGTAAATTAACTTGGAATGTGAAATGAAAAGTAATTTCCAAATTGGAGAAGTAATTTTTAACTTAGTTTTGAAATGAGGTATGTGGTGATTAAAAAAAAAACCCACAACTTTTTCTTTCTCTGCTGTTTTCCCTATCGTAAGGGGAATTCAGGTGGGTGTTGGGGGTAGACCTGGCCTTTTCTTGTGACCAGGCTATTTTTCCAATGAATTTCCGATGACAAATGACTTTCAAGAGATGTTGAGGCCACTACAGTCTGTCGTCTCTGGAAACATGGGCCAGATGGGAACATTCCATGGACCACCTACGCCTCTTTAAAAATGAGCAAGCAGAGACCTTGGGGTTGGCGCTGCAGATTACCGTCAGATCTTTAGAGACGGGCCACTTGCAGCTATTTCTCCAGCTTTAGATGTGGCTGTGATTGCAAAGGTTGCTGTAGGGAGCAGCTTGAACACAGAGAAGAAAACAGCAGGCCTCTGCATGAAAGGGGATGGACTGTCCTGATCCCAGGGTAGGTCTTGGTGGCCACAGAAAATTGAAAAAGCTTTACATGCAGTTTAGAAATGGAGAAACATGAGATCCAAGTGTGAGGTCAATATCCAACCTTTTGCATGAGTGTAAGAAACACCCTATCCCATGGAGCTTCCCCAAGCACGTGAGCCTGTGAACCAGCAACATGCTCCTGTGTAACCTGGCGTGTGTCACGGGGTATCGAGAGGCCTTCCTGTAGCCCAGTCTGTCTTCAGCTGTTATAATTCAGAGTAAAATGTGTGTGACAGCATCCATGTCAAGTTAAAGCTAATCAGAATTACAATCATTTTCAGGGGATTCCAAAATCCTGCCTGGCTGACAGTAGCAGCAACTAACTAGAAAGTACTAATAGCAGCGGCGATTTTGCTGCTAGTATCACTGATGATTTATAAGGAATTAAGCAAAATGATGCTTGTGCTGGGTGGCCTCAATGCAGAAACAGGAGATAAAACACATCAATGTTTATCCACTACTGCAGGAAGGGGCTGGAGGGGAGAGGAGATATTTTTGCATTGTGGTCATGTGAAAGGCAAATTTCACATGGATTTTCATGCAGACACATAAATCAGTCCATGTTCACTCTAAAAGTTCATGGTCCTTAGCAAACCTCTCAGTGAACCAGGACTGAGCTTAGAGATTGTAAAGAAACCTGAAACCAAGCAAGTTTCAACTAATTTCATATTTTGCCCTGAACATTTTGCTCAGGTCTAACTAGTTTGCTTAGGAGTTTAGGCAAGTACAACCGTGCCCTTTGGGAGAAAAAAAAAATGCTCTGAGAAATCAAATACACCACAAAAAAGTAATTACAGAGAATCTTTACCTAAATCTAAATTGTTCTCTGCTCTGTGTTCATTGTATTACTTACAAAGGTCTCAGCTAAGGTGAGGATTCAGCTTTCATTTCAACACCTGATTTTTATTTGTTCATGATTTCTCCCCCTCAGGAAACTCAATGTGTTGGCCTTAGTCTTTGCAGGGTTTGCTTTCTTTTGTTCAGGGAGGCATAATGGTTTCAGACAGGCGTTAGCCAAGCAATCAGAGGAAAATCTTCTTTCCTTGTTGCAGAATAAAAATAAAACTAAAATCTGCTCAATCTTGAAAACATTTTCCTATTCTTTCCCTGTTGCTTATGCCTACATCACCTTTCTGATCTTAAAATTATCCTGGGAGGTCTTTGAAGTAGGACCTGCTTTAATGGTTTTGCTCCGTGGTGCTTAAAACACAGAAATACCGCACATGCCTACAGCCACGGCCACATCTGAACTTCCAAGGTCACTCGCCATCAGGCTGATGTCCCAGGGGTTTGATTGGGCCTGTGCACAGTGCCATCCCAATGCTCCCAGGACAGTGGGGTGCAGCCCATGGCATGTGGGACTGCCTGCTGCAGCTGGGGTGCTTTTCCAGCATGCCTGGTGCTGCGGCCAGATCGCAGATGTGTATTATCCATGCGGCCCTGGCACTGAGGAGGCCTGCAAAAAGATGCCGAAAGTGGTATCAGATCTGCAAAATTTTCCTTCTTCGACAAAGCATAGTCCCTTCCACCGACATACACCCCTGGTCCCCTCTCCTGCCACCAGGGCGCATGCACATCAGATGCCTGCTCCTTGGGGTGCTGAACGGGGAGGATCAGGACTGAGGTACAACAGGTCCCCCTGAGCAACCTCACCAGCTGGGACGCACCAGCCCAGGCTCGGGTAGGCTTTCCTACCACATAGCCTCCTGCTACCACTGCCCTTTGGATGGCACGTGGGGACAAAGAGTGGCATGACCTGTCAGCCTGGCATCTCTGCTGAGATGCTGCTTTCGTGTGCTGAGCGTGCTGATGGGCGGGTTTCCCCACACCACCAAAGCTGGTTTTGCAAAGGCTGCTTTTCTTAGCCCAGCATTTAAAAGCAGAAGTTATCAGGGCATAAATCATCCTGTGACTTGTTGCAAAGCCTGTGAGATGAGATAAACGCAAGGCAGTTTGACAAACCGTTGGGAGCAGGGAGGAGGGGGCAGAGGGCAAGGGGGGCACGAAAAGGGAGTCGCAGCTCTGACCCTCCTTGGATTATGTCATAGGTCAGCCGAAAGGATGCAAATAAGATCAAGAGGCTGTTTCCAAACTTTCTGAGGCTGGATACGACTCCACATACCCGCTACAGAGCCGGGTGCAATAAATATCACACTCACAGAGAGCATTACATCACATAAAAGGGAAAAGCCAGCAGATGAACTCACACCATAAAACCTTGGCTTGGTATCTCGCCAAGCCCAAGCAGACAGCCCACTGTTGCAGACACTACAGAGCCCAGCACGTTGCCACAACTTTTACCTTCCACTTCCCACCACCACCACCTTCCCCAGAGCAGCTCCTGCTGAGTTTCCCAACAGCCAGGACTGGTGATGCTGGCGGATAACGTGACAGGAAAAACTGTTGTGGGACTCAGATCCCAGCACCCCTGAGTCCCCCTTTCTGGGGCCTTGGAAATGATACAGAGCTGAGAGGCACAGCAGCACTTCCCCCTACTACCAGTGCACACAGCAGCAGGCACTGCAGCGCTCAGACTGGTTCAGCCTTGACGTCTTATGGTGCTGTGACACAGCTTTCTCCTGGGGTCTTCCGAGAGCAGATGAAATATCGGGATCAGGATGAGCCAAACTGGCCCGCTGGGGCCTTTTCTCTCTAATATCTTCATTCTGTCAAAATTATACTTGATCGTGTTTCGTTATTGTTGTTTCTAAGTTTCACCTCTGCCTCAGCAATTCCATCTGGTAGGTCGTATTCCTCTCTCTGATTGCTTTTTGGATAAAAGCATGCTCACTGGGGCCTGCTTGGAATTAGTTTTTCTTTTTATTTCCACTAGATGCTCAGTTCAGCCCCACAGTTCCCCTGACTTAACACAGACAAGGTCACCCCACCTTTGCCTTTCTGGCACATGCATTCAAGTACTGATTCCCATGTGCTACAATAACCCCATTACATTTTTAACAATCTCCAAGGGGGAGTCATTTACAGGGACTTGAACTGAAAAGTGCAAGTTTGTATCATCCTCTTGCATGTGCACTTGTGCAGATATTAAATCAGCAATGATAGGAGGGAAAAAAAAATGTCTTGGCTGTGTCCCCAGGATTCCTCGAAGACTGATGATGTACATCTGCCTTAACTGTCTGGGTCTGAAATAATTAAAGACCACTCTTCTTTCCCTCCCATTAATTTCACTGAGTATCTGGAAACATTTTTTTTTTATTATTTAGAATTTTATGTCAGCCTTGTAAGAACACCATCCCCAACTTTCCTTCCACTTCCTAATTATAGCAACTCGACCACTAAGGTATAATGAGTGGCTGTACCACTACTCGCTACTGAACAGTTTATACCCACTGGCTTTCTGTTATGTCACGACAGGGTAAAACAAAAAGATCTCCCATCTCTAAAAGACTGCCCTTTTTAAGGGGCAATCTCTGGATTGCGCTGCATATGATAGCAATTTTTAAAGGCCTGAAGGCTTTCCAAAGTGTGTACCAGCAGGGCTGCAATGCAAACCTTCCACTGGCCATGAAGATGACAGACTGGTTTAAGGGGGACTTGGGTGGCCAACAACATTGATGGGTGAATTACAGACACTGGTCCGAGCACACTTTGCAGAGCTCCTAAGAAGGTAGAGGCAAACAAAACAAAGCAGGAAGTGTCTTAATGATGTTTTCAGCTAGCTAGCTGGCGTGTGGCAACCACATGTCATGGTGGCAGGCCCAGAGGACCAAAATTGTCACCCATACGGAAGAGGGGCCAACAGCTAGTGGGGCACATGCTGCCCCACATCCCTCGCCCCTGTGTGAGCTGAGGTCAAGCAATCTACTGATAAAGTATCTGGGCAGTCTTCTCTTCCACAGATATTCCTACAGACATTAAAGTGAAGTAGGACTATTTCTGACCATGGTCCCAAGGGCTGGGAAGGAAGGCTGACTCTCAGATAGAGATGCTGGCTCAGGGAAACAGCACTACACACCCTCAAACATTTAAAACCTTACATACTAACTGAAAAATACTACCTCTTTCCCAGACTGGACGCCAGGTAAATGCAGATTTTCTTTCAAGCAATAACCTGAAAAATAGCAATCCCCAACCCATTTTTTATTTTCACCCAACTTCTGTTTCCTTGCTTGTACATGTCAATATTTACAAGCTCTACCACTTCTTGGATTATTTATTTTCCCTGGTCTATTTCACTCAGTGAAAAATCTCTCCAGTTCGAGACTTGACAGTTTGTTGCTGATATCCATCTTTATTAAGTTCACCGCTGCAAAAAAAAACCAACAGCAACATATAGCCATAAAAAAAAAAAAAACACAAACACCCACAAACAAACAAAATCAAGATGATGCTCAAATCTGGTGGGGAAAAATTCTCCAAAAATAGCCAGTTGTTTTCAGTGACATACATTTTTTTATGGATTTCACTGAAAGACACTTCTCCCTCCACTTCATTAACGGTCAGTAAATTCACTGACAATCAGCAAGAGATCTCCTGTCACCACACCTGAGGGGATGGTGGGGAAGGTCGCCCTTCTGTCTTCGCCTCCCTGCACTGCACTTTTTTCTGCTTGGGGACAGGACCGAGAGGGCTCAAAGCTAACAGCGTTCCCCTTGTCATCCTGAGTGAACTCTTAAACAGTGACAATCGTTCTGTATCACTTTTAATTACAGACTTTGAAGGACAACAAACCACACTCTTATTAAAAGTTCTCTGCAACATATAATGCAGGATGCTGAGAAAGGTTTCTCCCTCTCCTTTAGACAGACTCAGGAGCTCAGGCACACCTCCAAAGGGCACTTCAAGATAATCTGAACTTCCCTAAGGTGTTTTTAGCACTTCCCTGATGGAAATGTCACTCTCTAAGCAAAGCTGCCAGAACTGCCTGTGCCTGTGGGTCTCATCTTCAGCACAGCATCCGCCAGCTTGGCTCAAGTGGAGGATTTGCCAGAGACTTACTGCCTTTGCACCAAAATGAATCAGAACCCACCCCCGTGTTACATCCGCTGCTCAAAATGTGGGGGCAGAGACATCCTTAATCAATCTGGCTAGATCAAGCCCATTCCTTCACATGTTCCCTGTCCTGGGTTTTTAGAGTCAGAGCACAAGCAAGTCGATCTGTCACGCAGAGACCCCTTCAGGCTGACTCTTTTCATCTCTCCACCCAGATTCTGAAGCGTAATCTAAAAATAAACAAAGCCTCTGGCCCCGATAGTGGTAAAGATAACCCGCCCGCTGTGACCCACCTTCCTGCAGCACAGGCGTGGGTGCCGCTGGGGCTGGTGAGGTGGTGTCGCTCTGCAAACTCACGCTCACAGCCTCTTCAAGATGCGGTTGGTCACACCTCAGCGACCAGCCGAGCCCACAGCACCACCAAACACTGCACGTCACAGGAGAGCTGCTTCAAATTGTTCAGCTACTTGGCGCGAACGGGGCTCAAAGACTTGTCTAGTGCTGAGAGCAGCGATCAGCGGTCAGCAGCAAGCTGGGGTGCTTTGTGGAAACAGCACAGTGCTTTTCCATGGTGGTTTGCTAGCACAGGTCAGCCCTAGCACACACTTCTAAGCATGGACACACCTGAGGAAGGGTTTGGTTCATCCAACCAGCCCTGTGTGAAGTCTTAGCCAGGCTGAGGCCCCACTAAATAGACAGAAAGCTGGCTTGGGTGGTTCACTGCTCTGCTCGCAAACAATTCTCCTTAGATGCTGCTTCTGCTACTGTTAGGTTTTCGAGAACCGTGTTCTTTCAAATTTCTGTGTCCCCCACCCGTACCTATGCTTATTTAAAGGTAGCCACATGCCTGGACAGAAAAACTTTCCTGTGAGCTCCTCTATTATTCCTTTACAGCAGTGCTGTCTGCACTGTGAGGGACAGAAAGCAAAAGGGCCTGGCTTGCACCCCAGTAGCATGGGCTCACATGGGCTGACAGGCCATAACATAATGTGCACGTTTCCAGCTTGGCAAACACTCACTCCAGAGGGGTTTCCAAATTTCCTCTGTAGCCTCTCGTGACAGCCTTGGATTAATTTTGTCTGGAAAGGAAGATTTATTGCCTTTGAGTCACTGCGGTTCACTTTATCTGCTCTATATCTTGAACCCAAAGTTCAGGTGGCATTTCGCTATCACCCCTCTTATCAATTCCTGGTGGGAATACCCTGGGGGAGGGACCCTATTTCTTCCTGCCGACTGCCCTTCACCTCTTATCTTTCTGACTTTCTCTTTCAGCTGCAACAGCTCTAACAGGGAGCCCTTTCGAAACAATGGATGTGGTTGTGCTGGCTGTAGGAAGTTAACGGTGTGGGCGGTGAGATTCACAGCGCTTCTCCTGCTTCCTCCGAGCATTTTGAGCTTGCTAGCACCAAACTACCCAAACAAGAACCTCCAAGTTTTTCAGTGAGGTCAGCCTGATACCCAGGGGTGGCTTTAGCTCTGGCTTGCAGCCAAAGCTGAGAGCGGCCTGTTTGTCAGTTCCCACTCGGACGCAGCTGAAGTCCCCCCGGAGCGGCCCGTCTCGGGAGCGGCCTGCTTCCCCGCGCCCTGCGGCCTGGCAGCGGCCCAGATGGCAGCAGCGCTGTGAGAGCCGCTGCTCCTGCGCGGTTCTCAGCGCTTTGGGCAGAGGTTAGCTCGCAAGATCTGGCATCTTCAGACCCAGACCCAGGCCACGGTTCAACTCAGGCTCAAACCCGTTGCCTAAACCCAGCTGGGATCTAATTGTAAACGGCTCTGGCGAGCGTGGGAGTTTTTATCTTTTCTGCCTGAGAACAGCTACTCCAAAGTCAGGTAGCCCATATGCTTCTTTTATTTGCCTTCTTACTTCCTCAACCCCTTCTGATTAATTGAGCGACGGATGGTTACGTCTGCCTCCAGTGACAGCTCCTCCCAGCCAGCAGCGCTGCCTGGGGACCCCCTGTGCTGCTCCACAGGGTACGTGATTGAAGGGTGACCTAAGGCTCGTCGCACTGCTGCAGACGTCGCAGGACTGCTCCTGCAGGAGGAGGGAAGGGATGAGCAGTAGTGCCTCAGCACCCAGCCGCCGGGCGCTCTGTGGGGTGGCAGCACCAGCATCAGCCTCTGCGAGGCCAGTGTCACTCAGGGCTGCATGCAGTCACATCGTGCATGCCAGCGGCGGATGCACGGCGGCTACAGATGCAATCAGGTGTAGTAATTTAGTGTTTTAAATGAAGGTTTATTTCAGGAACTCGGTGTTTTATTCCCTGTCCTTTATGACTCATTAAGTCAGGTGAGCCACCTCTATTATTTACTTATACTTTTATATTTCAAGGGCAAGTCCTAGATTGATATTTGTATCAGCTGAGCACCTTCTGAGGCCAAGCTCCCTCGTTTATCTGCCTGCTTAGCTATGGATTTATCTCGCATTTATACCCATGCCATATAAGTACCTCCTAGACAGCCAGTTCTAGCAGTTTTTTTGGCAATTTGCTACACAAGAAGCATCCAGCTTTGTATTCACTGCTTGTCAATAACTATCAGTGCACTAATGTAAAAGAAAATCACTTCCATGCACTTCAGTTAGCATTTTTTTTTTTTGGGAAATACATCTGGAACAGAGAGAGAAGGTAAGAAAATTTTGATAAGCTCAGGGAGTGCAAATGTGGCAAAAAGTGACATTGCCTATGCATGGAAGAGCTGAGAGAACAGAGAAAATGCCTAATCAACATTAAAAAAAAAAAAAAGAAAGAAAGAAAACGATAAAAAAAAAAAAAGGATGATGAAAAAATGATGACCAAAAAAAGACCAGCTAACCCCTGTTTCAACTTTCACATTTCCTTTCCATAAAATCATTTGAGAGGAAAGCAGGGTTTTCAGAGATGATATCCCCTGCCCCTTCCCTCCCCCTAAAAAGCACTTAATCAGACAGAGATTTACAAACCACTAAATCAAAGGAGACTGTGAAATTCCAGCCCAAGAAGCGAACAGTGAGATTAAGTGGATTAGCCTACTGTACAGGAATCCAAGGAATGCAGCCTGCATGTGCTTTTGTTGTGGATTACTCAGCAGCAACATTATGGTTTTACATCTCCCAGGAACATATGGGCATGTGCACTTGTGCAAACCAACAAGAAATAGCAGTCCCTAGCACGCTGCTTCGCTGAGCCGGGTGTGCTGATTTCAGCAGATACAGCACTTTCCAGGGAGAAAAGGAGAGCACAGAACATTTTGCTGTATGAGTTGAAAATGAAGCAGCAAACAAGCTACTCCTAGCAGAAAGAGACACGTGCCAGCTTAGTTCACAGGAAAAGACATCTCCCTTTAACCATTAACCCTCCACCTGCTAGCGATCCAGCAAAATCCCTTAGTGCATGCACTGCAAAACTTTAGGGGAGTTAGGTCCCGATGGCAGCTTAGTGCCACAGACTGCTTAACAGCCATTTTAACACTTTGGGTGTTTTTGTTCTGTTTTGTTTGTTTTTTAAAATTGGGTGCTACGTTACATGTAACTTTATAGCCTGCACAGACAATAGGAAGGGGTTGGCTGGTAACACAGGAAAGAAGCAGTAAGTGATGGATAAATGAAAAAACTATTACTAGCCAGAGTTAACAGTTTGTATTAGCAGCCAGCGATAAATAATTAATATAGCCCTAGGAGATGTAAAGCCACTGACATGGTATCTCTCGTTTGGCTCTAAATGGAACTCGAGATAACCTACTTTGAACAGTAATGTGTTCACAGTATGTGGGAATTAACTGCTCAATGTAATAAGTACTATTGAATTTCCCATCTCTGTATAGATAAAGGGCAACTGCCACCAAAAAACACAGTAATAACAGTAACTGAATGATAAAAAAGCAAACAAACCTGCTTTTCATTACATCCTTAAAATGTTATAGGTTAAAATAATCTTAAAAGGGCTTAAAAAACAGCAATTAAATCTTTCCATTTCTGTTTTCCAAGACTGCAGCTGAGAAAACGAAAGAGGCCTAAGTGCCATACCGTGCTAGCCTTGCTAATAACTCTCTGTGAAAAATCTCATTAATTCAGTCTGGCTCTTCAGATCAGCCGCTAAGACCTTGTATTGTCAGTCCTCTGGCCTTTTCAGGATTTCCATAGCCTAACTAGCAGAGTCGCCATGGAAACCATGCAGTCATGCTTTGCACATCCCCAGAACTTTTTGTTCCTGACAAAGCTTGAAAAATCACATGCAGCATGGAGAGTTTAACACAGTGAACTAAACCCTGACCCACACTTATAAATGATAAACCCCAGCATACCAGCTTTATTATACATGATTTCCTTACAAGATACTTAGCCAAGCTGGCAAAATGCTGAACCAGACAACACGTGAGGAACACAGCTCCAGAGAGAGGAAACAAACAAACTGAAATGAAACACAGAGTTTCAGGCTAGTTCTGCCTACTTTGAAAGCACTAGGAGCACGCCAGTTTGGAAACAAGCGGTTTTGAAGTTGCCTTTCCCCGAAAATGGCATCCTCCGATGAGGAGGTGGTTCTAGTGACCGCACGTCGTGACAGTGCTGATGGACTGGGCAGCCCGGCTGGCAGAGTCAGCAGCAGCAGGAGCTGGGTCTCCATCCCTGGGGCTGTGCAGTGCCATGGAGGTACTGCCTGCGCCTGACACAGCCCCAGCCACACGCCACACACAGCGGTGCTGCCTTCAAAATGGGGTTGTTCAGCTTGCAGCCCAGAACTGGCAGGCTTGGAGTGTGCGTGTGTCCACAGGGAAGAAGCTGGTGATCTGCTCCACAGCCTGGCTGCTCCCCACCAGGCTCTGCCAGCATCACTGGGGCAGCAACCCTGAGCTGCACAGATCCTCTCATCGCTGCCCACACCAACAGCATTGCCGACCACTATAAAGAGTTGCTTATAGCCAGCAGGGCATGGGCAAGCAAGCAGTCACTGCACCCAGAAACTAGTCCATGGAAAGCCCCACTGCAAGGCCAGCACCTGGCTAATGCTTCTCTTTTTGGCACTGCCAGAGCCCCGCAGCATTTCTCCTTTCTCCTCCCGGCAGCACTGCCAGTCTCTGCCCGGGGAAGTCATTGCACCAGGATGCTCTAGGCAGGAGGACCAGCGAGAGCCAGAGAGGTTACGTGCGGAGAAGGAGTCACCGCAGGCCAGACCTGCTTCACCACAGTAAATTCTCAGCGCTGGTGTGGATGAGCAGCCGCTGCTCAGCGCAGCGTCTGGGCTTGTGAGAAAAGAAGTGACTCATAGCCGAGGTCACGCTGTAATCTGGGAGGGCTGCCAGGGGAGGGAGAAAGCCCACTCAGCCCGGGCCGTGGTGAGCTCGCTCCTTACGTGGGGCGGAAGACACAACCCACCGAAGGAGGAGGGCCAGAGAGCCTGAGGGGCTGAATTGGTCATCTGGGAGCTGGCGGCCGTGCGCTCCCGCCCCTGAGTTGCAAATAATGAATTTGGGATTAGGAAGTCGGCCTCACAGGGGATAGCTCAGGAGGATTTTGGCACATGCGGTTCCTCCCTGGTGGGATGCAGGAGGGTCAGAGCAGGCTTTGTTTCCATGGGGTTCCCCCAGTGCGTAACGACGACGGATGGAAAACATTTCCCCACCTTCGCCTCCCCCAGCAAGGAGTGGTGCCTAGCCAGCAGGAAGCCTTGCTTCTCCAGGGCTTCTTAGAGGATAACTTCACAACGCTGGCACAATGTGGAACCCTCAGGCCTGAGAGATGTTGCCCGGGTGAGCTGGGACCCTCTGGGGCTGGCCCCATCCAAGCTAGCAGAATTATCTTTCCTCTGCTGTTGTTCAGTGAGCAGCATATGCCGATGTTATCTCCCAAAGCCATTCACCACCAATGCCAACCATCTGCTTCACTCACCGCCCGAGCAGCTGCCGTGCGGCCGCGGAGTGTGCGCTTAGGCTACTGGCATGGTGGCAACTGCAGGCCCTCACTTGCAGGTGGGCATCCAGCTCCTTTCCATGGCAAGGACCTGGCTGGCCTGGCCAAGCCCTGCACACTATTTGCAAGGCCAGAGGAAGCAGATGGCGCAGGGCTGGGGCAGGGACCCAGGTGAAATGACAGCTACCGCTTGTAGCAGCTTCTGTTTATTCATTTGCCTGTGAGGACTGAGAGGACCTGGCCACATGGGACATCCCTGGGAGACGATTTTATGCAAAAGCCTTGATTGCTGCTTGCTGTGCTGTGAAATTGTACATGTGTTGGATTAAAAGCAGTAAAACATCTTTGCATTTCCTGCCCCTGATCTCTTATTTTCCTCAGCTTTGCCTCTCTTGCAGCCAGGGCCAAGAGCCTCTGGACTGCCAGTGCCTGAAGCGCTGCCCTGAAGCCCAAGAAATCATAACGGCTGCTCACCTGCTGAATACAGATGGAGACACAGTCAACATCATCCTCACCCCCACCAGGGAGGGCAGAATTATTAAAATACAGCAAGATGACAACATGTACTGCTTCAAAATTCAGAAAGGAGTGGAGGTGGGTAGAAAGAATGATTTGTTGCCGTAAATGCCAAGGTGAAGTGTGCTCCTTGAAGGAGTGCTAGTCTGTTACCAGATGCACTTGGCTCCTATCCCTCCTCCTGGTCCCCCTGGGTGTTGGTGCACCAGTGAAAGTGACCTCCCAGTTCAACAAATACCTCCTGACTATGTTCTGTGGTGGCCCAGACGATCCCCAACCCAGGATGGAGCAAGCTCACAGACCCAAAGCTCTCTTCATTGCCTCAGCCTTTTCCAGTTTCCACGCTTTGTCTGCTATAGATCAGTCAGAGATTCTCTCTCCTGCAGGCCACCCCTCTGTGGACTGAGGCCTTAACTGTTTGCACCTTCAGTAGGAATACCCAAAATGGGTAACTGTTTTTCCTCCAGACAGACAAGCAACTTCCTTTTCCCACACCACAGGCCCGTCTCCTCTGACCTGGTCCAGAGCAAACTGATGGTAGGTTTGACATGCAGGCTCCTGGGACAGGGTGTTCCCCAGATCAGTAGCTTTTTATTTGCCATTAGCTCTGGCCAGAGTGGGAAAAGGCTGCTTATGGGTAGAGGAGAGGAGGGTTAGCCAGGGTTGATAATCCTGCTGCCTACTGCTCTGAGTTTTCCCCAGGCAACCCTCCCATCTGTCACTAGGACACCGGTCTGCACCACGCTAGGTCTGCAAAAGCATTTCCAAGCCCAAAACAAGGAGGTCCAAGCCCACATACCCTTGCCCAACTACTGCACAATGTCTTTGCACACAATGGGGTCTTGAACAAGTGCAACAGAATCTGACAGGTGATCAGAGATTCCCCATCAGTACCTGGGGATGACAATTCATTATCCTCAGCTTCAGCTCAGTAACTCTATGATGGCACTACTCAAGGTTCAACTGATGATTGTTGAAAGGATAAGGGAACACCTGTGAGCTCTAAGCTACTGTGCAAAATTAGAATAAGAACTATTCTTATGCTTTGCTATGGCAAAGCAAAGCTTTTTTTTTTTCCTTGAAATTGCAGCCATACTGTTGTTTATGAAATGTGGCTCTCAGCCTACAGAGCCCGACAGAGCCCTCTGTGTTGGTGAGAGTAGACAAGGCTCAGCACTGCAAGGAGACTTTGGTCCCCAAGAAAGGCTAGTCTGGGATGCTTCCTAGTCAGCAGTGCTAGATCTGCTTCTTGAGAATGTGAGCAGAACTTGACAGTATACCACAAGAAGATAAAAACCCAAGGAAGGAGATAGAGAAAGCAGTGAAGGTACTCAAGAGCTGGTTGCTCCCCTGGTGTCAGCTTGCCCTGCCCACTGCTTTCATCCCTTCATGTGATGTCTCCCACAAGAAGACCCCACTTTCATCCTCAGACCACTCGCTTGCTGGAAGTGGCAAAAATCTCTGAGCAAAGGGGACTTTCAGCTGCCAGGTATCCCTCCAAAATACACCTGCCTGCTGCCCTGGGGTGTGGAGGAGCTCCCAGCAGAACATAGCCTTTTCAGACACATCACCACTGCTCTCCAGTTCCTTTTCAGACTGCACTTAGGCACTTAGTCTAGGCTCTGAATGGCTACAAATCCCACTGGTGTCTGGGCTAAGGCTTTTGCACAGAAATAACATGATAGATCACAATCCACCGTCATTCGTGACCTGCTAAATAAAAGCCTTTTTCTGTGGTCTTATATTTTTACACAGGCCGATTTGAATCATAGAATCATAGAACTGTATAATCATAGACTCGTAGAATCATTTAGGTTGGAAAAGACCTCTAAGATAATCAAGTCCAACTGTTTGGGTTGTGGTAGACAGGACATGGAGAAACCAGTCACTTCTCACATGTTCTCTGACTTAGAGCTTGCCTGGCTCAGAGTCAACAATAGGCTGTTAAAATTTCTAAATATATAAGGCAAAGTCTGAGCTAGGATGCTCAAATAATTTGCACTTTATTGAAAAAGATAATGCCATAGGGTCTTGAGCTTACACATAAAAAGGAGATGGCATGTGTGGGGCATCCTGGAGCAGATAGTTCTTTGAATCTGCAGGAGAAAAAGCAAGGTATGAATGGACAGGTGAGATGTCCACTGGCTGACTGTGGGAGGTCCACAGTGAAGGATTAGCAGAGACAAGGCAGCAGAGGTTACAGAGTCCAGATGAAAATTACCTCTTCAGGATCCTTTCAACACATTTAAACCAGTAACATACACGAACCATGGGCCAGCAATTTTCATCACAGGGTTCCTATGTTTTGATCTGGCAGTAGGCACCCTACAGTCTTGCAGAAGAACAGGCACTCCCTGTAGATATAGGCAGGACATTTTACCTTTTCTCTGACTTCACTTTCTCCTTCTTGACAACGTTAATAGCAGATACTTTATCAAGCCTTTCATAAAAACCATTTACCAGTAATACACTTGAATAGAAATGTATGATTGCCATCCTTCTCCATTTCCCCTTGGAAACAATAGGGGTTACTGATTTTCAAGTTAAAGTTCAATCGATGGTCAGGTTCTATGAGAGTTAAATATTATCCTAAATTGAACCAGCAGCTAAGCAAACAAATGATAAGCTTTTAGTGAACTCAGTAGTAACATGAATTTAAAAAAAAAGAAAGTCTTCCCATGCACTTCTACAGGTGTGCAATGTTTAGTCTCTTCCACGAAGCTGTAACTGAACTTTGTAGTTGGCTCCACAGTGATTCAATTACTGTGAGATTTTGTTGTGAGACTTTTTTTTTATTTTCTTTATCAATTTGTCTCCCGTTTGGCTACACAAAAGGCAAAAAGGTCTACTGAAAACCCACCTTGAGCTGTCTCGTTTTTGCAAGTTCTGTTAGCAGTAAAACTGTATCATGCTTATTTTTACAAAGTCCAGTCCAGTCATGCTTGATCTATCTCTGTTATGAACAAAGTCTGAATAACATCCACTGTTAGAAAAAATACTTTTACTTCTATGCCTTAAATACTTTACAGATATTTTCATTAGAGGGAAATGAAGAGAGAAGAGAAATTCTTCATACTAGATCCACGGAGAGCCTCTGCATCTTGTGTAACACCTTGAGGCTCTTACTCACTTAAAACCGCCTTCTGAACATGCAAATAACAGTTGAAAACACACCAGCAAGGCCACAGTGGGATTACAGGTCTGACCCATCCACCTCAGATGCTGTCCTCCACCTTCACTCAGCCTCACTAATGCACATGCGCGAAGAAGTTCGTCTGCTGTGCACACACAGAAGATGTGGACACTGCCAGTGCACTGCATAGGGTATCTCCAAATCATATTTCTGCACTGAAAAGTGATTTGCACATTTCTGAATATTAGTAAAAGCATAACAGCTCAAGCACTAAGGAGTCAAAATCCTGAAGCCCAATTAACATGCAGCTCTCTAAAAATACCATTAAAAATCAGCTCTCCTGAGTCTGAGAAAACTATTTGTGTCTTCTCTGAGAACAGGCTCTAGGACAGACAAAATTACCTTTCTGGTAAGTTCCTCTGTAACCATAAAATCATTGTCCTCTCTCCTAGTTGCATGTTTCCATCTCAGCGTCAGTCTGCGTGTTAAATTGGAAGATGTTGGTATGACCTTGTCATATCAAGAAGAAGCATGGATCCAAGCTTGAGATTAACACTGAGCATGTTCTGAGGAGGCTGTGCAGTTTCTGTTCTGTAGCTGGAATGTTGGACTGATGGCTAGAAACTGGACCTCAGCATTCAGGTGCTCCGCCCATAGGCAAATGTAGCATTAAGAGACTTTGAAGACAGGTCTGGTCTTCAGACAGAAAAGATGGTCATCATGAAGATGGAAGAAGCAAGGAAAAAAAAAAAAAAGAAGAAGAAAGCAAAAAGAAAAGAGGGAGGGGAATCTTGAAAAATCATGTATTCTTCTTGCATTTCACACAGAACAGGTTTCTTGTGGATTTCAACACCCAGCTGCTTCCAGGAATGGAACAGACATGCACGTGCCTGCAAAGCAAAACACAGCTGGAGAGCTAATTTTAGGCCTACCAGTCTTGGCAATGTCCCTTTAACAAATGAAGAATGTATGATTTTCATCCATATGTATAAACACCAAATTCTTACAGTTAATTTAGCTGGTTGTTCATGCAGTTTGGTCCAGGTACCACCAGGTGTGCCTGTCATCCTAAAAAGTGTTACTTTTACCTAGATGGTAAAATTACCTCCTCTAGTTCACAATTCAGTTCTTGTGCCCGCCTTGACTGAACCTTTCAGACAACAGCTACTCCTCAGCAGAAAGGAAAACCTGGGTTTTAAAGGTATTTCTGGTGAATTTGCCATAACATTCATAAGGCTTCCAAGTGATTTAACTTTGTTCTCTAATGAAAGGAAAGCTGTTCTTCCTTTTTCCTTAAAAAAAAAGCAAATGCTAACATTTAAGGAAAGAAGCAACAGGTAATATGTCTTTATCTAGAACTGGTTTTTGGAAAGAACAAAACCACCATCTGCAGCCAATATTTACAAGGGAAGATGTGATCTTTGTCAGAGTAAAATCTTCCATTTCAATTCTATTTGTACTAGAGATCAGAAGACTTGTTTGGGACTTGATTTGAGGATTACAGAAAACAAGAGTGACCTGGATTTTAAACCTTTCACCAGGAGCAGCAAACGCTGGAGATGCTTTAGAGGATTTCTCTTTTGCTCATAACAGGCAAACTAACCCCCAGAGCCTGCCTCAGTTCCAGCACCTAGAATTGCTAGGGCATCACAAGGCACCAGGATTCAGGAGAGGATGGTGCAAGCTGATAAAAAGCACCTTGTTTTGCCTACCTCAGATCTGTTGTTATTTTCTGACCCTGTCAACACTTTCTTTCGTTTCGCAGGCGGGGTGCTAATTTTGATTTTCATTGTGATTCACTCAGAACTGGTGGTAAAGGGACATAGCCTGTGGCACTGAAGCACTGGTTCAGAGCACTCCAGCTAAAACATCCACCTCTACCAGGGACTCGGTAGGAAAATGGCAACAAACCATCCTCTAAACCTTGAATATACAAACTGTCCTTCCCACATAATTGGGATCTTCTCAAAGAAAGCTATGCATGAAGAAAGGCAGTAGATTTATCCACTCATTGCCAAAATACGGAGCAAGTCCAATGATACATTGACAAGCTGTGATCCAGCACACTAAACATTACACAGAAAAGATGAAACAGTGCCTTTTGTCTTCTGAACACAAACTAAACTAAGATAGTGACTGGGAAATGATGGATTTCTGCCCTGAGTGATACATCTGCATTTTGAAGAAATGGGTAAAATCAAAAGCAAGATGTGCAACTCTGCTGTCTGCCCCACTACATCCAGTTCAGGCTTGTTCCAAACATATTTATCAGATATTTCTGTAAACTTTTCTCAGACTGCCAGGTAATAACTTGCATTACTCTGAAGGTAATCTCAAATATATCTTTCCTTCCCTTTATATTTTCCTTAACATCCATCCCATCATTTATGTGAGAAACAGACTGGATAATTCATGGAAACAAAAATAGTCTACTGAATTGAAATAAAATACTTCAATGTGTGGCAGTAATAAAGAATGAAATAAATTCTGTCATCACACAGACACTGAGTTTTACCAAAAAAATGTGGCTACACACAGAGCAAATAAAAATATTAATTCCGTATGAAACTGCCTTTCCAACAAATGAGATAAGAAAAACAGACTATTTTTTAATAGAGGAGCATTTCACATAATGGCATGTTCTTCATGAGGTAAAACAATGCTTAAAATAATGTCAAATGTGCATTCTAATAGAAGTTGCATTTCAGCTCTGTTTCCAGTATTAACTTAAAAAAAAAAAAAGTTTTAAAAGTTTTAATGCTAGCTTTCTGCAGTTGTGCCCATTAATCTAGCAATTTTCCAGATATGGCAAATATTGAAAAGTATTTCTTATTATTACTATCTCCCCTGAGGTGCAATCTTCCAAACTTGATCCAGCTTGCAATAGACGCATTTCTTTTGAAAGGGAGTTCTAACACAGGTATGTATGCAAAACCTTTCTGCTAATAAACTAGTCAAAGACTGTTCCTCAAAACAAACAGATTTCCAAATTTCATCCAAAAATCTGATTAACGCCAACATTTCCAGATGTTTTTTACATACAAGTTGAAGTCATCTCAAGGTGACGTGATATTTCTGAGTTAGTGTGAACCATCTACAGCAGAATGAAAACACTGCACTGAAATTACCCTCACCGGTTTAAAAGAAAGTCCTGGTCCAAAATTCAGATAAAATATTTAAATATGCCAACTTCTTGGGTGGTTTTTTTAACACTTTGATCTAGGCTATAGGAAGATCAGATCAGTTCTAAAACTAGATGTGGTGTATGTTTGGATCTGATATCTGTTTTGCCTCACAGGATAATGAGAAAGGTACTGGCAGAGCTCTGTAAAGAAGAGATTTTTAAACTTGGTGAGGACACTGGAAAGGCAGTAGAGAAACTGTTACAGTTGAACTTTTCTCTCTAAAAAATGGAAAAAAAAATTTGGTTTGACTGCAATCATTTCAATCAAACATTAAAAAAAAAAATAAAAATCTCTGGTATACTTTTTAGCTTGACTTCTTAAAAGCAAAGACTATTTAAAAACAAAAATACTGGCATCAAAAGGGAAAACAAACTCTTCTGTTTCAGAATATATAAGGAAGAAACATTTCATTTTTAAAATGTTGAAATGAAAAATTATGATAAGTTATTACTAGGAGTCAAAGAGCTTTCTTTCCTTTCTTTCCATTCCCTGCCCTTGCCTGCTTTGCCCTGCTCTAGCAATAATGAAGTGTGTCAGTTCCTTCTGACTGACAGATCACAGTCAGATGGAGCCAATAAGGAGCATTATTGTTATTTTGTATAGGTTTGCTCAAAATAACCCCCCTGCTATAGGCATTTCAAGGTATTTCATTACCAGAGAATTTGTCATTTCATTACCAGAGAATTTGCTTTGGATCCCAACCGGGCAGCCAAACCCTTTATTCGCTCCTCAGGTTTTATTAGGCAAAATGAAAGAACTGACTCCATGTGTCCAAAAGAGGCCTCCAATTGTGAGAAGAGTGTAAGCCTGCACTATGTATGAAACTCCAGTGCCAGAGGTAAGTATATCCCATGTATTCGCACAGATGGGTTATTAACTTCAAGAACCTAATTACTCTGATTTAAACATCAACATTGTTACTGATGTTAGTGCCTGATATTTAAAAAAAAAAAAATCCAGCTTCTGTGGCTTGGGAATTCAGGGTTGCATGTCTCTCCTTTTCACTTTGGTCCTAGAAGACAGCCGAGACATCTTCAACCACCAAAATTTCTAACCTCCTCTTCTGACTTTGGCATCCCTCCTTGATGCATTTTAATTTATTTCTATATCTACTCAGCAGCCCATTGGAAACAATCAATTTAGAGGAAGCATAAAATTAATGTCAAATTAGAGACCGAAGAAAGCCATAACGTTTTTTTATCTCTTTTCTCTGCTCACCCGATAAAAGAAGCCACACAACATATTGTCTGCTGTAGTAGAGGATACACGAGTCCCTGGACCTTGCTGCAGAAGGCACCTTGCCACCAGATAAAAGGTAAATGTTTTTTTTAGCTTACAGAAACTCTTAGTGAATTCTGGTCATGTCAGTAGGGACTTCTTTCCCAAACCAGTATTTTTTAATATGTGTAATTTTCCCCTTTCCTATGTTACAGCTCTACCCTTCTGTTTTTATAACCTGCAGGAAGCATATTTCAAAAATATTTATTAGCTTATTAAATCAAATTCCCTTGCTCCTGCTAGACCAAATTTTATAGAGTGCCCACAAAAATCAAAAGTCTGTGCTGCAGCAACAATTTGTAGTCATAGCAGAGAAAACTATTCCATAATCTTTTTAATTAGCAATAGCAAAAACTTCAATTTACTAAGTCAGAAAATCTTGGCAAGAATTACTCTGTCTGTTCAAATACTGTAGCTCAAGACAAGAAAGGTAAGCTATCACGGGGAAGACTAGCTAAAATGAAAAGGTGCATTTTTCTTTAATTTCCTAGTAAAATGATCAACAACGAAATGGTTAACAATATTGACACTAAATACCCACAACTACACTTTAAATTTAAAAGGTTGTTCAGGGAAATGAGAGAATTTTACTTTTCTCTTTCTGCTTTTTCTTTTCTTCTTGTGGACTTCATGCGTTTGGAGAAGGAAAAAAAAAAACACCTTTTGAGATGCCTACAAGAACATACAGCCACGAGGTCAGTTTGTCTTATGGTCAACTACCTTCAGTCACAACAATCCTCACAGGTTAGCTGACCTATCATACCGTGTTTTATTTGGTGACTAGGGAATGCTTTAGTCATATTAGCTAACTCAGCTTTTTAACCATCTTTCTTGTAGTTCATATGAGTCCAAAATAGAACAAGATATCTATTTGCACTGATTTTAAAATTAACATTTACTTGCTGGAGAACACAGTATATGTGTATATACGTTTGTGTATAAATATGTACACATATATGTGTGTGTTTTACACACGTATATGAAATCACAAGATTTCCAGGAGTCCAGTACAACAGCAATAAGAAAAGCAGATTTACTAACACTGCAAGTTTTGCACTGAAATTCAGAACTCCAAAACTTTGTGGGAGAATGTTACCTGAATGCCAGATTTTTATTGAACTGATTACAGGCAGGGTCACCAGATGCAAAATTCAAATTGATTTACAAAAACACACCTGCACCCACTCGGAATTTGAAAAAACGAGATGCAGGGCTATAAGTTATATTTACCTTCAGCATGAAAAAAGGAAAATCTTGAGAGTGTGGGGGTCCTTCTATTCTGTTGTGTTTTGTTGTTTAGTTTTGGTTTTATTTTCCAGTACTAATTTTTATATTATAAATTCGGGTCTTGAATGTTTGCATTGCAGGTGTCCCTTGATGCTCAATAAACAAAGCTGGTTAAATAGAGGTTTTGAAAATGAAAATTTGGGCCTTCAGAGGAAGACTTCCTCCTTCTGTTTTTTCATCCCCCTTTCTGTAAATGCATTTCAGTATTTAGCTGCTTTACAACCCATGGAGAATCCTAGATGACACTCCTGATTTGTAAAGCCAGCAGTTTAACAGAGAACAGAAACAAAGCCACTCTTTAGGTCTTGCATTAAAAATAAGGACAACAAGCCACTTCCTCCCCGCCTTTACTTGTCATTGCAACCACAGAGGAAGTCAGGATTGTCTGTGCTACACCTGCGTTACAGTAATTTACCATAAAACTTGTGGGCACGTGAGGGGAAGTTTTAGACCCTGCAGACAGCACCAGAACAGGACATCTGTGTGCTGCAGGTAGCCTGCCTTGCCCTGCTGTGCCACCAGCTGCCCCATCCAGGTCACCCCACATCACCCTGTGCCACCAGCTAGTGCACCCTGCCATTAACCCATGTAAATCCAATTAAAAACAAAACCTGCTTGTCTCTCCTTTAAAGTTACAGCAGGCCCACTGGTTTAAAATTTTATTTTGAACACAAAGTCAGGACAGAGAGGGCTAAACCCTTAGGTGGCTGATGCCCAGGAGTGCTGTGCCAGGGGTGGGGACACCTGGGGAGGCCTTAGCACGCTGGAGAAAGAGGATCAATGGCAGGCAGGATGGTAGAAGCACACAGCAATGCCACTGGGAGACACGGGGTAACTGACAGAGGGAAGAAAGAAGTGCAAGCATTCGGTGGTTAGCTGTGGTGCTCTCCTGCCTCCCTGTTTTTCCGGTGCTTAAGAGCATTTTGTATGATGGGCTGCTCCTGTGAGATGAGCATCTAAGGAACAGGGGGAGGTTCCCTCCAGCTCCAAGGGCTGAAGTTAGGTGCAGCCAGTGCAGGAAGCAAAATTAAAGCTGACACCAGGCAGTCTGGTGTTACAGCCGTCTGCATTCCTATTGATCTGAAGCCTTACTCTGCATTCTGGCTTTATCAGCCAGTGGCATCACAACTGCCATCTCCTCCCTCTCATCCCTGTAACCTGGAAAACACTTCTGAGGGTGCTGAGAGACAGTTATCAAAGATCCACTGCTTAAGGAAAGAACAACATGCCTCAGAAGGAACAGCTGCCTGGCACCTTTGAAGAAAGTTTCCTGACACTTTTTCTATTTAATTAAAAAAAAAAAAGCCAGCCTCAATATATACATGATGTTTCCCCTTGCAAATCATTTCAGAACTGCGTCTGACAGTGGTGGATTATAATGAACCTCTTATCAAGACGTTGCCAGCTCGAGACAGACAATGTGTGTATGTATACGCGCAGATTCCAGTCTTGTTAACATCACAGAGCAAAAGGGATGGTGTGCGGGAAGATTTATTGCAGGGAATTATCCACGTACACAAAACAAAGCAAAACAAGCCTGCATCTCCAACACGGAGTTTTTGCTCCTGATTGGCTTGGGAACTGGCAGCGCTGACCCAATGAGCAGAGCTGAGGGAAGGGATAATGCCAGCAGCAAGCTGCCTGGGTTTGCTCCATTTGATTTAATTACTCCTTTTCTATGGCTGTCACACAAAAAATATCTCAAGGAATAAAATAAAAGCCACCCCACCACAGGAAGAACAATGGAGTAAAAACCAGATGACTATGTCAAAAGAGGCCAAGAAAGAGCTTTCACTTTCTTAGATTCCTATTATAGTTTTAAGGCAGTGTATAAACATCTTTATATGGGGAAAGAGGGTTTAAATAACAGTAATATTCAAGCAAAACTATGACTGTCCCTTACATCATCATATGGAGGCTAAAGGATGACCTGTTGGGCTATCAAAACCACCTGGCACTTTGCTAAGTGGTAAAACAGCAGGTTCTTAAAGTCATGCTCTCCCCCATGGCTTCTTTCCAGGGGCTCAGAGAAAAGCTGTAATTAAGCCCAAAATACTACAACTACTCTCGTCTTGAATGGTTGGCGTTTCAGTTCTGGGGCACAGGATTCTGATACCACTAAAGCTAGCCTTTCACAGTAGAAGAACCGGAACCACAGCTGTCATACTGCTATTATTCCTGCTGATAATTCTTATTAAGGTGTATTGTTTACAAAAAATGCAAAAACCCAGATATTACTGTGAATCTCACAACTAGTGGGTTAGTTCAAAAATAACAATCTATGGATCGGTAAGGTTTTACCTAGCCATATGTAAGCTCCTTAGCTAAACTCATATATGATAGGCCTAATCCAGTAAACACATACATTGGTATAAGTGTGAAAGACCACACAACTGTGAGTAGGCAATAAAGACCACACATACCTCTTTTCAGGCGTAGGGCACTAAGAAAATAAGGATGTGCCAAAAAAAAATTTAGACTATTGGGCTGAACAAATAAATACTGATCATTAGAATTGAATAATGGACCGTGAACCCAAACAAATAGTCAAACGTACCAGGAAAAAGCTTCCACAGTTTATTTTAGCATTGCTTTAAAACACCACTTTCATGCTAACATAATGGGTGAAACTGTAATTTCTTTCCAATCTATAGAAGGTTTTGTCATTGATTTCTTTGGGGCAAGAATTTGACCCTATGATTTATAGCAATGCAAGATCTACAGCACCTCTTAATATCCTTATGTGAATCTGCTCTCAAGTAGGATAAATACAGTCCAAATAATAATACAGGAAGCATGACTGAAAAAGTCAAGTCCGTATTAAATACATAAACTCTGAGAAAAGAAGGTCTTGCTCTAAGCATAATTTGAATCATTGCAGGACATGCAAGCAAGCATTGGAAAGCTTGGCTCCTTCTTTCCAAAGCTTTCTGTTAGAAATACAGGGGTGAGTCTTGATGATGTAAAAAGTACTCACTGGCTTTAATTGCAGAAGTTTACTTTTGAAATTAAGCCAAAATGTTCTTCTAAACTCTATATTTGAGTAAAACGTTTTCAAACTTGTAGTTCATTAACTCTGGCATTAGCAAGAGATAACTGAGATAAGCAAATCAATTACCAGAGAGCTTAAAATCTGCTGTTCTGTTCCTATATAGAGATTTTTTCCCTCCAAATGTAAACAAACAAACAAACAAGTTTCAAAACACTGAAGTAGTTTAAACAGGGAAAAAACAAAACAAACAAAAAAAAAAACAGCACAGTCCTACAGCTTGAGTTCGGCAGCCATTCCAGATAATTCCAATGGTAATTTCTGGCCTCATCACTTCTGTGTAGCACAGACAGTGCTACACTAGACATATAAAATCCTACTGTTGCTGCACTATTTCCACATCTCTAATTAAACCTTATCTATCTAAAGTGCTCCTATGTTACTGGATATATGTAAGCGAGCAACTTGATATTTGCATAGAGCTTTATACATTCAGAAAGCTTTGCAAACAATAATGAAGTAAGCCTCACAAACACTGTGGGAAGCAGAGAATTCATGAATCCCACTTTTACACATAAGGAAATTGAAGCAAAGGCTTTGATGCTCATGGCTATGCGGATATTCATAAAAGACAGAAACTGCAGATCTGTAGTGCAGCATAATTCATGTCAGCTGCCCATTCCTCCTCTTAGCAGAAAGTTGTCACACAACAGCACAGCATTATACATTTTACTCAGATGTGCAAAGGGGCAGAAAAGAGGCATCCTAAAACTCTAGGTGGTTTAGATGACCACATGCAGCAGCAATAATTACTTAGAAATATAGCATGTCCCATTTGTAACATGACAAATCAAAGTCTATATATTTTTTTAATTAGCTAGCAATTTCTGATACTTCACCTTTGGATTCAGTTAAGCCATAACCAGGCCATGCTTTTAAGGCTGTTCATCAGCTCTTCCTCACAGGAACTCAAATCCCTTGAAATGTTAGGGAGGGTATCCCAAACCAGACACATGGGAACCTTGGCAGACGTAAAACACAAACTTCCCCTGTACAAAATACATTTGGAAACTATCTTTAGAGTTATCTGCTAATGACCAGAGAAACTTTGTGAAGTGAAAAGGAGAAAATTAACCTCCATAATTAAATAAAAAATAAAATTTCCTATCCAAATATCAATAATCTGCTCTTAGGTAATACTTTCCACAGCATTGCAGCTCTCATTACATGATTATGTATTGCAAGGCAATTGAATGTTTGTTTGTGTTTTTTTTTCTCTTTTTTTAATTGTTCTTTTTGTGTGTGTGTTTTCTAAGGGTTTTTATTATTTTAATACTAATCTCTCCTCCTACTGTATTAAATTGTCATTCTCCTTCTGCAAAACAGTTGCCACCTCCTCAAATGGCCAGTGGGGTAGAAACCATGCTTTGCCCTCGCTGTGAAGCATACTGCTTCACCTTTACAACCTTTGAAGAGGGAAACGGCTCTGTCCTTTGGAAATAGCATAAATTATTCATGCTGCAACAGTGCCTGGAGGGCCCCTTACAGATAGAGCTCAGGTTGTAACTGGCGCCATAGGTGCATGTAACAAGATGTAGATCTCTGCTTAGCATGCAAGTGTGTGGTTAAATACAACAGAGGAGCAAAATATGGGGCAACATCACAGTCATTTGGCTCCTTGGGATGCTCACTGGTCCCAGCACATGCAGGGAACCATGTAGGGAGGTTGGTCCTCTGTTGTTTAAAATGGATAAGGTCAAAGAGCAATGAAAAAGCAGCTCCTCCAGCATGGTGGAACAAAAGAGACAACACACACTTGCCAAGAAAATGGAGGCTGGTTTGCATGTGCATATACATGTGCACTTCTTAGAATATTTCATGTCAATCGTAGAATCATAAAATCATAGAATGACTGAATGGTTTGGGTTGGAAGGGACATTAAAGCCCATCCAGTGCCAACCCCCCTGACATGGGCAGGGACACCTCTTACCAGACCAGGTTGCCCAAAGCCCCATCCAGCCTGGCCTTGAGCACCTCCAGGGACGGGGCATCCACAGCTTCTCTGGGCAACCCATGCCAGTGCCTCACCACCCTCTGAGTAAAGAGTAAACTTTTTCCTTGTATGTATTCTGCCCTCTTTCAGTTTAAAGCCATCACTCCTTATCCTATCCCTACTCTTCCCAAAAAAGAGTCCCTCCCCTGCTTTCCTGTAGGCCCCCTTTAGGTACTGGAAGGCCGCTGTAAGGTCTCCCCGCAGCCTTCTCTTCCCCAGGCTGAATAACCCCAACTCCCTCAGCCTGTCTTCTTACGAGAGGTGCTCCAGCCCTTGACCATCCTCGTGACCCTCCTCTGGACTTGTTCCAACAGGTCCGTGTCCTTCTTGTGCTGGGACACTGGAGCTGAACACAGTATTCCAAGTGGGGTCTCAAGACAGCAGAGTAGGGGGGGAGAATCACCTCCCTCAACCTGCTAGCTATACTTCTTTGATGCAACCCAGGATACGGTTGGCTTTCTGGGCTGCAAGTGCACATTGCTGGCTCACATTGAGGTTCTCATCAAACAATAACCCCAAGTCATTCTCTGCAGGGCTGTTCTCAGTCCATTCTCCACCCAGCCTGTATTTGTGCTTGGGATTGCCCCAGCCCAGGTGCAGGACCTTACACTTGGCCTTGTTGAACTTCATGAGGTTCACACAAGCCCACCTTTCAAGCTTGTCCAGGTCCCTCTGGATGGCATCCCTTCCCTCCAGCGTGTTGACTGCACCACTCAGCTTGGTGTCATCAGCAAACTTGCTGAGGGTGCATTCAATCCCACTGTCCATGTCACTGACAAAGATGTTAAATAATGCCAGTCCCAATACTGTCTCTATTGCCCCACTTCTACAGGACAAATCTTCTGGACCCTCTCTCCAGGACAGCTGGGAAAGGGTCTAGTTAGCATCCTTTTCTCCTCGTGCCAGCTCTGTCCCTTAGCTCATCTTCTTCTTCATACTGAGTCCTGTATCTTTATAGACAAAAAATGGCCTGAAATTTTATTTTCCCGGACTGAATGAGCCCAGCTCTTCCACTCTCTTACTGTGAGATAAGCTCCTTAATTTCCTGATCACCCCAGTAGCCTGTCTCTTCTCCAGCATAAGTTCAACTTTTGCCATCTAAAGTGACAGAATGGGACAAAGCCTCCTAAAAGGGAGCCATGTAGACCAATATTTCCTTTTCCCCTACTCTTTCCTGAAAATAATCTCTCAGAAACATCTTTACACTTTTTTTTTCTTTTTTTCCTGGCTATATCACTTCAGAGATTCATTGACATTGTGTTTGACTAATAGGCCAGTCTTGTCTTTCTCCTTCTCTGTCACTTACAACTGATGGGTTTCCATTTTAACATAAATTTTTATTAGCCCCAAAGTGATTGCCCATGCCATTACATTCTATCACCCAGTTCCTCAAGATCTCATCTCGTGTTGCTGAATGATATTCCATTAATCCCTTGCATTAGAGAAGGATGCATCCCAAATTTATCATCAGTAAAGAAGGAACACTACTTTTTAAAGTTATGAGATGATTACATACACAGGCTTTTGGAAAAAAAAAAAAAAGAGAAGGTCACGAGAAAGGTGAAAAGGGTCATCTGATGATCTATTTTAAGCCCTGTAATGTAAAGCTGCCTGTTCCTGCTTTTGTTTTTTTGAGTGTTTGAATCTTGTGGAATATCTTCCCTCTGAAGAACTTAAATCCATTTACCAGTGCTCATCAAATTCTTCTGATACCAGTTCTGAGATATCATCCTTCCTGTCTCCCTCTTATGTGGAGGAAATAGAGACAGAGAGATGTTGATAGTTTTGGCCAAGGTTTCCTGAACAGCTCTAAGCAAAGGGTGCTAATATTTGAAGACTCTCCTGTCTCTGGAGAGACCCTTATTCCAAACCTGGCCTGCTGAGAGCTGACCCACTCCCCACTTTCTCTTCACCCAACTGCTATTCAGTTTTGACTCTCAATTAATCATGAGAGATACCTGGGCTTGAAAGATTTGATGAGAAATAAATCGCCAAGTGTCCTTCAGCATGGTGGGGGAGGAGAACATGAATATTGTGGCAGATTCAAAGGAACAGCTTGAAAGCAGCTGGAGAGCTTTGGAAAAAAAAAAAGAAAGAAAAAAAAAAAAGAAAGAAAGAAAAAAAAGAAACCCATACACTGCACACACACAGAGCAGCTGCATAGAGGGTGCCATGCCCAATATTAATTATAGGCATGTTATGGAAGACCATATTCAACATTTCCAGTGCAAACATTCAGGAGCGGAGCAGCCAGTGGCACTATTTCACGTTCCTATGTGCACCTCCTCCAGGACTTGATTTAACATTAGAAGGGTCCAAGTCTCTCAAGCTGTGACAATTTGTATAAGCAAGGTTTTGGATGTCTCACTGAAAAACACAGTGCAAAACGCCTTCATTGCAAGCCACAAAGAATTCAGAGGCTGCCTTGAAAAATTAATAATAAAAGTAAGGGAGTGCCCCTAAAACAAATCAAACTTGGCAGGGCTAAGTTTCCTTGTGAAATTAATTTTTAGCATCTTCTCTCCAGCGGCCTGCCTCAGCTGTCTCCCTCTGTGCACAGTTAATGATCTTGTTGAGCAGATAACCAATCTCTGGTTGATTTACAGGGCCTTTTATTGTCTGAACTGTCTATAATTTTTTAATAGAGTTTCAGTTGATATTGCAGTAAAACATGGTTCATTTTACATATTTAATGAAAAAGTGAAAACAAGCCAATAAAGACACCAAAGGACCAATTTGCCAAACTGTTCCACACAGTCTGAAATGTCTTGCATGCCAAATATCTGCAGAGCAAATGCGCAGGCTCTCTAGGATAAATCTTATGCTTAAAAAAAAAAAATGCATAGCACACTTAACACCTCTTTCATGTTGTGAATTGTTGGTATGTTTTCCGCCTTAATATCCCAAACACATTAGAAGGATTTGTTCTGTCTCTGTTTCCAAGCAAACAATATATGAGCAACTTAGCAGGGGAGTGAGAAGGTTTTAATTGTGCTCTGCTCTGATAGCCTTACCTGAAGGAAGCACAAAAGTGTCAATATTTGAATGAATCGTCCTGAATTGATGTGACTCAACACAAAATATACCACACCAGGGAAGCAAGCTAGGTATTTTCAAATGATTGATTATTTGCTGTGCGAAAATAAATGAACCGAGTGCATAGGGAGTGCACATACTCTCAGTCATGACTAAGTTAGGTTTCCCACTAGTGGGGAGTAAAACATACAGGAGCCTGAAGAAAAGCTGTTATTTGTTATGAGTCCCAGCGCAATATGCCTGAAAAAGTGTTATTAGGAAAACAAAATATGTGCAGGTTCCTGCTTCATCATCACCCTCCCTTGGGTAGAAACAACCTCACAGACCTTAGGCTCTGCCAGGTGAGTACCTGGCACTTGCCCTCATCTGCAGCAATCTGCAGTTTATGGGGGCTCCAAGGCTCACGTGCACTGCCCAGTTCCCCTCCATCCTCTCTGGCATGTCTTTAATAGAAGTAATGCCCCAAAAGCCATGCACCAAACAGGTACTGCACTCTGGACAACCATCTAAGACAAGTTTCTGGTCAGAGCAGCATGGCCCAGGGTATGGGGGTGTTGCAAGCAAGCTGGTGAGCAAGCTTTGTAAGCAGGGTACTTGCAGCTAGCTTGTCTCCCTGTCACCTCTGCATTTTTTAAGCCACTGCTCGCTGTTGTTGCCTTATGGTGATTATTTTCACTGCCAGCAGCGTCTTTTGCATATTAGCAGCCATTAATCCCATTGCATCAGCCTGCTTAATTGGGGTAGGCTGTTGTGATTCCCAACCTCTGTCCTCCACTCCCTTCCCCCAGCCCAGCAATGTTTGAGGGATGTACCAAATCTATAGTGTTTCTACATCTGAATGGAGCGTATGAAAGCTGCTTGGTCAGATCTGGTTAATTGGGGAGACTTGTGGTTTAGCAGTTAGGAATGGGCCTGATCAGGGAGAGAGGGGAAGGAGGGGAGGGAGGGAGGTCTTTTTTTATGAAAATGTGGACCTCCCTACAGTAATTCCCCTTCAGCTGCTGCCTCACAGATGGACCTTTTAATTGAATTTTCTTACAGGCCTGAGGGAGGGAGTTCATTTCAGGTCAGGTGAGGCAATTGAAGTGAATCTAATAGCTCTAGTTTCTTTTCACTGGGAGCAGAGAGAAGTGTTGTTGTTTTTTTTTTCCTCTCCCCCCACTTTCTGCTCAGCTAAAAAGTTTCAATTAAAAATTGAAACACACACATGGTGATTTCCAAGGATTTGTTGTCTTCGTTTTGCCACAAGTGGCAATGAGGTCAGCAATGGAAGAAATTTGAAGCAGTTTGCATCCTGTTCTGGTTTTGTTCCCGACACAAGGAGGGATGTGGCATGTGCAACATTCACAAAAATGGCATGAAAGTTCCCCCTTCATGTGCTGGCAAAGTAAGAAACGTCTTCCATATCTAGAAACTTGTTCTTTGTGTGTGAGTTACCAAATTATTTATCCCTAAAGCATTTTCTTTGAATATTACGATACTTTATAAGCACAGAAGTCCCTGCCTCAACGGGCTTGTTTTTTAAACTAGTTAAAAATAAGAGGGAGCTATCCCAAATAAAGCACACTTGAGCACAATTCACTCTATTCATATTAGGTAAGAAAGCCTGGCTTAAAACCAAAGCAATGTGAATGTAGCTTACACCTCCAGAAAGTCCTTCCCTCCTGATTTCCCCATCTCACAGCAATTTCCAGAGCTAAGAAAGCCATGCCAGCAAAAAGACATTCATTCTGGCATGACTACGTCTATGTCAGGGTTTTTCCATGGAGCAACCTTGCAGAGCTTTCTGTTGTGGGCCATGCCTTTAGCACAGCAGACCTCCAAGGACACCCTCTCTGCTAGCCCAGGGCAAGTGAAAGCCCACGCAGAGGCACGGGCAGAGAGGATGGTCAGGTACGTGGTTGGGGTTGACCTTGTCCGCTGGAACATTGCCACCAGCAGCAGTGGAGCCAGGACAGCTTGCCGGGAGGTTTGTCAGCAAAGCAGGCAGGATTTTCTCAAGAGACCATCTGGTCACTTATGGCCGGGCAGACAGAAGGCAGGATGTCACTCCAGGTCATTCACCCAAAATGACATGGGACCTTCAAGGAGATGGGAGCCAGACCCCTGTGGCTGCCAGAACAGAGCTCAGGAGGTCCTGGGTGGCTTGCAGAGAGGGCATATGATGGTCAGAGAGGTCTCAGAGAGGACCAGTGCTTTCACTTGGCCAAAAGCTCCTTCAGCACAACACCAGCCTCAATCCCATATCCCATATATGTTTCGTTAGCCAGCATACGAGGCTTTCAATATTACAGCACTCATAAAAAAGCATGTGGAGATGCTTAACTCATACAATCTTGGAAGTGGGACACAAATAAACCAACATAAAATGCATATTCAAGTGGACTGGATCACTTTACAGGCTCACCTTTTTTCTAGTATATTGCTTTGGACACAATCTATAAATAAAAATAAATCACATCTTGTGTCTACATATTGATTAATTTCAGTATTTCATATTGTAGTGACACTTCTAAATACAACTTCATTTAATTTTCAATTTTCAAATGATAAAGCTGCAATGTAATGATTTTGAAACTTTTTGAGGAGAATAAGGGAAGAACTTCCTTCACACATGTTTATCTGTGTTAAGATAATAAACGGGCTAAAGAAGCTCTTTTTGAGGCTGGGTTCTTTGTCTCAAAACATGCTGGAAGCAGATAAATTTGGTTCTGTTCTGTGCAAGTGCCTTGGGCCATCACAAGTTTTCTGGGTGTTGTCAGACAATACACCTAGCATTTGGCTTCTCCACTGGCCTTCCCAGCATCACTCATTCACATGCTTTTTGTTTTTTAGTTTGTTTTTGCTTTTTAAGACCCAGCAACATACATAAAAGCAGCTTGACCAGTGGGGCTTCAATGCAGATGAAATTTGGGGAGAGGGTCTAACAGAAGCCTTGGCTACCTTATTACTATTCCCTTTACACAGACCCATTTAGGGGCCCCATGTGGAAACAAAGGTAGCAAACCATCGCAGCCCTGCTGCCAGGAAAAAGAAGGGGTGGTTTAATCAACCATCCGTGTTGCACTGTAGCAGACGGGGCAAAAAAGCACACATTTAGGACCAGATGCTTCTCCTTTAGTTGAAAGGGTGATTAAAGCACTTGTGCTGAAAACTGTGGTGATCCCTATGTGAGAAATACAGCAGTGCATGTCTGACCCTGCCTTTTCAAAAGCAGGGAGCAGACTCTGTGGCTGTGGCAAGGGTACACAGAGGTGAGAGGGGAAAAAACAGCAGTGGGTAACATTCAACTAAAAAGCTCAACCCACACTGGAAAATTAAATGCTGCATTTGCTCCTTTAGGGAAACTCACTTTAGTTCAGAGCATACCACAGGCACCCTAAAACTTTTCTACTCAGAAAGAAAGGGTACTAACGAAATCCCTGTGGGGGATTGACTATGGGCAACATATTTGTATTTGTCTCAAGAAACCCACATTACCATGTGTAAGCAGAAAGATTTCTTTCAAATGCCAAGAAGAATTGAGAAAAAAACATTCCCCGTTACAAACAATTGTATGAATATTACAGGACAGCTGCCAGTGCAGTGTAAAATGCGTGTAGGACACAGTGTTGAATAGCTATCATAACTCTTGCTACAAAAGCTGTTCTCTTCTATAGCATCCCTTCAGCACCTATAGCAGTATACAGACGGCTTTAACACACTGCATTAGAAATGCCAGCTGGACAAAACATCACATATATTCATTCTCCATAAAACAATATTTCAAGAAGCTATTTTTAACTTTATATATCACTGGGTTCTTGCTGCCTGTGCAGACTTAAATAAAAAAATAAATAAAAGAAGAAGAAGAAGAAGAAAAGAAAAAAAAAAAGAACAGTGACAATTAAGGTGGAATTTCCATCTCAAAAGGAGACAAAATACAAACTCAATTTTCCTCATTATTGCCTTTACTGTTAAATATCCACACCCATAATTTTTCTGGTACTGATAGAAAGAGCGAAGTCTTTAGGTGTGATACATTTCACATCTTGCCATATGCCAAAGCAACTGTGATATATAAGTTAACCTAAGAAAACAATAGTTGCAGCAGTTTCTCAAAAATGGCAAGAGTTCATAGAAGCAAAGCAGAAGGTAGAACTGTTTCCAGGCACTGCAGTCCACACATCAATGAGAGCACAGGATGTGACATGCACAGTTCAGAGACTATTAAACCAGTCTGCTTAGTCCAGAAATTCAAAGTGCTTCTGTCAAATAATTTCCCATATAATAATCTTGTAAAGATGCAGAGAACCTATTAGGTGCTTATAAGAAGTGCCTAATAATGGAAAACAAGCTTTAAAATTGCTAATAGATAAAAGGCAGGAAGTTACAAGATGAATCTTTTGCATTGGGCATTTGTTTTCTTAGGAAATTTCAGTGTGCAGGGATGAGAAAAATGGGTACAGTTTCCCTTTACATGACAAGAACCATAATTGAGTAGGATTATATGTCATCCATGAAAACACTATATTTATGCCTCATTGTAATCCATTCATTGGTTTATGATCCGAAGTCCTATGGTATTGTCACAAATCCACATAATGTCCTCAAGTAGTGGATTTTGCATTGGGATCTGCGATGTAGCTGGCAGACACAGAAAATCACCTGTAGCCGGACAGCTCCTAGGACAGCACACAGCAGGGTGTGCCGAATGAGAAAGCCATCCCCCAGTCATCACACCTATCATTTACAAGCATCAGAGGTGACTATTCTATACTTTAGGTTGTGTGGAGCCACTTCATTTGCCTTAAAGATGCAGAACCCTAGCCTATTTTCGTCTGTTTGACTATCTGGAGATACCACTACAGCTAGATCTCATAAACCTGAGATCCATCACTATGTCTTTCTTCATACATTAGAAATAATCCTGAAGTAGTACATTAACATGTGATAACCCTCCCAGCAGAAGGTTTCCTGTGTGGCTTTCTACAGGATCTATACTTGAACTTCCCCCTGGAAACTGAGGGGTTTTTAGTTTGTTTTGTTCCTGATAGTGCTTAACCTACTTAGCCTTTTAGGTTATACATTTCCTGAGACAAAGACCATTTTTTCACTTCATGCCTGCAGCAGCCTCATACAGGCTCCAATCTTGGGTGAAGCTTTAAGGCAACATTGTAACATTAATTAAAAAAAAAAAAAAACCACTTGAAAAATTACAACCAATGCTTTATATAGATTATGTATGTCTGCTGTTTGAAGGAGATGCACTTTGATAAAAAGGTTTCCTCATAAATCATTAATTAGGTATTTACAAAGATCTCAGCTGCCAAACCCTTGAAGCTTCTCAGTCTTTAACAAAGACAGGAAGAGCAGTTTAAAGAAGCTGTCATGTTTCCTGAGATGTGCATCTCAAAGTTAGCGTGTGTTAGTCCATTGCTGAAAGTTACAGTAAAGCAATAATATTCTCCATCCAGGGTGTCAGCTGGACAGTTGACATAAACACAGTCCTTCGCTGCAGCTAGAGCTGGCTGTAAGTGGCCTACAGCTGTAGCATGAAATCCATCAATAACTACTGTGCTGCAGCTGCACAGACTCCAATGGAAAGCAACAGCCTACTGTGGTATCACTGTGAAGTCTTTATGCCCAAAGTATATCTTCACAGCATACCTGTGGTCTTCAGTTTTTGTTATTGCCAGAAGACCCTGGCAGAGTAAAGCAGACACAATGTTCTTCTGAAAGAAGAGTCCAAAATGAAAATGATTCCCAAGTTAAGAGTGGAGGGACTGATGGGCAAGAAAAAAGGAACCAAAAGTCAACTGGTGCCTCAGCCTTCTATTTTCCAGTTTATTTGCCTCACTTTTTCTTAAAGCAAGATATTTTTTAAGATTTTATAGCATTAAATTATATAAATAGATTAACAACCCTGGAACTTGTAAGAATTGCAGTAAGAGCCACTAGCATGCACATGACTCTTACTGCACCCATTCATTTCACTTGGACTACCAGCTGCTAACATGCAACCTTGTTCAGTCACTACAAAACCTGTAGAACCTTTAAAAGGAGTTTTTTTGACCTCAGAAACAGCTAGTGCCTATGCAGCAGTATCAGTGAAGCAAGGGGGCTGGTCTCAGAACAGTATTTACAAGGAAGATTTCCATGCTGCAAGATGTCCAGCCCCAACTGGCATGCCTCATTGTACAGAACATCTCCTTAAAGGACTGAGAATGGCATAAGGCAAGCCCCTCTGAGGAGGACCACCTTTTGGGAAGACACAGAAGTTCATTATTAGAAATGTATTGAATATTTTCTCCCAGTTGCATCAGTGCACCTGCTAAGCAGATTAACAAATGATAGCAATCTTTCAGGTATCAACCTGGCAAGTGGTTAACACTCCAAGGGTTAAAATGTGGACCGTTCCACCAGAAGGCTGCACTGACTCCTTTGAAGCCATTAGTCTATTGTACAAATCCCTGCTAGTTTTGAGGATTATGGAACAAATACATTGTAATGCCTCCGTAGGAACCTGGCCCATGGGGTCACCCTGACTTTAGTTTGTGCATTATGTCCCAAGTGACAAAAATCGAAGCACATTAAATACTTCGTGAATGTGAAATGTCCAGAGTTTTAACACCAGGAGCTTTGCTGCCATACAGTTTGTCTTGAATGCACCTAAATCCACACTTCAGACTGGTGAGAGAAGAGCTGATTTCAGTTGACACTTGCAACAGACAAATTGAGATAGTTTCAGATTTAGAGTAATATTAGTTCAGTTTATGTTGGGATGTGGTTATCTAGCTTTATGCTTTATGGTAAAGCAAGTCTAATAAAGTCACACACAATTGGTGCAGAAAATAATCACTTCTATTACAAGAAAATCTAAAAAAATAGATTGGTCTAATAAGACACTTATGGACCCTTCATATCTGGATGACAAAAACTATATAGTTTCACTGTTTTTGCCTTCAGGTGAGCAAGGTATTAATGGAATATAAGAGCAAGGGAAATCAGTTAAAAACTTAGCAGAGTCCCTTCAAGATTGTCACCTAACAAATCACGTCCTCATGACAGAGAACAGCAACTCTTTGTCCTTTTGGTAAAATAATAATATCAATAGTGAAATAAAAAGGAAGCAATCTTACTCTCCACCTATTAATTGAAGCAATGGAAGAATTTCTGCAGCCTCCTTCACCCTCAGCTCTGCCTTACTATGTTTCTTTTTATTGTAAGCTAGCAGAGCTTTGTGTAGACTTGAAACTGCCTGACTTTGATAAATAAATTCTGGCTGATTTCATCTACTGCTCAGTATACTCTGCATTAGTTGTATTTTTCCCAGTAGATGTGTTGGTCAAGATTTTTTTTTACCAAGACAATTTCCATTCCTGTCAGAGGCAGAGACCCCAGTAACACTCATTGAAGGATGGAGGAGAAAAGGAACACAGTGGGATTGAAATGCTGCCATTTAATATTTGGAAGAGTTAACAGCAGCTGGAAAATACTGAGACTTCCATGGACACAAACATACACTACTGTATTTGGCTGTTTGCTTTGGGGGTTGTGTTGTGCTTGTTAGTTTCTTTAACAGAAGTATTCATGCAAATTATTGTGATTTTATTAATTATTTTTTTTAATTTTGCATTTTGTTAATTTTCCTCTAGGGGCTAATATGCTGCACTCTCTCATAAATACAAAACTAAGACACTTCAGAAAAAATATGGATATACTCTTAAATTACATTTGAAGAAATATTTTAGAAAGTTAAAAATCACTTTTCAGTCTGATACCAGAGGTCATCTTCCCTCCTGCCAAGCACACTTTTACATTAGAGAGTTTACCATTTTAAAGGTAAACTTCCCAGATTTACTTTTCATGTGCTTACCAAAGAAAACAATTTTTGCTTCCCAAGCCAAAGCTCTGCAAAACTGCACAGCTGTGGATACCTTCAGCCACTCTAATGTCTTACGACAATAATATTGTAACTTAACATTACCCCAGTGGAGATGGGAATATACTGGGAATATAAAGCAGTGCAACGACATCACTGGTGACCCACTGAACCAAGTCACCCACCCCAGCACCTGGGCTTGCTCTGCCATTTTCCAGCCCTTCGCTACCGCCTTCACTTGGCAATGCCCTGCACTGGGAGAATTTTCAGACTCTCCCAAATCTGCATGCCATGTTGCTACGGTGCTGTGCAGCATTGCTAGTCTTTGTATTACCTTCAGCACTTCAGCTATTTCTAAAACTAAAGTAAGAACACTGCTGGGCTTACAGAGGTGCTGTGTGCTCTCAGTAAGCACGGATGAGTCCTGAAGACTGCTCCTGTGCTAAGCAAGCACTCACCACACAGCATACTGAGCTGCTATGGCTGCAGGACAAGCAAAGAGAAAGAAAGCCAGTCTCATGCTGCAGTGATTTCACTGCCAAACAGCTCTCCATTTTTCCTCTCCTTACTATGGACAAGTTCATGTTTATTAAGGGACTCCATTAGTTTTCAACCCCCCTTCACCTTGCTGCAAAATGCTTTTTCCTCCAGGGCTATAGCAGCAGCTGGCATGCTATTTCCTTCTGAGGTGTAGCCAAATAATGGCCTTTTGGAGGGGGATCTGTTTCATGTCTTTCTCCATATGTTCCTTTCAATTGAGGGGTTTAATACACGAATTTTCACAGTAGCTATCTAAGGTTTTTTTTTTCTCTTTCTTTTCTGCATCTGTTATTGAAAAGAATAAATGTGCACAAGGCAATGAGACACAAGAGTCAGGTCACTACACCAAAGCTTTCTTTTGGGAGTGTTTTACTGAGAGAGTGGGGGTTAGCCTTGCCCAAGACTTGATCCCCTTGTCTGGAGCACAGGGAAGTAAGTCATGCTTACATGAGACAAGGGAACGCTGTTCAGCATATTGACAGATGTACAGTGATAAGAAAGGTAGAAGGTAGGAAGTTTACTAATCTACAGACCGTTCTGGTGAGACATTAAGGTCCTTGCTGCCAAATGTCAGGTGTGCTGCTTTTCCTCTGCAGAACTACTCCCAGTTCTTCATGAATGGGCAGCACCAACATATCATTAAGAATAGCCCAAGCAGGGAAAAAGCCCCAGGTCCTGTCCTGAGGAACTTACAGCCACGAAATTGTGCACGTGAACCCACTTGAAAATATCTGAGGCACACTGAGGTACATTTCTTAAACCATTCAGAACTAATTCCACTGCTCAAGTTGTACTCCATGCGGCATGTCTTATGAAGAGAAAACAAAGGGCACACCAGACCACACAGAGAAGCAATGTGGTTACCAGTGAAACATTTATATTAGCTTAGGAAAAGAAAAACAAAGGCTTCTGTTCAGAATACCATCCTCTCCTCACTGTCCTCTCTTCATGTACATCATTTTCCTTGGCTGGGCTGTTATTTTACAGCTGTCCACTTCACAAAGTTGTCATTTATTTAAAGCAACATTTATAGCGAAATCCCACTGTCATTATTTAAAAGTAACTATCCTAATTCTCAAAAGCAAGACAAGAAATGCACCTCCAGAATAGGCTGTAACAAAACCAAGGATCTTGAATTTATCCTTATTGGCTGAGGTCACCCCATCACTCAGAGGAACTGCATTCACGTGAAGACAAGGGGATGGGAAATATAGCTACCCACACCCAGTAACAATAAATTAAATTTCCTCTGCAGTGCTATTACGTGTTTCCCTCTCATAGTTCATACTTTTCATTTACATTCCCTTAGCTTCCACTGGCTGGGCTTTTAGCATTTCTCGCAGCAAAGGTTTCCCAGCCTCTCTTTCCTTTATGCCAGAGCCTTCCCATTCCCATTGTACCTCGTGCTCTCCTTTAGTCCTGTCCTCTCTGGCCCTGCTTCTCCCTCTCTCCCCACCTCTTCCCAGCTGCAGCACTTTCTGTTCCTCTGGCACGGCATCACAGGGTGGAAGCTGAATAATAAACACGCATAAAACACAAAACCACTACTCAGTCAGTGTATGTGCTGTCAGTATATACGCTGACTACCCATCTATTTCCAGAGATCCCGAAAGAGCTACGGGGGTTTATGCTATTAATATACTGTGGAAAGAGGAAAAATTCCCACCAGAGGCCTTCAACTACTCTGCTGTGCCTCAGCCCGCCCCAGTCTCAGCAGCACTTTGAGGCTTTGCGCAATTTTCTGACTTGCCCAGGTTTTAAATCAAAGCTGAGGGCCTAGACTCCTGCTCTCTCTGCTGGAATCAAGCAGTCTGGAAGAAGCCTTCATAAACACCAAGCGCAATGCCAAGGAGAGAGAAGAATAACCAAGGAGACAACTCACTGCATTGGCTCTTCTGTTTCTCTGGCAGGACTCCCTGGCTTCACACAGAATATGACTGACTTTGTTGCTTTCAACATTTTCTTCCATTTCGAAATATTTTACTCATTAGCAATCCTCCTTATGCTCAGCACAGGAGAGTACCAATCAAGCTCTCTTCTTCCTAACTGCTAAATTCCTTGATGCTGGCACTTGAAAAGCTGCCCCTCTCCACCATTCTCATCTTCACAGGATTTCTGCTTTTCTCACTTCACCTTCCGTTTCTGGAGAAGCCACCTGCCCTTAGATGTTTAAATACTGTTTCCTAGGGTGATGATTCACAGAGTCTTTTGCCACTAATGCAGTCCCTCATTCACAGCCCTGCCTCTTTATCACAAGCTTTTTTTGTCAGCTTTCACTGTACCCACTTCATTCAGCCCTTCCTGCTCCAGCTTCCTCCAAAATCATTTCTGACTCTCTCTTTGACCTCCATGAAGTCTGCCCATAGCCCAGACCCCGACGCTTACTCAGTTTCACCATCATTCAGAAGCCGTCTTTCTGATTCCAGCCTCCCAAATGACTTCCTACTTTGGGCCTTCTTTTATTTTACCTTGTTCTGGAAACATCTTTGAGGCTCTCCAACATGTACTATTCTATTTCAGTCCCCACTAGATAAAACCACCAGAACAGATTCACTTCCATCTCCATTTGAGCCTGTCAAAATTCCCTTCACCAAACCTCGACACTCACTTCCCATCTGTAGTGGAACCAAATATAATAACCCAATTTCTAAATTCAAAGCGTTCTAGTTTAGTTTCTCTTTCTTCTCCCACCTTAGTCAGGAGATGTACTGAATGACTGATCCCATGAACATGTTAATACCATCACACTACCTCTTGGCAGATATTGCAGTGCTAATGCACTGCTCACTGAAACAAAGCCTACAGAAGGCAAGGGTGCCTTCCCAAACCTAGCACAAGTTGGACAGGAGAGTCATCTCTTACCACCAGGAAAAGTGAGGATCCAAGAACCACTACTGTATGGAAATCCCAAAAACCTGAATGATGGATCCCTTTGGATGAGGACTAGGTGTCAGGATAAGAGAGACGGTCATTGTGCAGAAAGAACATCATGCTGCCCAGCAACAACACCAAAAAGCCAAACTTCTTGTCCTCTTCTCAGCAGTTTGCTAGAAGACACAGAAAAGACGTGGTAGAGGTAAGTGCTAGAGTATTTGTGATACTGGCTGTATGTAGCTCTGGCAACCATCTGCATGGCAGCCCAGGGACATGCAGAGAAAAGTGAGTCAGGATCTGCCAATCATTTGTTGACTTTTCAGACAAAAAAGGCAAAAAGAACCCCCTGCACCCTTATCTCACATGAGTGCTCTGTAAAGCCAACCACGCAGATAAACAGCATTTCAGGATCAGGTTGGACTGTTTCCAGAGCACATACTCCATGCAGAAAGCTGCAAGAAAGAGTAGGTACTGAGAGGAGCGTGATAGCTTACTGCACTAACAAATCAACAAAGGAACTATTTGGAGAAAAAAATGGTTGAGCTACTTAGGATAATTTATTAATATTGCTTTTTACAGGGATAAGAAATAGGTAGAATCTCCCAGTTCAACCTAAATAAAACCAGAAACTGCAAATCCATGTGAAGCTATCAATGAAAAAAACAACGCATAACAGTATAACTCACATACTGACAACTCATTTTAAATATCAGAAAAAGTCTGCATTATTGACTAATCACTTTAAAATGCAGTTTCAAAAAAAGAAACAAGCATTTCTGACCCACTAGAATGCAAAGTACATAAGCTTGAACTGCTCTTTTGACATATTTTTACAAATACATAACAAAAAACAGGGGTCTTTCACATTTTATTAAAGAAAACACTTGGCTTTTAGGTTGAGAGTTTGCTTTTTGCTTTTTAACAGCCAAGTTTCAACGGAGCATTAGTTTTTATAGACAATATCAAAGTCTTCGTAAACACAATGCTATCAAAGGAAGCAATAATAGATGTCTTATTATAGTTATGTGAACACTATCATTTGGGGGTGGCACTAAAGCACCCTGAGACCCAGACACAGACCTGAAAAGCATTTTAATAAGTGAAGCTCTGCTGGCTAAGTCCCCTCTCCTGCTCTGGCATAGTAATCAACTTGCCTCCTTTCTCATCCCCATTCTGGGTCTGGTTTTCACACCGGCGTGGGACAAAATCCATGTCCACATTGCCAGCAGTGCTGCCGCACCAGGACTTATCTCCTCACTTGCTCTGCATGCAGGGCAAATCCTCCCTTTACCCAATTCCACGTCCCTGTTTTTTTTCTAGTGCCCCATGGTGTCATCCAATTCCCTGTTGCTATTTTGTTGGCTCTCATAGGTCCGCGGATAAGTTGGTTATTTCAGTACCCACCCTATCTCCGATAAGGAGGGCAATTAGATTGGTTTACTGCAGGCAAAATCAATACTGAACATCTGTGGGGCAGATTAGCCATCGCTAATTAGAGCTTTTAGACATTATTCAAATAAAATGTATGAGGTTAATCAACCAAGGTGGAAAAAAATCCATATTATTCTAAGTCTGTCCTTGATTCTTCAACCTGGTTCACTTTGGAATTAGGTATGGAAAGAAATTCCTGAAGTAAAGGCAAGCTTTTCTAGACTGGGAGGGAAATGGAGAAGGCCACTATTATTTATTAGCAGGGAAAGGAGCTTTCCTTTGGAGAAAGGCTTTATTCCCTTATTAGCAGGGAGAGGGGCATTCCTTCAGAGATACAATTCTGGTTTCTAGACATTTAATGGGATTTTGCGAATTTGATTGAATAAAACTGACAAAATCAGAGCTGTATATTTCAAGTCTACTTACTCTTAATGAATTATTTTAGTTACAGCTATTTATTTTTAAAAGACATATTTTAAAATTGTAGAATTATGTATGTAATTAACCAGCTATAATTCCATGGCAACATTTTCCCAAATTAGCTATTTATTTATATTCACTTAAATAGCACTTAAAAAAAAAATAAAAATCTACTACTGTATTTGGGATGTAAATGTCTCTTTCAATACATACTTCATGCATTAATTTTCAGGCCACATAAAGTATTACTTTAATATCTTCAGATTAGATTGCAATATGTTCAAATATGAACAATACATTTTCAGTGCAGCTTCCTTTGAATACTCACCTACAGAACATTTTGCTTAATAGGAATTTCCTCTGTAGACTATTGGAATTGTCATTTCTGGAAAGAATCATTTCTCCATGCAGTGAAATATCGTTTCCCCAAAATTGTATTCTTAAGCAGTGATTTAAAAATACTGTAGGAAGATGAACACGTCATCTTAAACATGAGCATGTCATCTATAATACACTTGAAAGATGTCTTCCTGATTCTCGACAATAACCACAAACTTATAGACAGAAAAGCTGCCTTAATTTTAATGTCTAAAAATAAATTTAATTATATCTTCTAAGTAGAATTTTAGAAAGTACAAGTATGCACACACAATTTAAAGAGGCTTTCTACTTCAGAGATAGAACAATCTTTCTTTCTTTCCATTTTTTTATTTTTTATTTTTTATTTTTCATAGCAAATATAAATCAACAAAACCAAACCCATAGTAAGACCCAGCTATCCAATTCTCACTGTTCAAGTGAGAAATTGTGCAGCTTGGCAGAATCAGCCTAAACTAGCCAAAAAATTTCCAATTCTTATTTTGCTAAGCTACCCGAATTCAAGTACATCCTTGCAATATTTGAATAAAAGCATAGTTCATTTTAAGTACATTTCCAAGTGCTTTAGGAAACTAGGGATTTGGTAAAGCCTGAACAGAGAGAAAGGAGAGAGGCAGGAGTCCCATTGGGGCCACCATGACCATCAGATTTAGATCCAAGCTCAGGGGCTGACTGACTTTCAGCCCAGCTCAGGTTAGGGTTCAGCAGTAACACTTGGCAAATGATTCTTAAATCTGTGCATGAAGGGGTGGGGACCCAACCCTGTCAGCACCATCAAGTCTGTGAATATTGGAAAAGAAGAGATTTACAGTGATATGAAGGAGCCTTAAATGGTGCCAACCTGACATCGTTATGCAATGCTTAAGTGCAAAGAAAAAAAATGATCAGCCAGGCAACAAATTCTTTAATTCCCTACAACTTGTTGATGTTTGGGGCAGGCAGAAGCCAATGCTTGCCACTGGTAGTCTGCAAAATACTTTGAAATCACATTTTGGTTAAATTGCAGGTAATCTTCAAATCAGATTCTGAGATCATTTGCCATCGAGGTGTGGTGTAGCCCTCTCACAGCTCTCCTCTCTGCACCAGTGTACCGTGCTGGCTGGGGAGACGCCTGTGTACACAGACAACAAAAACCACGTGGGTACCCTTCACAGTCCAAGGGACCCGTCGACAGTCTCAGAGGAGGCTGGAGATGAGAATAACAATCAATTACATTTCTCCCGTCACATGCCACTGCCTATCTGCTGGGCCATCCTTCTCTGCATCTAGGTGCATGCATTTTGTTCATTACGATTTCATTTTTATATTGTTTTTCCCACGCTTCTCCTTTTTGTATGCTTCTTTTATTATTATTATTATCAGGTGATAGCATGTTATTCAGCTATTTGCAACTGTCTTTTTTTTTAGTATTGTCTCATCTTTACAAAATAGCGAATACTTTTGAAACCACACAAGAAAATACCAGTTTCAAGATGGTCAAGACCTTGCCTGGCACTTCACACTCATCTCATAGTGATTTGGTACAGAATGAAAGAAATCTTATGTCAGAGTAGAGTAAGGCCATTAGCATTACACCTGTATAAAAGGCATCAGACATGACATTTTATTAAAAAAAAATACATTTCCATGATAAAGTAATATCTCCAACGATGCACTTTCCGAATAACCCATTTTAGTTTCATAGCACCTTGCTGCAATAGTATAGTATAGCAGTAGCATGATTATTACTATATTTGTACCCTTTTCTTTAGCTCCATTATACCTAAGAGCACATTACTTAGAGCATTTTATTTCCAAAGACTGAAGTACTGGCTTTTAGGCAGAGTGACCGTATCCACAGCTTCCTGAAGCAAAGCAGAAAGGAAGGATTTTTGAAACCAGGCATCCAGGATAAGCAAAGCCATTGCCTTGCTTAAAAGCTAGAAAGTGCGCCCACACCACAGGGCTGCCACCTTGGATGGAGCTCATGGTCTTGGGCTTCTGGCACAATATTTAGAATCATAGGTCTGGGTTGGAAGGGATCTTAAAGACCACCCAGTTCCAACCCCCTGCCATGGGCAGGGACACCTCCAACCAGACCAGCTTGCCCAAAGCCACATCCAGCCTGGCCTTGAACACCTCCAGGGATGGGGCATCCACAGCTTCTCTGGGCAACCTGTGCCAGTAATACCTCTGAGTAAAGAATTTCTTCCCAATATCTAATTTAAATCTCCCCTCTTTTAGTTTCAAGCCATTAACTCTTGTCTTATTACTCCACTCCCTGACACAGAGTCCCTCTCCAGCTTTCCTGTAGGCCCATTTAGGCACTGGAAGGCTGCTATAAGGTCTCCCCGGAGCCTTCTCCAGGCTGAACAACCCCAACTCCCTCAGCCTGTTCCCATAGGAGAGGTGCTCCAGCCCTCTCATCATCCTTGTGGTCCTCCTCTGGACTTGCTCCAAGTCCATGTCTTTCTTGTGCTGGGACACCAGAGCTGAACACAGGGCTTCAGGTGGGGTTCAGATGAAGGCCTCCAGCAAGGAGTCTCGCTGTTTACACAATGCTCAGGGTTTCACATGAAGTTTGAAAACTATAAACTCCTGTGAACTAAATCTTTTCTCTTTGGTTCACTGAAACTCTGTGAACCAAACTCAGTATCTCTCAGAATACCAGAACAGAAACCCACAGATAACCAACTTGTCCTGTAACCATTTACAATTCATTGGGTAGATTTGAAAGACAAATAGATAGAATTTTGTTAATACAGTACAGATAACAAATACCTTTATTTGACAACAGTAAGAGATACATGATTACATAAATCAAAGCTCTCAAAAAAACAAATATTTTTTAAAGAGATATTAAAAAAAATTTTAAAAATCCACACGCATTATTGTTTCACCCTGGCAGTAAACCTCAGGAAACAGTTTCACCATCCTGTGAGATTTTTGACGTTGTCAAAACATTTTCCTGTCCAAACTAGGACAAGTTTCAAAATCTTGATAGGATATTTTGAATTCTGTTTGGTTCAGACAAAAAAGTAAATTTTCCTAATTGTGAAATGCTGCTCTGGGAGTTATTACACAAGTCACATCCAATAGCAAAACCACACTTGTCACTCCAGCCTGACAATTATAACCATACTTTTTCATTCTAAAAAAAAAAAAAAAGAAAGAAAAAGCATAAAAGCATAACCCCAAACAATCTCCATTGCCTCTTCCACACAAAAAGTTCCAGTTGACAAACCAGCATTTTTAGATTGAAATCATTATTCTCTCTCTTTTTTTTTTCCCTATCATGTTCTCCATAGGTTTAATATTCCTCCTTTCTGTGGATTTACAGCTACACAGAGATAGCGTGGTAAAAATGAGAATACTGAAAAATCCAAGCTGGATGTATTTACCATCCCCTCTTGTCCTTTCCCCTCATCTCTGGTGATCTTAGCTTGTTACTCTAGACAGAAACAGCTTAGGAAAACCTTGTATAAGTTAGGCTGGGGAGATGGTCTGAAGGGGTTTCCCCTGAAATGGCACACATTTGGCTGTGACAGGTGAAAGCCCTTAGGAAATACTGTGCACTAGAAAAAGGGTTGCACATCCAAATGAGGGCCCTGGAACCGGGCTCATAACTCTACCAAATATTAAAAAGTGCAGACTCAATAGAAATATTGAGTTTTACAACATTATTTTTATTTTTCTCCTCCCACTAAGCTGTGCCCCAGGCTATAAATTACCTCTTCTCTGTGGCTTTCCCAATGAAAACAGCCACCTCACCATCTCACTCCTTACTGACATCCCCTCTACTCCACAGGTACCAACCACTGTTTCCTTCAGGGGAGTTAGATGATTAACACTTCCAGTTAATCTCAGGGCAACTGTTCCCAGCTTGGGTTTCTCTTTGATGTCTTCTGCCTCTCTGATTCAGGTGTGACCAAGGAGCTGCCTGTGCCACATGCTGAACATCGACTGCCAACCCAAGGGGCAGCTCACAGGAAAAGGGGTAACATTCCCCGTAAAAACCACAACAGAGAATAGTTTTGTTGCTCCTGGCCTATGCAAGGTCCAAGGTAGCGAAGAGACTTTGCCCGTGACTTAATTGCTCATTGGCTAATCGTGACCAGTGCAATTGCTGGCCACCACACCATTGCTAAACAAAGCTGAGAGACCACGCTTCTCGGCGTGACTTGGATGGTGTAGTTCAGTCAGTTCCCATCATCCTTTTGTCCCTCATGTGTCTGACATGTGGATGAAACCTTCCCTATTGTGCCTTTTCTTTTCTAGCAGAACAAAGGGGGACTGACAATGAAGTGGCTGCCAGCCCATCGCCACAGTCCATATATCCACGCAGCTGTCATTGCGTAATCAAAGCAGCCCTGCAAGCACAAGAGAATAAGTGGCCTACGTGAGAGACAAGTGGGTTTAGCTAGAAAAGCTATATTATCATCTACAACACGCATGCTGCCATTAATACGCTATTAAAGAGAGAAAAAAAAATCCCACAAGCAACCCTCTGACCTCGGGGAACTTTTAATGTACTTCGCTACCAAAAAGCAGGCTTGGAGGGATTCCACCACACATCCTCTGCCTCAAACCATGCTGAGCATGCACCTAGCCCCTGCCCCAAACATACACGAAGGCAGTTGTGTCATTATATAGGTAAGCCTAAAACCCCATGTTTTCCACTGAGGAATGTATCCATTTGCTAAGGTAGTCAGGACTTCTCCTGTTGAGCGCTGACATGTCACATCAGTGGGTTTCTTGTTTACAGAAGTGGCAGATTGTTAATGTGAAGGCAATTTCCTGCATTACAACAAAATCCCATGATATATTTCAGTTGTTGAAAACCTGGAATGAAGCAACAGCTCTGTGATACGGAAATGCCACCAAGAGTTAAGTGGTAACTGAAGATAAAGTTTATGAAGTAACTAAAAGTAAAAAAAAGGAAAAAAAAATACAGATCCCCATAGAAAATAAAGTCTCCTTCTAAACTGCTCCTCAGTCCCATCACAGATGGTGAAGAGCAAACAAGTCCTATTTTTGTTGTTCCTGGTTAAGGTTAAAAAAAAGAATGGAAATTCATGGGACAGCTGTTTGCAGTTTGCCAGTATAGGGTGAAACCTCAGGCAACACTCTTGATTAAGTTGCTCATATGTCCTTTCAACACGTATAGGCTGTACACCAAAGCACAAAGAGCAGGGGATAGATGGAGACTGTAAGTGGGACTGAGACTGAGGTCAGCTGGGACTTCTGCTGCTGCTATACATCCACTTCCCTGCCTTAGGAAAGTCTTCTCCGCTCTAAGTCTCAGCTTCCATTTGTAAGATGAGATATTTCACATCTTTGGTTTGCCTTAATATTTATTCAGGAGCTCTAACAACCTTCCTGGAGCCTGGCAGGACCCAGCCCACCAGCCCCATGGATGCCACACAGGGGGCTGGCTGGCAATGTGTGTGCCGGCTTGCCTACCAGTACCACTCTCAGCCCCACAGCATCTAAGGACCTAGCTTTATCACAGTATGAGACCATTCAGCTACAGCTGCTTTTTGACATCATTGGCTTCCCTATCTGCTTTCTTTGCCTCAAGCGTCCTTTCAGGACCATGATCACATTATCAGCCACATCCACTGCCCCCATGTTGATCTCAGGAGTCTTCAACTGCTGCAGCCTTCCCCACCGTTTAAAAGCTCCATGATATCTTCAAGATTTTGGTCACTTCATCCTCACTGCCCATATCTTCAAATACAGGTCTATCTGCTGCCCTCCCCTAACCAGAGTGAAAGAATTTCCTCCTTACATCTCCTATATTTCAGGCAGCTGTTCAGCAATGCAGCAGCCTTACATCTCTGCTTCTCATATAGCAAAAATTGTTTGTTTTCCTCCTTGTTTACAGCAACTCTTGTCCCAGTTTTGGTTTGTTTATTTATTTTTTTTCCTAATTATTCTTTACTGACAACATTTACACTTCATCCCAAAAGACCAAAGTATGTCATGGGAGAGAATACCATGTTGTGATAATCGGACTACTTACTCAACGATGGAAAGCCCCCATTCCCTGTTTTTAGAAAGGGCTTTTCCAAGTCCTCAAAGCATGTATAAAGTCACCCCCACACCCCTAAAAGCAGGATTCAGCTTTGTCCTGAAGGGATTAGCATCTCAGCTCAGGTTTCAAGCCTACTTATCAGGTTAAGTCCATCTTTGGCTGTGAGCTCCATTTTCACACTAAAACCTTTTCTTCTCCCTTCCTCCCCCAACCCCCTGCCACCGCATTATTTGTCCAGGATGGTCCCCAATTATATGACAGCTTTGTAGCTTCAGTAAACCCAAGAAAAGGCTTTCTTTTCTTATTCCAAGCTACTTAGGATACACTGAAATAGAAAATGCTTTGTGCAAGAATGTCACGCTGCCCTCCTCCAACCTCAGTAAAACACAGGAGGACTGAGGTGATTTTCTCACCAGCTCTCATCTATTCCTAAAGAGATTTGCTTGAGAAGCAAAGGCAGCTTCAGCAGGCTGGAACGGGGACTTCATAGGTTTTGTTTGAAGTGTGCAATCCTGAAGTGAGATTTTTTTCTAACAGTTGTTCAATAATGTGGATTGAGGGTACAAGTACCTATTTGAGGAAGGTGAAGGACATGAAGAATGAATCATTTAGTAGCTCGGATTTCCATTGGGGTCAATATGATCAAGACAAAGTCTTGAAACACAGGCCAGTTTTGCAAGAGCATTTCATAGTCTACCAGACAAATGACACATTGATTGAAGCCATGCCAATTTATACCAGTATCAACAATGCTTTTGAAAAAGTCTCTTTATGAGACAGACCTATTATCGTTTGCTGGCAATCACACCTTTTGTGCAACAATTTCATAACGCAGCACTCTGCTGCTGCTCCATACACAGCCAAGCCAGGCTAGTGGCTCACCACCACCAAAGACCTCACTCCTCTCTCACCCCTCTCCTTGCACCAGCTCTGGTGCTCAGCAGAGCCCTCCGTGAGCAGGTTCAGCTCACCAACCCAGAGGAGCCATCTTCTTCTGGTGGAGCGGTGAACTGAACCAATTTGTAGGGGTGTCTTGTGAGCACCAGAGCTGGTGCAAGACCAGAGGCAGGCGCATGCTGCCAGGAGATGGAAGTGGGAGAGTGCTGGGAATTATCTATCTGCACCTCCTTGCCTCCTCATACAGAGGATCAACTCCGTCTGCAACCACAGGTACAAACCTTACCCAGGTGGGCTCAGATCAGCCTTTATATGCTGGCCTAACTTTACTTTTGAGGGCTGTTTACTCTCTGTTATCCTGGAGGTGAATTTTCAGCCACACACTATGATGGGCAGGATTCAACTTCATCTGTATTTTTTCCAAGAGGTGGGGTGAAGGGAGGAGAGAAGAAGAGATGTATTCATGAAGAAGAAAGCCTTTGATAGGTTCTTATCATCTCTAGTAACAGGTCTTGCAGCTACCTGGGTTTACTGGTTTTGAATTTGAGGTTGTTGCTGCTGTCACGTTTGGTTTTTATTTGTTAAAGTAACACTTTAAAAGCCTGGAGTTCTACAGATTCAGCAGAGGTCAAACAAATTGTTTGCATTTTTGCTATAAAAGGGGCGTGAGGGAGAGGGAGACAGATGGTAAATTGGCTGCTAGGAAGCAGAGCTTGGACTTTTTCAATAATGTCTCCCTCTTAACTCACAGCTGGCAAAACTCTCAGTTCTGTGGCAGGCCTTTCAGTGGGCAGATCAAATCCAGCAACACAGAAACAAAACTCACCAGGAGCCACACAGGGTGAGAAATTATTTCCTAATAAAACTACAAAGCACAGAACAATAACTGGGCAACACTGACATGTATTGTTGTCCTTTATCACAATCTCTTTATAAGCCTGCTTAAAGAACAGAGATGCAATTGTCCTTTGATGTCTCCGTTCAAAGGACTTTACACCCGCTTCCACCAGCGATAAGCCAGAGAAAGGGGAGACGAGAGGTTGAAACACAACAGAAAAGGCTTGGCAAATAAATACCTTGTTATACTTCTGTACTTCTGGAGACCCCACCATAAAAGCCACAGCCACTAAAATCACAAGTCAGACGCGAGACAAACAGAGAAGCTTACGCCGGCAGCAGTCACTTCAGAGCTGAGAGTTTCTTGGAAACTCGCTGGCAAGTCACCCAGGGGATATGTGAATGTAAACCAAGCCTTTCTTGGGGGCACGAGGGTTAGCCCTGTTTAGGGCCCCCCTGGCACCTGGTTGCTAACATTTTCCTGCTGCTACACCAGTGCAGAGCTAGGGCTTCCCAAATCACCTTTCATGGTTCCTCGTGTCCCTTGGCTCTTGATGCCCAGCTCCTTCACGGTGAGCTGTGGGAGATCTTGTCTGCCCATCAAACACAGTGCCATCACTCTCACGTCAGTAACTGCCTGCCAGACATAGCACAGGAGAAGCTCAGGAACAACACTCAACTGAGTCTTTAGTTTTTTTCCACAGTGAAACAAAACGCTGTAGGGCAGATGACAGAAAAGAGCACGGCACCACCCCCACCAGGGTCACTGCTCCTTGCTGTGTTTTCTTTTTGCTCTGAGCCCCTGCTATCAGGCAGTAATTTCTGGCAGAGGTGCTGGAGGAGATAATGTTTGAAACAGTTAAATCTAGCAAAGATCCTCCAGCAGAGCCCTAAATCCCATATTCAGAAGCAATGTAAACACTTAGCAGCCAAGGACCAGATGCTCTTGAAAACTCTGCTCCACATCATGCACTGAAAAACCTAGCAGTTGCAATACGATACACTAAAAATAATCTACAATTTGGAGTTTGCTGCTGCTGCAGAATCAAGAGAAATTCCAGCTTGGCTCCTGCTCTTGTTCACAGAATGCTAAATCTAGATAATGGACCATTGAATTCTGTTGAGATCACAGGGACTTTATTTTGGTAACAATCGGATTAGCTGCCGCAATCTGAAGAGTCCCATCATCAGTCTGATCCCAGGTACTGCCATCATTACCATTGCCATTTTATTCCAGACACAAAGAGAGCATACAACTTAGCAAAGGTCAGACATGAAGTGTGTGCCAGACCTAGCAATTGAACCCATATGTCCCACATCCTAACCTTTACAGAGTAAGACCACCCCTCCTCAGAAAGCACGTTGACCATGAAACTGTGGTCACAGTTTGTGAAGAACCTTTGTATTTATCCTGCCATGGCTGAAACCTGGTTTTAAATACCGTTTGTAAATAAGGACGAGTTTCCCAACAACACAGTCCAACCAAACAGATGTCACAGTTGCTTAAGTGTTTTCAGCATGTCTAGACACCACGTGGTGATTAACACCAGTGGACTATGCTTCCCTACGTGCAAGGAGGAGCAGAGCCCAAGATGCGGTGGATGTACAGTGGAAGGATTTTGGAAAATGCAGATGAAGTCAGAGAGAGAATCAAGTGCTTTCTCACGTCCTACAAATAACTGTCTGAGCCTCAGCAGCATCCAATGAAGAAAACAATTAAGATTGAGATAGACACCAACCACAACCTTTGTCAGAGGCACGGTAAGGTGTTGCCAAAACATTAGCATCCCTTGATTTCAAACACGGCCTGGCAAATGGCAGAATGATTCCCAGGATAGCTGTAGAGAGCATTCCAGCTTTTGCAGACTTTTGACTACAATAGGCTGGAAATTGTATTAAAACTGAGAATGAGAATTGCAAGCTAAAGCAGTAAGAAATTACACTTCCTAAACCACACACAGGAAGGGGAAACGCTGGGTCCTCAAGGAGCCTGGAGAGGAACACAATGCGCTACCTGGTCCTTCTGCTGCAGTGATCCCTGCTGGCACCCTGCTGGGATCAGCATGTTTTCCCCTGCCCCAACAGCCCAGTGCTTCATTCCAGCACTGACAGATATGGCATCGGTTCTGCTTATCCCACTCTTTCCTGCTCAAAGCAGCATCCTCCCCTTGAAAGTCAGTCTCCCTCTTCAGTCAGCCGCTAGTCTCACATGGTCAGACATACACTGCAGATAGTGTTAGCTTTATGATTAGAGCTGTCTGCTGTGAGACACATTTTAAAATTCATGACCTTTCCCATCAGGGTTCAAAACTGGACTGACCTGAAGATGAAAGCCTGGCTTAGACTCCTGCTGTAAGCTGCTTCTCTTCTTTTCTCCCCCCAGTGTTTCTTCAGCATTTACTTCCAATTATTTTACAGGCTGCCTTCCATTAACCGTGGTTTTAAAAATTGCTAATGAATTGAGGTAAATTAAAGTTCATTGGTATCTGAGCCAAGCATGTGTTTCAACTTTACAGTCATGCCTGACTATCAAAGGTATCTTCTTTTGTCAGGTAGAAGATGCTCTAGGAAGGCTGCAGCTGGCCAAAAGAGATAGAGCAGTGTCGAAGAGAGAAAAACAAGAGGGAGAGTGCTTACGTTGCCTGCGAAAAAGGTGTTTGCAGAGGGATTTGCCATAATACCCATAAGATGAGGGAAGGGGCGGAGGAGGGGAAGAAGAGAGGAGGAAATGCAGAACCAGCCACAGCACACTTATTGGCGCTCGCACAGTCCCGGAGACATTGCCAATGGAAATTAAAGAGGAATGTGTTTGCTCCTTACCACAATTAGAAGCAACGGAAGAAAAAAAAATCCTCCTCTCAGTGGGATTGTTGTCATGAATTGTATTTTACCACTTTAGCACACTCCCACTATTGGCTTTTTCTCAAGGAAAATCCATGAGAATAAGAATGCATTTTCCTAATTTACGCTGTGCAGACCAGGATGTTTCTGCCAGTTCCCAGCAACTGCATGAGCTGTGTTTCCTAGTCAGGCTGGCCAGAAAACAACAATTCATTTCACGGGGCACTTTGGGACTGAAAACAAGACCTTCCAAATGCAAAGAAGGGATTCTCTCTATGACTAAGCCATGTGGGACCACTCGTCACCAGATACCTGGCAGGGATGCGACCACGAGCCTTTGCAGAGCTAGCCGGGGTGCACAGCTTGGCAGAGAGGATGTCCTGAGCCATGGGGAAGTGCCCATCACTCCAGATGGCATTGCTGCTCACATGCTGCTCCTCTCCTCCTCTGTCATTCCTGCATTGGAAAAGCCCCCTGCTTTTTTTTTTCCTTCTTTTTTTTTTTTCCCCCTTTTTTTCCCCTGGGAGATCCAGGGGGTTGCGGCAGGAGCAGTCAGGGTTGGTGGTGCTATGGGGGATGCAGACAATAGCTACCATGGCCATATAGAGCCATGCTCAGCCTCTGCTACCTGCAAACAGAGGATGAAGCAATAGTAAATGTCACTTTCATGGGTTTTACCTATTGCATCAAAGCCATTACAGGGACAGGTACATCTATGATTAGCTTCTCCTTGTTCTTTGCTGGTACTGAAGGACACTGTTAGAGACAGTCTCTGTCATTATTCTTAAAGCTAGTGGTGGTAAAACATCCATGGGGATCTCTAGATGGCCTAGCAAGATGCATGGCCACCCAAACTCTCCGTCCGTGTTGCACAGGGGAGAGTGAAGAAACACCTCCTCTCTGGCACTGGACCCATGGAAATTAGCATAGTCACTGTGCCTCCAAGTAACACGGAGAGAAACCATGGAGAGTCACCCCTGTGAGAAACCAGGCAGCTAAAAAGTCCTCCAGTGCCAGACCCTTGCACACTCTTCAATTGCTCTGAATGCAACAAAGCCTTGCATACGCGCCTCTTGGCCTTAGTCACTGGTATTTGCAGACCCTGACAGCCTTGGCAGGGCGGCCAACATTTTCTCAGTTCTGGGACTAACATTCCTTCTGCCTTTGTATCCCATAAGACCCAGACTTCATAACTCTTACCGGTTTCCAGTCCTCCAGAGATACCAGCAAAACTTGCCTGGGGGATGAGAAGTGTGTGACTTCCATGAAATACTGGGGAGAGCAAGCCTTTAAGCACAGCTCAGATTTTTAAAGTGAACAGCCGTGAAAGACTACCTACAACATCGGAAACTCAGGGGAGTGATGGAGGCAAGTCAGGCCTTCAGGAGCACTTAGTCAATCATGGCTGATCTCCCTTCCTTGTCTCAAGCTGCAGGCCTCAGCAGTTCTGGGTCAGTTCACATTTTCTTCAGACAGAAAATAGAAGTAGTGAATTATCTCTCTACCCCAGAGGAGACAGAATTCCTTCCTTCTTTGTTGGATATCACAGAGATAGCATCATCACAGTCCCTCCTCTCCTGGCAAGGGCAAGATCTGCTAGTTGCTCTGTGGGTGGCACCACTAACTCATGACCTCAAATAAGATACAACTGAAAAAGGCAGAGATAGCTTGCATAGACCTGTGTCCCTGTCCAGTTAGTCATGACAAGCAAGAGCTGGCTTCATTGCATATCATTGTTCAGATTCCGGACAAAGAGATTGATCCATGTCAAACCAGGCCAAGTGAAAGCACTTCTTTACCTAAGCTGAGCAAAAGTACCCTTGGCATTACTCTGAATAATACAGGCTGAACCTATGAACAGGGCAGAGACTGATGCCACAACATCCAAGAAGCCTGTTCTCCCAGAAAACGTTGCAAGCAAGGCATGTGTTGTTCACTTTGCTCAGTGGAAGTTCAAATTCATCATTCTTGATGTCTTGCCAGAGGTTCGGTGATTGATGAACACACCCCAGTGGTGTGTAAAGGATGGAGATGAAGGTCTGCTTCAGTATGTATTTCTGCATGCTTTTTTCTATTTAATAAACGATGACTGGGGTTAATGATAGTGCCTGTGTTTGCTGTCTTGAGCTTCCCACACAATAGTTAGAGGTTAGACTTAAGCTTCCTAGGACAAAGGGGACCAGGAAGGACCACAAGGCAAAAGAGCAGTGCACAAAGCTGTGTGTCAAGAGAAGGAACAAGGGCTCTGTAATATAAGGCCAGTCCATTTCATCCTCAGATCCACATATCCACGAGCCAGTGCATGTTAGGAACATGGCAAATGGCTGTGGGGTGAGGAGCACACCATGCTCAGTTGCCAGTGTTCCTGGGAACTGTCAATAAAGCCTCACAATCCCAAATATGATGCATCTGAAATAGACATGGATAACTTCCAGAGACTTGTGACCCTGATCTTTCAATGTGTGAAGGGTAGCAAAGAAACACACAGGAACCAGGATCTTTCTGTTCCCAAGGTTTCTTTTCAAGTGACTGCTACTTAAAAGGAACCTGGCTCCCGGGAACAGCGGGAATTCTCCTGTGTTCCTCAGAGCCTGTTGCAGTTCTTGAAGGTTAAAAAAAAATAATAATAAAAAAAATAAATTTAAAATAATAATAAGTCCTTAGATAAAGGGAATATTTAATTTCTGTCCTGTAAAATAGCTATTGTATAACAGCAAAATGTTCATATTTTGAAGATATATCCAGTTTCTGTCCCTGCTGTGGCCCCAAGTTTTTCATTATTATTTTTGGCATTCTTATTAGTAACCCACATGATATGTGCTTTGACTCTGTGTCACTCTGGGCTCCTGCTTCGTCCATACTGTGCTGTCTCGAAGAGGACAACCTACTTGATTTGCCAGTCATAGCTACTTTCAAAGTGCTGTGCATCAAAACCTGAGTGCTTCCACGTAATGTTGCAGACCATACCCAGAAAATATACTTTTCCTGTTGTTCTTTGAGAATGGTTTTGCACCGAAACTTTGGTTTCTCTGGTTCGGTCTGAATAGCAACACTGTTGTCAGTTATGGTGGTGAAATTTGAGCTGTTTTCTATCAAGATAGCCAGCATCATGGAAGAAGGCCCCTGATAGCATGGTCCAACAAATAAGGCATTTTCCTTAATGGCCCAGCTAGAAAGAAGATGATTACAGGCAGAGAACAGAACAAATTCTTGGTAGCAAGACTGCAAAAGTCCAAGTCCGGCTGACATCAGAGAGAAAAGCAAGTGCTGTAGGCCTACACGCGCTGTGGATGAAAGATGTGTACATCTGATATCTGTGAACTTGGAGCATTAATCTTGGAAAAGGTACAAGAAGGCATCAATGTTTTAAGTACTAGGCTATGCAAGGTCCAACTGGGCATGCCAAATGGATGATACAGAATATGTTACCAAATCTCTATCATCAGGACTAAAGTTGAGGTTAAGTTACCTTCAGAACGTTCTCTAAACAAATTTGACCTGATACCATTGAGATATTTGTCTCATGTTGCTGAGGTGTCTCTAATCTGACCCTAGACATGTTACAGGGGGGTTTATCATAACTGCACATGTACATGTTATTCTAGTGGTTAGGGCACTGGCTTTTGACATTGGAGATTCAGGTTTGCATTCCTGTCCTGAATCAGGCAGTGGTCACCTGATGCCATACCCTGATTCAGCAGTGATGTAAAACTGAGAAACAAGAAAAAAAGCTTCCATAATAAGACTGTCCCAACACTGACTTGGACAGGCAAAATGACTGAGTTATCATAATGCATACAGTTTCTACTGAATTCTCTACTTGCATCCACTTCCAACAGAGCTGAGCATGGTTCCAGGAATCTGGAGATTTTTGCAGTACAATTAAAAGAGAAGAGAGGCTCCTTGATATTGTACTCCCTTAATCCATTTACATTCATGCTGCTATACTCATAGACAATTTTCTTGAAAAACAAAGAACACTAAATGGATAACTCTGCAAGAGAACTCCATTCTCTGTAAAACTCTGCAGGATGGTTTGAAAGTTCAATAAAGAAGTTGCATTACTCTCTCAGAATAAGAGCAATTTCCATAGTCCCCTGTTTAATTACTCCACATCCCCACTGGTTTCTTCCTCATTACATTCAATAAATATTTTTCAGATGGGATACCAGCATTTTATTGCCCTTTCATAAAATGGCAAATTGATTGGAAATTACATTTGTTTCTCCTGTTATGGATATTTTATTTACTAGCACTCACAGTACAATGCACCATCACTGTTGAATTTGGTCCACAGAGATTAAGCAAGACCCAAAATATCAAAGTTCTAAGGGCACAAAATTTTTACACCTCCATGTATGCCAAAACATACCAGCCTCACAGCCATGGGGTAACTTTCTTCCCCTCCCACACAGATGGGATGCACCAGATGCTTTGTGTATGCCTTGTTCCCTATCACAGGAAACAACTATTGCAAGAGCAGCAGCAGCCAAAGCTTCCTGATGCTGTTTGGCTGGAAGCCTTTGATCCAGACCCAAAAGGACCACTCCTAAAATCCAAAGACTGCCCCACCACCTCTAGTTCCTCAGCATGTAGATTCTCTGCTCTGAAGCCGACTACAGAGCCAACTACTGGGGAAGGGGAAGAGGGGAGGATTAAGCATCCACAATGAAGCAAACCAAGGCAAGCATTTACATCAAATAACAAAAGACATTTATTCACCCATTGCTTGCATAAAGCACGGATCTGAAAATAAATTGACTCTAGAAGCTATGAAGAAAGCATGAAACATTTGTTGCATCAGATGCGTGTTATACACCTCGACATGTGTGTTAGGACATTCGTCAGCTCTATGTTTCTTATTTTAATGCAAACCTTTAAATCTTGTTTATAGGCACACCATTCATATCTGTGTACTCACCAGGGACTGAACTTGGGGAAATCTCAAAAACTGCTAGCAACCTCTTTCCAGAGACAATATCACAGGTGTATTTTCCTCTATTTGTAAGAGATTTAGCCCAACTTGTGCACTGATAGTTTTCACAGGCTCATTTAAGTTGTTTTGTACTGAACAGCCAGGTGTACTCTTTGCTGTGTAAGAAAAATCAAGCAGCACAGAAGAGATTGTCTTTAGTGTAACGTGCTTCATTTACCATCACCCAAGCTTGCCAGGTGATTTTTTCACTCTGCCTTTGTCTCCTCTTCCACCTTTGAGTCTATTAACCCCTATAAGAGCAAGAAAGAAAAAAAGAAAAAATAACAACAACAACAACAACAAAGTCTAACTGTTTTCTTTTAAATTGGAACACTTTTGATGAATGCATCATACATGCAGTAATATTAGACCAGCTCCATGACCCTTTCAGAATCAAAATGTATCAAATTCTGGGTTTTGTTTGTTTAAAATTCTATTCTCTCCTAATTTTATTCACTATGTTAGCCCCCAAAGGAGTTGATTCAGGACTCCAGGCAGTGGCAAACAGCAGTAGGGTAGAAGCACTTCATCTTAAAAGTTGTGCAACCTCCAGCCGTGTCTATATCCTGGTGTAAAGTTTGCTTTTACAATTGCAGCCAGGTGAAGAAATACATTTTAAAAGCAACAAGGTGCTCCAGCTGTAGCCAGTGTCCTGCTCAGGAAAAACTACACTAGCTGGAGAAAATTCTTACCATTACAATCCTTTCCATTGTAGAGCATTCAAAATGATTATGAGGCAGGGGTACTACTCCCCACTCTGCATTGCTACCCAGGACTTGGCTGGAAGCATACTACGAGCACAGCGTATGCCCAGGGCAGGCACAGGGGGAACTGGTGTGACCAGGGAGGTGGGGGTGGTTGCCCCGCACCATGCAGCTAGTCAGCAAAAGCCAGAAGGAGCAGAGCCCGGATCTCCTGAGCCCATCCCAGCAATCAATTATTGGGCACTGCTCCTCTTGGACTCAACCTCCCTCCATAAATATCTTCTGAGAAGGTCTTAGCAAGGGGCTTCACAGATGTGGTTGGGAAATGCTTGCTCTCAGGACCAGGTAGAGGGCCAAGTGCTGCAGCAACAGAATTGCAAAGGGAAAGGCTTGGAAGATCAAGAGAGAAGAAATCTCATCCCTTAACAGAGGTGACCAGAGCATGCACAGGGCCCTGCTGCACAGCCCAGAGCCCTTCAAGGGCTACCTACATGTGGGTGAGGTGCTTTGTGCCCAGCTGTGCTGGTGAGGATGCCTGTGCACAGTGGCATCCTAACGCAAACACTGCCTAAAATGGCACTGTGCACATCCCTCCTATACACAACTGTTTTGCCCAAGCTGCATGTTTCTGCTCCACTTCCTAAGTTTTAGCTTATGTCTGGCAGATTAAACAGCATCCATCAATCAAGCTCAGCAAGACTGTTATCTGAAAGAGCAATAAGTCTCTCTCCATACTCTCTGCTCCAGCTGCCTCCTCCGCCAAACCAACTAAGCCAAACCATCTTGGAGCTCTCAGGACAGGCCCATATGCCCAGCATCTGGAGAAGGCACGCAGAGAGCACAGCCTGTGCCTTGCCAGGGCCACGGTAACTGTCAGAGTCTTTATTCTGCAGCACAGCCTGATCTGGATCCTCACGCAACCCATCAAAAATGGGCAGACGGCAGCCACCTCCAGGCCCCTGCAGGAGCTCCCAGACATCCTAGGACAACATGACTAATGGAAGAGCATCTCTTCTCACCCTTTCAGGAGGAAGGATCCCCAGGTGATGCATATCCTGAGATGACAGATAACATTAGTTGTTGGAAACTCTCCTGAACGTTACACTACAGGGATCTTCATAATATTATCCGTAGGGTCTTGTATAATGTACTTAACTGCATCAAAGATAAAAACGAATACTTAGTGGATCTTGCTACTAAAACGTGTCAGAAAAATCATTAAGAGCAGTAAATTATGATGACGGGAGATAATTTCACAATTGAAGGCCTGAAAATGTCTGCTATTTCATGTTACATGCTTGAAAAAGTAGCAGAAAATGGAAAATAAAATGCTCATAAACCTAAGCCACAGAAATGAAAGGCTACATGGAGATTAAACAATGACAGTATGTGAGGAAGAGAAGCTACATACGCACAAAACAGTTTTAGGAGTCACACCTCCTATGAACATGACTGGTGAGTGGCTTAGCAAAGCAAGTGACTGCTTATGGCAGAATGAGCAGATTTCCCCTTTCGTCTTTGCCTGTGCCAGCACCCTAGAGCCAGGGAGGCAAAGGTGAGCTGGGATGGGAGGGAGGGCAGCCCCATGCCCTGTCTGTCCCCAGCTGTCCCTGCCTTCCCTAGGCACTCCCTGTCCTGGCCCCTCGTTAGCACGGGTCCCTCACCTTTTACATGGAAACCTTCAATGTCGCCTGTGCAGCTGAGGAGCTTGAGCAATTAAACCATTGCTATTTCAGAAATAACATTTGTAGTGTCAGGAAGCCAAAATAAACCCTACCTTCTGAACTGATTTACAGTCTTTCACTTTTTTTCTGGAGGAAAACGGCAAAGCAGTGCCAATACTGCATCACTCAGCACTTAAGCTGCTAGTCTGGTCACTACGAGACTTGTGTTCTTCCCATGGGTTTGCTACCTCCTAATTTTGGTATAGGCAGACTGTTCAACCTCTACATTTTAATGAGCTCACCTTTCACATAGAAATTGGACTGTTCACATGAAGAGCTTTGTGTTGTTGAGACAAAGACATGGATTAGTTCAGTAACTATATAAAATATTTCTTCACTTCAAAATGGAGGGGGCTACCAACCTGGACAGCCTACACAAATGAATATGAATATATACACTTAAAACTCACTGTAAGAGGCAATTCAGACTTGAGATTTGGTGAGGAAACAACAGTAAGATCAGCATAAAAATTGATTAGGAGAAGTTTGAAGGAGAGATTTGAAAAGAAGTGTGATTGGCATGCAGAAGGTGGGCAGATTTTCCAGACAGAAAGCAGCGTGAGAAAGACTTCCAGTGCCAAAGGAAACAAGATAAATGGCCTACCCAGTAAAATAAAAATGGGAGTTGTGTTTCCAGCAAGATAGATGTCACTGTTGCTCCCACAAAATATGTGCAAGTATTTTGCAACATCTGTTCTCAAAATGTCACATTTCAGCATGAATGGGCATTGCCCGCCCGTAAAAGAACCTAACGTGCACGTGTTTGTATTTTGCATGGACTCATCGTGTTGGTGCAACTAGAAGCTGATGTTTGAAAATTTGGCCCTGAATAGCTTCACTGGAAGCAGAACGCAAACAGATTTTCATGAATGTGAATGTTTTATCTGTATGGCACTATCTTTGCTGAATCCAGCAGAAATACCATTACCATAAGCTCTGTTGTGTTGTATGCCTAACCAACCCACATAAAAGGCAGTGAACTTTAATTTTACATTGTAAATTATTTATATATTAGGAGGCTTTAGATACCTGTAGAGTTGAATATCAATATTATAGCCAATGGTGGCAGCAGGACCGGCACCTCTTGAAATTGCCATCACACAAACAGGAGCGCTGGCTGTTCAGGAGACTGAAACAACAAAATAGATGTGGAAAATGGAAGAAGCAAGTGAACATTAAGGACACAGATCTGGTGGATCAGAGCTACAGAGAAACCTGAACAGTGTGTCGGGAGAAATGGACTCAACTGGGACTTCATCTGGCAGAGCAGGAGGTCCCTAATTTCATGAACACCTAACCATGCTCTCTCCACAGAATTTCTGCCTCATCCAGCCTGAATGCACTGAGCATGAATCAAAATTGTCCAGCAAAGGTGACTTCTCCTTGTATTGTTCCTGTCTTGCCTATTGCAAAAGTGGGGAATGAGGACGGAGACTGCAGTAGAAGAAAAGAGAGCTGCCAAATGCTGACCTATAGAGCTATGTCTGCCTGCTATAGGACCACATCACCTGAACTTGGCAGAACCATTTGCTAAGCAATGGCAGCTGAAATAGGAGTCAGAGGGCTGTATAAAATGTAGGCGTAGGAGTAAGGTGACAAGGGAAAAGTAGTCTGGAAAATAAAAGGTAATGGATGCTTCTGAAGAGATGTCTAAATCTTGTGTTTGCTTTGACCTTGATCCTGGACCCTTTGGTGCTGCACCCACCTACAGTATGAGTGATGCTCTTCCATCTCACAGTTCTACTATGAAAATAAACCCATTAATATTTTTAAAGTATTCAGGATACTGTCACGCTGAATGACAGCAAAAACCCTCTGAGGAAATTAATAACTCTGTCTTCAGCACAGTATCTGAACAGGATGTTGGAATTAAGGGATCAGCTCCTCCCTTCACCATCATCAAATGATGAAGACAAACTACTGAATAGCTGCTTACTGAATGAGGACTGTCAATCCCACGGATGGGATGAAGCACTGTCCTGTGAAGCTAATTTGTAATTGTGTCTTTAAAGCCTGTCTAATAATGCATCTCCACAAGGCAGCAAAGTTAAAGTCGTGCTGGCAGCTCAGCTCTGTGACTTCTGTATTGTCTAACTGCAGCTTTGGCAGGAACTGGCAAGGAGGGCTGAAAATTTCCATGTGCACAAATCAATTGTCAAAATTCACTTGTATGAAAAAAATTGTCCTTTCAACGTGGCAAGATTTCATTCTCCATGTTGACTTCCACTGAAAAGTTTATTATCCTTACACATTTTCAGTGCAGGCAAGGTAAAACAGCCACCACATTAAACACCAGAAGTTCTTGAAAGGGCTGATATAGAGACAAGGTGATGGAGAAGAAAAGGGCTGAATGGCAACAGGCAAATCAACCAGTCAGAGAGGAACCTGGGACGTACTGTGTGAGGGGAAAAGCCTTGAGGGGTAGGCAGAGCACAAGAAAGGGGAGCTGAAGCAAAGATGAGGGCAGACCGTGTGTGTTCCAGCACAGGGAGGAGGAGATGGCAGAAGGGGCGGCCAACAGCGAGCACAGGGACCGGTGCACACCCCATGGGAAACAAAGTGAGAAGGTCCAGGTAAGAAGGTCCACCAGGTCCAGCTGAGAAGTGACCAGCAACCTGGCCAACTCTTCCTTGAAGAGTTTCTCTTCCAAAATCCTTCCCTGGCATCCAAGGGCACAACAGGCTGCTGGGACCCCTGCCTTGAACTGCTCCCCAAAGCAGCATGTCTTTACTCAGCTTCAACCCCCAGCAGTGGTGCGTAGGCCCACCTTGCGCGTGGGCTGCAATGCCCAGCTGATGCTGCTCGTGAAAGCAGGCAAACATTAGAAATTAGCAGCCGTTGTAAATAAACCACCACGAGCTGAACCAAAAGAAGCCACGACCTCGAGCCCCAAAGCAGAAAGCCATTGTTGTTTCAAGGGCTGTTTTTGTTCCCCATTGTGAGCATGGTAAATTTTTACATACAGATCTCCCTTTCAAAAATGCCAGCCCTCTCCTAGGCCCACACTTTGAGGTGATTGTTGCTATTTGTGAATGACTTGGGAATTAATTAATGTGAAGCCAACTGGCTTATAAATGGTTGGCATTGTGAACAGCCACAGAATCATGGGGAGAGCAGTTTATGTGGTCAGAGCCACATTCAGTGCTATATGTCAAGGGAGAAGATTTATTACCACAGTAGGTCCATTTTCCAAAAGTTTGCAAGGTCTGCTTCATAATGAAAGGGCACTGTTCACAGCACAGTCAGCACCCATTTTTTTTTCTGGGGTGTATTATAAATCCCAACTAGAAAAAGAAGGTGGGGGAGGGTTATTTAGCACTTAGAGAGTGAAATCTCAGCATAGGAACAACATAAATAAAATATTTACTATGGAAAGAAAGAAGAGAGTGAGGGGAAAAAAAAATAAAGAATACAAAGTAGTAAACCTATTTCTATCATCATGACAAGAGTTGAACTCCCACATTACAGCTAATTAAATTAAATGAGCCTACCAGGCGGGATTATAACCTATAAATATTTTTGGTTGCTTGCCTCCCTCAGAAACCATCTTTGATTTAAAAATATCACGGAATAAAAACAAATAGCTCATAACATGGTTTAGACACTTAATAATTAGAAGAGGGAGGAAGGAAAGGCCTGTGTACCTGCATATAAAAATAGTCAGCTGGGTATTTTTAACTAGAAAACAACCCTGAATAGAATAGAAAAAACAGACCAGAAGAGCCAGTGGCTACCAAAAACCTCCCCACCAATCTGCAGGCGGAAGAAAGGGGTCGTGCCTCAGGCTGTCCCCTCACTGCTGGGCAAGGGACTGGAAGGGGAGCAAGGCAGCAGCAGCTGAGCACCACAACAGGAGGTTGCTTTCCATGCCCATCTCTGCCACCGACAGCCACACAACTTCGGGCGCATCCCCCAGTCTCCGTGCACAGGGTTTCTTGGCAATACCCCTTCTCCGTCCTTTCCGGATGTGGCTCTTCTCATCTCCACCTCACTCCCTGATTTCTTCTGCTGCTTGCAATAATTTGACTGTGGGTCTTTGGGGCCAGGGACAGGTATGTGTGATCAGCCTTGCCATCTCTGCTCTCCCCCAGTGGGGCTGGAGAGGGATGGAGCTGCCTGTCTGGCTAACAAAGAGCTCTCCCATGTGCAGAAAGCCAGCAGATCAAATACTGCTTGTAGCCATGTCACCTTACCCCATTTCCCAGCCAGCACAACCCCCACTGCCAATGCAGTCATCGTCCCTGTGACTGGGATGCTCCGAGGCTCCTGGACATTTGGCATTGGGTTGCACCCTGAGATTATACTCTTGTGGCAACACATGGAGCAAAATGCTCTTGATAACCATGTGCATGCAAAGGTATTTATAATTTCACTGTAATTTATGCGACAAATAAGATGTCAAGAAAAATATGTGCATTTAATTGCCCCAACAAAACTGCATTCATGTTATAATCTCGCCCAAAAAGCTCCACTATTATTGTGCTTTCTTGAAAAGAAAATAAAGACCTATGATAGTAGCAATAAAAATTATGATGCTGCATGTTCTCTTGACTCTTGCAGCAAAATACCAAAAGCCTTTTAATAATCATTCTGTATTTCTACATAGCAGGGAGGAAAATGAAAGTTAAAGTGAAAGAAGCCAAGGAAGTCCCATGAGGAAAACTTGAAAATTCATGCTTTTCTCAAACCACAAGTGAGGAACCAGATAGTGTAATGTATATAAATGAAAGCAGCAGCTCTATTTCATGCTAGTTACACCATCAGATACAGAGACCGTCATTGCCAAGAACTCCCATGTAGTTAGTTTTAAAAAGAAATCTCATATACAATGAAGTAATTTTCTCAAAAGATATTTTTTGAATCACTTGTCTAGTGGGTTTCCATAGAAGCCATCCTGTTCTCAGAGGAGTATAAAGTAGTGCTGTATTCCTGACACTATTCACAAGAGCTAGAAAACTCAGAAATTAAAGGTACTGTTTGTTCATTGGGTCACACCATGTGCTCAAAGTTGGTTACACTCAAATAATACATTTTTCCTTACAGGAGAACTCTGACAAAAGCTTCCCACCCCTCTCTGATGATGATAAGAGAATAGAGGGGAAAAGGAATAAAAACTGTAGAACTAAACAGCACGAAGAGCTTATCTTGTTCTTCAGACCCTTCGAATTTTGTCGGATTTCCCTTGCATTTATAAGGGGATTAAATGCAGCACTTACAACAAGCAAGCCCTTGCCATACTGTACTTGTTTTCTTTGAGCTTTGTGACCAGTAAGAAAACCACACACATCATGTCAATTATTTTTACCAGCAAAAACACAACCCTCTCATGTCAAAGGGTTTTCTCCAGCTCCTTGAGTCCTCTCCTCCATCGCCCCTGCAGCTGGCTGCTCAGCATCTGTCCTGTCCACTGCCAGCACACTTCCCACAGCTCTGAGCTTCTCCTTGTACCCCTTGTGCCCCAGTACTACCTGTGGTGGGAGGACAAGTATCTGGGGGACATGGAGCTGCACAAAATCCTCGCCACGGCAGCGTCTGACACTTCCCTGTCACCTGTTACGTGTCCTGAAGACTTGCGCTAACATCTTACAGCACAGGTGCAAGGGCACAGCTTGCACATGGTCACGAAGCAGCTATGGTGTTACAGCGAATTGAAACCAGGCATCCTAGTCCCTGGGTGAACCTTCCCCATCAATGCAGAAAAGTAGACGGGGAGGGCAGTGACAGCCCTCAAAAGCCATCAGCTCCTTAGTTGCAAAATCATCCCATGATAGAAAGAGGAGCTGAAATCGTAGCTTCAGTCTGCAACTAAGGTGAAAGCCTAACCAGTTGCTCTCACTGAAAAAAAAAAAAAAAAAAGGTTTAACTGGAGTATTATCAGAGATTTGGAAGTATTAAGAGCCTGTTCAGCTGTGTTCTTGCTAACAGGTGTCCCCAGCAGCGAAATGCAATTAATATGGAGAGGATTTCTGGGAACACGGGGATGGATAGGTCAGCCAAAAATTGCCATGTTAAAGCTAGGGGCTTGTTTATGGCTATTAGTCCAAGACAATTCTGATAAAACTATAAACATTCAGGTGGCACTGGGCTCCCTGAAAGGCTTTGTAACAAAATTATTAAGCTTTTCACACTGCAGTAGCACAAACACATCTGCAAAACCCTGGCAAGGAGCCAGCAAAGCCAAAAATGCCCTGCGCCACCTTATTACATGCTAAGAACCACTTTTCTCCTTCCTTATCCTTGCTTTCTGTTGCCTTCCTGAGCGTTCTGGTTTTTACCCTCTCTCATTTTCTTTGATCTGGTTCTCAAGAGAAGAACATCTGATCCCAGTAATCTCAAAAGAGCAACAACAGTGGGAGGCCCATTAAATCTCATTTTCAGCTTGTCCTGAGAAATTGAGAGGAGGGAGAGGATGAACAAGAGAATGCCAAGCATGGCAGTTGCTGTAAATAAGAGAAAACAGAGGGCACATCAAAAAGGGAAGAGGTTGTTGAAGGATCAGTGGTCCCAAGCTAGAGATTATTAGAGGGGAAAGAGTGAGACACACACCCCAGCCGGCTTCCCACAAGAAACAAATGTTTGTGATGAAGGAAGCACGAAATAAAATACTGGTAAAAGCCTGTGCTAATACAGCATCAGGACTGTATGCATGCAAAGAGGCCTTTGAGGGCCATCATTATACATCCTGTGTGTTAACACCGAAGTTGGACTAAAGCAAGAATCCAAAACCTAAGCCCTGCTCCATTTATATCCTGCTCCAGAGACTCAGAGATACACCTCCAAACCCCAGTCTCCAACACCCTCGGTTCTGGACTTCCCACAGAGAAAAATACAGAGAAAATACATTTCCGTTCTGTATTCAGATGTGGTCAAATGCAAGGGAGCTCTTTTGGCAAGCTAATTTTATATTATGAAGTTTTTTGGGAAATAACCTTGCCAGGCTAACCAGTAGCAAGTAGTATGGGAGACGAAATATAGGATTTCTGAGGGTGGAGGGGAAGCTGAAAGAAAATTAATCCCTATATAATGCAGCATTCAGTACGCCTATTTACTAGATGTCAGGAAGCCAAGACACCACCACGAATTCAGTAAACTCCACTCTTAAAGCAGTGATTCAGAGAAAGGGTTTTGTAGATTAAAAGAGACCACACAGGTTACTTGTGATCTTCAAAGCGAGTTTGGAGCTCAGATGACCCACACACGCCTGTGGACTGTGGACGAGTGATCCTAGGAGGCAACCTGACTCCACACACAGTCTTGGCACGAGGCTGAGCAGAAGCACGGTTGGGACTGCATCAGCATTTCCTGTCCCAAGGCTTCGGAGGCAGCTGATAAGGCTCAGCAACTCCTAGTAATTAAAGAAACAGGTGGAACAACATAACACCATCGCTCTGGAACTCAGCACGCTTATTTTTCTGCTGCCCTCATGCTCGCACGCTTTCCTTTTATTTCTCCCCTCTCTCCCTCCCACCCCGCATCCATCATGAAAAATTAATTTCCCTTTACTAGAGTTCACAGGCAGGAGGGGAAGTTAAAAATATGGTGCTTAAATGTATTTGTTTGTACAATGGAAAAAAAAAATCCAATAATTTCAGGCCTTAGTGTATCTAAAATTATGTAATCATGTTCACTGGCAGGGTGGAAACATTTTAGCTGACGAACAGGGGTGCAAAGCAGACATACCACTGGAAGCTTGAAATAGCAAGTGGCAGGCACTCAAATAAAATAACCATAGTGAAATCTAGAAGATTAGAAGGGAAAAGGACACAAACCAGCTATGACTTGACCTTGGTTTCAGTTTACTACAGTTGAAACAACCGAGATACTTATAGCCCTAAGCCTCATCATTTAGTCGAGAACTGCCTGTGATGAAAGCAGTTGGAGGGAAACATTTTTACACACATTTGTCTGCTCTAATTTTCCTCCAGCTGCTGCCTTTCCAAATTTGATCTCCAGACAAGCAGTATTGAGACAGGTGATTTAATAGATCAAGCTAAATTGAAGTGACTCTGGCAGCCAGCGCACAGAAATGGTATGAAGCTGTCTGGGGTAAGGAGACTGCTCCATGCTGGGGGACGGGAAAAGGAGATGAGCATTGGCTCAGGCCATCCCTACTACCTCGTAGCTCTGTCACCTTGGCCACCTTCCAGATCCAAGGCTTCTGGGAAGGACTGCATTGCCTAAACACAGCTTGGGATGCAGTGCCACGATCTATGTCCATCTCAGAGGGAGCTGCTGGGGAGCGAGGTGGTCCCACACTCCTCCTCCCTCTACCCACCACCTGGTCTGCTCCTTTCCCCCACCAGCTTCTCCTCCTCACCATGGCTCCTGAACACCAGGGCTCATCCGACCCTACAGCATCCATGCCAAGGAGCCCAAGCCACCGAAAACTGACCCTACCAAGAGAGGGAAAGAGAGGAAAGGGACCAACATTTCCTGCTGAACAAAGGACATGGCAGGAGAACTGTGCAGTGATGGAGCCAGGAGGAGACAGCCTCTCTTGCCATCAGATGAAGGTATCTGCACCACAAACCAGCACCCTTGTTTTTCCACTGGAGACAATCCCCCCTCACTGTACAGCCACATTGCCAGTGCCAAGGTTGGGAGAGAAGTAGGAACATTGTCCTTCCACCTGCTCGTGGCTTTGGTTTCATCTCTTTTGTACAAACAAGTGCTGAAACCAAGCAAGAGAATGGAAAATTTCCTGACCCAGCAGCACGGCTTCCTCATTAAGAAGCTGGACTTGTTTCTGCTCAAGTGATCTGACAGCACTACACACACACACACCATGTCACCAGGAAGGAGACAAGGCTCAGCGCCACCACTTTCCATGAACCTCCCACTTGCTCTTCCCTTCCCACTCCTCCTGTCCCTCCGCACCATCCCCTGTTCTCTGGCAAAGCTGTCCCTACTTCTCCAGGGCGGCTGGTACAACCAAAGCCAACAGCTGGTACAACTTGCTGGCAGGCCAACAATTCCCCGGGAGAGGCACTCGGCCCCAGCACTGCCGCGTTTCTGTTTTACTGAAAGGTACAAGTTGTGCTGTTTATCCTGCACTTGTGTGGGAGCGTGTTTGCATTCTTAAGAGCAGTGGTGCAAGTCACTTTTTCCCTGGGTATTATCATAAAAAGCTAGGTTTCACGCAATTGCTTTTCTGTGCTTCACAAGATTGCCACTTTGGGTTTTGTGCCAGGGCAGCAGGGGTGAGATTAACTTCCCAAAGAGAATTAAATCCATAAAAGAGGCAGAGGAGGGCCTGCTGGTGCTATTCAGGGGCAGTGGGAAGATACACTCTTCTGCAGATGGAGCCTCAGAGCACAGCCTCCCCAACCTTTATTATTATTCTTTCTCAGCCAGGGAATTTGATTGATCAAAGCAACCAAATTCTTGGCACAAGTGCTTGAAGCTGCAAGTCTGTTCAGACCTGGATCCTATAGCCAGAAACCCTGTAAAGTCCCAAGCAGGTTTTGCTCTCCATTTCTATGGCGAAGCATGTCCCAGCACCGTAGTGAACTGGCAGCAACAGAAAACTCCAAGAAGAAGGGAGGGGAAAAGGCCGATTAGACAAGCTCATAAGGGTTTCATATCAAGTGTGCCTGCTTGGCTCAGAAAGTTTGGACGAATGGCATTATCTCAGCCCCGCAAGGCAGGAAGCCAGAGTGCTATCGAACCAGCACCTCTGGCCCTCCAGCATCATTTTGTCATGTCTGTTTCAGCACATGATGGAGCAAGCCCCGCTGGGGGTGCAAAGTCAGTGCCACAAAGGCAGAGAGGACAGCTGCTCCATCTCCTCGCCCTACCTGAAGACACTGCTCACACACCACAGCCAGCATCCTTGGAAACGGGGAGAGGCACAAAACAAATGAAAAGAGAAAAAACCCCAGCCAGGGCACCAAGGACATGGGTTTATATGGCAGCACTGACGGGTGCACGGGCGGCTGGGTCACACTGAGCATTTGATGGGAAGTGCTGGCCGCCAAGCAGCGCCGGTGGCTGGGACACTGACACCATCCCGCTCCTGTTTCTGTTGGCCCCCAGCGTGCTCAGCCCCGCCAGGACATCCTGACTGGGCTGCTTTGAATGCCCTTTGGCTGTCGCCGGCATCTATAAAAACCACCCAAATTACAGCTCCCTGTAAAACCCCAAGCTAGTTGCTAAAACAGCCCCAGATCAAGAGCAGGGACCTGGCACAGTCCTAGAAGCAACTGGCAGGGCCTGACTTTTAAAATTATCTACCTAAATATGGATTTCTACGAGAGAAAACAGAAGTTAAAAGAATGTAACCTGTTGTCTTAAATATTTGAGCAAGATACAAACTGGAAGAGCCTTTAGGTCTGTTGGCTGTAAAGATGTCTTCTACAGTTCCAGAACTGCCTCTCCCCACCCATTCTTTGCTCCTGTGGCTTTTTCCAGTCTGACTTTACATAGATTTGGTGGCACTGAAAGGAAAGCTGCCTGTGTTTTATGTTCTTCCTAATTTGCAAGAAAAACAAATGTAAATCATACCTCACATTTGCAGTACTGCAAAAGAAAATGTTAGATTTAAGGCTCTGATATGAACAACAGCAGAATCAAAAAGTATAGTCAGTGATTGGATACCACACGACTAATTTTTTTTTTAAGGTCTGCTTGGGGAAAAAGGGCTTGAATATGAAATACCTTTTCCCCTTGACTCACTCAGAATTGTTTTGCATTAAAAAGGAAAAAGCTCCATTGTACTAAGATTGCAGCAAGCTGTGTGAGTGGAGCACTATGTTAGAGCAGTGTACTGAGCATCTCTGTTTATTAAAATTTTGATACAAGGTGAAACTCCATTTAGTTGATGTCAGCAACCTTCCTAATGAGGCCTCTTTTTCTTTTTTTTTAAATGAAAGGGCAGCTTTGTGCCTCCTCTAATCAGCTTGACAAAGGACATATAAAAATGCAAAAAGACATAAATATTACCGTAATTGCCAATGAGAAACACCATGAACAACTGCAGGAAGTAGCCGCAGATCTGCTTGCAGACGTAATGGCTGAATGTCATGGTTTGCTTGTTCTGCTATGGGGAAAAAAGAAAAAAAAAAAAAAGGCATTTTGTAAAGCATAAACCACTTTGATTAAAATCTAAAATTGAGCTCAAATTTGCAGCTTTTTCCCCAGACTCAGAAATATTCAGAAAGTACCCCTGACTAAGCACAATCTATTTTCCTGTTCACTAGTTCTGCAAACACTGACGCGTCCCAGTTTATGAGCTTTCTGCTTGGCCCACACTGGGACTTTAATCTGATCTAGCGGATGGGTAAACCTGCCCTTCAGTCCCAGCCCCAGAGCACAGATTGCCAGGTCTACAAAGAGCCTGAGAGGCAGCAGCAGCAGCAACATCAAAGGTAGGTGCAAGGGAAGGTATCGCTACCAGCGTAGGAGTTACTATGCAAATTAAATGATGCAATGTAAGGGTATGTTAATGCCTGCATTAAGCCTCTGAACATGCCCAGTGTGAACCGTTTCCAGAAGCCTAAGCAGATTCATTCTCAGCTGGAGGCTTGTATAATTAATAAAGGCACTGTGCCTTCTCTCCTGACCCAAGTGGCTAGGTACCAAACCATTTATAGCTTTATAGGTTAACACCAACATCCAAAAACGTATTGGCAGCTTGTGCAGATCCTAGCACATTAATGTGATGTGTTCCCAGCATGAAGCACTACTTAATAAGCGGGTCACTGCATTCTGCATTAGCTTCAGTTTCTGAGTGGGCTCAACGTATAGCCCCATGTAGAGCGTATTATGGCAGCCACATCTCAAAGGGACAAAGGCACAGATAACTGAAGCAAAGTCCATTTGAAAAAGAAAGTAACCCTGTTCTCACTGGAGATAAAGGCATTTTTTAAAGGGCACTGCCACTGTTCAGACATCCTGGAGCATCCTTCAATCTAACACACTTGAAGTGGTTCACATGTGTTAGAGGGAGCAGTGGCTGCTCCGTCTCGTAACAGAGCCTGCACAGATTCAGCCCACTCCTGCAGATCATCCAGCAACAGTCCCCATTTCACCCCCATGGAAGAGCAGCCCGGTTCGTTCTCAGTTCCAGCTCCAGACTCAGCTAGCTCATGGGACACTACTTCTTCACTGGAATTAAGTTTGTGAGAGTTTGTTACTGGCCCTTGCTGCTCACGGGTCCTTCTTCCAAGTGGAGGCTATTGCTTAACCAAGACCTTGTCTCGTATGGATCTCTATAGTGCAAAGTCAGCTCAGATTTTGGTGAAGAAATCTAATAGGAACCAGGCTGACCACACTCTGATGTGTTAGGAAGCTCAAAGAAATGCTGGGCTAATTCTGTGCAGAAAGCAGTAGGGGATATGTACAATGCCATATGTTTGTATACGTGCAGTAGCACACTGGAAAATGTAAATTGTAACTACCAGCAGAGACCAGTGAACTCAAGTTTCCCGGGCCAGATAAAGTCATAAAGTAAAGGAATGATCTATCGCATATGAAGTGCATTAAAGCTCTTCATTAACAGAGGGACTAATCAATTTATGGGACTCATGAATCAGTAAAGCTATTACTTATAATGATTATTGGCAAATTAACATATCACAGTGTACTGACCCCGATCCATCTCCAGAGGATGCCTCCCCATACGCAGCCAGTAAAGGCCCCAGCACTAGTCACTGCGCTTCTACTCAGCTCAGCCAGACTGGTTCCACTTAACACTGGGGATAAGAAATGCTCCACTTTTGTAATCACACAGACATACGGCCTGTACAGAAGACAATAAAGCAATAAATCTGTGAAGCATGTGGAAGATACAAGCATCAGGCTCTGGGTGAGAGTTTTAAATCCACTCAAAGGTTATCTACAAGCAGGCCCAGTGGCTGGTTCAACCCACGAGAAAGAAAGAGGTCTCTTGCCAAGTTCTGATGCTGATCCAACTGTCCACTTAATATCTGCTCCCATTTTGAAGGCAACATAATCTACCACCTTCATTTGGACCCAAACTTAGCACCGCAAGGCAGAAAACCAATTTGGACGCTGAAAGGCCAGGGCCAGGCTGCCCACACCGCAGCAGCACAGCCGTCCTGCGGTCTGAATCAGCTGCACTGGGACACACGCGAACACCTCCATGCAAGGGGAAAAAAGAAAAAAAAAAAAAAAAAAAAAGAGTGGTATTATTCAAACTACACTCATCCACAGAGTGCGGTAGGCCACGTATATAAAATGACTATTAGTGATCCTGCGGCTTTAAACCAGAGGAGACACGGGCTTTGAAATCCTACAGACAGACGATCGTTCCCTATTTAATTCTACCAGGCTTTTTCACAGAGGCTTTTTACGGTCTAAACTGACATTATTCTCTCTATTCATTACCACATTCCTGGCCTAAAAACTGTATGACAAGGGAAAGGAAGTGGAAAATTAGGTTACAGTGCAAACAAACATACTCAAAATATTGCACATTTAAAAATAAATTAAGTTTAACTATACTTTGCAAAGGTTAACTTCATAGGTTTTAGTATTAGAAAATATCAAAACACTGTTCATTTACTGCAGGGCTCTCCTGCCTGCTGCTTTGTTTCTGGGTCATGTAAGTGTCACGAAGGGTCAGCTCCACATTACTTACAAGCCACGCTTGCTTAACAAAGTAATCCACAATCTTTCCAACATTCATCTGCCATTAAGTGCTCTCACACAGAATATCGGCGACATCAACAAGGCTCTCGTAGGTTCACCGACACAAGGAGGCTCCTACCAGCTGAATCCTCAGACCTCTGAACATACACGTAAAGGGCTGGAGACTCCAGCTGCTTTAAATCAACATTTCCCCCCGAAAGCAGAGGTGGCGTGCTGCTCTAGACCAGCACAAATGTCTCCTTGACATTAGTCATACTGCTGTTTACTGAGTTAAGGTTTCATCACAGGTTATGAGCCTTTGCTCATTCATCATAGCTTGTTTTGGACCTCTAAACAACAGCCCCACCAACACAAAGAGTGGCCAGAGTTGCAGGATACTAGTGCAGGGCTCTGTACACTTCTCTCATCTCCAAAGCTCAGCGTTTTGGCCATTGGCTATGCCTACACAGGGTTCTCAGGCCCGACTCCTACATCTCCATGCTGATACCACAGCACCACGCAGTCCTAGCCCCTTTCCCCCTTCTTGTGTCCTGGCTTTCGCAGGAAGGGAACTCAAGCATCAGAGATCCCTGCATGACCCAGCCAGGTCCTCATTTGGGAAGGTTAGGAGGAGACAAACACCACAAAACACAGTAGCAGGTATCCATGGGTCCATTTATAAATCCCCATCTCTCTGCTTCCTACGTGTTAAATTTGGACATGTATATTTGAGGGTATGCTTGCCAAAGAACAGGACATCATTGTGATGGGGGAAAAAGAAAAAACATGTTAAATTAGCAGTTTGGTTTGAGGTAAAGCCTCAGACAAGATGGCATAAGCATTTAGAGATAGTCAGGGTCTTAATGGGCTTCATCTTCATGTGAAACTTGTCAGTCCCCTTTCCTGGTGCCATCACTCCACAGCTCCTTTTTGCTGAAAGGTGCCCAGTCTCTTGATTAGTGCTAAAAACATGCACATCTTAATTATCACCATCCTAAACAGACTCTACAAAATAATCTGCAGAAGCCCAGCTGCAGTATTTACTCTTCTGCAATGAAAGTCCCCAAGGGAAAAAAAAAAGAGGTGGGAGTGGGAAAGGGACTCTTTCTGTCTTCTGAGAACTCAGTGTAATTACATTCCTAATGGCAAATTTATGGTATCTTATCTTGTGTACCCTAAATACTCTACTTGGGCCACCAGATTTGATATGACACTAAAAAGAAAGAGTGGCTCACAGTTAAGTAAAGCTGGAGAACTGGATGGCCAAGTTTTTGTTCTGTCAAGCACCAACATTTCATCACCTTGAGGGCATTATTAAACTTGCCAACCCTTTTGCTCCTCTTATTAGTAAGACATTTCCTGGAGAACAGGAAAAGAGGAGGGGAAGAGGCACTAAAACATCCTCACTCTCTAAAGACTTGAAGACATTTGTCCATTTTATGACTCTTATTTGTTCTTGCTCCCTCTGTTCTTCTCATTGTGCTTCTCCCCCATTTGGATCGTGTTGACATCACTCCTTTGTTATCTTCTTAAATTAGCTGTAATGAAGTCCTTTGAGCTACATGTGCATGCCTTATTTTTTCGGTTTTCGCTTCTCTGAACTGTCCCTATTGACTTTCCCTCATACTCTTGCCTCCCTTCCCCCAGCACAAAATGCTTTCTAATCTGCTTTTCATGTTCCCTTTCACCTTTGGTTATCCAGTGGCCAATAGCCAGTGTACTTTACAAAATAAATTATGTTATAACCGACTCTCATTGAGAAGTGGCATGCACCCATGTGGATAAAGCTGAGCATTTAGAGCAGGAACCGTCTGAAATTTCAATGCCCCAAAATACAAGGACAAAGCGGATGAAATCAAGAGGAGATAGCATGAAAAAACCCTAAAAGGGCACTTGTAATTTCTGGCACGTGCAAACAAGTCTAAGGGACGTTCATTGCCATAAAACCACTGGACTGCAGATCATGTAGCTGTACCACAGCAGCCTGTCTGGCCACATGACCATCACTTGACTAGATTGGAAGCTGGTTTTATGTAGCATCTTTGATAATCACAGTATTTCATAGCACTTTACAGAATAATGAGTTAGCATACGACAGCTATTATGCACTTAGCAATAGCACACAGACAACCTTGCATGTCTAGAATCAATTTTGTTGAGAAGCTGATAGGTAGGGCAGGCGGGTTATGCTCTGCCTTTTTGTTTTGAGAAGTGCCATGGATCTTTAGCTTGCCTCTTGCAAGGTGATATAAAAGCTGGGCTGCACCTTCAAAGGAAAAAAAAAATATATATATATAAGGCATGTTTTTACTGAGTGATAGCTTGCTTAAAGTAAGTGACAAGGGCTCTATATCCCAAGAACTGCCTCCTACTGCCCATTGGTAAGATGTGAATATTTTGATGATTCACTACTATGTCAAATAATATGATTTTCATCATCCTGGAGCTATTTGAGAATCTGCCTCAAATATACAAACTGGAATGGCTCAAGCAGAAAATGGAGAAGGCACCGTGCCTGAATAGCTCATCCCAGGGGCAGCAGCAGTTTTCTATATAGTCTATGATTTGTCCAACTCTGTTAACCACTTTGCTGGATATTTGCATATTATTATTTTATGCATGCATGTGTATACATCAGATGGATTTTTGCAATTAGAACAGAGCCTGAAAATCATTTAAAAGGACTCCTACAGAAGCAATGTTACACTGTACTGCACATCCTATGCACTAGTAACACTGGACCCATCCTTCTCCACTGCACGCTTACTGTAAGAGCAAAGCACACTGGTCTCCAGGATGCCTTTCTGGAAGGTGGGTTGGTGGGAATCCCCTCTCTGACTGCTCCTCTTTCTCTGTGAAGCACACGTCTCTGGTGATGGACCCAAATTCTTATCCTGGAATTGGTCTCAGCCTCACACACCCCCACTGACAGAAATGAGACGGACCACACCAGTGACTACACCTTCCCAGACAATGTCCTGTCTAGGAAAAGCTACACAGGACCCAAACAGCTGACACCATTGCTTTGTTTGAAAGTTAATTCATAACATTAACATGAAAAGAAGCCCACAGCTTTCAGCACAGTGTTTTAGTAGGACTCAGAACCTTTTTTTTTTTTTCTGAAGTTGTTCAATGTGTTTTTTCTTGCTTAAATGGAAGCCAAGATCAGCAGTAGTAGTGTGCTACGTTTGAGTTTTCTTTTTTCTCTTTTTTTTCCTGAATGCAGGCTATATTCAGATTTTTTCTTATCACTCCATTCCACAGTGGCTTTGTAATTCTCCTCGGTGTTTCCCAGGAGAGCCATAAACACCCTGCAAGACCGCAGCAACATTTGTAACAGTGATTATTGGGAGGGGACCACAACTGCTAACATTAGATATCCTTTAATTTAGGAACAATAGACACAAGAAAGGCAACGTGGCCCAAAAAAAATGGAGTTTGAGAGACTTACTCCCTGTGCCTGTCTGCCTTCCTCTTGCACTTTGTCTAGCTCAACCTTTTAAACATTAAGCCCAGCAGAGCAGGATTTGTCCCTCATCTCCATGCAGGACCTAGCACATGAGTGCCCTGTGACAGAACATCAGGACCCTTTTATATGATGCAGCTATCAAGCTGTTCTGACAGTGCAACAATTTCCCAGCCACACTGATAGCCCGATTTTAAATGATGCATAATTCTTCCTATCCACCTTAGATTTCATGTAAGAAAGGCAATTCTCCAGCCTATATGGTTACAGTGAAACTTTCAAAACAAATACAATGCAGAAAGATGTTGTGACAAGTTACCTGCAAACCTGGCAGATAATAGCTCTCAGAGGTCAAACTACTCCATTTATCCAAAAGAAGTGTTAACTCTTACATCTGATAAGAATATCAATGTCACTATTCAATATGTGACACATTCGCTTTGCAGAAATACAAAGACAATCCATTTATCCATTAGTGCAAGGTGTCACATCAATTACTTGGATAGACGCATCAGGGAAACTCAATTGCTCTCATAGATTTTTTCCCAAAGTTGAAGTTGCATTTGCTCCAGCCCCAAAGGAAGGAAAAGTATCCCTTCTTTTATTTAAAATCTCCAGTGCTGCAAAAATAAGAAATCTCAGTCAGCTTCCAAAGCTTCTTGGGGGCAAAATCTTTTATCAATGTCCCATCAGAATCTGTTCCCCTGCAACTAAAGGGCAAATGCTCCCTAGTATTGAATTAGTTAATTAGTAATACTTATCCCTTCCCTGTCCCCTGCACACATGCATCAGACATTATCACATCACTGTTTTAGACACAGCTGCTACAGCTGTGGAAACCTTTGTGCAGTAGAAGAGCAGAGCTGGGTATCTATCAGGCAAGATTTTAAATAGGGCATGGAATATGATAGAGAAGGAGCAGAAGAGTGACAGCAAAGTACACATTAATTTGACATTTCCACCTTCTCCCCACATTGCCTGAATTTATGTGCAGTAAAGCATACCACGCATTTCTTTTTGTGGGCATTTGGGTGGGCAGAGTTGAGTTTAAAGTCATTAGTGCCATGTACCTAAGGGAGCGAGCTGAAGCACCTGATACCTAGATTTTACCTCTGTAGGTCTGAATTCCTTCCCCTCACCCTCAGGCAGAGATTGTCATTCAGGTGACAGAGCAGCAGCCCAAAACCTGCACCGTTCCTGCAAGTGTCCCACACTTACAAAGGCTGATTTCTGGACAGTCAGGTAGTTCCCCACTTCTCACAGTACCAGTCCATGCAAGAGGTGAATACAGAGGACAGTGAAATGTTTTTCAGAGCCACTGGAACTGCAGTTGATGTTTCTAACCTCATTAGCCCATTTTTATGGTTTGGAAGTCATATTGAAATCCCCAAGGGCAGAGGCCTTTGACCAAACCTGCAGTTCCTTATGTCTCATATGCAGTATCCAGGATCCATTTTAAACCATTATTTATTAGCTTCTGGAATCACAGCTGACAGTATACCACAAGCAAAGCTAACACCAGCTTTCCCAGGACTGGCAGATGTCAGAAACACTCAAAATCTGGTGAGAAAGTTGCATCTCATGAGATTTCGTCATACTGGGGAGCTCTACATAACTCACTCAACTTCTGCAAGCACAGCTTAGCTTTCAGGTCCTGACCTTATCTGGAAAAAGGTACCACAAAGGCAAATAAGAGATGTAGTGTTTGAGAAGCAGCCAAACTTTTTCAGACTACGGAAATACCTCGTTCACTATGAGCTTAAAGCAGCAGCCCAGGCCTGTATTTTGCTTTATTAAAAGCAGTTCATTAGATAAAGGGTAAGTAGTTGGGGGGGTTGCATTCTACAGAAATGTCTCAAAAGGGCAAAAAGCAAGCTAGACTTACTGATCATTTCCATCCTACAGCCTCATAGGAGAACCACTGTTCAGAGAATTTATCCATGTTTCAAAAGACAGGTAGTGATTCCTGATCTCATATCAATCTATCGTTTCAGCCCCAGCCACATTGGCACAGTTAATCAAAATACCCCTAATAGTAAAGCAGCTCAGCTGCTAACATTTCACTGCTTGTACGCAGGATGTGTACACAAATATTAGTCAGACTGCTGTATTGTAACTTGGACAATTTCGTGGTGTACTAGTGCTAGGCAGGCTTATTCTATTTCTGGAGGTTAGTAAAGTGATCTGAAAAATGTGGTTTCGGCTCATTTGTGATGTTGACCTGTGTTCGATGAACAGCACCAGCACACCCCCCGCCTTCTTTTTGAGGATGAATAGGGATGGAAACCACAAGAAAGTGGAGTGATACCATGCCTCTCTCACCCTGCAGTCCAGTGATTCAAGTCCTCTCCTGGGGGGCACGAAACCCTCTTCTGCTTCACAGTCTGAACCCACACCCACAAAAGCAAGTCCAAATCCCTGTGGTAGCTTCGCCTCTCTTACTGGCTCTCCTGTTGATGTCCATCCCACCACACGAGAATACCCACCAGAGCAGCATGGTGATGTTGGCAGGCATTTTGACTCAGGAACATTTAGTTATTTCATCCAATGTGAAACAGAGGAGGGGGCTGAGTGAGTTATGTAGAGCTCCCTGGTTTGACAAAATCTTGTGAGATGCAACTTTCTCACCAGAATTCAAGTGTTTCTGCCTTAGATGCCCACGTCCCAGGATATCCAGCAAGATCTTCAAGGTCTTCAAGGATTCAAATTTGGCGTGAACTGCCCAAAATAGTCACCCCACTTCCATTGAGCAGGGAACAACCGAAGAAGGTTTTGCAGGGCCTTCTTACTTATATCTCACCTCCTTTTCAGACATTTTCTTAACTCTAAACTTAATTTTACCAGCCATATATTAACTATTGACTTCATAACCAAGCACTAGGAAACATGACATTAAATAAACTAAGCAGCAGTACCAAGCCATTTGATGAAGTAAAAATAACACATCAAAGGCTACAGTCTCATGGTAATACAAGTTCTAGTTAAAGGCCTTGCCATGTATATACTCCTTCATCTGTTAAGATTATTAAAAAGGCAAGCACAGCTGTATTTTTAATAAAATAATTAGCTCTTTCAGTCTGTTTTGAATCATGTTCCTCATTTTAGATTCAATTTAAGATCTATCCCATCCAAAGCAGCGTATGATTGCAAACTATCTATACCACAAATTAGTTTTTAAATACTGCTGTTACTTTAATTATTAATTTGACATTGTAATGGCTTGGGCCTGTCAGGCACAGAGTCCTTGAAGGCCATTGTAACGCACAGGCATCGAGGTGTCACATAGCCTCCTGCTGAAAACTGTGAGCTCCAGTCCTGTGTCCCATCACAGAAATAAATGTCTCCAGAAAGCCTGTTTGAAAGCATTTGATGCTTCCTATGGACAGCAGGCGGCCTCCACCTAGCACAAGTGGCTGTTTGTGAACTTCTCTACAGCAGGGTTAGTTTATGTAATAATAATATTTATATTCTAAAGAATACTGTTTAAATACACCTCCCACACAATGAGGTTTCCTATTTTTAGAAGAAAGATGCCTGCACGTCAGAAAAAGCAATCAGCAAAGATCAGACCAGGGAGTTTGAAGCCAGAACTCCATGTTTATGATTTCACTGGGGCTGGGGAAGGGATGTTTGATTTATTTTCTTTGAGCCACCACCAGGTCTGAACACCTTTCTCACACAAGTCAGCAGAAGTGGCGAAATCCCAAGTGAACGTAGCAAAGCCTGCCATGAGCACTCAGTACTGCTGGGTATGAAGTACATGCCCTAAACACTGCGTACTGAAAGTTAGCCCATCTGCAATACGCACATAACTTTGCCTCACAGGAAGGGACCAAACTGCAGTCCCTCCATGCCAAGGAGCTCCCGATGAGCAGTGCTGTGCCTGGAGAAGCAATGGCCGGAGGCACGTTGCTGGTGTGGGTAATCACACCATGCCAGCCTCAAAACTCCCTGTAATGGGAAATGCTACTGCTCACTGCTAGTGCAGCATCCTGCTTCAGGGCTCTCTCCCAGCCTCGTGAGGCTGGGTTTCGTGCTGGGAGGAAGAGAAAGAGCACTTTGGAAATCCTGCTAAACCCACTTTCTGAATCTGGGACACATCATTAATTATTTCATGTTAATAAAGCCTGAGAGTCAAAGACAACTAAGCAGGCTGCTGGAGTTAGAGGATTTTTTTTAAAAATCACAGCAGTAAAACAGAGAGGCATTTAGGATATAATTGCAGTTTGATGTTCTTTGCTGCTGTTCTCCTCGATGGACTTTCTTCCTGCCTTGTAGGGCACTGACCTTCCCTCACTCCTTGTGGGAATGTGCAGCCATCACTCTCAGGTCTGCAATAGAAACTCTGCACCCAGGGCCTCAAACAAAAAGAAACTTCTCACCTTGAGCAGAGCAGGCAATTGGTGCTGTTTGAGCACTTTTCACAGTTGGCAGTTTTTGCACTTTGGCAATTTTATTCTCTGAGTCCAGAAGTAATGTCTTCCCCTAGATAATATATTGAGAAAGGTAAGGTGATCACAGAAATTGCTAAAACAGAAAAGGTAGCAAGTAATGGCATCAACATGGAGGCACAAATTCCTGGTAGACAGGGCATTACTAAGGAAAGGATAATAGACTTTGCAATGGCTGGGAAATAGACCGAGCAAGGAAAGATAAAGGCATACAAAAAGTTAATGTGCTCTTAGAAAATTAGAACTGGAGTTTCAGAATTTATTGAGATACTGTTTACATATATGTATTCATCTAAATTCACCTCAAAACTGCTCTATACTGTACGCAGCCTGCCAAGAATTAATAAAAAGAATATATGTACATTTCTCTGTATTTACTCCCTTCTGCCAATATTTCACATAAACAGACCAGAGGAAGAAGGAAAAAACACACACACAGACACACACAAATAAAATGGTTGAGCACTGTGCAATCCTTTAAGGTTTTTGGCTCCAAGTTTTTTGTAGCTGCCAAAAAAAAAAAAAAGGCAAAATGTTTTCACTCAAGCAATCAAACAGCACTCACATCCTATTTAAACTCCAGTGATGGACTGCCAGTAATGCTCTGTGCTAACACCAAAGGATAGAAGATATACATAGACCTAAAAAAAAACACCCACTGATTAGTGTTTTCTCATATCTGCTTATTTCTCGCAGGATCCTATGCACTGACAGAGGTTATATTGCCCATTCACGTGCCAGACATACTAAACTTTTACAGTTCCCTGCACCCATGAAAACATGCAGTGGTGCTCAAGCACTTCCCTGCAATACAGAGGAAGTCTGCACTAAAAACAATTATTCCAGCTTTTTATGCTGGTTACCTGCAGACAGGTTTCTTTGCACAACAGGTCATCGAAACAGCTTCTTGGTTTGTCAGCAGACACTGCATATCATAACCAACAGACTGTACCTGTCATGTAAGGTAAAATGCTGAAAAGATCAGTTTTCCTACAATAATATGGTTCTGTTTTATAAACAATTGCACTGATTATTGCAGGAGCTAGGGCACACGGGTTCTCCCCAACACTTTGCTACTTGCATCTTTTCATGGTTATTCTTTCCATATATCAGAAACAAAACCTCAGGACTGAACAACACTTCTAGGGATTCATCCCTCCTGAGTTCATGTCTGTTTTGAAAATGAAAAGATAACCCTGGTGCACAACTTCATCAGAAACAAAACAAAAAACTTTCCTTTTGAAGGTTTCTGCAGAGAACATGTTACCAGAAATATTTTGAGGTAGAGGTAGGCAGGATACGTTGCTTTTGTGATATAAGACTTCAAAAAAACAACAACAGAAAAAAACCAGAATATGTTTTTTTGAAGTCCTGCTCTTTTGTTTTATTTTCTTTTTTTTTCTTTTTTTCTTTTTTTCCCTCCCTCCTTTTTTTCCCCTCAAAGCTGCTGCAGTTCAGAGCTTTCGGCTTTGTTTCATTCATGGGCCCTGGCCCAGCTCCAGAGGACAGGGCTCTCTCCGATAATGCTGGATACTTTTTAGGAGACATTTAAAAGCTCCATCAGGAACACAGTGGTCTGAAAGCTTGCCAAAAATCTGACTGACTTTATAAGCTCTATTAGTGGTCAGCCTCACTAGCAGAATTTGTGCACACTGCCAAACTGCTCTGGCTGCAGTTTGACATGCTGTGCCGGCTGCAGCTGATGCAGGCTAAGAGGTCCCCCCCCAGCCTGTCACCACCTTCCTGCCAAAATTCACCTCCCCCTTAAATCTGACAGTGCAGCTTCACGTGCACTCGCCCTCTCAGCCAGCTGTGCTCGAGTGAGCCAGGTTAAAAAACATCGCAGTGAGAAACTTTGCGGCTACCTGCAGCCAGGCCCAGGGCAAGGGTGGCGGCGGGGTTGGCAGGGGATGGGACAGGGCTTGGGGGCAGTGAGGAGCTCCAGCAACAGACCCTGTTTTGGGGTGCATCCAGGTCACGTCCTGGAAAGAAAGGGGCATTCCTCACACAGGCCTCCAGCAGCTCCGCCAGCAGAGCAAGGCTTCGCCCGCTGCACTAGGCCTTTGCTCCACCGTTGCCAGCCCAACACCCAAAAAAACGCCCAACCAAAAAGTTCCAGGCACAACGAGAAAACCTCTTGTTATCTCCAGGCAATTTCGGTCACCAGGAAGGTTGCGCATGTTTCTATTAATAGCAGTAACAGATTATCTAGAAGGAATGAAAGGAAGCTAACGCGAAACTATGTGCACAGGTTAGTCTGTAGACAAAACATGTTGCCTACTTTGTTGTAACTCTTCTAGCACAAACGTGGGATATTTAAAGAACAAACCTTAACTGAGAGGGCATTTGAGGGGAGCTTCTCTCCCTCTCCCCCTCCAAACCCACTGAGCTCCTCCATAACTTTCAGTCCTGCTGCTCCCTAAGAAATATATTCTGGGGCAGGAGGAGAGGAAGAGATGAGGGCAGGGGCTGTATACTACCCCAGGCAGCGTGATCGCCCTGGGGCACACAGCACAGCTCCCTGACCTGTACCTAGGTTATAGGACATGCCAGAGTGACAGAGGCTGTCCAAAGGCCCCCCAGGATATGGCTGTACTGTTCAAGTATCCCATCCATCCCCACTCCCTGAACAGGCACACTTACAAAATTGGCTCTCAGACTTTATTGTGACACTCTATTTTAATTAAAACGCACAAACCAGACAGATGATTCATAAGGAAACCTCCCCAACAATAACAAACATTCAATACACATTGCTTGGACTGGCCATCTATCTCAACCATTAAATCCTTAGCAAAAAAAGGCTAGAGGGATGAAATGCAGGCAGCCCTCAAAAGCACCTTTATAATTCATCTGTTCCCACAGTCTACCACAAGACTACTGCAGGCTCGCTATACTTAAATGAGTGCTGGGACTCCTCTTTCTTTTTCTATAGCTTGTGGAAGATTTCACCAGGACACCTCCCAGTGCCTTCCTCACCACTAAAAATCAGAAACAGAATAAAACTCTAGCAATTTCTTGGTACCGTGACTACTGAAATAACCTTGAGGGAGTGACTGGGGCCCAGAAGAGAGGACCTTTGCTCCCTGGAAGAGGGAGCAGTGCCTGTTGTTGCAGAGGCCATGGATGTTGTGCAGCAAATGAATGCAACTACAGCATGGAGAAGCTCTTCATTTACAAGACCCCCCAAGTAGATCAACTTATGGTAAGGTATGGCCTGTTTCCATGGGACTTCACCTCATGATAGAGTGGCAACAGGAGGTACCCCTAGGCCTAATATCTCCTGAGTTTACAGCACCCTACCAATCAACTCACTCCTACTTCCACTTCCAGGATCAGCAGATTCTCCGACACCCTTTCCTTCTACAGGAAGAGCTCAGCTTTGAAAGGATCACCTCTGCCAAGCAGACAGGAGATCAGCCAGCCATTAGCCCTTCCACCACCTCATCCCACAGCAAGGAGAACACCCTCCTGGCACACAGGAGAAAAAGAGGGAAATGTGATTCAAGGCACTGAAACCGTGGCAGTACTGAGCATTGTGAGTACCAGAAATCCCACAGATTTGTGGTTCTATTGGTAGTGATGGTGCCTGGTGTTGGTATGGCATGTATAAGCACATCAAACTGCAGTGTAGACATACCCAGAAACCAAACCTCTATGAGGCATGAACTGCTGCCCTCATCTCAAGATGATTCACTCAGATGCTAAAACTTTAAATGTCACTATTGTTAACTTACAGCGCAGCAAAACATGCAAGAAAAACTAGGAAGGGATGGATTAACTCTGCATGATTAGCATGAGTCACAGCTCATTTTGGCAACACCAGCGAGGCCATGAGCCCACCACTTTTTCAAGAAGCCGAACCCCAAGGCAGGCCATCTGAGCCCATCTACAAAGGGCCAGTGCTTCAAAGGGAAACCAAACCAGAGGAGCCAAGCAGAGCTCATGGGTATATTCCAAGCCCACAGAAGGAGCACTGAAAGGGTCTGAAAACATTTGCACAATACCGTTTATCGTAAGAGAAACATGATTTTCCAACTGTAGCTACCATCATGTAGGCTTAAGGAAGTTTTTCACAAAGCCCATGTTACCAAAGGCTGAATTTCTGCTCCCCTCCTAAATCAGATACTTTTTACAGCCCTCTCTTTGCTAAGCAGGCACCTAACTGGAGTTTTCCGAGGGTAGTTACCAAGGCATATGTCCAGCCCTGGTCTTCTTTGACCCACGCTTTGCTTCTTACACAAGAATTGAAGGTACAGGCTCAGCCACAATACTGGATGGAAGCTGAGCTTGCTAAATTGACAGCACGCCGAGCTTGTCTGGTTTTGCTGAGGACCATGCAATGCAAAGCCTGTCACACTCTGTTGACTGCGGGTGAGAAAGCAGAATGGAATCTCTATCAAATACAATGGAAATAGAGATTTTGTGGTAATGAATAAGGAATTTATTGCTGCAGGCATCAGAACAAAGATTCACACCAGCTAAAGGATGCAGGGCAAAGCAAAGTGCATGGTTTGGAGAATATGGACAGAAGAAAATAATTTATGCTAATTGTAGGATGTGCCAAAGAGAGGGGAATGCATGGACAGGAAAAACCCTTCATTCTTTTACAGTTCTAAGGTTGGTGTTACCACAATATGATTTTATTTAATACCATAGCCATATGCCAAAGGGACTGAGAACTTGGAAGGCTTAGAACCAGCACAGCACTGGCATTCTTGCATTTTGAATGACTCTTGCCATGACTATGGGGAGATTGTCAGTAAACAAATTGGGTATGGTATCACTAGGCACGTCAAGGAGCCTACAAAGCTACAGTAATTCTCAGTAATTCTCTGACTTTAGACCTAGATTATCAAGGATTTCAAGTTGAAAAGAGAGGATCTTCATGATATCCTTACCAACTCTCCACTAGATAAGTACCACAATGCTGTTGTAAGCATTTTGTTTCTGAAGCACAGTATACTGAAGGCATTGTATTTAACAATCAAAATTTTACAAGTCTGGAGGCAAATTATAATTCTGGTCATTGCTGATGCTTCATTATATTTTGACTTCATTGCATTTTATTCCAACTCAGCTTTACAGCTGAAAGAGCTAGTCTTCGCCTGCTGCCCTGCAATGGCGCACAACATTCAGGGAGAACTATGCAATGGTGAGGCTGAGGATAAAGGTGTAAGGAAATCTTAATCACTCTTAGCCAGGGCTGTAGTGTAAAAGCCTTTCTACCACTTGTGTATTCCCTTTCTCCTTCACCGCTTCTGGGGGCTATCAATAGTATGGGGAGCTGGCTTGCAACCAGCAGCATCAAACTCAGATCCCTGAAGCAACTCACTCTGCAATTACAGGAGCAACAGTTTGGTCACCAAGGAGGAAGCAGAAAGAAAAATGGCAAGACAAAGTCACTCTCAGTAGAGCTGCTATACCTGCTCTAAAACAAACAAGCAAGGCAAGAAAGCACAAAGAGGTGTACCAAGAGGCAGCTCAGCTTCCCAAAAGTTATGCAGCTGAATGGTGGCAAAGACGGGAATATATCCCAACATTAGACACAGTCAGGCACACTAAACCATGCTGCATACCTCAGTTGTGGTTCTGGAAGAAGAATATGGAGTTAACAGGTTTCTGAAGTCATCCTATACATCCATTAAGGAAAGTTTACGGTCTCTTTTTCCCTAAACATTGTAGAAAAGGAATACATTTATGGTGATTCCCTATATTCCTGACACTCCTTTTTCACACTCAAAAGCACAAACACACATCCATCCATCCATCCGAGTTGGAGGACCCTGGACTTCTGCTCACCTACTTCAAAGACCAGTGTCTTGTAGACTGGGTAGTGTCATCTACCAGACTAATTCAGGCTAAATTTACTACTCCTTACCTTTCTTTTCAGTAAACATTCTGCTGCCCACCACTTTCAAGCAGATTTCACGTAGCCCATGTTGCTAGATTATTTGAAATAATGGGCAGACCTACTCCTCTTTTTGCAGTATTTAAATCAAACTCTCTTATACATGGATCACAATATGGTTGGCGCTTGATAAGTATACCAAAAAAAAGAGAAAGAAAAAAAAACACAACCAAATAACTCCAGAAAGATACTTCCCAATGAAAAATAAATCCTGCTTTAAAAATAAATATATTCAAAATATCCACTCAAAAATAGCTTCACCCAAAGCCCTTCCCTGTCACTGTAGCATGATGTTGAATATTGCTCCTGGGTTTCTGATATGCTGGGAAGGAAGAAAATGGACCAAGAACATTTCAAACTTGTTTCCTGCACAAATTCATGTAAGCAGTGTTGATATCTATTGCAGATGTGCAAGTTATGTTTGGATACAGGCTCCAGTGCTTCACAGCTTTCAGCCATATACAGATCGACAAAGCCAGAGTCAAAATAGCTCCTCTCAGTTTCCCACAGCAGCAATGTCATTCACCCTAGCACAGACGATCAGCCTTTCCCCAATTCCCAAGCATCAAAGAGCCTCTTACAGTGCTGAATAATCCTTGTGACAAGACAGTTTGGGGAGAGAGCATTTCCCAAAATCCTACATGAATTTTAGGGGCCACTCAGTCTCTGTATGTACCTGCCATCAATTCCCTTTTCAAAGGCAGCATAAACCATCGTTGTGCCACTGCAAAGAACTTGTTTCTTTTCTGCTATGCAGAGCATCAATATGAGAGTGCCCTTGAGCAGGTGCAGACCAATGTCTCTTGTAAAGAAGTCACCAACCCCCCTCCCAAGCATCTCTAAAGTAAATGCACACAATAAGGAGCTGCAACACATTGGTAGGGGGTGGGGAAGGCAGAAACATGGAATAAATGTCCTAAGTCCTATAAAGGCATTGACTAGGTTTATCAGAAATGGATGGATTTGGGGTTAGGATCATCAGGATAGGAGGATTTAAAGGTTCCCTTATTTCCAATGTCCTTCCCCTTTTTATGGTGCCCTTTTTTTCCACAAGTAAATTAAAATTGTTGCTGCAGTATTGCTGACCTCTTTCACACAGGGCATCAAATCTCCAAAGAGCCCCTTAAAGCCCTGTCCTTTCCCAGTGCTGTATCCTATTAGTGCACTGACCCTTTGTGCATCCAGCAGAGTCACTAACCAAAAATGCCTTTGGAATCTGAAAGCTGCGGCACAAAGGCAGCCCTTGGGTTTGAATAGGGCAGAGCAGAGAGTTTATTCCTCTTTGGAGGGAGCTCTTCTCCGTGGCGTGGGGGTTACAGCAGAGCAGAGAGAAGAGAATTTGGGTCCTTCAACAGATAAAATTCTTCTATTTAAAAAGGAAGCAAATTGGAGTCTCTGCCAAGGGTTTCCCAAGACAAGTTCTCACCAGGTGACCTTGGTTGAGTAAATGGCCTCAGACACAACCAGCTTTCCAAGCCTAGGTCGCCATGGGGAAAAACGCTCTGGGATAAGTCTTTGAATCTGAATCAGAAAAAACGGTTGTGTACCTAAGAAGGCAATCCTGTTCAGAATGTAATAAAGGGAGCACTTAAAAAACAAAGCATCTTCTAGGTGTTAGAGTTACAAAAACTTTCTTGAAACACTGCTTAAACTTAAAAGATGGGAGCAGAGTGCCTAACAAACAAGTTTTTAAATAAGCCTGTGTGAGTTGGCTCATGTATCCAAAGGTTTTCAAAAAGGGGTTGGGAGATATCCATGTGCAGAGAGCAAATGTCCTAGATTATCTGGAAAAACCTCAAAATATGAATGCTGATGTTCTTCAGGAAAAAAAATCCATGATGAAATGGTATCCCAGAGTGATGAATTCTCTTACACCGTTGCATGTCAAGGGCTGCAAGCTGACTAATTTCCAGTAACACAGCAGAAAGCTAGTAAGACAGAGGCACCATTCCACATGGCTTACTCCCATCCTGAGTGCTTGCTTTGTATTCCCTTCACCCACTTTCATCTGATGTATTCTTCACACTAGACATGTATGAAGTACTTTCTTCAGTAAGAAATTTGGGGGAAAGAGGTAGAAAGACAACTGAACTTCCGAAGAACTGAACTATCACAAATAAAATTAAAAAATCTCATGAACACAGCTGTGCTTAGCATTTCACTCAAAAGTTATTGTATCTACAGCTTCATATTCATATTCATATTGTATCTACAGCTTCACTTAGAGGTTGGACTAGATGATCTTGGAGGTCTCTTCCAACCTAGACGATTCTGTGATTCTGTGATCTGCACTTGTACCTCTCCTTCAATCACTACTGACTGCACTATGTTCACAGGTCATATAAGACTGCTATTTATGTTATCCTTCAATTCAGGTGTTTAAGACAAGAAATAAATACTTGAGGATTGTATGTCTACACCTATTACAATATTTCTCGTGATTCATCTTTCACATGGTCATTACCACTTTCCCTTAACTTGAAAGCCCTGCCAAGTCTTCAAACGAGTTAAGAGAAGACTTAACATGTTTGTCACTCTGCTACTGAAGTCAAAACAGAAGTCTGTTTTCCTTCCTTTTTTTTCCTCATCACTCATTATTTATGTATTTCACCTTATCCAGGTAACTGTCTTGCTACAGAAAAAATAAATAAATAAAGAGATTTTGGTGTCTGCTCACTTCCCTTGATGTAGCCGAGAGAAATTCTGGCTCACCCAATTCACTGCATCACCTTGGCTGCCAGGGAAGCACAGGACAAATCCCATGGAGCTAATAAAAAAGCACTCGAAAGTGCACTTCAGGTACAGATGTTTTGAATTTTCTCTAAAATATATTTTTTTTAATCCTTGAATATTTAATCAACTTTGGTAGCAGTAGCTCATCTTCAAAATAAAAATTAAACATGAATGTTGTGTGGATATTTACAGCTACTTTCTGCTACCACCATGAGTGAGAAAACAAAACAAAGATGCATACTATGACCCCTAAATGGACTAAAAAATATTCTCATTATTGAGAGGTGAACTCCTGTAAGTGGAGTCAGGAAAGATATGGATAAAATAAAGATATCAAGTGCCAGTACTATAGCAAAAACAACTCCCCCCCCCCCCTTCAAATATTTATATTATTTATCACCTAAGAATGTAAACTAAGGAGGAGAGGGGGAGCTAGGTATATCATTACTATTGCCATCTTAATATCTGCACAAATCAACACACAAAAAGCTTTCCATATTGCCTACTTGTTTCTCTTAGCAGTAGTCCTTCTGCCTTTAAAGGCAAGGACCATCTTTCTCAGAGCTCTGTACTCATGTAAACCTTCTCTTAGAAAGGGCTCATCTCCCTAAACTATACCAGGGCTGCTTTAGTCCTCAAAGAGAAGAGGGTTGGACAGCAACAGGAAGCAACAGATTTTCAGTCTCTCTTTTCAATTTTTACTGCCTACATTAGTCAGCTGTGCCCATTCAGCATGTAACATTCATATCATTAATAAAACAGTCTGCTAACATCCTTTGAGGAAGGAAAATAAACCCGAAGCATTGATTTCAAGCTTCAGCTGGAACAAGCACCCAACATCAACTGCACAAAATGAAAGATGAAAGCCAAGGCCTTCAGCAACACCCACACGTCCATGTTTCTAGCAGAGGGTTTCCACCTGATTATGTTTGTTACCCCAGAACCACAGAACATTATGCATCTACACTGCTCTGGGTTCACCACACTAGTTCAATGAAGTCAGTGGTATTTCCATAGGTGACTTTGCTTACAAAGGTGCCAAAGCTGGTCCACACCTCCCCTACTGCAGTCGCTACTTCAGCAAACACCACAAGACCACAGCCACACTCAGGGACATAAAAAGCCGTGAACAAATCCAACTTGGAGCAAGACGTTAACAACTACAGCTAACAAAATAAAGACGTTTCACCCACACCTAATATAAATGGAATAAAGCTCTGAGGAGTAATTTTTTCCTTCTATGCATCTTCTTACTAGGTACTTTTGATAATGTGAGCAAAGTAGAGGGCAAGCCCACCTCAAATTCACCTGCTGCTATACCCTGTATCAAGCAAGTGTCCTGCTGCGGTTCAAGCTGTTTGTAGTCTGCTATTTCCTTCACTGCTAGAGAACAGGTGTACAGTTTTGTTATCACAAGGTAAATAACACACTTGCGTTATACCCTAATCTGAACACACAAAGCAGAAAGGCAGGCCGAGTCCTTCGCCAACATTCACGTCATTGACTCTAACAGAGGGTTCCCACCTGATTGTTTTCATTAAACCAAAACTGTAGGACTTGTTGATCAATGCATCCAAAAAGGATGAGACAGTTTTCATTACTTTATCGCAGAGCTCGCTGCTGCAATCAGAAGTAGGCCATTCAAGCTGTCAGTCTGCCAGAGGCTTCATCTTTGACCCTCTACTTTGTAATTATCCCCTCATACAGCTGACATCAAATGAAACATATCAGGAACTCCAGCTGCATTCAGTCACCATCTTGGTGTACACATCTTATGACTCCTTCTGAAGACAAGCAGCCAGAAGCCAAAAATAGCTTCCTCATCTTATTTACACAACAATCATGAACACTGTAATAAACAAATAAGCTCTGATGAAGCTGCTTTATAAAATTACTTCAGATTTAAATATTTTATCTTCCACCAAGAAGGATAAGCAGAAGAGCTAACACTATCTTTAAACCAACAACAAAAAAATCATATCTGCTCAATTGTTTATTTCTAACATTCACATGAATATTTAAGATAATCAGGAGCATGGAGAAAGAATTACTTTCCAACATTTATTTCCTTCAGTTCTTACTAAAAAGTCCTAATCAAATATGTTTAATTCTTCTGCTAGTTGGCACAACCCATACTTAAGCCTCATTGACTGTAATGAAATTTAGGCAATCACTTAATTTATCCATTGATTTAAGTGTTCCCTCAAATCAGAGTGCAAAACCAAAGGCAAATTTAAAGCACAAAGAGGCTAAACTGCAACACAGTGTGATCCTGAGTGAAGGAGTTCACTCCTAGAGGAGTTGGTCTCTGCTTTGTCCAAGCTGTCGGATCGCTGAGTTAAAGATATACAAGAATAAAGTCTTTATGCTTCCTACCACTGCATGCTGGGAAGCTTCAGTTCATTTTTTTGCTTCATGTAACTTTTATTGATTTCCTTTTTCAAGTAATCAGTGGGTTTTAAGACCAAGATTTCAGAAACAGGGGAGGAAAGCTCTGAGCAACCCATCTGTTCTCAAAGATACCATTCATCCAGGTGACTGAACATGTATAGCAAAGGTGGCTGGCCTTATCAGTTAGAGAATCACAGAATAGGCAGGGTTGGAAGGGACCTCTGAAGACCATCTCGTCCAACACCCCTGCCGAGCAGGATCACCTAGAGCACATTGCGCAGGATGGCATTCAGGCAGGCTTTGAATATCTCCAAAGAAGGACACTCCACAGCCTCTCTGGGCAACCTGTTCCAGTGCCCTGTCACCCTCACAGATAAAGAAGTGCCCTCTCATATTCAGCCGGAACCTCCTGTGCTACAGTTTGAGCCCATTGCCTCTCGTCCTGTCACTGGGCACAACTGAAAAGAGGCTGTCTCCATCCTCTCAGCGCCCTCCCCTCAGATATTTATACACATTGATGAGGTCTGCCCTCAGTCTTCTCTTTTCCAGGCTAAGCAGGCCCAGTTCTCTCAGCCTGTCCTCACACAGAGATTTGCGTCATCAGCAAACTTGCTGAGGCTGCACTCTGTTCCATCATCCAGATCACTGAGGAATAAATTGAACAAGACTGGACTGAGTACTGACCCCTGGGGGATACCACCAGATACAGGCCTCCAAGAGCAGCTGGGGTTGGAAGGGACCATAAAGATCATCTAATTCCAAACCCCCTGCCATAGGCAGGGATGCCACCCACCAGATCAGGTTGGCCAAGGTCCCATCCAGCCTGGCTTTGAACACCCCCAGGGATGGGGCATCCACATCTTCTCTGGGCAACCTGCTTCTGTGCCTCACCACCCTTCTACAGTGAAGGATTTCCTCCTCATGCCTAGTCTATCCTCTTCTGGTTTAAGACCATTCCCCCTTGTCCTATGCCTTCTTACGGGTAAGAGGTATAAATGGCATAAAACAGGCCTGATTTTTACCCAAAACAGAGCTCCTTTCATCTGAGAAGTTTCCTGTGCTGCTCTGTGGAGTGCAGCCCATGCTGGAGCAGTCTGTTCCTGAAGGACTGCACCCTGTGGTACGGCTCCTGGGCTGGCAGTTCTCAGCCCGGCAGGCATTTTCTTCTGCCTCAGGTTCAGGAGACTTTCTGTCAGCCTTTTTCCAGTTAGGGCATGGTCACCTTTATGGCTGCTGCCCTCACACATTTACCCAATCCCATCCCCCAAATGACTTCAAACTGGCTTGCATTTTAGGATTTTATTTTCTTTAAATATGGGGCCCAGCCTGGCGGCCCACGTGGTCACCAGCCCCCGGCTCCTCCTGCTGGGCCCTGCGCAGCCACGACGTGTCCCCGGCGTTGGCGTTCAGTGGGGACCGGGGCTGTCTGCGCCCATCCTGCTCCCAGTGCCACGAGAAGCTGCAGACGAGCTGTCGCGGTGTGGAGGGGGTGCGCTGCCTGCGCGAGATGCTGCAGGACCTGTAGCTGGAAGGGCTCTGCCGCCACTGCTGCTGCCACCGCCCTGGCCCCGCATTGCGTTGGGCCCTTCCCCGGTGCCGGCTGGCCGAGGTGTCGCATCGGGCGGGTGGCACCAGCCTCACGATGGCTATGATGGGCCGCCGGCAGAGCGGGCAGGTGGCTCTGTGGGCTGCCCAGGGCTGGATGCACTCCCTGCAGAAGGAGTGCCCGCAGGGGTCCACACGAGCTGCATCAGCCAGCGGGCCCAGGCAAATGGTGCAGGTCTCTTGTCTGGGGGCCTCTGCTGGCAGCTCCTGGCGTGCCTGGCTCATGGTGCCTGCTTCTGTCCTTGCGTGGAGATGCTTGTCTTCTGCAGGACACTGCTCTGATGACAAGTGGGTATCAAACGCCTCTGGTCCTCAGCACCTCCCTCGCGGGTCGCTGCAAGAATCCCAGAGCCGCATCCCACCAGCAGCACCTTGACACCTTGTGCTCCACCAGGAAGACTCAACGCCTTGCCTGCAACCAGAGGGATCTCAACATCTCACGTGCCACCAGAAGGATGTCGACATCTCAAGTTCCACCAGAAGGACCTTGACTTCTCAAGTCCCACCAGAAGGACTGGGGTGCCTCACCTGCCACCCAGAAGGGTGCCCCAGGAAGGACTGTGACGTCTCACGTGCCACTGGAATGACCTCAATGTCACGCCTTCCACTAGAAACACCTCCAACTCTCACACTCCAGCAGTAGGATCTCAACCTCCCAAGTGCCACCAGCTGGACTCAATGCAGGCTGGACGCTCAGGGCACTTATGGCCAGCTGCCTTTTGTGAGGCCATAGGGTGACAATGACTCTCTGGTGACATCACAAGGGTGCCCCTAATGGCAGCACTTAGGGAATTAACATGACTGTTGTGAGAAGATGCTGACATGAAATGGCTGCTCCACACTGACAGAAACAATGTCTGCCAGGCTGGGGTCGAGGCCAAGTGCTCAGCCTCCAGCCTGGGAACTTCTCTCAGCCTGTCCTTGTACAATGGCTGCTCCAGTCTTCTCATCATCTTCGTAGCCCTGAAGTTAGATCCCTTGTGATGCTGATCTGCTTGGTACCAGGATTGCTGTGAGCAGCCTGCTGTAAAAGAAAGGGTCACACCTGCAACTGCAGAAATTCCACACTGCACAGACCTAGTAGAAATACCACACTAGCTTGGAAATTGTATCAACACCTGAGCATTAGCCAAGTGGATAATAACCATTCAAACCATATAGCCTCTGAAAGTAGCAGAGGAATTTGTGTTAAGACCCTAATCTTAAACACTGGTAGCACTATGAATGCCCTGGTAAGTCATGGTTTAAAAATAAATAAATAAATAAGTTTGTTCCCCCCTGCATGAAACACTCTAAAATAGAAGTGGACTGGCAGGAGTTTATAGAGACCAGGTTTACAGCAGTTCAGTGCTTCATTACAGGGAGTAAGTCATGGGAGGACCTTGCATGGGCATCTGCTATAAGGATCAGGACCTAAGAGAGGAATCCAGACCATGGATCTCAGAATCATTAGTTTCCACATACATAAAGTACTTCCTAAAACCTGAAAGACTCAGAAACTGAGCATTACATTTGCACATTTCTGTGCCAGCACAATGTAGCATATGCTTGACACATCTAGAAACATTATGGTGATGCTTCCCTTTCCTGCCAACCATGACAACTCTTTCTTTTCCTTCCTGATTTTAGGCTTTGTAAATTGTTTCAATGCAGGAAGAAAAGGAACAGAATAGTGCTTTGGTACCTGGGAAAATAAAGTGCTTAGAAGAAAGAGGCAAATCATGTGTTCTCAGGATCAGTTGGCAAAGGAGGCAGAAAATACCCCAGACCGTGACACAAACTGAGAAAAGATTTTGTACTTGCTTTTCATTTGTTCCCACAACAGATGCGTGCTGGCCTGACTCAAATAATCCATGAAGTAGCAGCCACTGCATATGCTTCCAGATCCGTGTCAGCCTAGCTGAAGGCAAATGTGCTGCTAGCCAAACATGAGCTGAAGGATCAGCACAGCAGCTTCAACCCTGGACATATGCATCTAAATGCCTAAACATCCTCATAGTCCCATCACAGTCTGCACAGCCTAAGGGTCCCTTCCCACTCCCTTCAAGGCTAAAACTGCATTTGCTCATCTCAGCCAGGAGTTGGGTTCATGGTACGTAGCAGAGTTGATGAACTTCGTTCTCAATATTAGGAAGACCGCAAATGGAGGATCCGCCCTTCAAACAGGTTCAGATTTGGGAGACAGTCAAACATCTGAAAGATGTGATCCTCATCTAGATGATTCAAACCATCTGAGCACCACACAAGTCTGCACAAACAGACTTAAGTCCCTAGAGAAAGCCCTTTCTCATGAAATTTTGAGTATTTTCAACCCTGGCTTGGCAAAAAGTAACATGAGAGCAGATTCCCTCGTGGTATTTTGGTATTTTTGATTCCAAACACAGCCAGAAACAGAGTGAGAAGATGGATTTCCATACATTAACTGAATTTATTAGACAAATAAATTATTTTAACTTTTTTTTTTTCTGATGACAGACTCTTTAATATTTTTGAGCACAGACCCTGTAATCATGATCTATGTGATAGCTCAACTATGTTTTGAAGCCTTGCTTCTAGGCATTCAGTTTTCACTCAGATCAAAAAATAAATACATCACATGGCAAAACTGTCTCTTCCCTCCTTCCAAAAAGTTAGCCCAGTCCAATGACAGACCACTGTCCCACGGAAAGGAAGTAGTAAAACTGCTGCAAGAGTCTCTGCATTTCTACAGCAAGAAATCTTCTGCCTGTTACACTGTTGGAAGATAGCTCTAGCAAGGGTTGGTGGGAACCCAGATGCATTCACAGGTCCAAGAGGGACCAGTGCCTTTAAATCTCAGGGTCAGTTTTCAGAAATGGCACATTCCTGCTCCCAGGGAAGTCAAAACAGTGGTATGTTTCCCCAAAAAAATCTAACAGAGGTGCCACCAAAACCAGAGGAAATTATCATGCTCCTCCTGACTTTCTAGAAGGAGAAAGCTTCATTTCAGAAAAGGGTGAGAGAGGGTATGTATTTATATCCAGCAGCAACAGGAACAAAAAATAGTATTTTACCCAGAGCCTGATTCCTGAAGAGGCCAACAATGGCAAAAATAGGATAATTGTAAAATAATAGCTCACGTTGTTCTCACACTTTTTTTCCATGCTGCTAAAAGCAATTCACTCAATCAGCAGTTGGCTATCACCGAAATTCCCTCCTTCATCTCTGTATTCCACTCAGGGAGTAGCAAATATAGGGCACTCAGCCCATAACTTTCGTTATTTTCGAGCAAGAAAATTCTTATAAAGATTAAATAAGCCTCTGATTTAATAACCATCAACTGAGCACAATAGCTATGCTTGGAACAAGAGATCTTAGAAAAACTCCCTCCGTGACTATAGGGCTGATTCTCTCATATTAAATGATCATGGCATGATTCCAAATGCAGAAAAGCCAGCTCCTTCAGGATGGTTTGTTCTCAATTTTAGCTAATCTTCCCAGACTATAGGCTATTCAGTAATAAACCAATAAGCAAGGTGGCTTCTAGGATGGAATACCCCACTTCTCAAAACTTTGATCTGCAACTGGTCACACAAAATAGTCTCATCCTACACAAAGGCACACATTTGCATTTCCAATGCTAGCTTACAGACAGCCCATGGACATTCCGATAGACGTTATCTTCCATCTGCAGATTCTTTTTTCAGTTGAACTTCATAATATGTTGGCTTCCCTGTGCCCCTGTTGATCACAGTCAATATTTCTATAGCATGATCGATAAGGTTGCTTTAACCTGGCATGAGTCTGGATGTTTCTGCTCATTCCACAGCCTTTGACAAAAGGTCATTCTCCCCAGAATATACCATGGTGATCCAACCTGACAATTATTCAGGACCCAACAGTCTCATTAAAAACAAACAAGACTAGTTAAAAATAGAAAGGAAAAGGAATAATATCTTATTTTTTGTTTGTTTGCTTTAAACACATCCAGCAGACACATCCTCTAAATCTAGACTAAAGAGATCCAGTTTGGGTTTATGCAGCTAAAAACTCCTTGCAATTACAGAGAACACATCCTGTATATTTGACATCTCCTTAGCCTCTCTCCTCAGGCACCCTGTCAGCAGGGCAATTTCTCCTTTCTGGAACACCATTCTCTCTCACTGAAATAACATTGAGTTCTACTATGCCCTCCTGCAGTTTCCATGGACCAGATATTCCTCCCCTCCTCTCAAACTGTTCTGTGATGTTACTACGCGCAATCAACATGTTGTGCTCCATCTTACAGGCAGCTGAGGTCTTTGAGGATTAATAAAAGGTGCAAGGTAAATGTTAGGTATGTTGTTATTACTTTAATTAGGTGTCCATCTACTAACAGCTCCTCGCTGAAAGCAGGAATTTAAAACTCAGTTCTACCAACTTCCTGAGCCAAACTGCCCATCTCCTGCCAGAGACATCAGGAAATTAACTGAAGCTGGAGGAAACAGGAGACAAGGGAGGACTCTTTGACCACATGGCAAACATTAGTGCAGACGAGAAAGGGCCCCTTTCAGAACCAGCTTCCTGGTTTTGTGGATCCCAAGTGTTTCATCTCTCAACCTACCGCCTCATTCTTCAGAAGCCTCAACATCTGAAACGTGTCTAGAACGAGGGATGGAGGAAGTCAAGTCATTCTTCCACCAACAGCTCCAAACAGTGCCAGCACAACACACCAGAGATGTCAACATTTGGCCCTTCCTTCTCCCCCACCATGACAGCCCTCTAAAATAAGAGGTATTTCTGGAAAACCACAGAAAAAGACCGTGCCAATGGAGCAAAAGCCCCAAATGAAACATCGGCCAACCATCCCAGAGATAACCACCTGACCAAACTGACATGGATTTCATTCGAGCTAGCTAAATTCACTCATAATTTGCAAACATTCTCAATTCATAAATCAGTAACGATTCAAAAGTGATTATTGCCACATTACATCATCTTCAAAGAACAGCATCACAATGCAGCTGCTTGCTACATCTGTAAGCGTTTTATGGACACTATCCACAAGTCAAGGAAAAGTATATGCTGCCAGGACCCACCAATTTCTAACATGGTGAGAGAGACAAAGGTAACTGAAACAAGAACTGATTTACCCTTCACCTCCTACAGGTTATGCTTCTGTCTGCTTAAAGCTCTAAGTGAAAGGAACCTGGCACACACTGAAACAGTTAATTTGAGTTTCCATCCCCAAATTCACCCCTTCCAATTTGGCATGGTGGGAGTATTCTCCATAGAGCCAGAATACAAGTTGCTGCAGATCAGGACTCAAGTACCTGGCAGGTATCTGCATCCAGGTAACACCTGGCTGTATTGTCCTGCCTGTAGTTAGAATGATGATTTTCTACCTACCATAAGTTCAAGGGAAGCAAAAACGCAGACACCTAGATAATAAACATACAGCAGATTTACAGAAGCCAAAGGGTCTTGAAACCTTGTAGGAAGCACTGAAGCAACTCAGTCTCCAGTTGTGGTGAGGAGGTTGTCAGCTAACATAGCCTGTACTATCTCCCTTCTCTTCCTCTTGGATAGTCTGGTTTTCTGTTTTAATAGTGTTTGTCAAATAAAACATACCAGGTTTTCAGGATTTTGCTTTAAAGAGTCATGTGACTTGTGTGCGTTTTTGAGGCTTAGCTATGTAATCTCCTTTGGCAATTTTTCTATCAGAGGTTCTAATACTTCTGGAGACAACATCAAAATTATGCATGGATTTATGATTACGTACAAAGCTGGCGTTATTCAACTGCAAATCTGTAGCCAAGAGAAGGATGGAAACTCCCTAAGACAGATGATTTATAAAAAAATAATAACAAAAATAACTCCTTTCAATCATACGAGGCCTGGAGCATCCCAGGTTGCCCTTTTACCACCCAGTTCTCTTGCTCTAGGGTCTGTTCCTTGTGGACAGACACACGTGGGCCACTGCTCAATCCTCATACCCCTGCCCATATGTTTAGTCTGCCATTAATGTCACATAAGGGACTAGCTGGAAGAGATGCTCCAAGGGAAGCAGAGCCAAAACATCCCCCCTCTCTGCAGCCAAGCACACCGTGCTGCCAGCACATCTGCTCCTCACCAAGCCAGCGAGTGTCAAGGTTATTTTGGGACCTGCATCTACACTAAATGGTAGCAAAGAGCGCCAGCAGTATGAAACACAATAAGGATGGTCTACTGAAACCTGCAGTTCAGGGACCAGCCAGCACAATGACAACTCATCCCCCTCAAAAGAGAAGGCACCCACATTTTCAAGGATGTAAGAGACAACGCAAGGTACTAGCTCCTGATGGATTAAAGTGAAGCAAGTGAACGTGACAGGCACCCATAAAGAGAATTTGAGGGTGATGGGGGGGGATGTGGTGAAGCTTGTAAAAAGGTAAGGAGGGGGTGATGCTGGGGATTAACTAAACGATATCAGGTGAATGGGGAAGAGGAAAGTTCAGCAGCCCTCTCCTTGGGCCTGGACTTCACAGCAGTGTGCCTATCCCCTTCTTGCAGCCAGAAGGCCTGTTTTAAAACACCCACACCTTCCTTTTTATTACTGCTTCTATAATTCATTCGTCCGGGGGGGAGGACGACACTGCATATACACAGCATTTGGTTTTCAGCAAGGTTCTGCTAGTTGTCCAGCTTTGCAGCTGTGTGAAAGGAGCCCTGAGTGGCCCTGCTTGCACAGGGGCCATGAGGGCAGGGACCACCATCCCTGGTGGGTTCTTGGCCTCCTGTGGCAAAGGGAGCCATGCTTCCCATTTACTCCCCGTTAGGAGGAGGAACTGCTCAGCCCAGGTACACACAACCTGTAACACAAAGAGCTCTGGGCTTGCTCATTCTTTAGCAACACTCCTCCAACTCGGTCACCTCAGCACACGGGTATTTTTGGTGTAATAGGTACCCCAGCCACAAATTCGCCCTCTGCCTTGCCTTGGGGATATACTGGAGCACACAGTCTGAGCTGTACCTGACTGCATGGTCAGCACCAGGCAGAGCATGGCATATGGCTTCAGGGGTGGGGAGGAAAACATGGGGAGGCATGTCTGAAAGCCATCACTGACCATGTTTAACAACACCTCAGAACAGAAACACAAGGATTGGGGCAGTTAAAGCCACAGGAAGCTTCGACCTCTCCTCCTGGAGAAGCAGCTCAGCATTGCCTGAAGTTTGCTCTCTCTCTTTTGTGCCTAGAGAAGTGCTCACAGGCTCCAAAGCACATCTGCTTATTTTCGCAACTGCATTAACTACTCCAACAAGAAAATACTACTCCGTCCACACAAACCTTGCCTCATTTATGGCCTTATATCCATCCCAGCACAACACTATTACAACCAGAATTAGTCATTTGATTGTGAATTCAGTAAAGACTGCACTTAGGGAAACAAATTAATGGAAGTCTTGAAACATGAGTACCTTAAACTCTAGGAAAGTTCAAGCTTCAGGCCCTTCTGCAGACCTTCACTACCACATCACGACAGCATCGCCAAGAAAAGGAAATATAGAAGAAGATACCTAAGGAATAAAAAAAGCTCATTTAGGATCCATCAGCAACAGCCTTCCACATCCCTCAGATTTCCCTGAGGGATGCATCCCCTGGCCAAGAACCTCTCTGCTGTGCAGGGCTGAAGTGCACGGCAGAGGCGTTGCCTGGCCAGGACCCAGTCCTCAGACAAGACTTGGGGTGCTAACAGCTCTGGCCACAGCCATCCCCACAGCTCTGCTGCCCCGGGGAAAGCTCTGGTTTTCAAGCAAGTGATATTTTGACAGCAAGTTGAAACTGCGTGCAGAAAGCAACTGTTTTGCACTGTTGCTTAAGCAGATACTGAAAATGCAGTTTTTTCCCTCAGTAGAAACATTTCAAGAACAACAAAACTGCTGTAGCCCCACTGTGAAACCAACATGGCTAACACTATCCACACAGTCCCAACAGCTGGGTTAGAAACTGTACAAAACTTTAGTTTGCCTGAGTACGTGATGCTGTTGGGGCCATTCTGTACATCAAGGTCTGATCAGACCAGAATAAGTATGGACTATCCAGCAACAGATAGTGATTTATATGTTGCTGTTCATGGGCACAAAAATAAATGCTACGACTTTACTCAAACAAGCTTTGGCTTCTACATATTTAGAATTTAGATCCCAACCTACAAGAAAAAGTTAATCTAGCGTGAGTTTTTGTATTTTGTCTGAATGTGCTTTCTGTTCATTGCCTGAATAGAAATATACCTTTTGTTTGAAAACAGGAGGCATATTCCAAAAACATACAGGTCACAATTCTGCTGTTTCATCTAGGACCATAACACTATATAAACTGTTTCCACTTCTTTTCACTGTGTCCTTTCTTCTTTTCTGCCAGTCTTCACACTCACAAATCAAATGGCCTATAAAAGCATTACAGCTGCTGATTGACTAAGAATTATGCACACAACTAGTTTCCTAAGATACCGTACATCTTTGATACTTTTCATTTCCAACCAGCTGTCCATCACGCAGGCTTACTTTTGGGGCAAGCAACATATTTCATATCCATACAGAACCAAGACAAACAGAGGCTCAAGGCAGGTGGATTCACAAGGCTCTACTGCAATACAAATAGCTAACAGCATAAATCTCTACCAGCTTTCGCTTACAAAAATTAAGTATGTCAGACTAACAACTGTCAAACAGTGTCTTCAACCAGGGAAGAAAGAAAAAGCTATTTATTTATTAATCTAAGATGCAACTGAGGGAAAAAACTTTAAAGAATGGTGTTAAATGACTCTCACAGAACAAACATCCTGCACCAGAAAACTGGGTGCAGCCTGGAAGTTTCCTAGTAAGTACATTGCTGTACCAGCAAAGCCACCACACTTGACACAACAGGAAAAAAAGCAGACAAAATTACTAAGATGTCTCCTGCATCCAGCTCTGACGAACTGTCACAGGGGAGGTCAGGTCATCCTGTAGCAGATAGTGTGCCAATAATTTCTATTAAATTCCAGTGGAAAAACTTATCATCCGGAAAAAAAGTTTCCTTCAGCTATTGTTTCCTTGCCAAAGATCATTCCTGCAACTAAAAGGATGGGGAAGAGGAAAAAAAGAAAGGAGACTGGGTGAATAATGCTCCGTGACTAATAGCCGTGGTCTGACCAGTCTGAAACAGCTTCAAGTACCCATGACCTTTTGAAGAGCCACAAGTTAGATGCTAACAAAAACGCATAACGTAAGCTCTCACACCCCCTTCCTTTTATCAAACGGGCGTCAGGATGAATAAGCTGACAAAAACAACATGGAAGTAATCTGCTGAGTAATTCCACTAATATTCCACCGTGGGTTGGCTCTGAGAGTTTGAAGCACACAGCTACGGAGGCACTGCGCTGACTGTTGCAGATGACAACTTCTCATTAATCACACACAAACACTACGTGTTGTTCCACAGCTTACACAAATGTTCTCCGGGAACAGCACTCAAGCCATTAGCAAATCGACGAGTCCTCCCATATATCTCATTACATGATTTCCCTGAGAGGACGTGAAAGCTTTCACCCGACTGCTCCACGCATCCCACTCCCTGTTATCAGCCTACGGGACTTCACTCAGCACATGCGTTCCCACACTCTTTAAAGGTCTTCGGCATGAGTTCTGCTTTCAGGAGGTGGCATACTAGTTAACCGTTCGGGGGTTGTTTCCTACATCTCTTCTGTCAATCAACTCAGATCTACCCGAGGCTGCAATATCATTAGATCAAGCTTGGCAAAAGCAGATAATAAGTAGTAAAAATAACAATAATAATACCATCCAACTCGTATGTTAGTACTTTTCATCAGTAGATCTTAAGGAAGGTCACTAACACTGTACAGAAGGGTCACTGTTACCCTTTGGACCTTTGGCTGCTTAGCACCTTTCTCATCGTTGGACCACAGACGTATTCCTCTAAAGCAATGCATACTAATCCTGAGCAAACTGAGATGAAGTTATTCCTGCAAAAAACATTTTAAAGTCACCAATAGACAAAAATTCATCATATAGTTATATAACTATTGAAAGGGAGTTAATAATTTACAGGACAGTTTACTGCTTCAGTCTTTTTCAAGTCATAGAATATATTTGTCCTTCTAAGTTTCACATGTCCCCATTCCAAAATCACTGTTAACAGACTGAGTTTGACCTATTAACATCTAAATTAGATCAGAAATACACAGTATATTGTTTTTATTTCCTGAGTAGACAAGTACACAATTCTGGTTCAAATACTGAAATTCACTGAAATGTTTCTTGAATCAACAAATGTCAGAAAGCAGTATAATCCACTCTATAAAGAAGAAAAAAAAATTACTTCAGCGGTTACATTTCGAATGCATATTGCCAAATTCTCAAATGATTGCACGGCCAGAAAAAATACACACCATTAACTATAATGAGTTATCTGATAACTCAATAAAGCTTACTGGAAAGTGCTCAAAACTCCCAACTAAATCATCTGCTAGCTGTAGAAATCAAATCACATTTACTTAGATGCCTAAATATTGTCTAGCCAGCACTCAAATTGAGAACATTAGTCTACCCTGGATGAAAAGCTTGGGCTTTTCAGTTTGGGCAAGAGCTGTGGTGTGATGGCCGTCCAAACCTTTGGGAAAAGTCTGGTAGTGCATTCAAAGCCCATGCCTAGCACATGTTTATAGAAGGCAGAACCCTAAAATCCAGATATGACAACTTAAATACAAGGGAAATCCCAATTCAAATTTCAAACCACCCCTATCTAGAGGGAAACTTGTTTACACTTGTAAACAAAACTCATAATCCTAAAATGGAGAAAATGCCCTATGTGAACTCAACACAGATACAGAGCTGATTATAGAGCAATAAAGTAGAACTCTGAAGTATGGCCTGAGCAGTGAATATCAGAAGCCAAGACCCCTCTTGTCCTGAGGAAAGCTTAAGCACCAAACATACCTGAAAGAGTGTGGTGACAGTACAACAAACTGAGGGGACCCTCTCAATTACAGACAAAAAGCCATGGATGAGAACAAAAGAGGGATGGGGAAATAAATGTCTTGGGGAGGCTCTGACAATTTCAGAGATGAGAGGTGACAGAAAAAATTCTGAAGAGAGAAGTAAACAGAGTGGAAGTCACAAACAGGAGAGTTGACAGCCAGAAACTGTTCAGATTTTAAATGAACTCAGTGGACAGAGAAGGGGAAAGATCATTGAACTGTTACCCATGAATGACAAGGATGGAAGTGGAGCACTGCGAGGAAGAAGACATCGAGCATATTTGGCAGCAATAGCTTTAGGAGGGCCTTGAACGGGGACACGGTGGCAACTGATGCTGCTTAGTCTCTGACACATATCAAAGAGGGAAATGGGGATAAGTGGAAAAGCAGCCAACCTAGGAGGAGAGTTGAAGAAGAAAGAAGCACCAGAAAATTCAGCACAGACAAGAGAAGAAAAACCCTTCGGCATGTGCAGAATTGCTGATGAAGTGTTTACTGATGAGCAGTAAGAGAATCTCATCGTGTCAGCTTCGCGAGCTGGGAAAAGCACCTCACAGCTGAAAAGGGGCAGAAACAGTCCCTCAAACAAAGGCAGCAAAAATGCAAAGGGAGCATTCCGGTGAGAGCTTTTTTAGTACAGTGAGGGGGAAGCAGAAGAGGAACGTTACAGCAGAATGGGAGATATGGATCCAATTCCTTTTTCTTGACTTGCAAAAAATATGTTTCCTCTCCCATCTACCGAAAGAAAAAGATCACCTTTCAAGTTTAAAATTAAGCCTCTAATTTTTTGCAAAGGACATCAGGGATCTAAGGGATAAGAGGTCCTAGAAAAACTTGTAGCTAAAAAACTTCCTGACTCCACAGACGAGGTCTCAGCAAATGTCGATTAAAAAAAGACCAGTGATAGCTAGCAATGGCCAGAAGCATATGCAATGCTCCAGTTAACCCACCACGTAGTGTTTGCTTGTGTAATACATTCATATTTCTCAGATAACATTTACTAAGAGGTTTCATACCCACTGTTTTGTCCTCTCAGAGTACAGACCTCAAATACCAGGGCTGAGACCACCAGTAGCTCACTTCTCACCACAAGTACTGTAACACACTTCACAGAGGAAGAGCAAGGAGGAGCCCTTCAGCTGCCATTAGCTCCAGTGTGACAATGCCAAAAATTTGTTATTTGAAAAGTGCATAAAGATTCCCCTGCTCTGTAGCTGTGTGGCCACTGGGCCTGCACCTATTTGACAGAGGATGTTACTGGTACTGAGTTTTAACTATTCTTAGCTCCACTTACCTGGGGAAGTGCAGGAGGTTTTCAAAACCATCAATGATCCAGAAAGGGCAGGCAGGGAGTTATAAAAGAGCTCTGGTTTCTCTGACAAGGATGTCTAAGCATTAGTAGCTATATCAGCAAACTTGGCTCAGACTACTCTGCCAGAAAGGTCCATTGGCATCCAACGAGGTAAGGCATCTATGAACACGACCATGCTAATGCCCAAGCTGATGCACCTAAACACACCGCATGAGCTGCACTGAGCTGTTGCAGTTAATAAAAGCATTTTCTCTGGGTATAAGCCTGCTGGCTTCCCATAGCAGCCCATGCTCACCAATGGGCAGGAGCCACCTCTGTCCTGATCCAGCAGGCCCTGCTCCTGAGCAGCCCAGACGGCTTGCTGGACACTGTAACACCACATGCTGTATCCTCCTCCTCACCATGGATGAACCACACTACGCTGAGCTAGGGAGAGCAGATACTTTCTCCCATATAATGGAGTCTCTCAGCTTTACACAGATTAAGCACCCTGTAAGAGGAGCACTGGAAAAAGCAAGGTGGGATTGTATTGTATTAATGTCACTTAATGGTAACTGTCAATGATCGTGATGGAATAAATATGGAAAGGAAATTACTGTAATTGATTGACAGTCTGGAAGCTTCCACATACTATATAATGAGAGAGACCTGTGAGAAGCTGCTGCGGTAGAGGCTATTAATGCAAATCATATGCACCATACCTGCTCTCTGAATTATGCAATGCCATGTGAATGTCTAATTCACTTCACCAGGCTTGTCTCTATCCAGAAAGAATATTCCACTGACATGCTGATTAGTATATTAGGAGAGTTTTAGAAGTTCAGTGGTAGAGTGGGTGCCATTGCAGTGTTATTAATTTAGTTCAGAACAAAACAAACAGGTCTGTACAGCTATCAAAATCACTACATAAGTCTACAAGATAAGTTTGTCATGGCTGATGGGAATTTGCAGGAAGGCCTTGTGATATGCAGTAGGAGTTAATGAATAGATAAGGAGGGTATCACTTTTCTAGGAAACAGTTGTTGAGGACTTGAGAATTGAAGACAAGGAAAAACACTTGATATAGCTCCATGATATTGTGCATTGCTTTCCAAAGAACGTTGTGATAACAAGTGGACAGGAAATTTAAAGGGAATTTAGAAATTTAGTTGGCATATTCATATTGCAATGGTGCCACAGGCACACATATAGGAAGATGATATCTGTCCCAAGCTTTCTGATCTAACGCCATCATATTTTGCCTCTAAAAAAGCATATTCAGATCAAATATCATTTAAATCAATGATGAAAATGATTTTGAAGGAATAATCATGGCCCCTGGGGAGCACTTGTCTTTCACGCAAAGCCATAACACAATTAGCACCACAGCGTCTGTTAAAGGGCAGCACAGACCTGGACCACAGGAGACCTCACACAGTTTCAGATTAAGCCTGGGGATGTGAAGAAAGCTCGCATAAAGCCTCCTGTGCCTATGCTGGCTGTGTCTCCCTCATTTCCACAAAAGTAAAAACCATTCAACTTTAACAAGAAACTGAGAGAAGGCACTGCAAATGTATAGAGCATTCCTCACTGCTTTCTCAAAATAGCTATTTTACAGGTCTGAAAACTAAATAATACACCTGAACATTAGCCTTGTGTCATTCACTAACTAACATGAATACTAAGAGCAACAATTTTGCCTCAATATCGCTTGCATTAAAGGGTCATGGGCTAGCCATGTCTAAAAAGAGGCAGAGGGCCCACCAACCCGGTTACTAAAGTGAAAAATGCCTGAAGAACAGCCTTGTCTCAAGATTAATTTTGCTCTTCTCTCATTGCAGTAACAGAGACCCAGCCCTGTGAGACACCTCATCCTTTTATGCCTGCCCAGCACGCTGTGGGACATGGGAAGGCCTCATGCAGGGCAGCCACGTGGACACGCATGGCAAGGCCAGGCCTTCCAGGTGAACCAGCATTGAAGGCACTTGCTTTGATTCATGTAGGATAAGGAAAAGCATGCTTCCCACTCCTCCTGCATCATAAGAGGCCCCAAGGCACCTCCACATCTCATATGCAGAAAACACGGGTAGACTCCATGCGATAGATTTTCAGGATCCTCTCCAGTGATCTGTACGGGACCTACACTTTCTATCAGTTTGCCTGCAAATAGCACTTGCACAAAAGCAAAGGTTTATCATTAAGATTTCATAGAGTTATTACTTGTGTGGTGATTATACAAAACAGCCCCGTTACATTCTAGGCTTTATGACACCTAGATACGCCTAGGGACAAATGCTGAGAGCAGAGCCAAAAAGATCTTGAAAATAAATGGAATGAGGCAGTGCTTGATATTTGGCAAGTCAGCACTGTGGAAGCAGAGATCCACGTGTCACTGTAATGTTACTCTTGTGGGGAAAAAGCTGCTGAAAGCCCCTCTGGATTCAGGTATTATTACTTTATTAGACAGAGAGCCACATCCCCAAAAGGCCAAAAAAAAAAACCACACACCAACAGCCCCTCGGTAGGGTACAGTGATTTCAGAGGAGGGAGATGCAGAGCTGTAAGCTCCAGAGAAATCACCATTTCCTGACAGATACACAACTCCTGAGGGGGCTGCAGGCACCCCGGGACCTGCAGACCCCCCAGGGGGCTGGGAGCACCTACAAGGATGCAATGCATTTTGCTGTTTCCCCCCAGCCCCCCTTTTTTTTATTGCACAGCCCCACCTCAGAGTCTGCTTTAGAAATGCAAGGATTCAGGATGGTTTAATCAGGCTTGCCTTGTTAGTGAAAAGAATATACTCCCTGTGACATTTTGATGTTGTGAATTCACACCACAGAAATCCATTGATGTTTCTCGGGGTGGGGGCTGAATTTGTCTGGGAGGGATGCACAGTGCAGCACGCTGGTGAGGAGCTGGGGCGGGGATGGGGAGAGGTTCTGCAAGAAGCAGAGGAGGCTTTTTCAGCCTTGGAGGAGCTATTTGCCACCCAGGGGCCAACACTCTCAGATTTTTGCAGAGATTGATGTATTCAACATGCAGAAACACTCTGAGGGAAAAATATTTTGCATTAGTTCAGCTTCCAAGATTTCACTATTTTACTTGCAGAACAGCTCAGTTCTCTCTGTGCTCATTCAGCAGGAAGTTTACTTTTGGGCAGGACAGGCCAGAAACACAAAATCTCAGTCCAGATTTCATTGCTCCCAAAAGCACAGGCACACAAGGACTGGGACTGCTGCACCGCCAGTAGCCAGCTGTGCATGAACTCCACTCTGGCACCCCACGGGGCAGGCACAGCTTCTGCAGGAAAGCCTATCCTATACCTTGAACACCGCTCTGCACAGCCTGGTAATGAAAGAGGACGGTATTAACATTCCAATCAAAACATCCAGGAGGAGGAAAAGAAGAACTGGTCCTTCCAGTGTCAACTCCAATTAGTGGGAAATAGAAGCCACAGATGAGAAATAGGAAGCATCTGTATGTGAAAGCATGTTTAGCTTTGAAGCTGGTGTGGGAATATTGGCTTAGTCCTTACTTTCCCCAAGTGTTATGTCATCTCATGTGTAATGTTGACACTTACAAGGATTACTTATTAAATAATTCCTTTACAAACAACAGGGAATAATTCTGGCCTTTGATATAGACAGATTACGATCTCAGATGCTACTATAGAGATCTTATATTCATCTGAACAGGCTAAGCACATTAAGAATCAGGGAAGAAAAATATATGAATGCAGAATATGGAAAGTAAATCATAGAACAGGAAAATCAAAGTAGCCATGCTGAGCCACAGTTTTTAGTACCTGAGAAAGGGAAATTACTAAGATTAAATCAGCCCACATCAGTCATTTTAGTACAAAATGTGTTCCATGCCAATCTGGGTGGAAGGCCTTAATTCTTTTGTCTTGACTTTTATATATATTTATATAATTTTAAGTAGGATCCCACTTTGGGAATGCAAGAAAAAAAAAAGGAGAGTTTAAGAATAGCCTGCAGATGTCTAATTAACCTGACACTGCCCTCTGGTCAGGCACAGTCAGCTCCCAATTACCTGCAGGTGCTTTAGCCAGGTTGTGGATGGAGCCTGGCAGAGCACAGAGGTTCCCAAGCCAGCTCTGTAGGGGTGCAGTGCTGCACGTACACTGCTCTCCTGCTCCTCCTAGTCCTGGAGCAGTTCAGCCTGTCTCAAAGAGCACAGAGATGGAGTTAATAAGCTTTGCTGGTACCTGCATCAGCTCTCCACGGAGCTGTCCTGGAAACCACCACTCTGCTGCAGAGCCATTCACTGCTCTTCCTGGAGACCCCAGACCCAGTGCTATGGTCCTGGCAAGCTCTGCTTCATGGGGCTGCAGCAAGGCTCTGTAACATATAACAGCAGGCTTGGAGACCTTTCTGCCTAAAGTCCTAAGAGGGCAGATGCAAGGAGCACCGACTTTAAAAAAAAAAAAAAACTATTCTTTTACTAAGACTTTTTTTTTTTCCCAAACCAACCTCATCTGAGCATCTGTGGTAACATGGATGTGGGGGGAACAACTTCTTCAGGAAAAAAAAAAAAGCTGAACCAAAAAAGCAACAGCATTAATTTAATTTGCTTCCTCAAACTGCAAGTCCTTGTACGTGCTTAAAGCAAATGAGGCATTAAGGCTGTGAAAATGCATGGAGGCCCCTGCAGCAGCACTTCCTTCAGCAGAATGAGAATGGGAAGGCCTTTACACAGTGTCCCATTGTCCCCACCAGCCGCTAGGTGTTCAGCCCTGGAGCTCCAGCTAGCAGCACAGTATGGGGTTACCCAGGGCAATGAGCGACAAACAATTTAAAACTTTTCCATAAATCTGAAAAACAAAGAGGCTTTTTATCTCTGCGCTGAAAGAAGCAAATGAGCAGAGCCTGCATCCCCAGAGCCCACTGCTCCGGCCTGATCAGAGCAATCAAGCTGATGGCCTGACAGCAGACAAGCTGCTTCTTGAGCAGGAAAATCGCTTCAGAAATCCTCCCCTTGGCTTGTCACAAGAGGGGACGCCCATCCCCTGAACCCCTCTGTCCTTCCTGCTGGTGGAAGCAGGCTGTTGCTTCTGCTGCTCCTCACACCACCAAGAGGCACAGAAACCTCAGCCTCCTCCAGGCTCACAACAACGCAACAAAGGCAGAGCAGGGCCCACTGTTAGCCTCTTCCTGAGCTTTACAGAGAACCTCATGCTCTTTATTGAGAGAAATCAAGCCAGAAACATTTTTTTTTTAAACAGCAATTGGAAAAGCAAAGTGAGGAGAACTTTTTCCAACCTAGAGTGGCACAGAGCGGAGAATAAGGACCGAAATGACTGAAAGCCTGCAGAACGTTTTATAAAACAGTTATTTTTTCCCCCCTAACAATGGTACTCTGTCCCTGACATGAATCAAAAAATGTCACAAGGCAGTTTGGTGAGGCCGCATGTGAATGCTGGTTATTGAGCTGCAGCAGCTGCAGGCAGACTTTGTGGTTAACCCTGTAAGACTTTCACTGCTACAGCTGGCTTTGATTCTGTCACTGCATCCAAGCAGCCGCTCCTTCCCACTGCGCCTCTGCTAAATATAATCACAGCCCTATCAGCACCGGCATTTCCTCTGCGAGCATCACAGGACCAGCTCAAAGGTAAAGGCGTTGAGTTAGGCGATATCTGTATGTATCCCTGCACCACTGAGAAGCCTTCTCTCCAGTGGCAGTACTAGGGGATCCTTTGGCATTCTCTTCAATCCAAAATACCAAGGTTACCCGCTCACATGTTTATTGTTGTGGTATCCAGCTCTACAACACACTTTTCCTAGAACTATCAGCATAAATGATGCTCTCAGCTTGTGCAATACCAACAGCAGAGGCCAACAAGGCAGTAAAGTTCAGCTATTTTGCCTCTCAATTGTCATGAAAATTTCTGCAGCTCTTCAAGCTTTGGGTGGAAGCCTACATTACTTTCAGGTTGGCTCGTATAAATTTGTCTTCCTCCCAACAATCTGCCTTCCCCACAGGAAAAAAAAAAAAAAAGGAAAACAGCCAGAAGGAGAGGTAGGAGAGGTGCACAATTCTCAAAAAACACAAGCCTGATTTTACATGAAAAGTGATAGTTGAAAAAAAAAAAAAAAGCTTTTAAAAGTTATGCTTTATGATCCATGACTAGTTTCAACCATCGCATCTTTCCCAAGACAGCATTTTGAACAGAGATCTTGACTAGTATCTTTAAACCAGTTAAGTATTTCTGTGGTGACTCTGAAGTAGCGCACACACAAAATTGAATTGGTTTTAAGTTCTAATCAAAGCAATTTAGGCTACTGCAGTAAGCTGCATACACTTCTGTGCATCCCTTCAACTCCTTGCATACTGATCAGTCCCATCACAAAATATTGGACCAGTGTGCTCCTGAACTAGGCCCTGGTGCAAAAAAAAAAAAAAGGAAAACTGAAAATCTTGCATCTCAGTGGATTTATATGCACACAGGAATTTACATATTTGGTCAAGTTATATGCATTTGCATCAATGTAAGCCCACAGCCAGGTTAACTGAGTAGAAGATTTGTTCACCGCTACAGGAGTGATTTAAAACTATCATCCTCCTTTAAAGCTCTGTCTTCCTCACCTGCGATACATGCAGGAAATTCTTCCAGGGCCCTACTTTGATTTTTTACATAGTTTTCCTTACAGGGCAGACTTGGCTTTCCTAGAAGGAAGGCTTCAGCCAGTATCTGGTGGCTTTTTGCCACTGCATGTGTTGCCACTCTGTCCCAGCTTTATTGCCCTGCCGATGCTATCCCCCCCACTTAGTGCCCGAAGCGCATCCCTCTTTCCTGCAACCCAGCCCTACGGGCAGTATTGTCTTCCCAGCACAAATATGCAGTGGATATCTGCAAGAGCAAGCCACTGGAAGATGCATATCAACTTAAAAACACAAGGCCTTTCAGATGTGGGCTCTCAAAACAAGCAAGCGTGGATTAGCAGCAGCAGCCACCCCTGTTTTTTTTTCCCCCCAGAGTTTTTAAAGATGGAGGCAAGGAAAAAAGGCAAATTCCAATGCCATCAAGTTGCTTGTGAGTGTGCTCTGTGTGGGATGGCACAGCAGCCAGGAAAGCTCCTGCTTCCCTCCATCACCCCAGCCCTCTGCTCCACCTGACAGTGTTTTAGCCTGGAGCATACCTAAGGGCTACAGCACAAGCTGCCCAGGAGAGCAGAAACATAAAGGCTCGGTCACATCATTAGGCCACAATTTGTGCTAATTCCCCAAATTCTGTGGGAGAATGTGAGCACCTAGGAAATAGCCTCCCTTTGAAGAGGAGAACTCAGGACTGAATTTAGACCACCTGTCACCCTTTTTCCTTTATTTAATCCCTACCCCATCCCTCAGCCCCATTTTCTTTACACTACCAAAAAAAAAATTAAAAGCTCTCCTTCCCTAATTCTAATGCAAACCTCTTGACAGCCAGCAGGACTGTTTTAATAAGTCTTGGCAAAGCATGTCCATTTTTAATCATTCAAGGAGAAAAAAATAAAAGAGAGAGATGGAAGGATGAAGAACAAAAAAAAAAAGAGGAACTTCAGGCTGTACACACGTGGCCAAAAAAGTGTAACCTGGTGCCACTGTAGAACACAGATCTGCACATACCAAAACCATCCTGTGGTGCTCGCTGTGAGGCCCTAGCCTGGGGTCTGCAGATAAAAATCAGGAAAAGAGGAATGGATGGGAGCAGAGGAGCAGAAAGCTCTCACTGCAGTGACGGGCTGGAGCTCAGGGGGAGCTCCCCAAGGGGCACCCTGACCTCCCTAAACCCCCACCCGGCCCACGCCCCTGTGCAAAGCCTGGAGCCCCACTGGCAAGTAGGGTTTCAAGCTGCAGGAGATCCTGCCTTTCGACCAGGAAGCAGAACCTGGCCATCTCTAGGCTGCAAGTCTCCCACAGCACCTTCTGAGGAGGAGAGTGTTTACCCTTTTACTCCGGCCAAAATCTGCTCTGGTTAATTGCAACCCAAGCACACCTGCCTCCCCCACTCCTCAGGGGGCCAGGGCTCTCCTCCCTGCCTTTCCCAGCAGCTGCCACCCACCTCCCTGCCCACCCCAAAGGGTGGAGGTGGCCAGCCCCTGTGTCACCTCCCCAGCACCTCAGGCACAGCAAAGAAAACAGCAGTAACCACCCAGCAGCTTCGCAGTTACTCCTGAAAGTTATCAGCCACAAAAAGGGAAAGGCCCCAGGAGTGAAAAGGGAAACACAGAATGGCTGGGCGGTACTGTCCCACCCAAGTGTTAGCATCAGCCCTCTCCTGCCCCCCAGGGCAGGGCTGTCTTGGTAGCAGCTGGGGAAAAAAAAAAAAGAGCATTTCCAGATCACACATCTTCAGAAGCCTTATCCTATGTGACTTGGTTAAACCCTCGGGGGCTAGGAGGCCACAGGGCTATGTGGGAACAGAGTTTGACACTGTAAGGCTCTGACCTTTTTCCTAACAGTGAAACAGAAAAGCGTCTGGTGTCTTTTTAGTCAGAAAAGGCGATTATGTCACTTGACTAACCCAACAGCTTTGTATTACCACTGTTGTTTAAGCTTAACCTACACTGTGGTAGTGAGCCTCCTCACTTGGATGTATGGTTTATACTGCTATTTCTGCCAGTATACCTTACACCTGGACCTGCCTAATGCAAGGAAATAAGCAAGAACAACACGTGAAAGCTGTTGAAGTAAGTAATCAGTGTTCCCATAGGCCTCCCCTTTCCTTAGGACCAGACTAAGAGATTTTTTGCCTGCATGTAGTTTCTCAGAGCTGGTTTGCCCCATGAAGTCAACGAGGGCAAGTCAAGCACTCACAGGTCCAGAAACTTCAGTTGTGCAGCATCAGGGGGATGAAATCAAACCCAGATGCTATCATTGCAAAAGTGTGCCTTAGGTTCATACCCTCCACAAGGATGGGGATGCACGTGAGCATTATATGGCCAACCAAATTACCGCAATAGCTGCACAGACAAATAATTGTGTTGCATACAAAATTGTATAACCTTGTTCTCACTTAACAGGTGCACACTATGCATATTTTACAAAGACTATAAAAATAGATGTTTTCAAGTTTAAAATATTTGGGCATTTATTTTTCAAATGTCACAGATGTTTTCTGATTTTAAAATTAATCTTCAACTATAACATAATACTTTAGAAGAGCCCAAGTCTAATAACACAAGCTTCTCACACAAACAAACTTGGTCTACTGTATGTTGCCCTTCGTGAAAGCTACATTTCTCCAAGATTTACCTACAATGAAAGCAGTGAAGAGAGTATTAGCATGTGATAGAACTGTATCAAATCTGAAGACTTCTGCATTTCAGGTTTTGCTTTTTTATAATTATTTTGAAACAAGATTTTAGTCACAACATTTAACCCTGTTTGACATTGTAATTCGTGTGACATTGTAATTCGTGGAAAATCCAGTTTTACTCTACTCTGTTCTGTTTTGAGATTTCCCACATTTTGTATGCTCTACACAAAAACAAGTTATGAGACTCAAACAGTCTAGACAAATTATTTTACAAATGTTTCCTTTTACAAGTTTCAGGGAAAAATATATAGGCTAATCACATGCACGGACCATGACTGAGAAGCAAGAAGTTCATTAACAGTCGTAAGAGGAAGAAAAGAGTTGTTCAGTCTCATAGTGCTTGCAAAAGCCTTAACCTTCTGTATGTTAACAAGAACAACCCAAATCCATGAGTACAGCTCAAGAGCATCCACAGCAAAACTTGTGTTGGTAGAGATGCACCTTTGCAACTTGCTTCAGTTTTTTTTACATTTTTTCCAGAAAGTTGCACAAGCCATACTATGAGCTCAGCAGCTGAAGAATTTTTCAGACTTTCAGTAGTCAACACAAGTCTAGGAGATCTTAATGTGAACAGCCATAACTGCAAGCTTTGGGGGAAAGGTTCATGTTTGTTCTGTAGATGCCAGGTGCCTGGCATCAGAGTTGTGGCTAGTAGCCAAGCCAACATCATTGCAAGACAGATAAGTAGCAGTTAAGAAAAGCCAGAATCCCACTGAAATCAAGTTTTGCTATCAAAACAAAATAACAAAAGAAAAATCAACAAATCTTGATTTCAATGGATTTGGGATTTCACAGGAAATATTTTCCTGAGACTTGCTATATTATTTCTCTTTTACTTAAGCTTACCAAATTCTACAGACAATATGGCCAAGAAAAATACCTGCATGCAATGAAAGTCAACAAGGAGAAATTTGCTTGCTTAAACAAAGCTTGAAATACAGGAAAGGCCAAGAAAACACTTTGTTTCTTGCTACCTCAGATCAGATAAAGTACGCATTTGCTTTCTGCCAGTAGAAACATATTTTTGGACATCTTACCATCAAGGGAAACCCCAGATCTCTGTTCTGTTTTCTAAAGCATTACTCACTTGAGTGACTGGGAGAAGAATAAAAAAGGCAAGAAAAAAGGCTTTGATTTCTTTGCAGGGATCGCACCCCACCATCCTAGTCACACACTCCCCAGGCACGGGGTCTTCTGGTTCAGCCTCAATATTTCCCTGTGCTTGGTACTTTATCTACCCCAAAAGGCCTTCCCGCATACTCAGCTTCTTATAGCAGAGAGATCTCACTAGTTAGGGTGCTCCTAAAGCTCACAGCTGGTCTTGCAGCTCCAGCACACCTCCACAGCTGAGAACCCACACCTAATCACAATAATTTGTCATAACTAGCTAATAATTGGAGGCAATAAGTAACAAAGCAAGAGAGATTTCAGATCTGCCACCACGTTCCTCCGACCACCTGGCCACCTTTGAAAGGCTTGTTGAAGGCTGTGACAAGCACATCGTGCACAGGGCTGATTTAACAGGAGAGGTGAGCAATGCTCAGCCTGAAATCCCATTCCTGTTTTGCTAGAGCCTCTCAGGGACCCGTTCCATGAAGGTCACTACGTTTATGGCAATGGCCCAAGCACCCACTGTCCCCCTCCAATGGCTGCCACACGTTTCCCACTCATCATCCCACTGCCATTGTCCTGATTTTCCTTCGGCAGAATGGCCACAACAGCACTTTTCATCACTGAAATGCACAGCACAAATGGGAAGCACAAGCCAAACAAAAGCTACAGCCGTTCTGTTTACTAGGGAAAAAGATCAATGGGCTTCAATGAAAGGACAGGAAACTGATGTTCTCACTGTAACTTGTTGGTAAAACAGTGAATAGTGCTATCGAGGCTGACAAAGGCTCTCTTTTTCCCCTCTTTTGCCCTTTTTTTGAATGAAGAATCCAATGGAGAGAGTTATCATGTAGTTATCAACAGGCCATGAAATAGGGAGCATCAGCAAGTTTATTCAACTCTTTTATTTGCTCTTAGAGAGTTGAACAGAAGCCTAGAAGTGCACACTGAAAAAGAAAAAAAATCACACGCGAAAAGACAGCCTGCTGGGGGGGAGGAGGGGAGAATCGAGCAGGAGCACAAGTCTGAGGGGTTTGCAAACTCATTTGCTCAGCATTTTTCCTTGTTCAGAGTGCATAGAGCATCTCAATGTATTGGTGAGGATGAGCATGGCCAACCGAGAGAAACCACTAACCATTCCTTACACCCACGCAAGACCACACTACTGCTGTGACAAGCCAGCCCTTAGGGCCCTATTAGAAGCACTACACCTGGTGTTTACATGATTAGGCCCTTATTCAGCTGCATCTGGAGCACTTTGGGATGCTCTAGTCTAGTCACCATCAACATTTACTGGGAACCATAAAATGGGAGCTGTGCTCTGGTAGAAATACTTCTGGATTGAGCCAACTCATTAGTCAGCATCATGTTGTCCTTCCACAGACACAGTTTACAACTCAAAAAAAAATGGGAGATAGAGTGACTAACAACATTTTGCCTATGCATTGTCATATAGCCTATGCACCTGGCTTGTGCATTAATCATATACCTGCATATTTAGGTACATCCCATACATTGGGCACACTATGTACCACACACATATCTGCAATGATGGTAAAGAATTAAAATGCTATCATATGACTAATGCCAAGTGTTTTGCAAACATGAGAAGCAAAAATCTTTTTGCTCTCCCAAGACTCCTTTGCAATGTCCTACATATAAAATTTCAAACTCCAAATTCAAAGTGAAGCTTAACACAGGGGAAATTGTCATTTTCCTTCAAGGCTCAAAGGAAAATTCAGGATTATATGAAGTACATGAGGTTAGTTATTAGTCACGTTGTTCTTCAAAGGACTATAGAAACTGAGAAGACTGATGTCATGGGAAAGCCAAGTAATTGGCGAAAATGTTTTTAAAGGTTAACTCTTTATTTTACTGCTTTTGAAGAACTGTAAGGAGAGACTTGTTAAGATTTCCATCCTGCTCACTTTGTGCCTGCAGTATGATACCTGGGACTTATCACTTTCTGTGAGCCCATTTTCCTCCTCAGGGTTTTTTGGCCCCATTTTACACGCCGATATAAAGCTGGTGCCCACAGAAGCCTGAACACAGCAACACATCAGCAAGAGCTGTCCCCCCCACTGCACACACACTGCCTATTGCAGAGCCTTTGAGAGCCTTCCAGTTCACCTTAACCTCTCTGGGGAAGTTTGCTTCCCTAGTGGCCAGGGTTGCATACATGCATAGAATCACCTAGGTTGGAAAAGACCTTCAAGATCACCAAGTCCAGCCATCGACCTGACCTACCAAATCCCTAAACCATGACTCTTACTGCCATGTCTACATCTCTTAAATACCTTCAGGGATGGGGACTCCACCACTTCCCTGGGCAGCCCATTCCAACAACTGACCACCCTCTCCATGAAGAAATTCTTCAAAATGTCCAACCTAAACCTTCCCTGGTGCAACTAGAGGACTTTTCCTTACATTCTGTCACTTGTCACCTGAGAAAAGAACATGGAATGCCAGCATGGGGTCATGTCACCAGAGGAAAGAGGCCAACACCCAGCATGGAGTATGGTCAGCCTTGTTCATTCCAGGTGAGCACTATTCACTCAAGCTACTGCCATGAAGCTAAATTAGACCAGAGCTTGTGGATATTACACAGTATGGCCCTAATACAAGCATGCTTGAAAAGCAGTTTGTACACTTACTGGAATCACCAACATCCTCTACCTGTTTACCCTCAAACAATGCTTGCAGCCCACTTGCCTTGCACAAGATGCACACTGAGGGAGGGATGCAGCGGCAGATTTGAGGGCATCTTGCCCATATTCAGTGTGCCCACCTCTGCCTCCTGTGTCAGACCTCAACAGAGCCAAAAGGAAGGCAAAAGCGTTCTGCTCCCCCAGGATCTGCAGCACACATCCATGCACATGGACAGCCAGCACGTGATCCTCTTCCTATTCCTTTTTTTAAATGAGAGTTGACAGGCCAGCAGTTCTATTAGGGTTTGCACCAGGAATAAAGAATGTGTAAACAGTGACTCACTCCAAATAAGACATGCATAACCCTTTTATTTTTCTTAATATAAGAAGTCTTGCTTCTGCTTGTCATTAATTTCTAATTCTACAATTCCTTGGTGTGGTCCTATTGAAGCACCACTTCAGGTTTTTCACTAGTCACAGACACCAAAATTATTATCTGCCAGATAGTTTAGATGCATTTTGTGTCTCTGCAGAGATACTTTCAAAAAGCGCTATCGCTTACGTTAAGGGCACTCCTTCCAGCATAAAAGTTTGCTTGACAAAGTATTCAGCAATATTTATTACACTAAGTGTATATCCTGCCTTAATCCAACAGAACTTTCAGTTTTCCTATGGAGGCATAACAGTTGAATTGATCTTTTATACAGGGGGACAAATTTAATTTTCCAGCTCTGATTTGGAAAAGAATGCTTATTCAAGACAGCACTTAAGCCTTGCTGAAGTCAATGAGACCTAAACACATGTTTACAATTAACCATGTGCTTAAGTGGTGGTCTGAACCGGGTGAATAAATGTGAAGGCAGTAGGTCGGCTTGCATAAGAAAGAATTACCAGTCTGAGAGAGAATTACAGAATTTGGCTATAAGAGGCTGGAGGATTAGTAACAAATGTGTCATTCCTGTAAGTAATTTACTTAAACCAAAGCCATAGCAGAGCTGTTTAGAGTGTGCTCTCAGATTAATTTGGAGGACAGACTTAGAACATAATTATCAACCAAGAACAACTGTAAATTTGTAATAATATATCAGAATCACCAACCAACTCTCAAACAAGATCTATAGAACCGAATATCCTGCTCGGATTTAATGAATTCCAGCCTGTTTCAGAGCTAGGTTGTGATTTCACATGGAAAACTGAATAAGTAACAGTGCAGGCCAGAAAAGTAATTGTGGCTCAAAAAATGAAACCAAAGAGCACATGTAAGAGCCTCCGAACCCTGCCAAAATTATTTTTGCGGTAGCAGTTTATGAGAACAGTATGAGAAGCCATCAACAGAGCTTAAGGAGTTTAAGTTCCCAAGTCCCATTGACTGATAAGGGTCCTGGAGATTGTCAGACATTCCTCTAGGTGCTCTTAAGATAACTTAATGAGGAGGATAAAATCCCTGTATTGGCCATATTTAAAGAAATACATTATGATTTGCAGGCAAGTTTATAGTGTACATTGCTTACCTTCTTTCCCAGATTCATTGAACATTACTGGCACGTGACTAGCTGGTACATCTATGTTTGATGAGGAAGGTCACACACTCCTGCGCTGCAGAGGAGGGGAGGAAAGGGAATCATCTCCAGATGTCACTCCAGCTCTGCAGGATCAATGTGAAGTTTAACAATTAAGAAGAAAGACTTGGACTGACAGACCTTTTAGAAAAAAAAATCCGCTCTCCTACTGCACTTTTAATTCATTACACTCACAGCTGGCTATGGAAGTGACCCTTTGAGCTGAACTGATACTGCTTTTCAGTGCCAGAAATGAAAATTCCCAATAAGAATTTGAAGAGCATAGGGGTGAATGGAGCTTGCTGAGGCAATGCAGGGCTTCAGAACCCTGGAGCAGCAGTGGGAGCCATCCCTTCCAGTCATCTCCCCTCCTCCTCATCATCCTCTCTCTGAGATTAGCAGAAGCAGCAGGCTGGGCATCTCTCCTGGCTTTCCCCTCTCAACAGGTAACACTGCTGCCCTTGTGCTCAGAGCTGTACACAACTATTCTGGGGTGTTCCAGGTAACAGCCCAGCTCTAGAGGTTACAACACCTCTGGAAGTTACTAATTAATTCACCACAGCTGCTCTGCCCTCTCCACAGTAACTAAATCCAGTAAACGTGTGTGTTGTCAGGCTAAGGAGTGCAGGGCTCCGAGGTACAAGGACGGATACACTATTTCCTCAAGTTTTCCTCAACTAAAATCAATGTGCAACTCTACAGGGAGTCAACACATGAGGAAAGAAAAAAAAACTCTTTGGGATGCATGCCAAGTGCCTATATACATAAGGCACAGCATGCACATGAGCACAGGCAGCATTACTGCTGCTGGAGTGATTTACATGCATCAGAGCCCTGGTGGGGCTGCTGCTGTGTTTGGACACATCCGTATGTCTCTGGCTGCCAAGGATAAGCAAGCTCCAGCATTGTGCCTCTCCTGGGACCCTGGCAAGCATGCCTCAGGTGCAGGCACTCTGCCTGCAGCCCTGATCATAGGAGCTGGGCTGCACAGTCCAGCTGCCCGGGGCTCCCAGGACGAGTGCCAGCCCTCCAGTTGCTGAAAAGGACTTTTTTCCCCAGAACTTAAACATTACACACACAGTGTTTCAGTTGGTCCTAGAAACACAGTAAAACTGATGCAGGTAATACTTTTGACTTCTATAAGATCAAGGAAATATCTCTCTAAATAGCAACAAAACACCAAGACCTATTGACTTAATGCCATTCCTTCAACACTGAGACATTTCTGAAGCTGATATCAGCTTTCCAGTGTTTGAGACCTTTCCTCCACCAAGCAGGTCTGACCCACCTCTAAATCACAGAGCAACAGAATAGTTTGGATTGAAAGGGACCTTAAAGATCATTTAATTCCAACCCCTAGAACTCCTCCCACCAGACCAGGCTGCCCAAAGCCCCATCCAACCTGGCCTTGAACACCTCCAGGGATGGGGTGTTGCCACAGCTTCTCTGGGCAACCTGTGCCAGTGCCTCACCACCCCCAAGTAAAGAATTTCTTCCAAAAATCTAGTCTAAGTCTACCCTCTTTTAGACAAAAACCATTATGCCTTGTCCTATCCCTACACTCCCTGACAAAGAGTCCCTTCCCAGCTTTCCTGTAGGTCCCCTTTATGTCCTGGAAGGCCCCAATAAGGTCTCCCCAGAGCCTTCTCTTCCCCAGGCCGAACATCCCCAACTCCCTCAGCCTGTCTTCATAGGAGAGGTGCTCCAGCCCTCGATCATCCTCACAGCCCTCCTCTGCACTTGCTCCAAGAGGTCCACATACTCCAGGTAGGGTCTGAGGAGAATAGCATAAAGGGGGAGAATCACTTCCATCTACCAGCTGGTGATGCTTGCTTGATGCAGCTCAGGATACAGTTGGCTTCTGGGCTGCAAGCACACCTCGACAGCTCATGTTGAGTTTTCCACCAACCAGCACCTCAACCCCACATTTTCATCAGCCAAATCTTTCCCCCCATCACAGCTCTGACTAGTACAATCACCACCCTCCCATTTCCCAAAACCACTCCTGAAGAGCCTCTTTTAAAACATCACAGCCTGTCTTTCAGATGACCCATCTGATCAGTCCTGGCAGGTGATCAAAATCCCAGGCACGTCAGCTGTTGCTTAATCACCTGCAGCCCAGACTTGGAGAACAGGTTAGGATGCCACCTCTTTGCCCAAGCACGCTCAGCCTGAGCGTATGATCATCCCAGTGTTGTTGCTGTCATTGTGGGCTCTGCGCCAGGTGCAGGAATTTCTCTTGATGTTTGCTATGGGTTTTAGAGAAGCACAGAGGCAAAGAGTGAAGAAAGAAGGCTTAATACCTCGTCCCTGGGACTTCTCATGGCTGGGAGGGCTGTATCTGCTGCTTGTGCAAGCCCGTGGACATCTTCCCCCGGCTCCGACTGGGCATTGCTCATCCTGGAGGAAAACAAGGGAGTGAGCAGCAAAGCGGGTCTCTGCCCTTCCCCTGTACCTCCTGCCCAACCTATGTGCTGTCCCTCAGAGAGGAGCATATGCTCCACAGCCTCTTGCTGGCTTTGGATGCACCAGATGCAGCTGGTCAGCAGGCCGATCAGCCGCACTTGGCACACGGGCTCCTGGAGCCAGAGAAACCACAGCACGGTGCTGGGGATATATGACTTGTCAGCGCTGCAGCGGGGGAACACGAGGCAGGGATGGATGAATGGAGGCTGCTCAGCTGCCCCGGCCCACCCAGCTCAATCTGCCTGCCTTCCCTCAGCTCGCTTTCTCTTATCGTCATTGTAAGAAAGTGCAACAGCTTCCAAAATTGCTGTATCTACGCACAGCATTCACGTGCTGCCTTGCAAAGCCCCCCAAGGCGCAATGTTGCACTCGGGGCACCCCACATGAGCAGGATGAGGAGGCTTGCAGGAAAATGCAGGAAAATGCAGGCAAACCAAGCTGGGCTTGGGTGCTGCAGCCCCCGTTCCTGCTGCAGACCCCTTCATGATCAGAGTGCAATGTGTGGCGCCGGCTCCAGCATGGTTTGGAGGCAACAAAAGGCACGCCAACTTCAAAGGGATCTTGGCTGCCCAGAGCGGCTTCTTGCAACTATTATTCTCACTATACTTTCTTTTTTTTAATTTTTGGGGGGAAGCAGACTTCATGACGCATCACACAAAGTATTTTTCTCACATCCCCCACCTCCCAGCCAAGGAACACGAGGTGTGCTGCTGGAGCTAATGAGCAGCCCCACGTGAGCCCATCTGCACCGCACGTGGCCCCAGTTTTGCAGCTCATCAGGCAAAAACTCTGCTCCTGCCTGGTCCTGCACACATGCACACGCATACTCGGAGAAATGCAATGTTCCTTTTGGCTAGGAGACAGGAAAAGACTCTTTGCTCTTTCACGTGGCTCCTAAACCTCACACGTGGGGGCTGTGAAAGGAATGGTGCAGGGACAAAGTACAGAACTTCAGCTGGTTGAAGATGCAGGGTAAGCCCTAACATAAGCACGCTGGTGATCTATACATAGATCGACAGCTGGCTGGGATCGCTTTACGGTCCAGCGACCCAGGGGTCAGGGCAAAGGAGGGACAGGAGGATGGCAGCACCTGCAAGTTTGCCATTAAAAAGCAGTGGGCAGGCTGCAGCCCCGGGGACAAGTCCCAGCTCAGACTGGAGGGACCACAGAGACACAAATAACACCGGCCATCCAGTGCTGCAAGCTAGCCCAGGCCATTGTAGAAGTGCACAAAATGATGTGCAGAGAGGCACACACAAGGTGATTTTGCTGCCCTTAAGTCAGCAGCCTACTTTTTTCAGCTCTAAATGTGGATAATCAACGCTGGATGCAGAGGAGGTGCTGCAGATACCCTCGGAGGACTTACCCAAACTTTGAAATAAAGCTTCATCCAGGGGAGAAGAGCCAGGGAATGACACAAGGCTTCAGGTGTGAGTGGTCCAAGCAACCTGCCTTTGCTTCAAACCATCGTCTCTCAAAGGGATCTCACTGTCCAGCAAGATTAGGCACATCTGGATACTCCAGGACTCACACGAGCCATTGGGTATTTTATGGAGCAGTCAGCCCAATCCAAGACAGTCCCTCCCTGCTGACACGAGGGCTGGCAGGCTGAGCAGAGAGGCCAGGGATTGAAAGGACCATGGAGAATAGACTCATTCCTCCCTGCCAAGATGGCTTTCTCTCAAGTCATTGCCGAAGCACATTTAACACCACGATGTTTGGAAGGAGCCTGTGTGGCACATATAGGTTGTGCTAGACAAGCATGTAGCAGCTTTCTGAGCTGGCAGCAGGCATAGTGCCTTCGCTTTTATACACATATTTTTTAGGTTCGGCTACTTATTTAATTGCCCATCCCACTTCTGAAAAGGATCTGACTGGTCATTTGCAGTAACACTGAAACACAGGAAACAGCGTGTTCCCACACTGCAGACCAACCATTACATCATGCCAGCGGCTGATAGGAAACACTCCCTGCAGCTGCCCCAGCAACTCCACCCCACGAGCACATGCAGACCAGCCCACCCCAAGCTCATCGGGTCAGCAAGGAGCCCTCGGAGCCCCAAAGCCCAGCCAAGGGGACCTGGCAGCGCTTTGTACAGATGTGCATGTCCTAGGCTGCAGATGAAAGCAAGAAGCAGGCTGGCTGGCTCAGGAGCATCAGCCAAGGCTCCCACTTCTCCTCCCACCCCCAAGAAGAAAGGCAGGCAGGTAAAAGCATCATTAGCAGGACAACTCCGTCCGATGGTTGTGTCCTCCCTGGCAGAGGGAATGTGAATGGGCAGGAGCAGAAGCAGCATGAGGCGAGTCAGGAAGAAAGCCTGGAGGGGATATGAAAACAGTTTGAAGAGCCTTTCATTGCAAGGTTTTGTTGTCCTGAATCTGGCCCAGTCCATGGATGTTAACAAGTGCTGCTACTCCACAACGCCTGTTTCATGGCTGTGAGTTGGTCATGGCTGTGAGTTGTCATGGCTGTGAGGTGGTCAAGGCTATGAGCTGGTCATGGCTGTGAGTTGTCATGGCTATGAGTTGTCACGGCTATGAGTTGTCATGGCTATGAGCTGGTCACGGCTACAAGCTGGTCATGGGTGTGAGTTAGTTGTGGCTGTGAGGTGGTCATCAGTCTTCTGAGGTAGCAGATGCTCTCATAATTAAAACCACCACGGTCAACTTTGGCCATCTTAGCAGAGATACTAAGGATTTAATTGGAAATGACACCATAAATATTCTCCTTTTGTTAGTCTAGACGGTCCACTCGGCCAGGCCTAAGGCGTGTTGATGGAAAAGCTACCACTGCCCTGTTCCATATCTAGCGAGTTAAGTCACCAGAGTGGTGAAAGTGATGCATCAGTAATGGGTCCAAGTGAAATATTTATTTAAATGGTGAAGACTCCCCAGAAAACAATTAGCTAACATCTGCTGAACTGCCAGCAGCCTGATTTATCTCATTATTCAGCAAACCGTACATTTAGGAAAAAATATCAAATGAGAGCTGGTATGTGAAAATATTGCAACAGAGGACTGAGAGCAGCAAATTCTTGCTACAGAGGACAGATAGTACTATTATTATTACTATTATTGTAATTGTGATTGTGTAATTTTTCTGCAGCCCCTTCCCTAGCAATACTGGAAAGCAATCCCTCAAAGGAGCCTTGTTCTACCAATAGGGGTAATTACTATTTTTTTCACTAGAGATGCAAGTGAAGAAACCTCAGTCTCACATCACCATATCTTTTGCAGTGCTCCCACCCAAATTGCTAACATGTGTTTCAGGTCTGGGGCAAGCCTTCAGCTTTGGAAAATAAACTGAAAACAAGAAATTGAGGGGTTAGTCTAGGTGTTTATCTTCCCCTCTAACCCAACTACCAGACAAATTATCATGATAATCCCAAAATGGCAAATCACCAGTGGGTCCTGGGAAAGTCTCTGTAGCAAGGAAGTAGCTAGACTTTTACCTCAGAGAGGGAATCTATACAGTAATAAAATTTGCATACTTTATAGCCATAATAAGTGAGCCTGGACCTAAAGGGGCACTCAATGCTTGCTACTGTTTGAGTTCAGCTGTAGAATCTGGCCATAAATATCACAGCTATATCAGAAATTTTGCTGTCCCGCAAGCTGTTTATCTTTCCCCAATGTTTTCAAACAGCAGTCGTCCCGCAGTCCTGCCCTAGTTAGATACACTTTCAGTACATTTTTCCCCATATAAATATATTGTAATAATATATATATAATGAAGTATATGTATCTAGTGTATCTATTTTGTCACACTTACATTTTGTGTATATATTCACATACTATACATAAATGTTGTTTTGTTTAGAAATATACTGCTACGCTTTACCGCTTCAGTCATAAGTGAGTATGCTGAACTACAGCTGTAAAAATAAAGGAAATAAAAGTCCATTTTATGACATGTCATCACTTATTTTTTCCTGTTTACTCAGTAACTCACAGTGTCAGACAGGCTGTAAAGCACCCTTAGCCCCTAGCGTGAACTCACAAAGTTCCTGCTGTGTATGTAGTCTTCACTTACGCTTACCTTTGCTTTGAGTGCTCAGAAATTAGTCGCCAAGGGTCTCAGCAAGAGGGCTGGGATTTTTTCCACTACAAAAGTAGCACATGGTGCCCAGGACACTGGTTGAGCCCCAAGAGTGCTTTAGGAAAGCATCAGGAATGATGCAGGACTGGCATGTCTTCACCGGGGATGTCCCATGTGCTGGTGCATCTTCTCCAGCCGCCTCAGCCTCCACCTTGGCCACCCACCTCCTGCACTGATGACCTGAATCCTACGTGTTTATGGTTGCTCTGGACAAATCACTCTGGCTACAGTCTATTTTAAACAAGCTCAGCCTATGTATATGCTCTGAATACGTTCCCGTGCTACAGAGACAGCCCCCAAAGTCACATTTAGAAAGAAGCTGTGCCTGACACTGGGTTAAGCTAGTTATTAACTCTCGAGGCTGATCATAGTGGCATTTTGTACCTCGGGGTAATTAATGGCCATAATGCATCCTGAGGCAAGAAAACAGCAAAGAAACAGTTTTAGTCTTATTCTAAACTAAGCCAGGCAAGGCCAACAGCGTTCCTCTGAAGAGGGAACACAGGCCCATGTGGTTAATGTTATTACTGACACAAGCGCTCTTAGGAAGCTGACAACTTTGTGCCAATTCCTACTTTTCTGGGTTCTTTCTTTTTTTTTTTTAATTTTTTATTTGTACTTTTTATTTATTTCAGTCATATCTTCCCTTCCCATCTGCAGAAAGATGGAGCTGAGCGGAACCCAGAGGCAATTAAGATCTGCACCACGTGCTGCTTTAAAGAAGAAGGTGAGGAAACACGCTGGCCATTATGCAGAGACCACAGAGATGAAGGAAGAGTCACGCTAATGAAGACAGGAAGGACGTTGAACTCAGACTCGGAGAGACAGGAAAGTGAATAAAAGCACCAGACTGAAACACAGCAGCAATTTTATTCCAGCAGCAATCTTCTGAAACAGAAATTGGGATTAAAAACACGTTTATAATGAATGACCAGCAACCTCCGCACACCAGCAGCATTCACGTGGGAGACAGAGGATCAGTCATCAGCAAGGTCAGAAGCTGAAATGGGCGCTGGAGCCCCAGAGACCCCCACAAGAAAGAGCCACCAGCCATATCCCCCCACCGCAGCGAGCTGACGGAGCTGGCAATTCTTCTGCAGGCATTAAGGTCCTGATCTTGCTCCCAGCAAAGTCAAAGGCAAAATTCCCATTGTATGATGGATCACAACTAATTTCCTGCAAGCTCGTTGAAGTTGCTCGAGCCAGCTTCCAAAAACAAGCCAATACATTTTAAAACCACAGCTGGGGGTCTACTGTATTGTAACATGACCCCTGAGAGGGTACAAATTGCTGTGAGGTGAGTCCTCCTAGCTATTGTTTTAGGCTGCTGACTCAGGAAGACAGTGCCGCCTTGTTCCACATCTGAAAGGGCTTTTTTATTTATTTTGGAACCACGCAGACTAGAAACGCTTTGGGGTTGTTATTTGTGGGTGGAAGGGGGGGAGGTTAGGGTGTTGTTTTTTTTTCCCTCCGCCAACACAAATTTTGAGGAAACTCAGGGTTCACAAGGAGCAACTTTCTGGAGTGGTGGGGGTGTCGTGCAATTCCTGCAAGTCGCTAATAAATGCCAAGGAGAGAAGGAGTGAAGCAGGATGCTGTCTGAGGGCCCCGCTCCTCAGCGGCGAGGGCTTCTGGTGATACACCCTGACGCACTCGTGTGGGTGCAGGTGCAGTGCACCAGAGCTCAAAGCAAGATCAGCGGCTTTGCTTGGCAGATTATTTCTGATTATTGCACAGGTCTAGAAAGCCAGTTGCTGTTGAGGTTGAAGCCACAGTGCACCGCTGGCGTGGCCAGGTCCCCCCAGCACACCAGTGATTTCTGCTGCAGAGAAGCTGGTCAATCTACCCCCGTCACTCCTGTGGCTGTTGCCTGGATTCTGTTTGTCCGGTCCTGAATTTAGCCCACACTTAACTACACGCAGAAATAAAATGGGCCTATCGCTTTCCTATCAGCAATTTATGGAACATTAAAGCCTGAATTGGCAAAAGTCCCACTTCACAGAGAGCAAGATCAGGCGCTCGTGCAACGCTTCACGTACAATTACTTTTAACTCGGCTCAGTTACCAGTGAACTATAATATCTGCGAGAATTTTTAAATGGATCATTTTGTCAGTTTTTCTCCTTACGTTTGCTCTGCCTTAGACACTTGTCACCAATTTTATTTAATTAGCACCGCAATTGTATTAACACCACATTTTTTTAAATTTAATTATGCTTCTGCAGTACCCCAGCTTGTTTTGTGCAATTAGCACTCTACTTTCATACAAATTAATCTCCCTGGAGAACTGCATCGAAAACAGAGAAAAAGAAGAGACCTCATTTAATGGAAGTAACAACATCAACTGACTATATGTGCATATAGCCTTCATATGTTGCCAAACACACAATTTGAGGTTTGCGCCTCTCGTACACACAAAATGATCAAGCAGTTTTATCAGGAGTGAATTATTCTGCTGTCAGTAATTTTATTTTGTTGGGGGATTTCCATCCTGGGTGTCGTGCAAAGAGTTAAGTCCGTGCTCTGCTGTATCAGACAATTTAATCTAAAGAGGAGAGGAGGAAGACTGGTTCCTGTATCTGGAAAACATTTGCTTTATCGGGGAATGTAAGAGTGCCTCTAACAGCCCTTTCTCACTTCAGCAGCAGTCGCAGACAGTCTGAGCCAGATTTAGGGTATTTCAAGCCAGGGACAGCTCAGCTTCTGCCATCGCCCTTCTGTGTGGAGGTTTGTTTAGTGTTTTGCCTGCCCTCTGTGTAAACGGTGATGAACCTGAACCACTAACCTCTCCTCTGCTTTGCTCATAAGGCTAACAGCAAAGTGCAGCCAGTTCCTCCGGTGGGAGCAGCAGATCAGGCGGCCTTTACGCATTATCCTCGAAGTGCGTGAGGGCAGTCAGCAGCGCAAATGTCATGAAAAGACAGTGAGAGTGACAGCACGGTGACCGGCTGGCTAGGAACCATAAAGCACTGACCAGAAGCTACTTCTGAGTCCTATCAAAAATCAGAGAAATTGGACCTATGGTGGACACCTGAGGCCATCACCAAGACGAGGACTTGGTAGATTTTTGCCTGTTTCCACCAGCTCAGTTTCACAGGAAATAACATCCTTGCTATTGCCCTCGTAAAACATTGACCATGGCAGCAGGTCTCTCCATCCTTCCCAAATCTGGCAGTGTGGCAGAGTCATGTCGTCTTTGGGTATCCCTCTCAGAGTTACCCGCTCCTGGAGCAACCACGTCTGCCCCAGCTTATCGCACCATCCACTAAGGGTCAGTACAGTAACCCAAACAGGCTAGATCAAAAGCCACAAAGTGAAAAAGAGCTGAAGGCATCTGTGCCCAAAGCATGTTCACTCACACTCGTTTCAGGCCTAAAACTGCAGTGATTTTCTAGCAGTCTTCAGAGGGAAGCAGTTGAGGACACCCAACTGTGAGAGATTTCACCTACAAAGCATTGTCCATGTCACAGAGGAGCTGGAAATTGTGTCGGGAGGAAGAGTTTGGCCAGTCTGGATATTACTCCAAATCCTTGTCCTTTGGAATGGCACTAGTTTTACACAAAGACAACTCACAACACTCACATCTGATCAGAGGTACCAGAAGAATACAGTTTTTCACATCGTTACAGCTTCTTCTGCTTGCTCAAACTGCGATGGAGAACAGATAATCTTTAGAAGAAAAGCACAAATGGAAAGCTGGTTAAAAAGTGGGGAAGCGTCAATCAGCCACACAAAGCTGACAACAGATCAAAGACCGTATCAATGATTAACAGGAGTAGATCAGGGATTTTTGTTTTTTCAAAGCTTATTCTGAGCCAGCTGAAAGTGAAATACGTGGTGCTACAACCTTCCGGTGCATTTCATCATAAAAGAAAGTCCTACTTCATACACATCAGCAAACTACAGACCTGGCATTTCTCGTCACGACTGACTTCTTGAAACTTTACCCTTTAGTCGATCAAACAGGCTGTTCTGAGCATCTGACAACCTTGCCATAGCCAAGTCGAGTTGAACATCAAAGAAATAAAAGCCCAAGGCCTGGCTTGATGTTTCCTGTGGTCTGGGATAGTTGAACACAAAAAGAGTGGCATAGTGAAATTTGGCTTTATCCCATTGTCATCAAACAGTGTTTTGTTGGTTTGGCATGTTCTGGTTTTAAGCATATAACAGGAGAAAATTTGGATTGACTTAGTGACAGAGGGGCTTTAAAAGGTTGAGAGATGTGAGGTCATTGTGGAGAAGTGTGGAAAAGAATCCAGAAGGAGATGCCTTTCCCACCACCCCTGATGCACTCTGGAGGACGCAGAGGCTGAGGACAGCTTGGAAGGAACAAGCTGTGAACCTTTTTATACCTGGTTATCCATACATGTTTGAGTTTATGTGTCCAGTGACACCTCAGGTAAGCTACAACTAGGACAACCTGGCACCTTCAGAGATCCATGGGGCAGTGACTCCATCTCACCCTATTTTCTCCCCAAAAACTTACAAGGAGGACTGTGACCAAAGTTGCTTCCTTGGTGGAGGCAACACTTCATCCCCCTTCTCCCTTGTATTAGGGTCACAGCATTATGCAGGTGGGGCTGTCACATTGGCCAGCATCAGTGCCTGAGTATTGCAGCCCCTTCTTCCTCGCCCAGCAGGCGTTTGCTTTTCTAGCTGCTCAGATGCAAAGCACCGGGATTCTTCTGGCCAAAAACCTAGTGACAATCAGCATTGCAATGCTCAGCCACACATTTCAGTGATACCTCCAGCTAACGGATTTCTCGTTAGCACATTAAAGCACTGCTGGCTAAAAACCCCTTGTTAGCACTTGCTGCATGGAGCAGTTGATCACTTCAGCAGCAGACCAAGTTACTTTAGAGATTAATGGCACTGCCGTTCGGCTTTGTCCCTTCTATTTGTTAACTAGTTCATTCTGCAAATAATAAATACGGAGGGGGGAAAAAAAAACCACAACCCTATTCTCCAGAACACCACTGTGAGGAGACAGGATTAGAATGACATCAAGTGGCTTTCAGCGTGACTTTGTGCAGTGTCAGGGTAGACATTCATACGGCAGCACAATTATTCAGTCAATCCCACTCCCTGTCAAGTCAATGGATACTGTGCCAGTGACTTCAAAGGAAGAAGGATCATGCCCTCCTGTGCATTTTAGGGCTTTAACAGAGGTTTCTAAAAGCATTTTTTAAACAAAGTAATCCCATTTATTTTTCAGAGAAGCGTGCAGAAACAGCAGACTTGCTAGCTGCAAGGGAATTCCATTTTTTTTTTCCAGTTAATTGTGTTCCTAAGCAGAATGAGAATGAAAACCGAGATCTTTTTTAATCTTCTGCAACGTGAAAATTCAAAAAATTGCAAAGCTTAGTTGGGATCAATGAAAGTGTTGTTTTTCAGTAACATCAAAACATGTTGTTTCGGTTTTGATATCTGTTTCATAAGAGATTATGCTGTCATAGAGCATGCAAAATAAGCATTTCAGTGATGTTTTAGTTGAAAGAGACACCAGAATGGTCCAGTATGACAAGATCTGTATGGACTGTCTGGACCACATTGCAAACTCTTCACTCTGGGGTTTATATGTAACTGAAATTTAGAATGCATTGATTTCTCATTCTCTGATGGGAAACAACAACAGCAACAAAAACTGTAAGAAAGTTTTGTAGTAGTTTTATGCATCATCTGTTAGCTCACAACGTGCATTAAGGGAACATTTATAAAGAGTTAATAAATGACAGATACTGTGGACATGCTACAGACATGAATATTATGTATTACAAATCCTCATAAGCATACAAGTGTGACAGAAATTGAGAGAAGCCCATTGACCTCCTGGCCTCTACAGCAATCGATTAACCATATACTAAGACACCTATTTATCCTGTATTAACCATTGCCCAGCTTTGCCTGCTTGTACGGCCTGCCCCTGACAGAAAGCAGGACCATTTCTGTGAGAGCTACCTCGCACCAGTGCCAATAGTGATGTTTCAGATCTGGAGGCCAGCCTCCCCCTCCAGGCCCAGCACCCTGGCTGAGATGCTGAGTGGATGCTGGGGGATGTTTGTGCCCCTGCTCGCCTCTGGCAGGGCAAAATGCTGGAGGAGACAACAAGCAGCAAAGGGGTGGGAGCAGGGGAAGATTTACACCCTTCCAGGTCATGAGGCCGCTGGTTCTCACATTGTCCAACTTAATGTACTGCTTAAAGGCCATGGCAGCAAAAGCAAGCAATCTGTCAAGCTAATTTTTTATTTTTTTTTTATCATCTTCAGAGTCCTGAGCGAAACTGTCCCCTGTCAGCAGTTCCAGGAGTCACCTTGTCCTGCTCTGCCCCCCTTTTTTGGAGCACAAATGCTCTAGATGCGCATCAGGCAGGGATGCAGTGCTACCTGGCACCTGTGGGATGGATGCCAGTGATCCCACCCTCCGTACGGCTAACCTCTTCCCTGCTAGCCTGGCACGGCACAGCCACAGCACAATAAAATGTATCCTGCTAAAGTACGAATGCGGTTGTATTAACAGCAATGAAGAACAATGCATTGAAATAGCTGTAGCGTTTGAGATATCCCAGTTAATGTTGCCGGTTTACGGAAATCTTAAGAGGCTTATATTACATTAGCTCTGTTTCCCTGGTTAAGAAAAGTCAGCTTTAAATCACTCTTCCCCAAGAGAAGTAATGGGAAGTATGGGTAGCATGTATCAGAGATGCTCAGATTTTACCTAAATCAGTTTAAATTAACACTGAAATTTTCGCTACAAATATTCACTACCTCATTTGCAGTGAGATATATATCAGTTTAAACTCATACAGAGGTTTACTTCAGCCATTAGAGAACAAACTAGTTCAGGCAGACTGCCATCTATTCTCACAGTCGCTAACATTGCCATTACTTCTAAACTGAATGAGACGCGCCAGGCTGGGCTTTCGATCTGCTGCTGAAGATGCGAGATGTTTACAGTCATCTTTCATATTTAATTACTGAGGGCATAAAGGTGGGTAGCTTGAAGATGGGTTACAGCGCATGCAAAGCTAAGAGTCCGGGAAAAAAGGTCTGTGCTGTGAAGAAAAACTGCTACGTTTTTAAAAGGTGGTACATAAATTCAGCATCAATGCCCTTGTGTGCAAGCCTATACATATCAACAGGGTAGTGACAGCTCATCTACACAATGTCCCCAGTGCCATCATGGGTGCTTCTGCACCACCGTGTCCCTGCATGCCCTGGCCTCTAACGCCGGCCCTGGACCTGCGTGCTGTCCACAGACAAGCTCCTCAGGCCAGTTCCCCATCTCTAAAGCACAGGATAATTCCCAGGAATTGAAATCCCTCTCACGCAGTGTGACAAGCTGCTGGGACAGCCCATGGTGAGGGTTTTGCTTGCAGCAGCAGCACTGGGGCAGCAGGCAGGGCAGAGGGGCTGTTGCTCAGGAACATCACCCGCACCTTCCCCAAAATCCCCTATCCTATCCAAATTTTTTGCTTCTTTTTTGTTCCAGCACAGAGTAATCTCCAAACAGCTCTGTGTCCTTGCCAGACCAACCAAATTGCGATAAAATTGATCACCCTATGCGCTTCCCATAGCATAATACGGCATCACAGTACCATGAACTTTCCTAGTTCTTCATTACACTGAACAGGCAGGCATCACTATTTTTTGCCAAGTCAACATGGCTCAAGTCAGGAAAAACAAAGTCACTACTCATAGCAAGGCAAGCCTCATATAACAGCATCACAAACAGAAGGAGAAAAAACTCCCACAGAACAAAACAGGAAGCAAAGGGCAAGGTGGAGCTCCATTTCCTAATTCCCAGTGGTCTGTACATAAGTCTCTATATGTTCCCCCACAACAGAACTGTTATGTGCCCTACTTAGATTAACCCCTACTCTGGCTAATTCTCTAACTTTGCTGTAAGATTATTCTCATTTTACTGAAGAAGGGGAAACCGAGATATGGAAAGACAAAGAAAGAGGAAAAAAAGCCTTGCCCAGCCTGAAAGATTGCACTGCAAAGAATAGATTAAAGACTTACAGTCCTAGCAGACACAAAGCTTGTAAAAATTATCTTTTTTTTTTTTTTTCTTCAGAATTTTACCATCTGGCTGCTATTGTTATCATTATTATGGAAATGTTTTTACTGTCACAGGGAAGTAACAGCAGTGGCACTATCTAACAATGCAACATCAAGAGGCAGCGAGACAAGTTTTCTAAGAGCGTGCAATGAACAGAGAGCCATCTCCATACCAAAAACAGAAACTCTGGTCAGTATTTCCCATTCACATGGTTTCCATTCTCTAGATATTTCCTGCTTAAGTACACTCATGTTGTTCATCCTAGAAGTACTTTTCTTCTTTCCAAAAGATGCTTCTGGCAACAGTCCTGATGCAGAAACACAGATTGACTGTTACTTTTACAGTCATCTTAGCTGATAGATTGATCCATCGATCTGTTATTTGTCTTTCTTCATACAAGTATCATGTTGTTGGGTGATTTGCAGTTACTTTTAGAAACAGGTAATCATCCGGTCAATAGAGCAGAGGCAGTTCAATAAAAGATGCAGCAAAAGGAATTCACTGGGTCCTGAATGAGTGAATTAATGGTTTACTAGATCTTAATAAATCATCAGCTACTTCCTCATGTATGTTATGGGAAAAGCTTCAAAAATGTCCGGAGGGCCATGTGCCCTCATCAGTGGCAAAGACCACAAAGAAAACTACTCACAGTCAGAGGGCTGGGAAGTAGAGGAGGAGAGGGTAACTAACGGTGGGGTTACTGCCTGTGGTCAGCTGTATTCAAAATGCCTGCCATGGGGATGCTCCAGGTTGCAGGGGGCTGAGGGGGGAGGAAAACACCTGTATGATGTGACTGGGCATGATGAAGGTTTTCTTTGGGAAACACAACAAGAATCACAAAGCGAAACACCAAGACAAGCAGGTGCTGTCTGGAGGTTAATTGTGGCCATCAGAGATGAGTGGTTACATGGATATGCCCGTTTAAAATTAACGAGAACGTTGTTAGCTTCTACAGCTCTTTATAGAAGAGGCTGTGGAAAAGGACAGAAGGTCCTCACGCAAAGCTAAACAAACCAAAACATTGTTTCGTCTTCTGAATGGGATCTGATAAAGTGGGTAGAAACAGATATTTGCTTGGAAACAACAAGAAACCTTACTGATGGTCTCAATGGACTCAAGAAAAAAGTGCTGACCAGAGCCCACTGGAGTATACAATGTGTGCAAGTCAAGGCACCCAGATTGTTCTTCTTTTCCGATACATTTAGTACTTCTTAGGACCCGCCAAAGAGGAAAATAGAAACAAATGGTCAAAAAAAAACCTATTGTCACAGCTTCTTAAAAAGCATCCCTTGCATGATGTGCGCTATGGTGGGCATGGTAGCAGTCGAGCATTACCACAACTGCACCGATCACCCATGTAGCCAAGGTAACCAAGATTTCTTGGCACTACTCGCAAGAGGAAGAGGACCCCTTCTTCCTCCTCACTGGTAAATTGATGCCCGCTGCTGGCAAGGCAACGGGTGACTTGGCAGGGGGTGAGCTGGGGGCTTTGCTCCATCCTGTTGTGCTGTGTGGGAGAGCAGTGCTCACACGGTTATACCAATGAAAGCTTCACTGCCTTGGACTGCTGCCAAAAATTAGAAGGATATTTCCATGCAACCTCACAGACTAGCTCTCTTTTAATGTTTTTACTTCGCTCGATGACTTAAATCCAGTCTGTGAGTTCATGGTCCTGGAGATTTCTGGAGGTACTGTAAAAGTATAAAATAAAAAGACAGACCCTATCCCAAGGAGCTTACAGTCTAAATACAGGTCAGAAAGATAACAGATGAACTGGCAGAGTGGGGAGCGCAGCTGAGATTAACCAGGGATAAAATACAGAGGAGGAAGAGGTGGGGATAAAAGACTCAACCCGATGAAACCCATACAAAACTTGGAGGGAGATGAGAAGGTTCTCCAAAGCACGTGCTGAACAAGATTAAAGAGGTAGGAGGAGAGGCAGGAAATGATAGCACCAATGAAGCCAAGGCAGGGGAAGGTTTCCAGAGGAGCAGCACCGACTGCCTTGAAGGTAGCTGGCAGAGACGAGAGGGCATTGAGAACAGTTTGACTGCGTCCCCCACTGCCCCTTCCAAAGTTTTGTGGTGAAAGTTCAGGGATATCCATTGCTGCAAACTATCAAGGCGAAAAGGGCTGTTAATTCTGGGGTTAGGTTTTGTTTTTCTTTAAGGGCGATAGGGCTTGAGAGATTCCCTAGAGCGTACTCTTTTTATAATCCTTTTGGGATTAAGTAACTCCAGACACATTTCCCTGGGGGCTGGATCCCCTTTCAGTTTGGCAGGCTGGATAGGCAGCTGCATCTCTCCCTGCAGAGGGGGAGGATGTTAACTATCTCCCTGCCACTGTCTCTGCACCATGCTTGACATCCTTTCAGGGTTTTAGCCCAGGATCGAAATGACTTTTACTTTCTAGGACAGGTACAACATGTGGAGAAGCAAAAGGATGAGCTGCCATTCTTTGAGAAGGATGAAGCACCAGAGGGCTGTGGTGCATCTAGACACATGGCAGGGAACCGAATAGCCAACCAAGCCTGGATCCCAAATGTCATGCTGAATGCTGCAGCCGTGGTTGTGCAGTACAACTTCATGCCGATGTCAAGTAGGGGAGAGGGATGCAGGCTGGAAGAGCAAACAAGTACCTTTGTGTGGGTGAATGCTTCCTTCTATAGTATGTGTACACATACATTCGGGACACCTACTGTACTAAACCACTGGCAGGCTTGTTTTCCTGATATTTGGAGGAGAACAGAGAAATCTCCTCTCCTGCCCTGACAAGGCAAAGCACTCACAAGAACATGAAGCCGTGTTATCTCATCAGATACAGAAGCTTATCAATTTACCCCATACTGCATTTGTCCTGTTGAGGATGCTCCACTGCTTGGCCTGAGCACAGTCTGTTCCCATGGCTCTCACAATGTGACAATCTCACAGGTCAATCCATGCAGGGCGACTTGAAACCTGAACTTCCCCAGTTCACAGATCATCAGACTTACTCCTTAATTAAAAAATCCTACCACTGGCCTCAGTGAGGACAGAGCCAGTCTAACCCAACGTAAAACCTCATTCCTATTACCTGAGAGTTTGTGTTAGCAGTTTTGTTTCACCCTCCTTTCAAGAAGCTCCCTGTTACAACATGCTCACATACTTGGTTTCGGTGTTAGTTCTGTAGCTGACAATGAACCTGTCCAATATCTGCTAGGAGAAGGCAAACGTGACAAACCTGCAATGGTGATACATTTCATTTTGCAGTGATGGGATGGGTAGTGAAGCAAGAAATCACCTCCCGAGACAGCATGGGAAAATTGGAAAATGGTCCTTGTGCTTCCTGAATGAGATATCTTGAGGGGAGTAGCTGGTGCTGTAACTTACACAAGCCACTAAACTTCGTTAGTGGAAAATTGAGTAAATATCATTAGAACCTGGCCAGCCCCTGCTCTTTGCTGGCTTTGTTTGGGGAAGCCATGGCACCAGAAAACAAGGAAGCAGAAAGCTCATTTTTCTGCCCCCTGCCACACAGGAACACTTTTTTCTCCTTGCACAAGTTGAGCTCCCGCACAGCACACATGGAGAACGCAGCCATCGCAACTCCCCTCCCGTGCTGGGATGGGAGAAACACCTGCACATTTACAGAAAGATTACATTAGGGAAGTAAATCCACCAGCTGTGCCAGCCAGGCAGCGTGAGGTGTCACGTGCGTTTGCCTGGTGTTGCCCTCCTCGCAGAGCCAGCACGAGCCCCGTGCGGGGTGCTGCGGGTGGCACCCGGCCAGCGCAGATGCCTGCGGCTCACGCAAACCTCATTTTGCACCTTGTGGTTGGTGAGAGTGCTTGAAGAAGGCAGGTGCTCGAGGGGACCGGGCTCATGCACTGCCGTCCTGTGCAGTTGTGCAGTCAGAGTCCCCCAGTGGCTCAGTCAGGGTCGGTGCCAGTCCTGCTTTGCATTGCAGTCCCTGCAAAGAGCGTGGTCTTTATGGAAATGTCAGGCCCATGTGTTTATTCTCTGTGGGCAGAGAGTAAATCTAATTAAATCAGAAGGCTTCCAAAGGGTCATTTAGGCAAATTTGTGGAGCATATTAAATTACACTACCACCATTTTCCTGCGGTTTTGGCCTCCCAGTCTGAGGGACAGGGGCTTAGAGCAGATAAACTGATGGAAAGTTCCTCAATCTCCAAGGAAGGATGGGAGAACAAGTGGTCTGTTCACATTTTCCCATAAGTATCACAGTAGCAGCCTGTGAGGGAAGGGTTTATTTTAGGAAGAGCTATTTTGAAAGCTAAAGTGTCATATCCTGGCTGGCTCTTTTCGTGGTGTTACTATAATCATCCGGTTATGACAAGCTTAATGCAGAAAAAGCAACCTCTATTCTTTTTTTCTTTTTTGGGAAAAGAAACAATGCGACTGGGCTATTTTTGGGCAAAGGCTGTCATTTTATTTCTTTTTTTCGATACGCTTTTTACTTTTCCCTCTCATCTAACCCTATTTATAAAGCGTCAGACGTTAGATCTAGGAACTGCCTGTCCTTGCTGCTGCAGAAGCCCGTGCTGGCAGCTCTGCCCAGCCAGGTGCACCTGCGAGGGCTTGCTGAACCTAGCACAGCAAGCGCTTCTCCAGCCGGCACACGGGCTCCCCTGCTCTCATCCAGCCCTGGCTGGGGACAGGAAACCATGTGCAGACCCTGGTTGGTGAGCACTCACCATCCTCACTATCTGAGCACTCTCTGAAACCAGCCCGTCATTACCTGTCTCCAGGCTAGGAGCACGCCCGCTGACCCCAGGGCGAAGGGATCAGGCAGAGGAGCCCAGCCTTTGGCACAGCAGCCGTGAGAGATGGGAGGTGGCTGGGTGGGCTGGCTAGTGGTCAAAGCGCTGGTCCTGCTGGTGGCACGTGCAGCTGGTGGTCTTGGGATCGCCGGAGTTAATGCCCAGGCGCTTGTCCTGGCTTAAGCCACATTTTCTGTGCACCAGACAGACAAACAAGACAAACACAGACTGCATCGTCCCTTGTGCTGAAGTAGCTCCTGCTTTGAATTCAAAGGCAGAAGTAGGAAATTGATATACTTTCTAATTTATTGGGGGGAAGATAACTCTCAGAAAACCAAGGAGACTGCTCTCAATTTATGGAAAGCGGGCGCTTTTAAACAGTGAATGAGTGAATGTTGAAAGAGTCCTGCCTATAGAGCTACATGCATTTAATATTCAGAAGACTCACAGGAGACGCTAAAGTGCCCTCAGCTCAGAAAATTAATAAAATATTATCTCACAAGTGAACTTCAAAAGCTTTGGCAGTTCCATTCATTCCACTTCAGATAAGCAGCCAAAATATTGCAATATCCTGCTAACCTGATGTGAAACATCCAGCTTTCCTTGGCCGCTAACATTAGGTTGGAAATGTGTGAACAATCTTTAATATTAAATATTTAGTCATTTCATCTGCTCTGTTGTGCCTCCCTATGCATAGATCCAGTATTCCTGCTTCTAAAGGTAGATCTAGGCTCGGAGAGCCAGCGGGGCTTTGACAAAACAGCAAGTGTCTGAAGACGTGGGATTAAAACCCAGGTTTTGGCAAATCTGGCAGCCTTGTATTTAAGGGGTGAACTGTCCAGAGATCTCTCATCCCGGGGCAGGAAGACTCTGGCTGATGAGCAAAGTGATCTAGTCTGAATAAGACTGGCAAGAGGACACCGTGTGAGGAGAGGTAATTTTAGGGACATCTTGCACTTTGTGCTCGCCTTGTCTCCCAGCAGCCCAGCCACTCTCAGTTATTTCTCTCTCCCTTCACAATTATCTGGGGTTTTGTGTGAGTGTGTGTTTTGTTTGTTTGTTTTTGTTTTGTTTTGTTATTTTATTTTGTTTGTTTTCCCAAGACTCCTCTTGCCATAATAAACTACTGGCCATACTAGAACTTAAGTTATTGGCACCTGCTGAACCTTCTAATTCTGAGCTGCTGAGGGACCCTGCCTTTCCTCTACAGGCAGGCAAAGGAGAGAGGTCTCTGGCTGACCCATGCCAGCGTTTAGGGCTCATGCTCCACAGCACTGAGACCCGGCACATGTTGGGGATGCAGGTGGGGGCCTAACAGAGATCCCAAATTAACCTGAGGTCTGTGGGAATCCAGGTGGACTGCAGCCTCCCAGAGTGAGCCCAGATATTCGCTTCACCCCAAACTGACACTCTCATCAGCGTACTCTACAGACAGAACAAAAATTAAATCCCTGCGGCATCTGATTCTCCTCTCTTCCCTGCTGCCAGTCCCTCAGTATGAGGGCTGGAGCCCAGGGAGAGCGTTATTAATCTGTCGATGAACATGAAATGCTAGCGCTCACAGGACTGTCAATCCAGCACAAGTAATGAGTTAAATATATATATTTATATTTAATTTCCAATTCATCAGTAATTCCCGACAGATGGAATCCTTGCATTTCAGGTCAACTTGACATTGCCAGCGCTCAAAGGTTCAAGTGAGCATTGCCAAATTTAATGAGCTGCAGTAACAATGTCTCCACATTATTGGACTAATTACTAGCTTCTGAAAAGAAAAGAAAAAAAAAAGAGGGGGGAGGAAGAAAACGAAAATCCTCTAAACAGATGAAACTTTAATTAACAGCATTTTGAGATGTTACTTATTATGGAGCAAATGCCACTTCAAAGTGAAAATAGCCTCTAGGTGGATAACAGATCTCATGAACGGTACGGGCGTCAATTCAGTACTGACTTGCTTCGCATGCACGGCTTTCAGCCCTCAGAGCAACCAGACTTCGTGGCAGCAGCACTCGTGAGGCAGAGTTTCCACCTCCACCGAGCAGCCCGGGCACACGGAGAGCTGCTGCGGGTGGATGCCGCCTCTCAAAGCAGGACGCGGGACACGCTGGCTGCAGCCTTGCGATGTCCGGGGCTTGGCATGACTTCCCAATGTGAGATTTGGGGCAGGAAATTAATTTCAGGTTTGTTCAAAGCAGTGGCTACAGGCTTGGGCTTCCAGGTTGAAAGTCCGAGTTTGGCTGAAATCGGTGGAAATGGTGCGCCTTTAAACTTGTGGAACTAATAATAGGATTTGCCTCAAATGAATGAAGCAAATGCAAGGCTAATTTCTTCAAATTAACTCTAAGCAACTTCTGTTTCTCTCACTCCCTCACACACACTCTCTCATTCATTCACTTATCTAAACAGACAGAAAAAAAAATCCTAGCCTTCAAACTAATCAAAATATTTTCCCTGTGAACTGAGAAGGAAGAAAAGGAAGAGGTTTGTTGCTACTTCTATTTTTGAATACTGAGCATTGCTCAGATCTGCCGTGATGAGGGGCCATGTCAAATTGACTAGATCAGATAACAGCAGGCTGCAAAAACGTTTCCTTACCCTGCGGAGACCTTCATGAATCTATTCATACCTTGCTGGCTTCAACCACCTTTGGCAGTCCTGCTGCTTTGAATGGCGACTGCGGCAGCCCGGAGCAGGCTGGCACCTCACTGCAACACGTTCAGGTGATCCAGGACGCACAAATCGCACAGGTCTGCAAAGCCCCACACTGTCGTCCTGTCCCATGCCATCTTGCAGCAGCCCCCAGGCAGGAGGAGGCAGGGATGGATAACGTTTGGCATCGCGTGGCCATGCAACATGCATGCTTGCTGTGAATTCAGCCCTCCTAGTGCTGGAAGTGGAGGGGAAGCCTCGGATTTATTTAGGTGTGAGGATATATCTCAATTTTCCCCTTGTGTTTCTTTTTTTTTTTTTTCCCCCACTCCTATCCTGAAAAGCCTGTTCCCACTGCAGAATTAGCCCTGTGATACATTATTAGCTAGCCAAACATAATGGCAACACCTAAGGAAAGCTGCAGCCTTTGCCTTTGGAGCATTTTCTGCCCCAAGAAAAGGACTGTAATTGAAGCCATTTGGGGGGAACAGAACAGCAAGTGCTCTGCTGCCTGTACAGGGAAATACATGGAATTGTCCCCCAGGACACTTCCAAGGCACAGCCTGGGTGGTGAGCGTGATCTTCAGCCCCCACAGCTTTAAAGCACAGCGATGCAGGCAGGGGCAGGGGCTGGAACAATGGCTGGGGACCCTCCCTGCAGCAGAGGGTGAGCAAGACGCAGCCTGAGTCACAACGCCTTCCTCCTTTCAAGGCTGAATCACCTCCACGGAGCTGGGAGAAAAAAGACATGCATCACAGCTTCTTGCCTCGGCTTTCTGCTTGCATAGGTCCCTGTCCTCCCAGAGCAGCACCTATTGCATCCCAGCAACCAGACAAGTAAAATTTCTGTGCTTTGTTAAGCACCCAGGACCACACCTAAAAGTGGGCTAGTAGAACCCAGGAACTTCACAGTTTAATATGGAGAGTTCACTTTATCACCACCTCTCCCCGCTCCGCCCTCAAAATAAAATATTAAATTTAAAAAAAAAAAAAAAAAAAAAAAGGCAAGCAGCAGCTAGGAGGCTGGTGGCTATGTTTAGCTGGAACAGGATTTGAGGTTTTGAGGGAAAACCCCTGGCTGCAAAGCACCTGGCTGATGCAATCAGAGCAAGAAATAGGCTTCTACCTATCAGAAGAGGGATCCTGACATCAGTGGGTGTATGGCTGCTCCTTACTGAGAAGGAGAGGGTCGCAGGGCCTGCAGACTGAGGTGTACAAGAGGAGAATATACCACAAAGGGTATCTGCATTGCAGAGGGTGCCTTGGAGGATTCCATACTGCTAAGCTGCACTCAGCTCATAGCCACATAGGAGTCTTCATGGCCATCTCCCTGCATGCAACAGCCTCCGAAATAATACCTGGATAGGTCCTAGCCCACTTAAGCTATGATTTTCCCCATAATGACAACAAAGATGACAGCTACCACTTAGCCAAACGCAGCTGGCTCCTGCTGTGCTCCCTGGCCCAGCCCAGGCTCTTCACCAGCGCCAGTCCCACCTGGGCTGGACACACAGACCCAGGGTTTCCTCGGCCATCTGTCTTGGTGGCTTCTGTGAGGCTTTGTGCCACTGCTCTTGTCTGTCTGGGAGCTGGTTCCTCTTCCAAGCCATTGCGGTCTCTTCCAGTGCCCTCAGCTTTACTGGTGCCCGTGACATTTGGGACACCCTGACCACTGGAGTGGAAGCCTCCGAGGCAGCCTGTGGGATGCAAGCGGCTGGCTGGTTTCCAGGCCTGTGGTTGCCATCTTTTGTTACTGGAAATACCCTAATTAGTTTCTAATGCACCGCATTAACCTGACACCATCCACTTTATCCCACGTCCCTTGGCTTTTTCAGGACTTTTTATTTTAATCACCCGTGCAGATTGCAAATGCTTTTCCCAACACAGTGCTCCTCGCTCTGCTCACAGATGAAGGTGGTCTGTGAAAACACAGCAGTGGCTTTGGCTAGAGAGCAGGACAGCCTAATTCTCCCCTAATTCTTTCTCCCCTTGTCACCCACAGACTTCTCGCTGGACAAAAAAACAAGTGACCAGCCTCCTCCTAATCTCACTCTTGACGCTTAAAAACAAACCAAGCACAAATCAGTATCCCTTACCAGAGGACAAGAGAGATCGTCAGTACATGGCATTTGGCTGTTATCGGTCAGGCAGAGCCCTGCAGCCTGGGTGTGAGCTTTAGCAGCCGTTTGCAAATCTGCCCCCTGGATCCAGGTTGGCCCTTCAAGCATCTCACAAAGGCCGTGGGTCTGAGACGTGTGTCTGGTCCTTATCTAGTTAGTTCTTCCCCCTGACTTGCTACGAAGGAGGGTGGGGGAAGAGATGGACTGGACAGATGAGGCTGGCACTTTGATTTACTCCAAGTCCTTGAAAGCCTGTTGTTACTAAATGCAAAAGAGGAGTAAAAAAATAAATAAATAAAAATAAAAAACAATAATAATCATAAAAAGCAACTAATGCATCCCATTTTTATGGACAAAAATAAAGGCACTGGAAGGCAGGCTATTTAATGGCTATCATTCCTCCTGTGTTATTCGAAGATCCCCTTGTAAACGGGAATCCTGGGTCTGTTTTGCCATCTGTTCCCTCCACTCCTGCCTAGGAATCCTGAAAGGGTATTTATTGTATATGCAGGTTCAGTGAGGCCCACTTAATATAAACAAATACTGCATGAAATATGGTGGGGCCTGCTCTTTCTACAGTGCCTGTATTTATGAGGAAACAGTACAAAAACAAATATGTAATCTGGAAATAAACCTGTTAAATGAATAAAAAGTCCTACAGAGCAAAACATAATGATTAGCAGAGCCATTCAGTGAAAGACCCTGTTAAGGGAACACATCTGCTGTCATCCACTTTGCATCAGTGCCTTTCCCCCATGATAGAAACCCATCTGAAAGCAGCCATCAGGAAACCATGGGGGAGGGGATGGGGAGAAGGAGGCAGTGATTCAACCCAAGAGTTACAGGGCCACTTCTGCTGGCTCTTGAAATGCCCCTTGAGTCCTGTTCCCTGCTGTCCACGAAATAAAGCCTATGTTATTTACAGTATGCACTAGGTACAGATGACAGCCACTCAGCTGAAGAAGAAGAAGACCAAGGAGTAACAACAACAACAAAAAGATTAGCAAAGCAATTGAAGGGCAGCATGGTGTGCTGAACAAAGATTCGAATAAAGAACTTGAAGTGCAACATGTTTGTGCACACATGCGTAGAAAATCATATTTTGCTTCTGACCTTGTGCAGAGCCTGGGCAGGGCTTGTACAGAAGAGCAGAGCGAGATAAACCTGCTGTGGAAATGCAAATCAGTCATGATCTATGATTGCTAGCTTGACTTCTGTGCAACATAGCTATTCAAATGCAGGAAGTGCTGTTCTAGCTACCTGTTCCTATTAACTCTATATTTACAGACCCACAGTAAAATCACGACCTGCTCCACACCCACCCCACCCACGCGGAGCCAGCTACAGGCTAGGTGAGTAACCACGCTGCTGGTCACCCTCTCTGCCTGTCATTTACATTTGCTCCAAGATGTGCTGGGTATTTCCTACCGCAGCTTCTGCTTTCCACCGTGGGTTGCCCGATCTTCCCCATGGAGCCCATCATTAATGAGTCAGTCTCCTCCAACAACGCAAATGCGACGTGTAGAAGTGGCCACAGCTGATGCAAGCCCGGAAAGTGATGCACCAAGCCCTGATGCAACCCCCCCGGGAGCCACAGTTACTCCCCCAGAGCACGTGGGACAAGGATGCCCTGCTTGCTTTCAGCATGACTCTGGCTTTCGCCTTCGATTGCCAGCACAAAAACTGACAAAACCCATGGCTTCCTGAGCCAGATAAAACTCTGCTTTTAACCTCCAGCTAACAGCTGCAGGTGAGCTCTCCTGCGTGAAAACACTGCCCAGACAACATGCTTTTCCTTTGTCACACGTGCTACTTCATGGTCACGCTGAAGTGCATTGCCTGCCTGTTTTTTCAGCATCAGGATCATTTGTTCTTCTTGCTGATCAATCAAAGTAAAGCAATAAAACCTTCACTTTTTGGCAAGGAAGACAACGCCGCAACATCTACCAAGTAGCAGGTCTGCGACTCCCCTTCCCCACCCAAAGCACAGAGTAATGAATGCATCACGTGGCACAATTTGAGTACTAATTGGCAAAACAGGCACAATAATTTGCTTGAACGTGCACTGTGGGGATGGTGGACTGTTTGCAGTTAGCCAGCACAGATGTGCTGCTCTCTGTGTGCGTGAGATATATGTAAAAGTTCAATGGGTTTATGTCACTGCAGTTACTACTGCTGCTCACTGACACACTCTAGTATTTTTATTGCTTTTTCATAGCTGACATGATTCTGATGGTATGTAATTAAATATTTTACAAAGATCAGGTCTGATCTGTCAACCTTTACGCATATGAAAAATCTCATGGTGTTCAATGCCTCTACTCATGTACACAAAGCAGGCTGGGCTGGGTTCCCACAGCTATAAAAGTATTTTTTTCCCCCTCTGTATTACCCATTTGGGACCCCAATGGAATTAATTGTGGAAAAAAAAAATCCTTAAATATCCTGTATTAAAATTCTGTGTATTGAAACCTTCAGCTAGGATTTAAAGAAACTATAAGAACAGTGTTGTGACAGTTATGTTTGGCTGGGAGTGGAAAGAAGTAAGAGTTTGTGTTTTGTCATAGGCTGAAAGACATACTGCTTTTTTTTGACAGTCTGTATCTCGATGTGGTTTCCTGAGACTGATTAAGGGCTTGAAGGGTGTTTTTTTTTTCAAGAATTCATGACTCACTTTTTAAAATAGTGTATTTCAGACACAATGGGGATTGCCTGAATATTTTTTGTTGTTGTTGTTGTTGTTTTGTTTTAATGATACCTGCAAAATATGTCACAGTCATATGCTTCCTTCAAACTGATACGCATGCAAAACTCTCATGTGAGGGTGTCTCACAGGTGTTGTGCTCTGGGTCTTTCCCTCCAACCCAGTGCCTTCTCATGCTCACAGGGATGCTCAGCCGCAGTGCACTGCTCTAGAGCAGGAGCTGAAGCTCTGCTGTAGCAGAGCATTTCAAAGTGTGGCTTGGGGCTGAGCCACAAAGCTTTTCAAGTTTTGATCCAGATCTGGGCCCTACAGGGCGGGTGGATATTTGGACATGAATTTTAGATTTGGATTCGTCTGATGGAATCACGTTTAAACCTTTGCAGTCATTCTTCTTCTAGGACCAAAGCACATGCACACAAGCGTGGGCCACTGCATATCCTCAAAACCCTCAATAAAATTTTCTCTCATTTCCCAGCCTCTGCTTCCCCAGTGCCTCCACAGCTGGGTGCAGCTATTTTTCTGATTTTCCCCCAGCAGGGAACACAGCGAGGGCCTGAAAACAGCCAACCAGGCTTTCCTGTCATTTTATGCACCCACCCTTAATATTTCACTGCCTCTTGGACCCCTGAGAAAGCATCTCTCCCATGTTTGGGCAGAAAGGGAACAAAATATGAGTTTCTGGAAATGAAGAGGCCTTTTAAAACGAAAGTCTACTAAGTTATTAGCCTACTATGGAAACCAAGATATAACAAAGTTGCACCTAATCTTCGACTGGGAATCATTAAACCCAATCACAGCACTGCCAAAGCAGGCGGAGGACAGACTTATGCCTTTCAGTAAGCTCTGCTGGACCACTAGCTTTGCATGGAACTAAAATGAAACCCATCACACTTCCCACACCTCTGGACGGAGCGTTTCCACTTCCCTGTGTGCCATGCTGCTGCCAATTTGCCATCACAGGGCCGAAAGCAAGAGTACTGAAGTGCCAGGAGAAAGTTGATCCCACATGACGCATCGGGGAAAGACAACACGCACCAAGGCCGCTGGAAAAAAAGGCACTCTCCTGGGTTCCTAGCCCACGTGAAATTTTATGAGGTTTGAATGAAATTCAGCTAAAGAATCCAGGCCAACAGCTCCTTATCCAAAATGAACTCAATCGCTGGACTTTTGTCTTTTTAAGCGTCACCTGACCGTGCTTCGCACTGTCTACGTTGAGCTCTGCTTCTGAACTACCTCAGAAAAAATTAACCCTTCTGTTGGCACCATAATGTGGGGTGAACTTAAATTTAAGAAAATAAAATAAAAAAAATTAAACGGTATCAAAAAAATAAAACCCACTAGACCATGACACTACAATGACCCCAACATATGGATGTGTTACAGCCCTTCAACAAATCAAGGGAGGCACTTAGAGACACAGAAACAGGCAGCTAAGTGAGACACAGGTTTTACTTGTCCATGCACACCTATGAACATGAACATATGGATTTCTTTACATCTTGACCCCGGAGAACTGGCATAAAACTTGAAAACTGCCACCTGGTTTCTGCAGTAATTTTTCCATTTAGGGTTTAAACAGCATCTAAACCCACGCGTGTGTGTTTTTCTCTTGCAAATACGCAGCACAGACAATTGCAAAGCAAGGAGATGGGCGTGAGAAAGAGGATTTCTGTTGACCCAGGGGAACCAGGAGAGGGATGAGCCCAGGCCTGCCAAACAGCTGGTTGAACTGCAGAGCCTGGTCTCAGGCTGTTGTGAGGCTTGTCTACTGAAGGCACAAAAAGCACCTTCTCCTCTGCCTCCCTGTTTGTTGCTTTTTTTCATTGCTCCCCCAATGCAAATGTACTGGAGGGTGCTCCATGAAGCAAGATTGAGGCATGTCCCGTCACCTGAGAGGAAAAGCAGCATGCTTTTAAATGCTATTTTCCTAGGAAGGCACAGGAGTCTGGCCAAACAAGTGCTCGAATGCTTTTAAAGTGTTACCCCTCCTTTCCTCAGCTGTTGCTGGCTGCTTCCACCCCCCTGGGCCTTGCAAGCAGAGTCCGTGCAGGCTGTTGACCCATGGCATGGCAACCTGTGGTGGGTTTGCAGAGGAGAAGAAGGCCCTGTGCTGCTGCTTCTTGGCCAGGGGCCCAAGGAGGGAGTACAACATGTATAAACCTCTCTATTAGTCATACACCCCATCAGTTAAGTCCATCTGGAACCACAGAATCACAGAATCCTTTAGGTTGGAAAAGACCATTAAGATCGTCAAGTCCAACCATCACGTAACACTGCCAAGTCCGCCACTAAACCACGTCCCTAAGCGCCATGTCCACACATCTCTTAAACACCTCCAGGGATGGCAACTCCACCACTTCCCTGGGCAGCCCGTTCCAATGCCTGAACACTCTCCCTGTGAAGAATTTTTTCTTGATATCCTCTCCAGACCTCCCCAGGTGCAACATGAGGCCATTTCCTTGCATCCTAAACCTAGCTATTTAATATTTGTTCACATCTAATCTAGCTATTTCATTCATCTGCAGCTGAGGGCGAAGGCCATGCAGAGCACGCTGGCTGCCTGTGGAGTACACAAAGCCAGTGGAAGATCTCGGTCTTCATCGATGCTGAATTTGCAGCAGATCCTGGTTTTCCCAACGACAGGCAGCCATTATCTGACACAGCCACGCAAAACCTGCCAGGAAGACAGAGGAAGCTGAAAACTTCCCTTGGCCACATTACACACTTCATCATGCATGGCTGGGGCAAGCGAGGGCAGAGGCCTGTCCCCCACCAGTCGCCAGGCTGCTGGCTCCCTGCTCCACGCCAAGCGAAGGGCATGGGGGCCTCACGTGTGAGTCCAGAGCAGATCAGAAAATGAAAACAAAGCCCCCCCTACCCCCAGAACATTTCTTTGTCTCCATTCATAACCACAATTTCATTTGCATTGATGTTTCCTGACTGATTCTCTCCTCAGAATAATTGATGGGGAGAAGATCAAGAAATGTAATTAAAAGAGAAACAAACAGAAAACAAAGGGAAGAGGGTAAATGGGCATGCGACTTCGGGTCAGAGAAGGAAGAGGAGCAGGTGGTGGAACTGATGAGGGAGATTTAATGAACTGCAATTGACTTCGAATAACAAAGGAGGAGGAACCTAATCCTACCCTTGGATCTGCACGCATATGGACTTACCATAACAAATGGTAATCAATCCATTGGCCTTAAATTAAAGATAAGGTGGGCAGGAAGGAAGGGACCCAGTCTAGCCCCTCCTCCCCCCTCCTGCCATCACACCAAGTCTGTTTGTGCGTGTTCATTGACATATGTCGATAGGGCTAGTGTCTGACATGTCTCCCTCCTCTGCTTAGGCAGTTGCCTTCCCATCACTAATGCCACCACAGGCAGGTCTTTGGATGCTACCCCGTTTAGGTTCCTGGTTACATTGCACCTACCGCCTGCTTCACCCAACAGCCGTCAGGGCTCGGCAGCTCCAGAAATACACCCGCGGGACTCTGCACGTAAACACTCGCTGAGTTTTAATCAAATGCACATCACAGATAGTCCTGCGTGACAGAAACCAGAACAGCCAATCCGCAGACCTGCCAAGAATAGCTT